>NW_022111357.1:10831835-10955197 GCF_000313985.2 Echinops telfairi
AGCATGTATACATTGTATCTCTGGACTTTCCATCTCTACTGGTTTTGTCTCCTCCTTCCACCGCTCTAGAAGCCCGCTGCTCCAGGACTTCTTTTCCAGTTGATCCACTGACTTCTATCCCTGGAAAGGCAAGATTATGGAAACAGTCAAAGATACTTTCATCTGAAAGGTCTGGATCCAATCTTCCAATGGCTTTAACACGAAGGGCTTGGTTCCAACCACCATTCATCAAAAGCGTATCAGTAATTATCCAGAGGAGTGGTTTGCAAACTTCCATGTGCCCACAAATCACTTGGGGGTCTTGTTAACATGCAGTTCTGATTGAGTGCGTGGTGGAGGCTGAGCGTCTGCATTTCTACCAGCTCCCAGGGGCTGCCCTGCCTGCAGGTCCATGGAGACACTTGGAGTAGCAGGTGCTTCCAGCACTCCTAGCCTAATCGGTAGCTGCCAGCAGCACCAGTCATAGCCCATAATCTCATTGGCTCACTCCCCTGTGGAAGGGCAACCACACTCTACACAATTCACTTGGGGTATTAAGATCCTGCCCCTCCATAGCTGTTCTCACCACCTGGTAGGTCTCATCCCCAGGCTGCTCTTGCTAGTTGTTCTCATCCGATAGCATGGAAGGCAGTGTTGTAGAGCTAGCTGTTAAGAGCATAGCATTTGCAGTTTCCAGAACAATCAATACAAACAACAAAAACACCGCCATAGAGTTGGTTCTGATTCATAGTGGTCCTATGGGGCAGCGTAGAACTGCTCCTTCAGGTTTCTGAGACTGTAAATCTTTACAGGAACAGATAGCCTCATTTTTCTCCCCTAGAGCAGCCCATGGGTTTGAACAACCAACCTTGCAATTAGTCCACAGTGCCATGAGGATTCCTTGCCTCTGAAGTCAGGCCATCTGTAATAAGATCCCAGGTCTTCCACCTACTGTGTTACTTGGACAAGTCCTTTGGCAAGTGACTTCCTCTCTTTGCGCTTCCATTTCCTCAAGTGTAAAATGCAGATGGCAATCGTCGCACATGGCATTTGTCATTGCCTCATATGCATGTGAAAGTGTGACATTGAATAAATAAGACTGAAGAAGAATCGATGCATTTGGATCACGGTGCTGGAAAAGAATATTGAAAGTACTGTGGACTGCTCAAAGGACAACCCAATCTGTCGTGGGAGAAGTGCAGCCAGAGTGCTCCTTAGAGACAAGGGTGGCGAGACTTCATCTTGAATACTTTGGGGGCATGTTGTCAGAGGAGACCCCTCCCTGGAGAAGGACATCATGCTTGGTGGAGTAGAAGGCCCTTGAGAAGATGGAGTGACACTGTGGCTGCAACAAGGGGCGCAAGTGTGAGAACAACTGTGAGGCTGGCACCGCACGGGGCAGTGTTCCGCTCCGGTGAGCATAAGGTCCTTATGGGGAGGATCACTATGAATCGAAACCAACTCGGTGGCAGCGTGTTTTTGTCATTGTTTGTATTGAGTTGTTGGAAACTGCAAATGCTATACTCTTCACAGCTAGCTATAAACCCTGCCTTTCATGCAATAGAACTAAAGCAAGGCAGCCTGGTGATGAGATGGGATGGTCATTATGGGATGGCACCTAGCAACAGCAGTGGTCACACCCATGGTGCAGAGCTATTGATGAGAATAAAGGGGGTTCATAGCATCGCTCCCAGTTGATGAGGCTTCACTAGTGGAGCAGTAAAACAAATCAGACTGTGATGCACAAATGTTTAGGGTTCAAAATGTTCGCTGGTGTTGGCATCTTTATATCGTTCTCTGGGCCCTTCCTCGGTGGTGGAACTCTGTCCTTACTCTGATTGCTCCTCTCAAGCTCTTCCTCTCCGTCTCTGCTGGAAGGTCTTTCCTCCCCAGACATTGATCCTTGCCTTCATTGATTCCTACTCTCCCTTGCCCAGCTAAACCCTCTTCTTGCTCATAGCTTCTAATATCACCTGTGTGATGGTGATTTCCAGAGCTCCCTCTGTGTTATATGCCATCAACTTGGGCTCAATGGAATGAAACACTGTTGAGCCTTGTGCCATCCCCATGATTGGTCTGGGATTGGGAATGTATTGGAGTTCAAGTTCTCAGCATTACGTTAGCATGTGGCCTTAATGGACAGTGGAGCACGAGGGTCGCATGGCCATGTGTCGGAGAACCCTGAGCCAACCTTGTAGGCTCTTCAGTCCTAACATATGTGTCCCCATCCTGGTCCCATTCTTGATTCTGTAGTCCCACCTGCAACTGTGATGTATTCATCTGCTACGAGTCGTGCTTTTGTGACAGTTTCCCTTGCACTCCGTGTCCCATTTAAGGAGCCTCCGAAAAACTGCCATGGATTTGATGCTTCACTCAGAGCGACCCCATAGGACAGGGTTGACCTGCCCCAGTGAGTTTCCGAGACTGTGCCTCTGTATGGGAGTAGAAAGCCCCACCTTTCTCCCTTGGAGCAGTTGGTGGTTTCGAACTGCCAGCCTTGTGGTTAGCAGCCCAACACGCCACCACTCCACCACCAGGCTCCTCTTTGAATCCCTAACAGTCAGATAAACAAGAGAAGATTCTCAGAGCTCTTTGGCCCCTCTAGAGGATAGTTGAATGCAACCTGTTTGTGAGCAATTTATAAAAATTCCATAGAGATTGCATTAATTAAGCGCCTTAAGCTAACTGCATTTCATAAGGGGGGCTTTTCTAACTATGTTAACTAAAATAACATAGCTGATAGTTCCGGATAGCTTTGACACTCTGTCTTGTAGCAATTTGTCTATCATCTTGTCTCACTCCTTGCCTGTAACCCAGGGCCTGGCACATTTCAAGAACTCAACAAATACACACACACACACACTTGTTGCTTGAACTCATGAATCTCTCGGATGCATTCTCACAGACCTAACCCTAAATCTCCCTTTCAAACACGGCCACCCACAGAACCGTGCCACGTGCTTTCCCCCTAAACTGGATGTGTGGGTGGGTGTGCTCCGGTTCATTCCTTGGGGTTCGCCAACCTGTGTATCAGTGCATGATGGGGGTCATCCTGGTGTCTTGGCAGGTGTGTTCTTTACTTTCCACACCTTCCACCTGGAAAGTGGCCACGACTACCTCCTCATCACGGAGAACGGCAGCTTCACCCAGCCTCTGAAGCAGCTGACCGGCTCTCGACTGCCGGCTCCCATCAGCGCTGGGCTCTATGGCAACTTCACCGCCCAGGTCCGCTTCGTGTCTGATTTCTCCATGTCATATGAAGGCTTCAACATCACCTTCTCAGGTAAGACGGCGAGCATCCCTGCGGGGACGAGGCCGCAGGTAATCCGTCTTACCCTCTGCTGCCGACATCTGGTCTTCCCACCAGATAATCAGTGATCTGCTCTGTGGTCTCTGGGGGCAGTGGCCTCTGGGGCGAAGCCCAAGATGTTTGCATTCAGCAGGAGGAGGAACTTCCTACAATGGCCAGAGAAGGAGTCCAGCTTTGTTGAGGACTCTCCTCCGAAGGTGTTTAGGATTTACGCTGAATGGCCTGCCTAGCTGGTTAAATGAGAAAAAACTCCCTAAAGAGACCCCATGCCCTAGTTGTCCACATTCTTCAATTGCCTCCACGTCCCTTGTTTCATAGCCCTGCAATTAGAACAAGAAGAAAAGAGTTTGAGATTAGTATACCTGGGGTGTTCTGGCTTCACTTGAAGTCTTTTAAAATATAGATTATATATTGATTTATAAATGATAAATTAATTTATAAATATATATTAATGTAAATTATATATAATAAAAGTATACATAGCCAAAGACACACCATTTCAATCATTTCTACGTGTGTTCAGACAATTCTATAACACCAGTCACATTCTTTGCATTGGTAATTCTTGCTATCCCTCGCCAATGTATTCTACCTCCGTCTTAGACTCGCTGCTCCCTAAGCTTCCCCTCCACCTGGTCAGTTGCCTTGGTCAATCCATCTACAGTAGGGTGACTGCCTGGTAGTAAGTACTAATCTCTGGGTCTAGGAGCTCCGGCAAGTACACGTTCTTGTGTGCATTCAGGGAGTTTCACCAAGGTTCCTGGCCACTTGTGTCCTATTGTGCCAAAGTTCCCGCCTTCTCAGCTCACTGTAGATAGCCTATGGATTCTTCTTGGGATGGGCAAGAGGTACCTGGCCTTTAGAAACTAGGCCCATGCTGGACCTTCAGCAGCAGAAGCCCCTGTCACATGCCTAGGCTGACTGCCAGTCTGGCCTGGCTGATGGGATATATCCAGCCAGTGTACCACACCCCTGGTAGAGGGAGAGAGTCTCCTTGTTCATCCCACATAGTGCCCTTGGGCACTGTCTCCATATGAGAAAGAGGCCCTTCAAGGCAAAGGGGTAGTCACTTCTACGCTCACTGATGGTTTCAGGTTTGTGAGTGGACCATGAATGCCACTCCATCCAGCTGCTCCCCGTCCTCCCCAAGTGACAGCATTATGGAGAAAAGCTGGAGTGACACTTGGATTTTTCTTGCTCAAGGAAAGTTGTCCTAGACTCCGTCAGCTATGACCTTGTTGGACAGCGATGGTCACATTTATGGGGTTCAACAGAGTCTAAAGCGCTCTGCAGCTTGGGGTTCAAATGGAGTTGAAGGGACTGAGAAGGGAAGGCTCACTTCATGCGGAATGTGCATCCAGATGCACAGTGGCCCCACCCCACTGCTTATGGATTGGAAGGCTCCTGACCCCTCTGCCTCTGCTCCCTCCAGGCTCTCCCTCCCTGCCTCGCTACCTTTGGTGGGTCAGTGTGGGCATCAGGCCTCCCTCTGCCTCTGTGCGTCTGTGTACCTCTCTCGGGGTCTCCCGTACACCGCAGTGACCCCGCCTCTTTGGCTGTCTGTCCAGAGTACGACTTGGAGCCCTGTGAGGAGCCCGAGGTCCCAGCCTACAGCATTCGGAAGGGCTTGCAGTTTGGCGTGGGTGACACCTTGACCTTCTCCTGCTTCCCCGGGTACCGGCTGGAGGGCACCGCCCGCATCACGTGCCTGGGGGGCAGACGGCGCCTGTGGAGCTCGCCTCTGCCAAGGTGTGTTGGTAGGTGGTCACGTGCTTTCATTTTGTTTCACTAATGGGGTGGGCACCACTTTACTTGGTCTCTGTGGTGGCGTGGGGAGCGCCCAGGCCAAGGGTCCCACAGGCCTGGACTGGCGGACTCATTGGCCACACGCTCACCTGTGGGCAACCTCAGGCAGGTCACTTAACCTCCTGCTGCTGCAGCCTCCTTTCCATAAAACCAGGATGGCAATGCCAGCTTTGTGGCATTTTCCCATAGCCTCCACAGGCCTTACAGTGTGGGTCTTTTTGAAAGGTAGACAATCAGGTGAAGTTGACTTCAATAATCTCATTTCCCCACTCAAGACACATAGATTTAGCCATTTCAGGACCAAATTATGTTCTGTTTTCCATTTGGTCTGGTTGTTAAAACCAGATGTTTTCAGTAATGGAAAGCATTTGGAATGAAATCAAATTTGGGGTTTAGAATTTCAATACAATTCTGATACCCCCAAGGGGTCTTTGGGCGTGGGGTTGGTGGTAACAGGCCCATTTCTCCAGATTGGTGCCTTTATACAGGCCCTCACCAAATGGCAGCATTCACTAAAAGTAGGATAGGAGATTCCCATTAAACTCCTGAGGCAAAAAAATGAAGGTGAGCACCATATGTCCCATGAGTCATGACAAGGTTATGAATTCCTTTTGCAGATATATGGATAAAAACTGGGCAGGCCTATAAAAAAGAAATATGACCTTTGTACATGGAGAGTCGCAGTCTGGGAGTTTAGCTGAGTACTAGCCGTTGGAGAAACCCTAGAAAGCCCCAGCTTGGGAAAGGTGGGAATGTTGTTGAGTTCAAGTCGAGTGCCTCTTATGTCCCAGGGACTGCTGGGGTGCGATGGATACAGAAGTGGATGAAGCAGACCAGGTCTTCCACTCATAGTCTGGTAGAACCTATAGTTGAACAAGATTCCCAGGTGATTTTCATGTGAGGATGTTGTTAAACTGCATATGTTGGCTCCATTTGTCTGAGGCGGAATGCAGCAGTGGGTTGAACTGGAATGACTTGGTTCAAAGCCCTGGAGGGTAGAAGCCACGTACACTTAGATATGTAATATACCCGGTGAAGGTCAGGGTCACAGAGGAAAAGATGTTGGGCTTGGAGAGTGCTGGAATGGAGCTGCTCACCTTTGTAGAATGGTCTAGAGAGACCTCTGATGATCTGAAGGAATCCCAGAAGACCCCCACTGGGCTATCTGGGAGGAGAGAGACAGGCCCTGACCCAGGAGAGTGCCCAGTGTGTCTGAGGTCCCGCCTGGAGGACGAGTCTAGGGAGATCTGGTTTCAGATTGGAGCCCAAGGTCCTCCTGTGTCCTTGCCAGAGCCCTAAGGAAGGCCATCCAGAGCTCTAGGTCTGCAGGGTGGGCAGGCTGATTTCCCGGGGAGCTGGGCGATTACTAGCTGCCCCTTATCTGTAGGGTGGAAGCCTCCCCTTGCTCACTATGCATCGCAGAGAGCTTGAGCAAATGCAAGATGCCTTAGTGCAGTTGTTGCCAGGCTCACTGTGAGCCTCGCACTTGCATTTCGAAGTCAATGTGACACAAACACCCTGGTATACCAAACAGGAGCAGCACTACATTGGCTCACAGGAACTGGCAACTCAGAGGACTCCACTGCTCAGCAGGGCCTGGGACAACTCCATGGAGCCCTGGGCTCCGCAGGGGCTGGGGGACAGTGTAGACAGCTGATGTGATGCATCGCTAATGCCACCGTTAGTGACCAGCTCTTACAGCACCCCCACACTGAGCCCCAGCCCCCGCCTTTATGAACATCCCAAGGCTAGTTGATGGAATTGACATAAGGCTTGAGGATTTTGTCCAAAGTATTTTCTCATCTCACAATTACAGGAAAATTAAGTCCAAGAGCTGTAGGATTCTGCTATTAACTAATTGAATATCCCTAGCGTGTATCCCAAGCCATGATATTTCCCCTTGCCTCACGTGCATGTGAAAGTTGGACACTGAATAAGGAAGATTCTAGAGAAATCCATGCATTGAAATTGTGGGAAGAGCTTTGGAAGTGCCAGGGACTGCTAAAAGGACACACCAGTCTGTCTGGGAAGAAGTACAGCCAGAGTGCTTCGGAGAGACAAGGACGGCCGGACTTCATCGTCCTACTTCGGACATGCCCGGAGAGACCAGTCCCTGGAGAAGGGCATCATGCTTGGTAAAGTGGAGGGGCAGTGCGAATGAGGAAAGACCTCGAGGGCACGATGACACCGTGGCTGCCACCCTGGGCTCAGACGCAGGAACAATTGTTTGTGAGGCTGGCGCAGGACTGTGCCGCGTTTCCTTCTGTCGTGCGTAGGGTCACGATGGGTCGGACCTGACTCGATGGCACCTAACAACCACAGCACAGTGGTATACATTCTCCTGTATACCAGTCCCCTAAGTATCCACTCCACCCGACCTGGCGCAGGTGTGGATGCACACTCACAAGTATGCTCTTTCTCACATCCACATACACATGCCAAATTCCTATACTCACACCCAGACACATTCACATTTATACTCTCAGGCACACTCACATCACACACACACATACATTCATATATTCACTCACATATAGCCACAGTCACATGTATACTACCTCTCTATCTCTCTCTCACACACACCAATCCTATACCCACACTTGCACACATTCACATAAACATCCACTAACACTCACATACACACACAGATTCGCTCACATACACTCCCTCACGCGCATTTGCACACACCACTCTTCCTTAAAGATTCAGTTCCTAAATTAGAGCCGAAAAGGAGTTGCTTGAACAACATGAAGAAAGAGCTCACTTGGGTTGGCACTTGAAAGGCCCCACCCTCACGAGTCCCTCAGACAGTCTCCGGGGCTCCCACAAGCCAGGTGTCCCAGCAATGCTTTCCTTGGACTCAGCCTGGAGCTAGGTTATTTTATGATCTTTACAGAGTGCTACTCATCATTCTGGTCCATTATTTGTTAATGCTTTTTTTTTTTTAACCAGTGGCTGCATGAAAGGTCCTTTGGCCCAAGGTTAAGGGGTTGCCCTGGCTTTCTTGAGGTATCAGCTGCCAGCAGCTCTTCGTTGGGAAAATGACCTCAGAGACGTGGGTCTGGGGGCGATGTTTCTGGAATGGAATGAGTCTGGACCACAGACATGCATGTTCCTTCAGCTCTTGCCTCATTGATCGCATTTCATCAGCTCATTCTGTAACGTATTCCAATTACTGTTTGTTCGTGACACCTCACAATATTTTCATTATTACATTTGTCTTCTGTTTCACATTATTAATAATGCCTGGCAATTACAATCACCTCTAATTACCGCCAGCTCTGCCGCAGAGGCTCTGCTAGAGGTACCACGGGAATGCCCACCCAGGGGAGGTTCCCAGTTGGCGCGTGTGCTGTAGGTGTAAATGGGATGAATTAGCCCGCACAGTGTTGCCGGGGGAATTCCCAGCCGACAAGGAGATGAAGAGCCCCAAGCTCTAATTCATGGTGTGATGGGGAGCAGGGGGGTGACACAGCCTCTGGCCACAGGGACCACTGAGTTTGATGGGGAAAAGATAGCCCCTGGCCCCAGAGGACCTCAGTCTACAGCAGGGGCCATGACCCTGTCCTTGAGATCTTCCGTGTGATGGAGAAGACCGACCCTTCTGCCTCGCGAGCCCCAGACTGATGGATAAGCGACAGCTCCTGACCTTAATGAGACCTTCTGCGACAGGAACAGCATAAGTCACCGATGCCTGTGCCTGCTGATTTCTCTGGAACACTTACGTGTCTCCATCTACACTTGTGTTTGGATTTGGGGTATCATCTGCCCCCTGCCTGGTGACTTTGGAAACTCAGAAACAAACGCCATGTCCTTCTAGCCTCTTGTCCACTCCACGATGCTCAGGCCACAACGGACTGACCACAGCTGAAGGGTCCACCCTGCTTCCCTCCTCGTAAATGTGTTGGCCGCACAGGAAAGAGAGATGATCAACCTGGCACCTAGGACAGAGAAGGAGCCTGTAGCTCCTGTGCAGGAATCCAGGGCCAAGAAGGGGCCCCCAATATGCCAAAGCCCATGTGTAAGCGCAGCCAACCTGATCAGCAACGAGGCAGGAGATAAGAAGCGTTGGGGGTGCTGGGGGTGCTGTGAACCTTGGGCAGCTCGCCCATGCTTCTGCAGGAGCTTAGGAGCATCCTGCCAGGCTCAGAGCGGGGGCAGACAGGGTTCCAGATGGGGAGAGGGAATAAGAAAAATACTTGCTAAGGGTCGATCACTGGACCACTTAACACATAAGTCTCAGTCATTTAATATCTGTTGTCTTAGGAAGGTGCTACGTTGTCCAGATAGTGGCAGATGAGGAATCTTTGTGGCTTCAAACTCCATGTTCATTTTGCTGCACTGCGTGTTTTTCCCAGGGGTGATGGAGAGACCCTTCATGGGTCGCCCAGGTGATGGAGCTGAAGAATAAGTGTCTAACTGTGCCCCACTCTTATCCATACCTCACTCCCACACAGACGCCTACCTACCCTAAATTATCATTGGAGACTGCCCTTGGGTGCCTGTACACCACTGTCTCTGTAGTTTCCAAACCCAACCGAGCACATTCATCATGAATACAGTATTTGGTCTCTTTGAAAACAGGATGAGTTTAAGCTTAGACAACAGAAGCTGATCCTGAACAGGACAGATCTCAGGCACATCCAAAAGTAAAAGAACTCGGTGGTGGGACATGGCCACTGTCTTCAAGTGCTCTCTGGATGGAGGGTCATTAGGGTTGAAGGTGTGGTCAGGGCCATGTCCTTGGGTTGACGCCATTGTCCTTCCAACCAGAATGAGGACACGGAGAGAGGGTTTGGAGAAAGCTGAGTTCCTACCATCCACCTCAAAGATTCAGAACATGCTCCAAACTCCCCACCTGCCCAGAACAAATAACGGACTCGCCATCTGGCCTGGTATTTAAATCCTCTCAGAACCTAATTATTGTTAGGATTGTCATCTTCTGAGGTCAGTGCCCTCCATATTGGTTCATTCATTCACTTGGCAAATATTTATTTGACAAACAACCTGGCCTGAGCCTTGGAGAGTCACCGATGAATAAAGCATGTCCCCAGCCCTCAAGTCTCTCACAGTTTGTGTAGGGGATGCAGGCAATCGTCAAGCAAGGATGGTGCAACGTGGCAGGCGTAGTGAAGCTGGGAAGCCCAGGGTGCTTTTAGAATGCAAGGAGAGGCTTCACAAGGATTCACCATCCTGCAGCCCCAGCTGCAGACTCGTTTTCTATGGCGCATGCACGGCCACCACGCTGGGTCCCCACTCATCGCAGACGCCTGCTCATGCCAGGAACTGAGAGGGTGCTGGGAATCCAGAGACATGACCAGATCCCAAGGGACCCACAGTACAGTGAAGGAGCTAAAATATTAGCAAATACGTCAAATATGGCCAGTGCTATAAATAAAGGTCTGTAGACATTCTGTTGGGAACAATGGGGAAAGGATGACTAATTCTACAAGAGAAGAAATATCTGGGGGGTGCGAGAATGAGTTCATTTCCTACTGAATCAAACAAGGCTTCAAGACCTGTATGCTAAAACGTTCTCCTAACCCTGGGGGTGGGGGGAGCTGGAGAGGGCACAGGGAGGCTCCCGCCTTCCATGTGGGAGACCTGGGTGAGATCCCCAGCCACTGCGCGTCATGTGGAGCCACAAACCATTCACCAGTGGGGGCTTGCGTGTCACTCTGAGGCTGCTGCTAGACTAGGACTAGGAAGACAGGCTTGGGAACTACTTCTGAACAGCAGCCAATGAGAACCTTACGGATTATCATATCTAACCCTGTTGTGCAGAGAGTCGCCATGAGTCAGGGGTCAAGTCCATGGTCATTAGCAAGAATCCTTGGGCTCCTCGTTCCAGGACCCCAAAGCTTGAGATCTCAGCCCTGCCTCTCGGTGAATTTTGAGACTTGATCTAAATGTTAAGTCCCATGATCTTCATCCTGAAAACAGATGATCATTATACCTGGCTTGTGGGCTGGCTATTGTGACAAATGACTAAAGCAACCCTTGAAAAATGCTTTGCCTGTAAAGGCTCAGAAGATCCTAGGGGTTATTATTCGATACTGCCCTCCATATCGTTTCTCTCCTCTGACACTGAAAAGACTTCATCTCTCCTTACTCGGCTGCCCCCCTCCTCCTCTTGCATCCTCCCCGGTCATGTCAGTTGCTATGATACCATCCGAACAGGTGTGGGAAATGGCTGCTTTGTGAAAGTAAGGGGCGGGATGGGGGTGGGGGTGGGGGTGCTGGTAGATTCCTTTCTGTTTCTGTAAGATAGACAGACAGGCAACCAGAGGGAGATGGATTCAAAACCAGGTAGAAACGAAGGTGGGTGGATGTATAATTTTTTAGAAGCAACTTGAGCAGATGTCTTAAAGACAGGCAGCCAAATGAGCAGCTCCACAGACATCCTGGCAGGTCGCCAGGCTAACAAGTCGCCCTTGTCTGTAAGGCCCACCCGAGCTGTGAGTTCTGTTGCCCCATGCAGTGCCCGGGGGTTAATATGTGATTATTGTGATTCTCTTTCCAGCTGAGTGTGGCAACTCAGTCACGGGCACTCAGGGTACTTTGCTGTCCCCCAACTTTCCTGTGAACTACAATAACAACCACGAATGCATCTACTCCATCCAGACCCAGCCAGGGAAGGGGATTCAGCTGAAAGCCAAGGCATTTGAACTCGCCGAAGGAGACGTCCTCAAGGTAACGCTGATCGATCTCACCGAGCATGTGTGTTAGGTGAGGCCACGTGGCCAACGCCCCAGCTAATGCTGAATGGGTTCTCTCGGAACAGGACTCTGTCCTCATAGTCTGAGAGAAAAGGACGTGTGAGTGTCTGACACGAGGGTTTATGTTTCCTCAAGGGGCGACCGCGTTCTACTGTGTGTGTGTGGTCGAGTAGGCATGGACCACATTGTAAGAGAGGACACGAAATTCAGTTGGGGTGACCATCAGATCCCATAGTAAACCTTGCCTGTCAACATAAGGAAGAGCTCATAAAATGGTGCGTGTGTGCGCGCGCGCGCACATACCCATGGACCTACACATTTATGCAGATATACGTGGAGCCCTGGTGGCATATTGGGTTACTAGCCATACGATCAGCAGTTCGAAACCACCAGCTGCTCTGCAGGAGAAAGATGAGGCTCTCTGCTCCTGTAAAGAGTTAGGCTTGAAAACCCACAGAGACCATTCGACTCCATCCTATAGGGTCGGTATGAATCGAAATCAACTCCATGACTGCAAGTTTGGTGTTTTTTAAGTTTATATTTATGGATATGGACGCATGCATGTAGACCTGTGCCTGTGTATTTATTGGGGTTTGGGAGTCTATTTATCACATATGTGTCTCTGTGTGTTTAATCTGTGTGTACTTGTGTGTGGCTGGAGCACATGTTTAGAAAGAAGAGTAAACTATTGCAGCAGTCTCAGTGTGCAGTGATGATGGCTTGTATTTGACAGGAGCTTTAAAGAAAATGGGTCCAAGATCTACTATGACCTGGATTTAAGCATGGCGAAGGAGGCGTTATTAAGACACTGAGCAGATATGTGTCTTACCTTTTTTAATTTTTTTCTCTAGGTGTGTCTAACTGGGTTTCTCCAATAATTATCAAAGACTCGGCTCTGGAGACTTTATTAAAAAGCAGCCTTATTAAAATGGATCATAAAGAAGATCTCATACAGAGTAGGACCATTTCCATCCCAGGCCAAGAAACCTCTTTTGCTTGTTCTAAATATAGGTTTATTCCTGGAGAGGCTCTGCCGTGAGAGCAAAGCCGGCCCCGAGTGACTTACTCAGCAGTGGTGCAGATGGGGAGGAACAAGCTGGGCCGTGCAGAGCCCTTCTGGGATGAAGGTTGCTGTTCGCCCTGAAGGGAGTAGGAGCCGCAGTCCTTGGCATCTCACTGATAGGACAGGGCCAGCCAGTAGAAATAGCTCCCAGACCGCTGGGGACCACACCCAGTGCGGCCAATACTCCAGCGTCCTCCGTTGCACGCTTTAGAGTGAGAGTAGCCCATGAGCGGTAGACAGCAGGGGTGCGCGCCCCACGGTGCTGTCCAGGTGCTGAATCCAGGACCAGGCACGACAATGAATTGGCCGTAGAAGAAAGACTTCCCAAAGCAGGGAGGAGCCTGGTGTGCAAAACCCATGTCAGAAGCCAGGAAGGGTTCAGGGTGGATGCAGACCTCCAGGTAAGCCTGCAGGGCTTCGGGGAGAACATGCTGAATTCCTTGGTTTCTTTTCTTGTTGGTGGTTAAGGCATTTAGTTTTCATTTTTTTTAATGTATCACTTTATTGGGAGCGCTCACAGATATAACATTCCATAGCTCCACCACATTCAGGAGTATTGAATAATTATTTCCACAATCCATATGAAAACATTTTCTTTCTTCTTGAACTCCTTGATAGCAGCTTAGGAAGACTTCAGACTTGGTCTCTGTAGCCACCACCTGCCCGACCAGCCCTGCAACCCAACAGGAAGAGGGCTCGTGCCTTTTTATGTTGAGCTCAGTCTTCCATGCCCAAAGCACACTCCTTCTTCCCTGTCTGAGCCTCTTTAGTATCATCCTTAGAAAGTTGGCTGACTTCTGACCTAGCTGAAAGGTGATTCACGGCCCTTCTATAGAATGAGACTCCGAGAGAGAAGAAGACCCAAGGGGAGATCAGGGTGCTCCATGTATCCTCTTCCTTTTCTTAGTTCTTCTCTAAAGGACACCTTGCTCCAAGATGCAAACAGGTACCAGGCCAGTTTCAGAACTCACAGAACCCCACAGCTAGAGTTTGCTAAATGGGGGCCAAGGCCTCCACACAGTTACAGTAAGCTGCAGCAGCTCTGCTATTTGAGCCAGACACCCTGGTCTACCCTGACAGGAATATGTGCAAAGGAAATCGGAAGCATCCGTCACCTCCAAACCCATCTTCTCCTGGCCCAGTGTAATGGACCCACCTGCCCGAAGGCTGGCAGATTCCTGCTCTCAGGACATGCTTGCTTGCCCAAAGAAGCCAAATGTCCCTCTGAACTCCTGACCTAGGAGGCCGGCCACTTCCTCCACTCCTCACCTATCCCCCAAGAAACAGTATGTCTTACACCTGGCTAACCGTCCAAACCTATGTTGTTCTTCATCATCTTAGAACTGGATCCAACCAAGGGCCACTGTATATCTAGCTGATGGAAACCTGTGCCGCCCTCATGGTCACTGGTTGGTGCAAGTCCGTGGGTGAGGCTTGATGTCAAACTATGTCCCTGAGGGTTTTCCTCGTTTTCACAAACTCTGAACTCTATCACACACGCGGCCTTTTCTAGTGATGGTGCTTTGCTGATGATGTTTCTCCAGAAATCTAGTCTCCACCTGGCCATTCCTGCTTCAAGGGAACATTCTCAGTGTGCTGTTCTCGAACCAAGCACTTTATTCTGGGAGCTCCTGGTAGATTCCGTATTCTCCACAACGCCACAGTTCGAACATGTCAACCCTGTGCACAGTCTTGGATTTACATTCCATGAAACTTGCCCGTTTCCAGGCATATATGACCCCCGTGATTGTCCCTTACGCTTGACAACTTCAAATTTCTTTAATCACACACTCCCTCAGCAACCTGTATCCCAGTATACCACCCAACCACTCGCGCTGAGCAGCAGCGAGGCTGGTCAAGGACGCACCTGGATCGTTATCCTACTAGCCCTTCTGGAACCATGATCGCCTGGTAACGTGGCATTTTTGTGACTTTTGTTGTGACTTTTGTAGGCCAGTCACACACACAGACACACATCAAGGGCTCGTGCCTAACAGGAGTCGTCATGCTTATTGGAGAAGAGATTATATGATATCACACACACACACACACACACACAATTTAGCACCAAGGTCAGGCTCTCCTGCTGTGACATCTCCTGGTCCTGCTCTTCCGTATCCCTGACAGACTCCTGGGTGTTTCCCCTCCCCCACAGTAATGGCGTGCCAATAAGAAAAATAGTTGGATATGTGAAAATATTATGCAGCCCAAAATATTATGCGGACCTGTCCGAGGAATCGTAGCTAATTATCCTCCTGTAAGCAACAAAGAACAATAATTTTTAAGAGTCCTAATTTGTATTCTTTACAGGATTTGAGAGAATATTATATTTATGCTACAAAAAATAGGCAATAATGAAAACAGAGCAATCTGAGATGAAGAGAGATTGAATAGCGTTGAAAAACATGATCACCCAATTAAAAAATGGAATGGAGGCAATGAAGGGAAGATGGTAAACCACGGGAAAATGAAATCACTTTATTATGTGGTGAATTTGAGGCTTTCTCCCACGTCTCAGAAGGAGAAAGGGAAAAGATGATTCTTTTATATTAATAAAATGTGGAATCACTCCACAGTAAAACTTTACATGCTAAACAACATAGCTTGAATAAATTAAATAAAAGCTGTGGGAAACAGTTTTTAATTTAATAAAGTTGCAGTCACCATGGAAAATTTTAATATACCTTGGTTAGTCTCTGGCAGATCACCTAGGTTAAAAAAAAAAAAAGAAGTCAGGTAGCTTGAATAATACAGCAGAGTAGATCCAAAGTAAGTGGGAAAAAGGTGCTTTTAAAGATAAAAGGAGGCAGGCAGAGGAACAAGAAGATAATGAGGAATCCTGGCTTAGGGCACCTGGAGCTTCTGTTAAGGGAAATGGAAACATTGGAGATGGCTTTCTCTGTGGCCCTGTCTGTCTCTCTCCCACTGCCATTGAGCTCATTCCAGCTCACAGTGGCCCTCTAGGACAGGGTAGAACTGTCCCTATGGGTCCTTGAGACTGTAACTCTTTTCAGGAGTAGAAAGCTTCATTGTGTGTTCACCAGGCAGCTGGTTGCTTCAAACTGCTGCCCTTGTGTGTAGCGGCCAGAGTCATGACGCATGACCTGCTATAGGCCCGGGGCTCCTGGCGGGAGATGGATAGTGATGATGATTACACAATAGGATGGACATCATTAATGTCACTGAATTGTACGCAAAAATGTGGAAATGTCAAATGTTTTGTTCTAGCTCCCACAATTTTAAGAAACAATGAAGAAGTGAAGCCAAGTACATACATACACACACACAGACATACATACAATGCAGACGTGAAGCCAAGTACATACACACACACATGCATACACATGCATGCATGCACACACATACATGTGTACATACACACGTACATGCATACATACACACACATATATACAGCAGGAGCTGCTGTCAACGAAACCAAAATCCAGTTCTTTGAAAAAGAACCGATTGGCTAGATTAATCTGGCCGGATGGATCAAAAAAAGAGAAGTCATGCATGCGTAATATTACCCACAAAAGAGAGAGCGAGTCACACATACGAGAGCTGGGATAAAAATAAAACAGTTACTAAAGCAACTGTGAGACAAGAATGGAAATTTCCTTCTTTAACTTTTTATGGCTATTTGGGTAAACATGTACAGAGAAAATCGTTTCCCTTCAACAGCACTGAACATTTTGGTTCGTTACATGGTGCAGCCCCCCTCACGTAGCATCACTCTTCTGACTCCCTCCCCATGTTCATCATTCCCATCCAGCCTTCCCTCCTGCCCCTGCCTGTATTCTGAGCTTTGATTTGGGGCAAATCTGCCCTTTGGGTCTCTCGCAGGGTTGATTATGGTTCACTTCGTGGACCTGTTGGGCTTACACGTGATCCCAGGGTGTGGGTTCAGTTCCAGGAATGAAGGATGTCTAGGGCCAGTCTTAGGGGCTCCACCAGTCTCTATCAGACGAGACGTTTTATAATTTTGAATTTTGCTCTGCGTTTTTCTTCCATTCGATCCAAGACCTTCTGTGGTCCAGATCAGAGTGGTAGATGGTAGTAGCTGGGCACTATCTAGTTCTTCTGGTCTCAGGGTCATGGACGCTGGAGTTCAAATGGTCCATTAGTCTCCTTTGGACCAATTACTTGAAATAGGAATTATTATGGAAAACAATCTTTTTAAAATTACGAAAAGCTAAAAACCCAGACTAGATCAATTTCCATTCACAAATTAAATGATCTCATAATCTTGCCAAAGGCCTCAGATCCAGACTATGTTTGTAGTTAAACTCTAACAAGACTTATAGATGCGATTAATCCTTAGAATAATGCAACCATTACAAAAAAGAGAAAAATAAGGACCCATAGCCTACTTAACTTTCTAAATGAGGCAAGTGGGAATATTGAAATCAGAATGAATAAGGGGGGAGTCTAAGAACAGAAACTCTTTAAGTCAATCTCACCAAATAGACCTAAAATTTCTAGGTAAAGTATCGGATGGAATCCAGTGTGTGCAAACAAACACCACCAATGGAATATGAAAAGTAACATTTTTCAGGAATATGAAGAGTAACATTAGGAAAGCTCATTATGCTAGTTATTAGCTATACCAGATGCAATTTCCACTTTTATTGTCCCAGACTGGTTGAATGGTAGCAATTTCACATGTCTCACCTGAAATCTGATAAACAAAGAGAAACACACCTCTACCTACCAACACACACCAAAACATCACTGAGGGAACTCAATATTTATTGTTGACTTTTTAAAAATAACTCTCATAACCATGAACAGAAGCTAACTTTCGTATTCTGACTAAAGAGAGCTTTCTACCAAATGCCTACATTAAACATTATATGCTCACCAGCAAAGTGTCGTAAGGGGTCCCAGTAAAGCCAAGAACCATACCAGCTTGTCTTCTTATCACCAATAGTTTTCAACATTGTACTGAAGATCCAAGCCATTACAATCACATCACAGGGGGTGGGGGTGGGGGGTGGAAGAAAGCATGAAAATGGAAAAAAAGTATCGAACATTATCTCTTAAATAAAAGTATGTACTTTTATCGAAAAAGTAAGAATCAGCTGGTCAACTGTCAGAACCAATAGGATCAATAAGCAAGGCTGCTGGCATTTCTATACCCACTTAAAACATGTAACTGGGGGAGGGAAACCTCATTCATATTAAAAATAAAAATGACCGGACACCTAGGAATAACTCTAACAAAAACTATGCAGGGCCTTGACTGAAAAAAATCAGAAACATTTGTTTTAAAGGATATAAAACTAAAATAAATGTACAGTCAGCACTCCAATCTGTAGACTGCACATTCTCGGATCCAAACAGCACAATCAAAAATCCTCAAAACACTTCAGATCAAGAGGGAAAAATAAGCAATCAAATCGTCGAAACAATCCCTCAGAGGCTCAGAAGGCATATCCAGTGTTATTTACATCGTGTTCATGTTGTATTCTCAACACAAACTCACTACCATCCAGGCGATTCCAGTGTACAGCGGCCGCAGAGGAGAGTGTAGGACGGACGGCCCCTGCGGGTTTCTGACCCAGTAACTCTGGACCGGAGTGGAACGCCTCAGTGTTCTCCTGTGAGTGGCTGGTCATTTCAAATTGCTGACCGTGTGGTGAGCAGCCCAGTCCATAACCCACTATGCCACCAGTGATTTAAAGACTAAGGAGCGTGTGTATTGGGTCGAAGCAAGTCCGATACCATTTCTCTATGAGCCTTGAACACACACCAACTTCCATATGCATCCTGGATCCTGAAATCAATTCCCAGAGGGCACAAAGGGATAATGGTAGTGAGGTTGCAGGTTCATGAATGAGAAAAGACAAGAAAAGCAAGGCATGGAAAGGGGGAGCAGAATTGTGGGTAACCCTACAGAAAGATGCTCTATCTGAGTGCTAATCAAGAAAAGGCTAATTAAAACAAGAGGCCCAGTGGCATCCATAAAGGGAGACGATGATGTAGTCACCGTCCGGTCGCTTCCACGGGCTCTGGGCCATCCTCACAGTGCTTATGTTGGAGCCCGTCCTTGCAACCACTATGCTCATCCATCTCGTCAAGGGATTTCCCCACTTTACCCAGCATGATGTCCTTCTCCAGGGATGGGACCACCCTCGCCTCTAAGGAGCATTCTAGTGATACTTCTTCCAAGAGCAATGTGTTTGCTCGTTAGGCAGTCCGGGGTGCTTCCAGTATTCCTCACCAGCAGCATCACTCAAATGCATCGACTTTTCTTCCGTCTTCCTTATTCAACAGCCAGCTTTTCCACGTGCATACGGGGCCATTGAAAGCACCTTGCTGTGGTTCGGGTGCACCTTTGTCCCGGAAGATTACACCAAACAAGCAAAACAAACTCACTGCCATTGAGTCGATGTGGACTCAGAGCAACCCGACAGGCCAGGGTAGAACCGCTGTGAGGTTCAAAATGTGTAACTCTTTTTTAAAAGAAAAAGTTTAATAAGTCATTGTATTGGGGGTTCTTCCAACTCTTATAACAATCCATACAGCATTTGCGTCAAGCACATTTGTACATATGTTCCCATCATCATTTTCAAAATATTTTCTTTTTGTTTGACCCCAAGGGTCGCAAGGAAAGAACGAGCCATCCAGGGTGCAGCATAGCACCAACCAAACACACACCTTCCTCTAGTTCTTTAATGCTTCCTCCCCGCACTATCACGAGCCCAGTTTGGCCTTACAGATCCGGCTAGACCAGAGCGTGCACACTGGTACCGATAAGAGCTCTCAACACACGGAACCCAGGACAGATGAAACCCTCGGGAACAGTCATGGGAGCAGTGATACCACAAGGGCAGGGGGAAGGTGGGGGGAGAAGGGGAACCGACTACAATTGGCATATAACCGCACACGCACACACACACACAACCAGGAGAATGAGCAACAGTAACGTGGGTGAAAGGAGGCAGCGGGCGGCGTAAGATATGAAAAAAATAGTAATTTATAATTTATCAGGGGTCCTTGAGGGTGGTAGGGTGAGGGAAGGAGGGAAAAAAGAGGAGCTGATACCTAGGGCTCAAAAAGTGTAACTCTTTATGGGAGTAGAAAGCCCCCACTTTTTCCTAGAAAGCACCTGCTGGTGTTGAACTGTTGACCTTGAGGTGAGCAGCCCAGTGGCCTGAGAATGTCAAATATTGACAGGATACGAACTCTCTTGTACGCTGCTGCTGCTGCTGCTGCTGCTACTGCGGGAAGCTGTCAAGGCAATGCCGACTCACTGCAGCCCCTGTGACCGAGCAGAACGAACCTATATGGTTTTCTCATTCCAGGACTTTCTCCACTGGCTGGATTTGACCCTCCAACCTTTAAGTAGCTGAGAGCTTCCCTATGGCACCGCCTGGATGCCTCCATCCTTTGCTAGTAAGAGAGGAACCCGGCAATAGCTAATAAACGTGAAGAGGGGCCTTCCCAATAAGCAACATCCATCTCTCTTCTAGATGGATGCCCTAAAGGAACTCCTAGGACATGGATGGACACAAGGCAGGATCGCCCATACCACGCTGTGTGTGTGCTGTCTAAAAAGTATCCCTCTAATATAATCATTTTGAAACGAGCCGCCTTGTCCAGCTGTCTTACTCGATGTAGTGGATTCCTCAGGAGCATAGCCCCGTCTCTTGTGTATAGTCTCTGCATGGTGCAAAGGGTTAGCCAAACGGATGGAATCCACCCAGAGCAAAGGCCTGGTGAATTACTTTCAAAAAGATCAGCTATTGAAAACTCTATCTGGAGAATTCTATTCTAACAGACATGAGATCAATATGTGTCCGGGACTGGTTTTAACTTCTGTACAATGATTAAGTGGGCCATCAATGCAGTTTTCTTCAAGATAAACAATGCCCCACCAAGATGTCAATGTTCACAAAAGTCTAATTCCCAAAAGGGATCAAAAGTATAAAAATACTCTGAAATAAGTACTGGATTTTAATGAGAGGTTGCTTGATGAAATGAAGCCAGATATCATGTAAA
Organism: Echinops telfairi; assembly: GCF_000313985.2. Taxonomy (NCBI): domain Eukaryota; kingdom Metazoa; phylum Chordata; class Mammalia; order Afrosoricida; family Tenrecidae; genus Echinops; species Echinops telfairi. Next base: position 10,852,717 of record NW_022111357.1, read on the forward strand.
GGTTAAAATTTTTTAAATGTATTCCTAAGGAGTCATAGAAAGCTTTATTAAACAAAAATACCCAAATGGGAAAATATTGTTTCTTGACACCTCCTCCATCTGGGTTTGTACACTTCTGTGATGTTTCCATCTCTCCAACCCTTCCCAAAAAAGTCTGCACTCTCTGAGTCACACCTCAAAGTGACAGCGTTGGCGTCCTCGGACTCAGATGACGCTCCTTTTAAATGTTCTTTGAATTTAGGGAGGAAAAAGAATTCTGAATGCTGCAAGGTGGGTGCAGTAAGGTTTCCCAGTGAAATTCTTGCAGGACAGTCCCTGCTACCCTTGAAGAATTAGCAGATACGCTGTCCCAATGGGGGAGAAAGTTCCTCAGCATGATCTCCCTTGGCTTGTTCCTTCACTGATGCGGTTTCCCATTTTCTTTACACTTCTTCATAATAAGCTCCCAGGATCACCCTGTTTCCTTCAAGAAAGTCTATGAAGATTACCTTCTTGAGAGTCCACTCAAAAAGTTGTTATAACCTTCAGAACTGACTTCTGTGCTTTGACTTTCATTGGTCCAGCAGATCTCCTCAGAAGCCCCGGTTCTGATTGGAGCTTGCTCTCAGCATCATATTGGTAAATCCAAGGCTGTTCATGCTTCATCCATGAAACCACCAGGATAGATTTGACTTTGCATGAAAGACTGATGGACTGAGCCGCTGTTTGAGCTAGCCGATCTTCCAGCAATGTTTTCTGCACCCATGCAGCCCCAAGCTGGCCAAGGCCAAGATAGCTGCTTAAAGTGGAAAGGCCAGACCACATGAGGGCCCAGCTTCCATCGCTGGCCTAACCATGGTCACTCTAGGGGCTGTTTCCCTCCTCCGTGTTGATGGGCCTCCCTCTCTTGGCTAATCTTTGAGGGCTCCCTGACCGTCCTGAAAATAGTGATCCATCTTTAAAAAAAAAAAAAAAAAAACATTGTTTTATGAGCAGCAGAATGCCTGTAAAGTTGGTGCAAAGCTTCAGTTGGGGAGATATCCACTTTGAGTTTTGTTTTCAATTTTTGATTTTATCAATCACCTCAGAATCATGTTTCAGCATCATATGTTTCCCATGGCACAAAACGTATGCCTTTTTTTAAATCATCTTAGCGAGACGAGACGCAGACAGGCATAGTCCTGAGAGCTTGCCTGCAGCCAGTTGCCCACTGACCACAGAGGCCCACTTAAACGCATATTATTTGGAATAAACCCTGTGGCATGTGCAAGCCAGAATCCTAGTAGGGATGCTTTTGTAATGTATCCTTGTATCTGCAAAGGAAGGCTTACTATGAAGTGGACGTGTGCTTTTGTTGGATTGCTTCTCAATCTGTGTATTTACTGTTACCCAATCGACAGTGTGCAAAGATTTATTATTATTACTATTTGGATATATCCTTCTCAAATTTAAAAGATTAAGTGTGAGAGATTAACAGAATCATTAAAAGTCTAATATATGAAAATAGGTAGAAAGAATGGGTGCACGACTTGTACACAATCAATGTCACTGAATTGTTCTTATAGAAATTGTTAAATTCCTCTCCATTTTTGTTGTGTGTCTTTTCAGCACAATAACAAATATTTAGATAGATCATAAAGTTACAGAAACTAAAACGATGTGGTTTGGGCTCAGGAATAAACAACTAGCTTAATGGAATAGACTAGACAGTTGGCAAACCAAACCAGATACACCTAATTATCCATGTAACTGCCAAAGGGGGAACTGATCCAACAATAAATTCTAGTGGTCAAATCTGGTGCAAACACACTTCTTTGAAGTGTCGTGGTGTAAAATGCCACTCCGAGGACTGAATCCAGCCATGGCACTTCCAGTCGCCTCACATGCATGTGAATAAGGAAGGTCTGAGGAAAGTTGAAGAACTTGGCTCATGGTGTTGACAAAGTATATTAGATGATACTGATGACTGCCAGAAGGGGGAAAACAGTGTATTTTGGAATAAGTACAGCTCACTATGCCTTGAAAACGACAATGGCAAGACTTTGGACTTGGTACCAGGAGGGACCAGTCTCTGGAGCAAGACATCATGGTTGGTAAAGTAGAGGGTCAGCAAAAAAAAACGAGGAAGACCCTCCAGGAGAGGAAGTGACTCGGTGTTGACAGCCATGAACACACACGTGCCTACGGTTGTGAGAACAGCTCGGGACTGAGCAGCAGCGTGTTCTGTTGGACACCTGGTCATCAGGAGTCAGAACAGAACAACAACATATGACAGAGATGGAATGAAAGTCGGTGACGGATGGCCAGAATATTTACAAAGAATGTTTCAGCAAAAAGTTAACCAAAGGAGGATTCTTATAACATGTACCCAATAAATTCAGGCAGATGAAGAAGAAAATATTGGCTCATATACTTATGACACATTTATTGAGTGCCTATGAGGTGCCAGCCACTGTTGTGGCACTGATTGGTATTGGTTTAATACCATGATGGCAATCCCTGCCACTATTTAAATGCACCCTGGGAAAAACAACGTACACATTGCATTAAGTAAACGAGCAGGTTGCCATACCATATCTATCGTTGGCTCCCGTTCTCATTTTTTAATTGGTAAGCAAATGTAGAGATGAGAGAAACAACACCCCCAGAACAAAGGCTAGGACGACAATCACTGAACTCTCATTCCTGCTGCAGCCTTTTCATTTCTGTTTGCTTTTCTGGGTTTGCTAAGTTTTCTCCAATAAAGACTTTATTGTAATGAGGGAGTTGTGTTCTTAGTGAATCAAAATGAGCTATGCTTTGAAATTAAAGAAAAATCCTGTTCCCATTAAACTCTTTATTAATTAACAATAATTTTTAAGACCATCCTTTATTAAGTTGGTGTTCCAATTTCCAATTATCTCATAATGTTCTTTAAGTGTAGAGCTTGCTTGAGTCGGAATCCAAATGCGGTCCACACGCTGGACTGATTTTCTCTTAGCCGTGTTTCTCCTCCATCTCTTCTCGTCCCTGGTAATGGATGTGCGGAAGAAGCCAGGCCATCTGTCCAGTGGGATTGCCCACATGCTCGATTCTGATGATTACATACTCCAAGTACCACTCCCTACGACCGTCTGTGTTCTGGACAGAGGAATTTGTATCTAGAGACTTGATCGGGTTCAGGAGTTAGCTGTTTGCGGTTGGGGGGTAGGGGAGGGGGTGGGGTGTCTTCTATCAAGAAGCACATGATACCTGCGTGTCCTCTTAATTGCGATACTAGCAACCATAGATGATTAACACCTTGGTTCATTCATCCGGAGGTAGGGTAAAATATATTGACAACAATTTCGATGCAGTGGTGCACTGAACCCTAAAGTGGTGCCATCTCAATGTTTGTTGGACCCCAGAACTGCCTCCCACCCCCAGTCTATCAACAAAATGAAACAATTGCAGATAAGATCTGGAAACCGACTGGAGGTTCTCAGGAGCCTGAACAACTCTCTGCAATATACGGCTCCGTTAGCTTGAAGAATGGCTCCTTTTAGAAAGCGTTGCTTCATAAATAGTCGGATGGAAATAGTGTTCCCCTTTGCTGGCAGCTGCCACCACATTGTGTGCCATGTACAAATATTCATCACCCACCCAGAGATCCCATCTTTGATATTTACCAAAGCACCAGGGGGTCTTTCACTCCATCACAACTTCTGTTGTTGTTTGTATAATTATCTGGAAAGGAGCCCCAACCCTGCAACCTAGGGAGCCAGTTCATTATCCTGATGATTGCTGTCTTTGCAGAGACGCGCAAGTTCAAGGGACAGATGGGATTCGGAAAAGCCAGATGCCTGCACAATCCCACCCCAGCAGGCCCCAAGTGGAGTCCTCATTTTAGGAGGAAAGGGACAGAGGCTGAGCTTGGGGGCGGGAAAGGGACCATGTCAAGCTAGTCTCTCTCCGTCCTGCCTGGATCTCACGGGCCACGTCCCGCAGAGTGGGTGCGCCTGAAGCCGCTGCTCCAGTGCCCTGGGATGGTGCCTGGTGGGAGGGTAGCTGTGTCATCCCCTGGAAGGACAGTACCGATTGCTTAGCAATGTCAAGATGCCTGCTGTTTTGAGCCTGCCTGCCTGTAGAAGCAGATGGCTTAGGGACTCAGCCAGCCCTGCGTTGGCCTCCCCAGGCTGCTGACAGGTAAGCCGAGACCATATGCGAGTGGAAGAAGCAAGACCAGACCGCCACCAGGCAGGTGAAGCCAGCAACCAATTCCTGGAGACTGGGTTCACGCCGAGACAGGCTGGATGCACCACCGGCACCCACCGAGTGGACAGCAAAGGAGCTGATGACTTGCTCCATTGCTAACTCTGCTCTGCCGTCTTCCTCGCATCTCATGTCTCACTGCCTCCCTGGAAGTTCTTATTGGTGCTCAATGTTGAGCATGCCGGCTGTGGGGTAAACAATTCGGGTTTGAAAGAAGGCCATGCTGACGCACTGGGTTGGTTGTCTCTCCCGTCCCCAGGTCTACGATGGCAACAACAACTCCGCCCGCTTGCTTGGGGCGTTCGGCCACTCTGAGATGATGGGAATGACGCTGAACAGCACGTCCAGCAGTCTGCGGCTTGACTTCATCACCGATGCGGAGAACACCAGCCAGGGCTTCGAACTGCAGTTTTCCAGTAAGTCTTTCTTGCATCTGCGTGGACAGTGAAGTCAGACTCTCCCAGGCCCACGAGCAGAGGGAGGCTGGGCTCTGGGACACTGTCCATGGCATAAACAAGCGTGGTGTTCTCTAGCTGGTTTGCCTAGCCGGTTGTTTTCCCAAGACCCTGTGCCTGGGATTTGGGTAAGCTGCCACTCAGGCAGCAGCTTCAGGGTCTGACCATGTGGTTAGCCAAGGGGAGGGTCACACCAGACGTTGTGTTTGCTCATACTCACTGTTTCATTTAACTTAAAGCAGCCAAACATTGCTACTGGATGCTATCAGGTGAGTGCAACGCATAGTGACCCGTGTGACAAAGTAGAACTGTCCCATCAGGTTTTCTTGATTGTAGTCTTGACAGGAACAAATCATCAAGCATCGCCCCCTTGGAGCCACCGGAGAAAGGTGAGCTGTCCACCTTGGCAGGCAAACACCGAAGCCATTATGCCACCAGTGCTCCTTCAGCACGGGCTTCCTGAATCTTGCATGCATAAAATAACAGTGAGTGAGCCCCTACCAAATTCTCAAAATGTAGACACCGATGTGGAATTATGGCCTTGGTGACCTATTGTCACGGAGTCAAATCCAACTCACGGGGCCTATCGGATAGAGTAGCGCCATCCCGTAAGGTTCCCAGGGCTGTCCTCTCCAGAGAACCAGATCGCCACGACTCTCTTATGCGTGGGGCGCCTGGTGGGTTCCAACCCCCGAAGAGCCTCTCCTGACGGGTTGGTGTTAGATGCCATCGAGATAGCGTTCAGGCACGGGGAACAGCCCCATGCACACGTAGATCTCGGGCCTCACTTCCTGCTCTAGACGACCCACTGCAGCCCATTCAGCATCATAGCAACACACAATCCACCACGGACAGAGGGGGGTGGCTGCCGTTGAAGTGCAACGGCCGGAATCCAGCAGGTCCCCCACAGGGACGGCGAGAACTCCACTGAGGAACCAGCGTAAGATAGGAAGCAGTGTGCTCTTTCAGAAAGCTCTTTACAATCCAATGAGAATTCATCAACTGATGGACAGGCACAGTGGACGATCACTTGGCAATTAAAAGTGAAGGGCCAATTACACGCTTCAACTAAGATGGATTTTGAAATCACTTTTGCTAAAGACAAGAAGCCAGTCACAAAGGGCCACATATTATCCGTTTCCACTTCCATGAAATGTTCCAAATAGGCAGTCCGGAGAAACATAGCATGCTCTTCGAGGGCTGGGAGAGTAGGGAATGTTAGGGAGGAAATGGGGAGTAACCCCTACGAGGTGTGGGTGGGACCTCCATTGGAGCTGAGGAAAAGGTTCTAAAATTGAGCACAGTAGTGATTCCAAAACTCTGTGAATACTTTAAACACACACACAAAGACACACACATACACACATGGAGTGGCACACTTTAGATGAGCGAATTGCATGGTGTGTGTTTAAATCTCAATAAAGCTGGTCTTAGAGACCCAATGAGTGTATCAGGCTTCCCCTGCCGGGGGGCTCTCAGCTGTCCAGCTTAAGGATCTTCTGTTAGCAGCTGAAGGTGCAGTGGAACAGGGTTAAGCAGAACCCAATGGAATCCCACAGCCACCATGCGACAATTGTGTGACTTTGGAACAATTTATTTAACCTTCCCTGGGCAATACTCACAGTTTTGCAATGCAAGTAATTACAAGCTGCATATAAGACTCGTGCAGATAGCGAAAGAGGTAACTCGTGGGAAACACAATAGAGTCAGCCCTGTATCATCAGCTCCCTCTTCCCGCCTCTCACCAGGGCTCATATGAGCAGAACCTAATGGAGCCGATGAACAGTCACGCTGAACGTGACTGTTCCATATTATGCTCACCCCTCAGCCCGTCTCAATGAGCCAAAGGGTGGGGGAGGGGGCAGCTTCTGCTTACGAATCAGGCACAGGGAATAGAAGTCCCAACCTAGCCCTTCAGCTGCCAACAGTTGAAGCTGCCCCGGAAAGAGGAGCTGGGATCATTTGCACACAGCACCAGGCAAATGAAAGCGCCTTAAGGTCTCCTCCCTGAGTACCGGGATGTGGAGGGAGGGATTCCCAAGTGGTGACTCGGTCAGAGCCAGAAGCTCCAGCCAGGTGTCGTCCTGTTGAGCACGTGGGCTCTGGGGAAGACAAGAGGCACTTTCTGTCTGACAGGTGTGCTTTGCTCTCTGTGTTCGCTGCCTAGAGAAACACATTCTCATATGTGTAAGAGAGCTGTATATCAATGTGGTAGTTATCTCATTGTCAAGTTAAGGATTAAGCGTGTAGGGGTGGAGTCTAGCCTGTCAATCAGATCATAGCCAATGAGGCCTCTGTGTGGGGATGGCCTTCTCCTGAGAATTCTGGGAAATCCTGATTTTCCTCCTTGGAGGCGGGAGACACCTCTCTCTCTGCCACTCCCTGGGAGACATTGCAGCTGACAAGACACATGGAACTACGCTAGTGCCCTGAGCTGGACAAGCCACATGGATGCAACCAGACCTCTGAAGCCAGAGAAGCCACAGAGAGACCCCTGCCAGCGCTGAGATGCTTACAACACCACTGGACCCAAAGACTTTCTACCCACTGGCCCGTGATCTTCTACTTTCGGTATCATTGCATGTGTTTCGAGAGTCTGAAGAGGACTTTATAGATTGGTATCAGACATATGGGCTGATATCAGACTTATGACCTTGGACTGGACTGGGATGGGATGTTTTCTTAATGTACAATTACCCTTTATATAAAGCTCTCTCTTATCTACATATGCATGTTTATGAATTTGTTTCTCTAGTCTACCCAGACTAACGTGATCAGGAAGTTTTGTATATCAGGAAAACCTCCCAGCCCAGTCCAACTCAAGTCCATAAGTTTGATATGAGCCCATCAGTCCCTCTTCAGACTCACACAGTCACATGCAATGATGCAGAATGCAGGACTTTCACAGGCCCATGGGCGCACAGTCCTGTGGATCCCATGACGGTGAGCGCATCTCCAGGGCTCTGCAGGTCTCAGAGCGGCTTGCCAGCACGAAGGTGAAGGCAGAGAAGGTGAGAGGAGCTGGCCTCCGGAGACCATTTATCTCAGTCATCAAACTACAGCTTGATTGACAGGCCAAACCCCACCCCCAACTTCTTGCAAGTGCCATGTCGGCACAACAACAACCTATCACACTGACACTACTTCTTTCTCCACCAGGTTTTGAACTCATCAAATGTGAGGACCCAGGAACCCCCCAGTTTGGTTACAAGGTCCACGATGGAGGTCATTTTGCAGGGAGCTCTGTGTCCTTCAGCTGTGACCCTGGATACAACCTGCGGGGTAGTGAGGAGCTGCGGTGTCTGAGTGGCGAGCGGAGGACATGGGACCGGCCTCTCCCCATCTGTGTCGGTAGGAAGCCCATTGTTCGTCAAACTCCCCCACCCCAAGCTCTGCGTTGTCTCGCTACGAATGTCCTCATGTTACGTCCCAGGCTTCAAGGCCTGCAGGAACCATCCCCTCCCTGCCCCACCTTTGTCCGTGTCCCCACCTCCTGCATTACATCATTGTATGACATCATGACATCACACAGCAGTGCAGCCTGACAAGGGGCGTTGCCATTGTCACACATTTAGCATGTGAACCGGAGCCAAAGCACATCCTCAGAACCGGAACACTGGGATGGAGAAAAGGTTGGAGGGCTTGTGAGAGAGAGGTCAGGCTTTTGTCTGCATTCCAGCACTGTTTTCACCACCAGGACTTGAACAAGTCTTCAACGCACTCTGGGCCTCAGTTTCCTTATAGGTAAAATGCTTCCTTTCTTTGGGGAAGGTGGATCAAAGAGGAAGATAATTAACTAGCGTCTTCTGAACCCTAAGGTCCATCCAATGTCAACAGAGGTTGTGAGGAAGAGAAGGCTAACCTTAGGAGGCAGTATGAAACTGAAAAAGCATGACATTAAGATTGTCTGAACTCTTTATCTTCCCTCCTCAGCCTCACTCCACGTTTGACTCTCCTTGTAGACCAGGATTCCCACCACACTGCTTTGCCCCACTGGCCCAGCCTGAGCACCAGGGCTTTCCCTCTCCCCACCTGCTTCTTCGAGCGCCAGCACCTCAGTGTGTCTGTGAGCTCAGCACTGGCTAACTGTTTAAGATGGAAACATCTGTTGGGAAAATATCCGTGTGCCTGTCATGCGCCCATGCATCTTTCACTTTGGGTGTGAATGTTTTGGGGGAGGTGTTTCATTGGCTGTAGGTGCCATTGAGTCCGTTCCAATGTACAAGACACAAACTAATGAAGCCCTGCCCCATCCAGGGCATCCTCACAGTCACTTCTGTGTGTGAGCCCATTGTCGCAGTCGCTGTGCCAGTCCATCTGCTTGAGGCCCTTCCCCTTTTTACCCTGATTCCCCACGTGACCAGGCCTTCTGTCCTTCTCCTGGATCGAGGCCTCCTGAGATAATGCCCAAAGTAAGAGAGACCAATCTCACCATCCTCACTTCTAGGGAGCATGCTGGCTGCCCTTCTTCCCAAACGGATTTGTTGTTGTGCTGTTGGCAATCCGTAAGATATTCCTTCTTCTTCTTTCCCTGCACGATCGTTCACACGCATCAGTTCTCAGTCTTCCTGACTCGTTGTCCGGCTCTCACATGCCCTTGAAGTGACTGAAAACGCCAGGCTTCCCTAGAAGGACCTTCCTCCTCCAGGGGACCTTCTTGCTTTACAACCCTTTTGAGCGGTCTTTTGCAGCAGTCCAGTGCAATGTGGGGTGTGATTCCTTGACTGCTGCGTCCATGGGCCTGGGCTGTGGATCTAAGGAAAGTAAAATAAACTCCTTGACAATGTCAACATTTTTACTATCCCGTGCTGCTTGTTGGTGCAGTTGTGGGTATTGTTTGCTTGATTTATATTGAAACGTAATCATAGCGAAGGCTGGAGTGCTTGATCGTCATCAGCAAGGGCTTCAAGTCCTCCTCGCTGTCAGCAAGCAAAGTTAGGTCATCAGCATACCAAAGGTTGTCTATAAACCTTCCTCCAATTCTGCCTTTCATTGGCTCTTATTTTATTTATTTTTAATCGTTTTATTAGGGGCTCAGACAACTCATCACAATCCATACCTGCATCTGTTGTGTAAAGCACATCTGTACATTCGTCATTCTCCAAACATTTGCTCTCTCCATCTCCCTCCAATTCTGATGCTGTTTTCTTCTTCATGTTGTTCAGATATTTTGCTCGGTGTACAGATGTAATACATATAGTAAAAGAATACAACCTTGACACATACCTTTCCCAATTTGAAACCATGTAATCTCCCCTTATGCTGTACCAATAACTGCCCCTTAGTCAGTGTACAGGTTACACATGAGCACAACCAAGTGTTCTACAATTCCCATTTTGCAGTGATAGCCATCACTGTTATTATCCACACAGTCCAATGCCTTGGTAGAGTCCATGAAACACAAGTAAAGAGTGTGATGGGAAATGCTAGTGACTGAGGCTGGTGCTGATCCCCAAGACAATGACGTTTCAACAGGATCGTCAAGACTGTTACACAGCAAAGGGTGACAGATGAGGATTTTAATCCTGAAAGTAGGCAGACCAGAGTGGTGGCCCTTGGGCTCTTCCTCCTCCTTTGTGCTTGAGCTCAAGCCAGTCTACCAGCATGCCCAGCCCTTTCCTCTTTCATCCCCCCTTCTGTGTCCTTTCACTCATGGGCTGGGCTCCATGGACACAGAGAAGAGCAGATAGCAAGCAGTAAGGGCAACACATGCTCAAACAGACAAGAGTATAATGCCAAAAGCTAGCAAAACCTGAAGGCTATATGATGATGAACACGACAAAGGAGTGGTTTGCTTCCGGAAAGACTCGGGAAAGTTGCTTGATCATCACACGTACCACGTGGACTGGACTTGAGAGGATCCGCGTTGCAGACTGAGAAAACCAAGCTCCCTGCTATGGGTTGGAACCTGGCTCGTAGCACCCCTAAGAAGATAGAGTAGAATTACCCTTTGGGGTTTGCAAGGTTTTAAATCTGTCTAGAAGCAGACAACCTCATCTTTCTCGCACCAAAGCTGGTGAGATTGAATCGCTGACTTTGCGATTCCTGGTTCAGTGGGTAGCACATTGCACCACTAAGTTTTCATTCAAGCAGAGTGAACGTCGATCCTTTGAATCTTCGAGGTCGCCCCAGTGAGACTCGCTCATGCTCCACTGCTGTTAGGGGCATGAAGCTGTGTACTGGGGATTTTTACATTCAGCATATTTTACATATGACGGACTTCATTATGATCTATCAGAAATAACCACGATGACTTAAAATGTCCGGGTGTCTTCTTCAGTGACAAGACGGCTGAGTTGGCTCTGCAGACAAAGAAAGCAGCAGCACTCTCGGACGGGAAGAAAAAAAGAGTCCAGCAAGGGTCCTACTGTTGGTGACCCCCTCAGCCCTGCCCTTTGCCCCCTCCCTGTCCATCTGCCATTCCTCAGATGCAGGGATCCTGTGGCCAAGAAGCAGTAGTGTCCATGAGGAAGTGGTCCCAGCACTGCTACTGCAAGACCTGCTGGGACGTTGGAGGTGTTTCTCTATCTGGCATTTGAGAGGAAGAACCAGCCACAACATAGTAACGGCATCCCATGTTTCCAGCTACCTCCTCCTCTGCCAGATAGACTTCCCGGCCAAGGCTTATCGTTCTCCCTCTCACGCACACCCTAATCACGTGCATCAGCCCATCCTGCCTGGGATCTTTACATCAGATCGGTGCCCTCCAGCTCAAAGGCACCATGGAGGAGTGGACACACAGCCAGTAACACTTTGAGCAAAATCTCTGGTCTGCTGAGCAGACTGTAGTAGAGGACCTGCTCCCCTCAGCCCATCTGGGGTGGAAGACATGGAGCCCTGGATACGCTGGCTGGGTCTTTATAGCAACAGGTAAATGTCAGTCTTCTATCTCTGATCTTGATCTCATCGTCTCCTACTTCTTCTACGATCTTGCTTCATCAATTATTCCTTGAGAGCTCTGTAGCAAATCCCCTCCTCTTCCTTCAGTTTGGCTCTCCTTGTAATTTGTCTAGAAGGCAATAGCTTCATTCATTTGACCATCCATCCATCCGTTTGTTCAATCAGCACTTATTAATCATCTATGAGGTGCCAAATACTATATGAAGCCTTTGACATTCAAATATGAGTAAGGCAAGGTCCCTGCTGCCGAGGAGCTTATAGTTTTAGGGAAGAGATAGATAGGATTTAATGCCCGTTATGGACACTATGATTTTTAAAAAGTCGTTATCCTTATCATGAAGATGCCTAGGATAGCATGATCAATTCTACCTGGCATGACGGGGCCCACAAAAGGTTTCATAGAGTGATTTTTTTTTTTTTTGTTCAAGCAGAGGCATGAAGAGGTCCATCTGCCTGAGTTCACGAAGTTCATGATACTTGGCTGGAACAAGGGAGGCAGGGAAGGGGGCCACTGATACCAAAGGGAGCCCCTGTGGAGCTTGATGGGCTGTACTGCCGAATTTGGTCTTCATTCTAAGAATGATGGTTTCCAGAGAACAGTGTTATGGTCCAATGTGTGTTTTGGAGCTGGCCCTCTGATGGCATTGCTGAGGGTGAACAAGACCACCTGGGCCGGTTCAGAAATGATGAGGGACTGAGAGAAGACTCTAAGCCAGTGGTTCTCAACCTGTGGGTCGTGACCCCTTTGGGGGGGTGTCGAATGACCCTTTCACAGGGGTCGCCCCGATTCATCACAGTAGCAAAATGACAGTGATGAAGTCGCAACGAAAATAATGTTATGGTTGTCGGGGGTTTCACCACCACATGAGGAACTGTATGAAAGGGTGAAGGCATTGGACTGTTGAGAACCACTGCTCTAAGCCATGCGGGCACAGGAAGTCACAGAAATTCCGCGAGTGGGTTCACTCAGCTGTGGAGGAGGAAGGAGAATAAGGTCAAGGGGGCCCTGTCTCTGGTGGCTATCCTGCTCCTCCCACCTGATCAAACTGGTAAATGCTTGCTTTTCCCTCAAGATTCTCCTGAAACCAGGTGTCCTAGCCTTACCGTGCTGCTGCAACAAAGGTAATATAACTGCGTGGTTTTAACAAACGCAAATGCATTCTCTCACCATTTAGGAGTCTAGAAATCTAACTTCAGGGCACCATCCCTAAGAGATGGTTCTCTCTCTCTGTTGACTGGGGGGAAAGGTCTTCGTCTCCCCTCAACATTTATGGGCCCAGCATTCCTTGGCATCCATCTTGCCCTGGATCTAGGAGGTTCTCAGCCCATGGACCCTCCTTCCAAAAAATGCACTGTCCCTCCAGCTGTCCATGCTCGGCGGTAGTTCGGTGGGTCCCTCTCTCTGCTCACTTCTCTTTCCTTTTCTCTCTCATAAGATGAAAAGTGTGACTCAAGGCAATAAAAGGGGTGACTTAAGATGGCATGTAAAGGGCACAGCTCAAGAGCCTCCCCACTCTAATCCCCCCTTCGAGCCTTTACCACACGGTGACTACATGATCACATAACTTCCAAACCACTAGAGAACCGTGGCCTAGCCAAGGGGACCCAACCTTGGGCGGACCCAACTCAATCCACGTCACCAAGGTCCTCCCTGACCCTCCCTGCCCTGTGACAAGGGAAATGGACTGCTTCCTCCTCTGTGCCATGAAGACCCTCACTCAGAGCACTTGATGCCCACCGGACTGTGTCCTCCGAGAGACCACATGCTTTGCAGAGAAGGGACAGTGTCTCGTTTACGTCTGTGATCCTGGGACCTGTTGCTGTCGAGGACCAGGTTCAAGGCCTGCACATTCTTCCCGATGAGGCCTTGAGTTTGCTCTCAGAGTAAGCCCCTGCCACACAGAGGAAACCGAGACGTTTAAAACCAGCTGAGTGAGATAAAAGCCGCCTGCCGTCCAAGTCTGAAGTATGCAGTTCAATGGCTTCTTCGGATGTTCATCAATTCAACAATCTGGCTTTTACTGTTTTGTCCCCCACAAGGAAAACCCCGTGCCTGTTAGCAGTGTCCCCTCTACCCCTCTTCCTCCTGCTCCTTGGCCCTGGCAGCTACTACTATCTCGTTTCTGTCTCTGGACATTTGCTGACAATGGACACCTCACGTAGATGGGATCGTAAAATATGTGGCCTTTTGTGTCTGGCTGCTTTCACATGGCATGCTGTCAGAGTCCATCCGTGTTGTCACATGTGTCCGTACTCTCACCCCTGTTTACAACTGAATAACATTCCACTGTGTGAATACAGTACCTTGGGTTTTTCTGTTCATGAGTGAATGGACTTTGGGGTTAGTTCTACTTTTTATTTATTATGAATTATGCCACTATGAACATTGTTGTGCAGCTTTTTGTTTGTATTCCTAAGAACCAAGTTGCTGGGTCATATGGTAGCTCAACTCTGTGATGAACATTTTGAAGAACTGCCCATTTTTTCCCACAGAAGCTGTACTATTATCCACTTCCATCAATAGGGGATGAGAGTTTCATTGTGATTCTCCTTTGCGTGTGTATTAATGCGATAATGATCCTTGTAGGTGTGAATTTGTTTCGGTTATGGCTTAAATTTTCATTGCATTTCCCTAATGACTAAGATACTGAACATCCTGTGTATGTACTGATTGGGTGTTTTTATACTCTCCTTGGAGAAATAGCTGTTCAATTCCCTTGCCCTTAAAAAAAAAAGGGATTATTTGTTGCTGACCTCCATATGTCCTTTAGATACCATAGACCCTTGTATTGGTTGTGCGCAATCACCTGGGATAAACAAGAAGAACTCAGGGGCCCACAGGATGACATCTCAGTCCACTCCAAGAGGCTCACTCTTCTGGGCTTTCTTTCAGCTGAATGTGGAGGAACAGTGAAAGGAGAGGCATCGGGACAGGTGCTGTCACCTGGGTATCCAGCGCCCTACGAACACAACCTCAACTGCATCTGGACCATCGAGGCTGATGCTGGCTGCACCATTGGGTAAGTGTCAGGGCTGGCAAAGGAACCACGGCCAGTTGTTCAAGTGAGTCATCACCAGTACTGTCCCCTGGCCACCCACCTGGAGCCAGGACCTGCCCATATCACCTGGAGGCCTTTGTATGGTCAACAGTGGTTTCTATGGCTTAGGTCTGTACTGGGTCTTCTAGAAACTTGGTGGGGACAGTCTCGGCCTCATGGGGCTGCGTCCAAGTTCATGAAACCCATTGACATAAATGACCCACATACAGCAAGGGAGCTGAGGACACAGGCTTTCTACCAGTCAGACCCCAGTTTGAATCCCAGCTCTGTCCATTTGCGGGACTTTGGGCAAGTTCCTTAACCTCCCTGAAACTCCCCTTCTTCTTCAGAAATGATAGCTTATGATACTGGCTCTGCAGGAAAGTTATAACGTGCTTGAATAAGATGCATAGTACTTGGGATGTGGTAAATGTTTCATTATAATTGCTGTGGTAATTTCTCTGAAGTATAATTCAGGGATCTGATGAGTGGAACCAGAGCGTCCCACAGTAAGCTTGGGAGGAATAATGAGCAATCAAGACCATAATCCACTATTTTACCCGAGTAGACACCTCGACAAGTCAGGAGAAGGCTTTCTTGTTCCCTTACCCTGGAGCACCATTGAGGCCGTTCTTCAGCGGAGAGCTACCTCTGGGTTCGGCACAGCTGTGAATCCCAGTCGCTATTCATCGTGGAGGGAGACGCACTTGTATGCACAGGGCACAAGAGCAAGGGGCGTGAGAAGGCAGGCCAGGAGGAGATGAGGGGCGTTATTCTGGAAAGGGTAACAACAGAGCTGAATCCTGAGCCACAGAGAGGAGGTTGCTAGGCAGCCATGGGGGGGAGAGGGTGGGCCTGCTCCCACAGGAAGTGAGGGCGTATACTCAGGCTCAGGGAGCTAAGGATGGTTGCCTGTGACCAGAACATCTCTTGTGGATAGGTAGGTGGGGAAGGCATGGGAAATGAAGCCAATGATGTGCGCCATGACCAGAGTGTGGAGGTCACGGGTGAAGGAGCTGAGTATGGACATATTCTGGGGTAGACGAGGTCTAGGAGCCCAGTGGTGAAGCCGTTTCTAGAGTCTGGCTTGGGGGTGATCATTCCTGAACTCAGCAGTGGAGAAAAGTAGGCATACGATGAGGAGACCTTTAGGAGGTCACACCAGCTGACCTCTGTCTCCTCAGTCAACATTCAGGTTTCTTTTGTCACCCCTCCCTCTTTTTCAATGCCGAGCGTGTGCTACAGTAAGCAACGTATGCAGAAAAGTCAGAGGATTGGGGTAACAAACAGCCCCATCTGTGCTGTCTAGATTCGGCTGTCTGCCATGTATGCGCCATGTATGTGCCATGTATGTGCCATGTATGCGCCATGTATGTGCCATGCATGCGCCATGTATATGCCATGCCGCATTCGCTTCCCTCCGTTTTCCTTCATCCTTCTGTCTGTTTACTGAGCCAACTGAGAATGCATGGGAGACACTGATACTTCGACCTACATCCTGGGGCGTGGTTTTCTCCAGTCACGGCGGCATCAGCACACCATGAAAGCACACCATGGCTCTTGGGGAACTGGGATTAGGACCGGGGCTGGAGGAGACCGGAGCAGCTGACTGAGGGAGGACACGAGAAACAAGCCAAGGGCTTTGTAGTCAGGAGTAGGAACTATTGTCCTACTCATGAGATGGAGGGGTGCTGGGGAGGCACGAGGGTCACTTCCCAGCCCTCGGGAAGAGATGATCAAGTCAAATCCAGAAATGCCCTTCCTGCAGCAACCTAGAAGGAAGCCCGGCGGCACAGTGGTTAAAGCCCTTGGCTGCTAACCACCAGCAGTTCAAGTTCAAACCCACCAGGCACTCCATGTGGGGATGGGGGGTGGGGGTGGGGGGTAGAATGTGGTATTCTGCCTTGGTCCAGACTACAGCCTTCGAGGTCATATGGGATAGTTCTTCTTTGCCTATAGGGTGTCTATGAGTTCCAATTGATTCTAAGGCAATGCAAACAGACAGTAACATAACAAGACATAAGTCACAGGATGGTGGGGTAAGAGGTTGGGAAGGATACAGCCAGTGTGTGTGTGTGTGTGTGTGTGTGTGTGTGTGTGTGTGTGTGCCCTAAGATGGGAAGTGGCTAGGAGAAGATGAAGGTGATGTCAGCCTGCAATCCTGGAATACTTCTTGGAACCTTGGAAACATCAAAGGTGAAATGCTAGGGAAGCCTTCAGTCCCCTCCCAGGTCTGCGTCCTAGCCACAGGTGCGTAGTAGCCACTGAGAGCAACTCATTTCCATTTCTACTCCCTCCCCCTCCCCCATCCTCTTGTCCTTCCTTTCCCACCCTTCTCCCCCACCCACATCACACACCCCACTTGAATAACCAGCAGGAATTTTAGGGACTTCATCATTAACCTGAAAGGAGATGGACACAAAAGTCCCTTTGGTATTTGAGTCCTTATTCACAGGTTTAGCTTTCAAAATGAGAATGTCTTTCTAGGATGTTCTATATCATGATATTAATATATATTTCTATGTAAAGATATGTGCGTACAGCTTATATGTAAATATTGGCATGCACAGGATAAATCTTATGTATAATGTTAGCTGCCATCAGGTTGATCCCTGACTCATGGCAAACAGATTCATACAGAATAGAACTGCTCTATAGGACCCTAATGGTTAAGAACTTGGTTTCTAGCCAAAAGGTTGGAGGTTCAAACCCACCCAGTGGCTCCACAGGAGAAAGACCTGGCAGCCCACTCCCATAAGACGACACACTAAGCCACCCTGTGGCACAGTTCTTGGGAAAGTAGAGGGCCAGCACAAACGAGAAATGTCCTCAGTGAAATGGATTGGCATGGTGGCTGCCACAACGGGCTCACCGACACCCAATGAGAAGGCGGCAAAGGACCAGGTAACCTTTATTCCCTCACACTGGGTTATTATGAGCTGGAACCTCCTCACAGACCTTGACCAAAACAAGTCTTGACAGAAGCAGCACTGCTCATCCAAGAAGCCAAGAAGCAAAATGCAAACAGACTCCGTGCCATCGAGTTGATTCTGATGCATCCCTACCCTATCGACCAGGGTAGAATTGCCCCATGTGGGGTTTGGGGGTCTGAGACTATAACTCTTTACGGGGAGTTGAAAGCCTTGATGTTCTGCCATTGAACAGTTGGTGATTTTGAACTCCTAGCCTTTTGGTTCGCAGCCCAGCGGGTAACCACTATGCCAGTGGGGCTCCTTAGGAAGCTACTTAAAAATAAATAAATGAACTCACTGCGGTCAAGTTGATGCCAATGCACAGCTGCCCTATAGCACGGGGTGGAATTGCACCTGTGAGTTCCCCAGACGAACTCTTCACGGGAGGAGAAAGCCTCCTTCCTCCCTCAGAGCAGTTGATGTTTAGCACCCAGAGTTTCACCACTAGGCCGTGAACGGTGAGGCCGGCAGCCGATCCCACACCACTTCTGCCACCTGGACTCATTCGGAAGGTCATGTTGTCAGTCCGTGCTGCCTAGTCAATCCCGTTAAGACACTCTTGTGCTTTGTTTTGATTTCTTTCATTGAAAATCGAAATGGTATAGAAATGTATACATTTGAAATCAAAAGCGCCCGTGATCTTCTTCTGGCCCGTGTCTGCATAAGGCAAACACTGCCAATCGTTCCTACAATGAGATCCTCACTGTGTGTGGCTCGGTAACTTGCTTGGTGTTTTACCACTGCATCGTTTATCATCATCTTATGAAGTCAATACATATAGATCTACCTCATCCTGTTTGAAGCCTGCTGGGAATTCTGTGGTATGCACAAACATAATTTACTTCGTGATACGTTTATTGATAAAGTGAATAGTTCCATTTTTTCACTCCACTGAACATGAATCTTGGAGCAGTCTTCCCAATAGTTCCGTGAGACACACCCTTCGAAGGATCATTTTGAGGCCTCTCCACTGGAGTCCATGGAAGCCCTGATCGTGCCCACGCTGGTCAGTCCCTGCAGGAAAAGGACATCTATGTCGTGGCTGCCGGGTTTGCCTTTACATTTCTTTGGAGGAATTTGATTCATATATTCCACTTTGTTCAGTTCCCAGTAGACATTGTTGCTGTTTCAAGTTCTTTTCAACCCAAGAAAGTTAATATTTTCTTTCCTTTTTCTTTTTCTGGAGTCTTACTAAATGATTATTTTTTGGTGGGCAAAGTAGGGGCAGAATCTTTTTCTTTATATGTTTTGCATGTTCCTTTTTTGCTTTCTCGACTGTGTGTCTAGAGCCCTGGTGCTGGGGGGTAAGCACTAAGTCAGGGACGGAGCCCCTCAGCCACTCTGCCCGAGAGGCACCCCCTCGTACAAATCCAGTCTGAGGAACCCTCTAAGTCAGTGGTTCTCGACCTTCCTCATGCCGTCACCCTTTCATACAGCTCCTCGTGTGGTGGTGACCCCCAACCATCAAATTATTTGCGTTGTTACTTCATCACTGTCATTTTGCTACTATTATGAATCGTCATGTAAATGTCAGATAAGCAGGATGTCTTTTCATTGTAACATTTGAGCATAACTAAAGCATAGTGATGAATCACAAAACAGTATGTAATACTATATTGTGAACTACTTATTTCTAACTACAAATCAATGAAATTTTGTCTGGCAGCATGGTGTAGCATGGGTAACAGTCTTAACATAACAACTGGAAACCACATTGGTACATTTTGCAACAGTATGCATAAAAAGCCAATGTCTGGGTTCCTAAGACCATCAGAAATATGTGTTGTCCGATGGTCTTAGGCAACCTGTGTGAGAGGGAAGTTCAACCCCCAAAACGGTCGTGACCCACAGGTGGAGAACCGCTGCTGTACAGGGCCGCCTCATGAAAGTCCAGTCTGAGAAACCCTATGGAGGCCGCTAGGAGTCACAGTTGACTGGAGGGCAGTGGATAATACGGATACATGCGGACCAGGCGATGGGTTCAGGGCCCCCGGTGTTTCTAGTGCATCAGATAGGGCATGCCCTCTTTCTAGTAAAATGCATTATGCCTCTGTGGTACGTTCTTTTATGGTGAACGCTTCGGATTGCTAGTTGATTTGTTCAAATTGTCTTTGTTTGCCTTCTAATGATTTGGGAGTTCTCCACCCTGTTTCCATTTCATCGGTGAGCTTGCTGTTTTCATTCATTCCATTTCCAGCCCTCTTTATCCCATTACCTCCTGTCTCTGCGCGGGGCACGGCGGGAGGGGCAGCGACTCTTGTGTTTATTACGGAGGAGCAGCCTGTTCCCCTGGAGATGGCGCCCGACTGATTATTTTTGTTTTCTACCAACGTGTTATCATCCTTACTCTCCCCGAAAAGGACCCGAGCTGCGTTTTGCCGTGTCTCCTGCCTCTCCCTGCAGCCAATGCATTGCGGGCGATAGGCCATTGGGTCTGATGATTCTGCTGGATTCCTTTGGAAGAGCTCATTCTATTTTTGTCCCAGGAATTTTGTTACTTAGTCAGCGCCACCTCATAGCTAAGAGCTGGACTCCTCTGGTGCCAGGCTAGCTCTCTGTGCCTCCGTTTCTCCATCTGTAAGGCTTGTTAACCTATATGAAGCACTTAGAATAGCGTCTGGCCCATAGTCCCCAAATGACGAGATGCCCCTCCACCAGGAACTGGGCAGAAGTTAGATGGGTAGTTTTTTCGTTTGTTTTCTCTTGTTTGCATTTTTCTCAGTGGGGCATCTCCAAGTATAAGAGATTGTGGATCACTCTTAAGTGTGCCAGATGGGGTGCTGTGTTGTCGGGGGAGCAGGGACCAGGTAGCTCTGCTTGGGTGTGGCAGATGGCGGAGCATACAGGGTCGCCAACAAGACAGGAGACTTGCAGGTGCCTCTCCCCACCTGCCCAGCCACGACCAAGCATTGAGGGTGACGAGAGGGACACACCTCTGGCCAGTCAATTCCCAGGAGGACCCCAAGGACCCAAGAGAAACAATGAATGACTACAGAGGTCTGTGATCAAACCCTGTCACCCTGCCTCTCTCGCTACCTATCATGTATCAACTCTCTACAGCATCCGGTCCATTGGCATTGCCCCCACCCCATTGGATGGATGAGAAAGGGGAAGTGCCTGAGGTCTCCCTGTTAGCCCAGTGGTGTGGGCTTTGAGCTTATTCTCTCTAGCGACAGGTTTTGCTCTTCCCAGGCTGCCACCTTTCCCCTAATGAAAGGCATATCACGTGCCTTCTCAGTGTCCAAGACCAGGTAAGGGCTGTATAGTGGGAGACTTAAACATCAGACTGAGCCAATTTGCCTTCCAGGGACTCACATTCTAGTGGGGAAATGGTCAGATAATCAGGCATCTCCAAGATATGGTGGATGATGTAAGTGCCAGCCAGATCCAGTAAGGGGAGGCAACAAAGATAAAGTGAATCTTCAACATGGGTGTGGGGAGCAAAGACGTGAGCATTGAAAAGAGAGGTTCTCTCTCTCTTTCTACAAAGAAGCTCTGGTGACATAGTGGATTATATATTGGACTGCTAACTGCAACGTCGGCAGTTCAAAACCACCAGGCGTTCCAAGGGAGAAAGATGAGGCTTTCTATCCCCATGATATTTTACAGTCTTGGAAACACACAGGGCCACTGTACTCTGTCTTCAGGGGTCGCTTTGAATCTCTCCAGGAAAGAATACCCCTCATCTGATGTGGCTGCAGGCTACACAGTGGGGAGATAATGTTGTGCGGGTCACAAGGGGTCTTGGGAGAACCCTGAATGGCAAGATGAGAATTTGGAATGAATTTCTCAATGTAAAGAGGAACCACTGGCATATTTTGAAGACAGGAATGCAATTTAGTTCCATTCAAAAACTTGGATCTTTATTCAGTGCCAGGCATTCTGCCAGGCCCTGAGGATATAAAGATAAATAAGACTCCGCTCTTGCCCTTGAAGGTCTTATAGCTATAAATTGTATCTATTATAATCATTCCACTGCCCTCAGGTTGGTGCAATTCATAGCAGCCCTTTAGGACAGGATAGAACCACCCCCTGTGAGTGTCGAGGCTGTAACTCTTTACTGGAGTAGAAAGCCCAATCTCTCTCCCATGGAGCCGAGCTGCTCATGGTTTTGAACTGCAGACCTTTTGGTTAGCAGCCCAACACATAGCCATTATGCCACCAGAGCTGCACATCTGTTACAATAGAAACATCAAGGAGTGGCTCACACTGGCTTCAAAGGATCGTAGGTCGTCTTGCTCCCAGAACAAGAAGTCTGAGGTACCATCCACACCTGGTCAGCTGCCCGGGAGTCCAGTCACTTCTTTCCTTGCTCTGCCATCCTTAGCTTTTATCTGCATGGTTACAGGAGAGGCTGCCACCAAGCCAGGCACGGTGTCTGCATTCCAGGCCAAGAGAGGCAGGAAGAGGAAACAGCATGGGGCTTTCTCCCAATGAGACATTGTGTATTTATTAGGGAAGAACCATCCTCCCCAGAGACACCCTCCTAGATCTCCTTAGTTATCCTTGCCTCCCCTGCTGGGGGAAACAGGAAGACAAATTGTGGTTTGCTCTCATGACCAAAGGAGATGGAGATAGGTAGGAGACGCATGGGAAGCAGGGGTTTGGACAGGGGTTCCCCAGTCACTTAGTGTCTGCTAGCCAATTCTCACTGCCAGCGACCCCCTGCGGGTTTCTGAGAAGGCAACTATTTTACAGAAGTGAAAGGCCCAGTCTTGCTCCCAAGGAGCTGCTCGTGGTTTCAAACTCCTCTCGTCTCTGATATTATGGTGATAAATGCCACTGTAGACATATGTGGAAAATACACTGGAAAAACCTGTGTGATGGGGGGCAGGGGGGCAGCTGAGGGCAGCTCTTCTAGCTGCACATTAGAGAGGCTCAAGAGTTCACCTACAGGCAAAGTCGGGGTCTTCCAGGCCTGTGAAGGAGAGGCGGGTGTGAATGCCAGGGGCTCACTGGCCAGAGCGAGGTGGTGACGCCAGCTCCCCGTGGGCAGCAGAGGCAGAGGACACTCTGGAACGGGGAGAGGCTGTGGTCACTGCCTGCAGCTCAGAAGAACGGGTTCCTTTCTCACGGGCAGATTTGGTGGCGATTGGGCTGCCGGGGTTACTTGGAAAGGGAAGGAGAAAGAGGAAAAGACAGACCTCCCAAGTGCACTTTTCCTCAAAGAGGCCCAGGATCCATGGAGGATGGAGAAGTTCCTGTGCCGAGTGGGGCTCTGCTGGCTGCTCCGAACACCATTTAGCCACGAAAGTCAGAATCGGCTAACAGTTCGAGGGTGTTGATTTCCTAACTGTAGGGACACAGCTCAATGATGAATGCTGGGAGCAAGGCTGCAAACCTCATCCTTGGCTGTGGGTCACAGAGCGGGCAGAGAAGGGCACGGTGGGGATGAATCCGAATCCCTGCCCGCTCGAGCGTGTCTTCCCAGGAGGAGGCTGGGTGAGACAGAACAGCCAACTGTGCCCGAAGCCCAGATTCCCCCACAGCAGGGTTAGCCCCTCCAGAGGGCAGCAGCTCCCCCACTGTGGTGAGCAGCACTTCCTTTGGGCAGCAAGCGGGCAGCTGGCCCAGAGGACGCAGCAGGCACCGGCGTGAAGCTTCTGTCCAAGCTCCTGCTGGAATCCCGGCCCCAGGTTTCGCAGCCTCCAGGAGATTTCTGTTTGAGCGGTGACAGCAAGTCCAACATTAAATAGAAAACGTCCGTGGAATTGCACTGCAAGAGCCCACCCTCTGGAGGAGCTGAGCAGATCAACCCCGACACGGCGGGGTGCCTTCCTTTGTCAGATGTAAGACTTCGACAACTCAGAGAACAGCCTGAACCTTGCTGGAAGGATGAAAACCCCACAAGCCACTGCCCTGGAATCGATTCCAAGTGACCGGCTGTGACCCGCCCAGCAGGCGGAAGTGCAGCCCGGTCGTCCCAAGAGTGGTGGTCCTCTCCGGCCAGTCCTTTGGTCATGTCTGTCCTCTTGATAAAAAGGAATCACCAAGCGTCAGAGCCCGGATGGGGACGAGCCATGAGCCAACGGAATAATAAAGCGCAGAGAGTCAGACAGCTCTCCTG
Organism: Echinops telfairi; assembly: GCF_000313985.2. Classification (NCBI taxonomy): domain Eukaryota; kingdom Metazoa; phylum Chordata; class Mammalia; order Afrosoricida; family Tenrecidae; genus Echinops; species Echinops telfairi. Next base: position 10,876,358 of record NW_022111357.1, read on the forward strand.
AGAAGGAGGGGGGCACGCAGCTGGAAGAGTGGACTGACCACTTCTAAAACGTCCTCTGCGAATTGAAAGGCATCAAATACAACTTGATGAAAAATGTCCCCACTCCAAGAATCATGAAACCTCTGCCGGCAACTGGCAAGACACACACAGTCGGCACGGACCAGACGACACGGGTGGGGTTTGTTCCCACCGCACCAAAGGCCAACGTCAGGGCCATGGTGAAGCTCTCAGAATTCTGTGTTCTTGCTTTCCTGCATGTAATCCCATTCAGACCTGTTCATCTTGCCCATCGGTTGTGTCTCCACTTGTAGACGGATGGTTTTAGGGACAGTGCAGGAGCGTATGTGTGGCTAGCCATAGATAGGACCTTTGTTGGCTGTGACTCTGTCTTCTTGGCCTCAGGGGTATGTGCAGATCGCCCTCTTCGTCATTCAGGGTGAATTCACTTACAAAAGTAACTGGAGGTGATTTGCAGACGGCACAAAAGCCACAGAACATTGCCTTGCATAAGCTTCCTGAAGGATCTGCAAAGACATCGTCACAGTAGGCTGCAGAATGCTCCCGTGCTAGTAGTCCCTAATCCCTGTAACCAGCAGACGTCACTTTCTTTGGGAAAAGGATCTTCGCAGAGATGATTAAGTTAAGGAGATGGAGAGAAGCTCCTGGGTTCTTGACTTGGCCTCCCATGCAGAGGGCAAGAGAGGAAGAGTCTTCACACACAGAGGAGAAGGCCGGATGAGGCCAGAGGGAGACACTGCGGTGATGTGGCCCCAAGCCAAGGGATGCTGACTAGAAGCTGGGAGACACAAAGAACTGCCCGGCAGCCTCTAGAGGGTGCATGACCCTGCTGATGCCTTGGCCCTTTGAGACTGGTGTCACACTTCTGACCTCGAGTACTGGGAGAGAATAAATCTCTGTTGTCTGAAGCTATCAGACTTGGGGTGATTGGTGGGGTCATCCACAAGAAACTAATATAGACATGCAACTTTTAGCTTACTGAGATGTTTCAGGAAAAAAATAATAAGAAAACCTCGCTGCTATTGGGTTGATTCCTGACTCATAGTGACCCTATGAGATGTTTAGGGGAAAGCATCGTAGACTTGGTGACCACTGAAGACAAGGTTTGACTTGGGACTGCGACTGCTAGTGATGCGATCATTGAGGGAAGCCATGCCAGTTGCTAGGATCCCTGGCGACATAGTGGCTATGTTAAGGTGACCAGATTTTAACATTGGTAAAGCGGGACGCCATTGATAAAACTCATATCCTGGCGAAATAGCCACATGGCAGCCGAAAACCGTATACCCTAGCTTGTCATGCGTTCTTTCCAAAAATTGGGACTTTTTAAAAACGCCGCCGGACGCAGGAAAAATTGTTAAAAAGCAAACTGTCCCACCAAAAGCGGGATGTCTGGTCACCTTAGCTATGTGTTTGCCTGAGATCTGCAATGTCAGCAATTCAATTCAGGAACCTGGGTGTCCGGATGTGGGCAGGGTCGTGAGATGTCTCCATACTGTACCCTCCACATCTGGACTGCTGGGGAGGGCACAAAGAAAATCACAAAGTTCAGAACAAGAAATTTTAGGAGCGAAGTCTTCCTTCCATGTCTCAGTGACCTTAACCCAGTTTCCAGCCCCTCTGGTTTGTGACTAGACAGCATCGGAAACCAACACTGGTGAGCACGTAGCTCAGTTTGCCACAAAGAGCAAGACCATCTCTTCTGAGGATGGGTACAAATCCACTCATGTCTGGCCATCACTGTGGTGGAAGAGATGGAAGGGACACTGAGAAGAGGTAGACCTGGAGTAGGCTAAGGGTTGGCATCAGCAGGAAATGGAAGGGCCCAGGGCATAGGAAAGTAGTAGTTCAAGACTAGGTTGAAAGATGAGCAAAGAACCAAGGTCAAGTTGGTAAGCAAAAGGTAAGAATCAGATGCTGATCAAAAGATCTGCAAAAGAAGCAAGAAGAGGGGTGTGTGTGTGTGTGTGTGTGTGTGTGTGTGTGTACGCACGTGTGCACTCTTGGGAGGGGTGGGTAACCTCAAAGAGAGGGCTGGCATGATGGTGCACACCTGCTACCTGTGGAGCAGCACTGCTGGGCCACCTGTGGGCAGGGAAGCTGCTGTCAGGAGCCTAGAGCTGGGGGCCAAGAGGAAAAGGTCACATTGCAAAACACAGGTCCTCAGCATGGGCCAAAGAAAGAACGGCTGCAAAACAAATGAACACATCAAAATGTTGAAAACACAAAGGAGGTTGTTGCTCGACGCATTCAAATCTGCTCCAACCCCTAGGGACCCTGTGTATCACAGAAAAGCACTGCCCGGGCCTGCACCGCACACACACACACACACACACACACACACGGTCTGACGAGAGACTATTAAAAGAACACACATGCACAAAAATCTGAGGCCATAGTTTTGCTGAAAAAAAAATTAGATAAAATTCAAGATTAAAAATAATTCAAGAAAAGCCACGGGGATTTTTTTCATTTAATTTACATAGAACTCACATCTCATACAATTTAATCATTGAGTAATATTAAGTTGTGCAATCATCTCCACAATCAATTGCAGAACATTTTCTTCTAATATTCATTGCTAGCTCCCCCATTTCCCACCAGCCTCCCCTGCCATAGCTCTAGGGAATCATTAATCCAGCGACTGCATCTTTAGACCTGCCTATCCTGGCTTTCACATACAGAAAACCATATAAAACACCAACAGGAAACAAACAACAGCGCCAGCAACAATGACAACACAGGAAATCCCTCAATGGAAAAGAAAGCAGAAAATACCGAAAACTGAAACAACTTTAAAATGGGTCCAAAAGAAGATCAAATGATAAGGTGTTCACATTTGGACTTAACTACCTCTACCATAATCAACTTTGCCACGTTCTTGGTCTGGCAGCAAGGCTATCCCTGGACTGCCATCAGAGGGAATTCACCAGAGGTGAATCCATGTGTGGGCACTAGAGATGGATTTGGGGCTTCCACTTTCATTTTGTTATTTGTAATCCTTGGATCACAACGGCTAGTGTATTTCTTTTTTTATCCTGTGAGGACTTAGTTAATGCCTGACTTGGATGACTGCTTGTTGTAAGACACGCCTCCACTAGCCGGGCACCATCTGCTTTCTACACGGCACTGCTGTAGTACCCATCCTTTACTGACCTCTCCTCCAGGCCCAGTATCTTGTAAGGCCACATCGTACAACAAATTGTTCTTAGATTGGGACACGAATGAAGTGCTAACCCCAAATCCATGCATCGAGCTACGGCTTAAACATATCTCTGGTTCACTTTAGACGCATCATTATCATTTTATGATAGAGAACATTATAGCTCATCCCCCTGGGTAATTCTGTGGACAGTGACATGAATCTAGCCAATGGTATAGAATTTAAAACACCGTTGACAAAAGGAAAGTATACATATATAGGCCAGCTTTGCAGACCACAACATGTGAACCGTTTACTTGTACAGATGAAACGCTTAAATGACTGGACACTATTTCCACAAACAATGGGGTTTGGTGATCGGGCAAAACTTTCAATAACACACATTCACAAAGGCAGAACCATGCCTATCAGACGAATACGTGTTATAAGAAAGCAAGGAGAGCCTTGTATATGGTAGTCCTGGGCCACCATTCATTGGGCATCCTCAAAGCAAGAGACCCACGCCAAATTCCGTAATGGCCACCAATTCCGTAACCATGAGATAACAGTCATCTGCTTCTCACACGAGGGTGCCTAAGCCTTACATCCAAAGGAGTGTGTCAGGTCCTTAATCTGCTGCAGGTGAGTTTGAGATAGAGCCCAGTGGGGTTTCCACATGGAATCCTTCCAGTGTAGCCTATGAAGGATGCTGTGACTTTAGACAGCGTCTGAAGCCCCAGTAGTCTATAGCACACAGCCTAGGTCACCAAGGTCAAAAGTGTTCAACTAGGAACAAAACACCGGGTGTCTTCTCCCCCTTGGAGTCTACATAAGCCGTGTTAAGTGTTCTTTTCCTGATGGGAGGTTATTCCACCCAGTTTATCCACCAACAGAAGGGCAGCCACCTGCTCCAAGACATACCTGCCCCACCCCACCCCCAACCCTGCCTCTACCCCCTTCTCGATCTGAATTCCCAGCAAGGTTCGCTTATCACTCGCATAGGCATGTCTTGTTGATTTAGGTTGACCTCAATACAAAGGAGCCTTTGTATTGGTGGCACAGGGGTTACACGTTGGGCTGCTGACCGCAAAGTCGGCTTCAAACCTACCAGCTGCTCCTTGGGAGAAAGACTGCGCTATTCTCCTGTAAAAATTGTGGTCTAGGAAACTCACAGGGGCAGTTCTACCCTGTTCTACACGGTCACTAATGATAAGTAGGAATCATCTTAATGGCAGGGTGTTTTGGAGCTGAGCGTAATGTTGTACGGCAGATGATAAAATGCATAGTCCACAATAATCCTGGGAGTCACGGCAACTCTTAATGTGCCAAACCTCCAGGGAGAAACCAGGAAACAGTAGCTGCTGGAAACAAATAAGTGTAAGAAGCTTCAGAAACTCTCTTAGTATGGCATGGGGGAAATAGAATAAAATGGATTTTGTTTTAAACTTCTTTGACCATTTGTTGACTTCCTACTGTGTGTCTGGCTCATCAGTAGCTGCTTTATATGTGAGTTCATTTACGATCATCCTTTTAGTGATGGGGTCAGAGGATGCTGTTTCTGCAGAGGAATCACCCGAGGCCCTGCAAGATTAAACAACATGGCTCACAGCACCGTTTGAACTAGTATTTGATCCTAGGTCTTTGGGCCCGTGGTCAGCGTTTCTTTGCACTTCGTGATTCAAACTTTGTCGTGGGGAGGGGCTGTTCTGTGGAAGAATTCTCACCTTCTGTGCAGGAGAGCCTGGTTTGATTCCCAGCCAGTGGGTCTCATGCACAGCCACCCCCTGTCTGTCCCTGGGAGTGTGCCCCTTACTCTGATGCTGACTCTGTTTCCGTAGAGCTTCCAGACTATTGTGGGGAATGGGAAGAAAGGCCTGGTGGTCTCCTTCCAAAAAACCAGCCAGCGCAATCTTCTGACCCCGTCTTTCACCAACTTGATGAGCATAATTGCCCTCACGGGATCCTGGCAGTTATATTACTTGTAGGGAGTAGCACTGCCTTTGGTTAGCACAGTGGTGATGAAGGAGAGGCAGGTGACTGACCCAAGGTCACCCGTGCAAGTCAGAGTGGACACCCCCTTCCCCCACTGACCTCCCAGAACACGGGTGACCACCCTCACCCATTGTGCAGCTTGCCCAGCAGCCTTTCCATTTGAAACTAACCAAAGAGTCCTTTTCTCTACGGAGTGCCAGCTGCTCCCAAGGAAGAAGCTCCCGGGATGTCACTCTAGACAGCAGTGCTTGCTCTGGGCTCAGTGCTGTCGGCTCACTCTTTGGACAGCGTGATGCTTTAATTATTATTGTCTGCTGTTATGATCATGGTTTAATTGTTGGTTTGCAGCCCGGGTGGCTCAGAGGGGGGCACTTGATAAAGCAAGTATTATTTCCTTGTTGTCGTTCGCAGTGTCACGGAGGATAATTGAGGCTGCATTCTCATTTGAGGGCAGGCGTGATTTCTGTCCCCTGTGCAGCTGCTCCTCACAGGCCACGCTCCCTGTGGTGACCGGACTCCTGTCGGAGCCTCTGTGTTCACTCAGCAGTGAGGGCAGCTGGAAGGCACCTGAGACTCTCTTCCAATTCCAGGGCCCCAGGCAGAAGGCAAGGGAAATTGGCGTGTCAAGACCCCATGGGTTAGGGGTTGGTTTTTCCCCTCTTCTGGTCTGCACACATTTTTCCACACATTTTCCAGTGGAAACGCATGCAGACATAAATGGTGAGGTAGACAGAGTCTCCCAAATGCCCGTTGCTTTCAGGCTTCCTCCCCTTCGTGAGTCCAACTCAGAGCAAGCCCCTAGAGGGGGAGCCGAGGCTGTAAGTCTGTACAGGAGCAGACAGCCTGATCTTTCTCCTTGCCGTTCACAGCCCAGTGCCCAAAGTGCCAAGCAGTGCTGCCAGTAGGGTCTCCTTCCAAAAAACAAAACCAAACTCACTGCCAATGAGTCAATACTGACTTTATAGGGCCCTTTATAGGACCGAATAGAACAGCCCCTGAGTTTCTGAGACTGTAACTGCTTACAGCAGAAGAAAGCCTCCTCTTTCTCTGATAGAGCAGCTAGTGCTGAACTGCTGACCTTGTAGATCACAGCCAAACACACAACCACTGCATTACCTGAGCTCCCGGGTCTCCTTAGACTGAGAAAGTTGAGACTGTACCCTGCAGACAGGCTGGTGCCACTCTGAGGAGTGTTACCATGTGGACAGCACATGAGTAAGAAAGTCTGGCTCCCACGTGAGCATGTGATGCGCTCTTAGACTCTTTGGGAAATCCCCTCCTGGCACTGAGGCTGAAGGTCATGAACCATGCTGTCCAGACAGCAAAGCACATTGAAATCTCAGCAGTGGGCTGATGGGAAGAATTAAGGGGTGAGACCACCCTCTCCTCAGGACCTAATATTGGGGGATTGTGGTGGGAGGTGAATATTAATGGAAACACGTTGGCAACAGGTATGTAGAGATCTTGAACTTGAATACAGATAGCCCCACAATCCAGAGGTCCCCATGATCAAAGCAGGCTATGGTCTTGCCTGGTCCACCAGAGCTTGCAGATACTGATTGATTGCATGTGTAGATTTCAGTACATGCTCAAAGAACCAATGGGGCTGGACTTCGACAAAGTGAGACCATGGTCTAGACTAGGCAGCCAGCTCTGGCCAAGGGCTTGTGAGTCTAGGTCCTGTCTCTCTGGTAGGGACAGGGTGCCACAGACACCAGTGAGAGAGACGTGAGAACCTTAAGAGAAATCGGGAGTAGCTTCTGTGTACCTAAGTTGGCTTAGTGCCTAAGGGGTACACACTTAGCAAGAACGGTGGCTGAACTGTGGGGAGGTCCCTGAAAGCTGGTGAGCCAACAACCATTCATTTAACCGTCCAACCCAAAAATTTTCACCGAGGGCTTACTATGGGTCAGGCCTGGTGTTGGGTACCAGAGGTCTCAAGGTAGAGGACCTATCTGTTAGACAGATGCAGTGTATCAACGGATGCCTCCACCACTGGAGAAGGAGCCCCTTACCAGACTTGGGGAGCAGGAAGCATGTGGACAGAAGCCTGTGGAAAAGCCCCCCACAAAATGCAGGCTATCAACCAGTACCAAGCAGCCAGGTTCTGGGGTTAGGATGTGGGCAGAGGGGGGGGACCTGCCAGTGAAAGGTGGGGAAGCAGAGAGTAAGAAGGAAGTGGTAACGGGTGTGGAGAGAAGAAGGAGACAGGGGTCACTCTTGAAGGACTTAATGTGCCCCTAGGAAACGTGGCTTTATTTGGTAGCATCAGATGTGTGGTTCACTTCTTGGTACCTTGGCCATGGCGGAAAAGGTGGACTCCAAGCTGGGTTCCGGAAGACCTGTTCGCCCTTCCATGTCTCTGCACATGCTGCTCCCTCTCTGATGATGGTCTTCCTCCAGGAGGTTTGTTATCTGTCTTCAAATCTGCATTGTACACCTCCTCCCGGGGACTTCCTTCAATTCTGTCAACTAGGAAGAGACCAGACCAGATGCTTCAAGTGTACCTCAACTCGTGGCCACCCCGTGTGCGTCCGGGTAGAACTGTGCTCCATCCGTGGGGTTCTTTGTTGGCTTATTTTTTAGAAGTTTCCTGGGAGGTGTCGCCAATTGAGAACATTCACCAGCAACCCACACCAACAAGCACGTTATCCGTCCACAAGAACAAACACAGTCACTATTTCCACCGCTGAGGGACCCCAGAAGAAGACGGTGGGAAAGAAGGTTCCTTGGGACCAGACACACAGACGACTTGAGTGTTGGCTCTGCCTCTTACCAGCTGTTGGACCTCCAGGCGAGTTGCCATGTTAACTCCTTGGCAATGCAGTTCTCTCATTAGCAAAATGGTGCAAACAGCCTCTAGATTGCAGGCGCTTTATGAGCATATTAGACAATATACCTAAAGTACTTGGCACGGGAGAAATTTTTCTATGAATGTTTAGTTCTTTCTCCTCCAATTATTTTGCTAACACCTTATCCCACTCTCTTAGCACTCATTACATATATTACCGTGTTGGGTGCATCTGCCTCAATAAGCAGCACACTCCCCCAGGGCAAGGACAGTGCCTGCCACGTTCCCACAGCTCGCGGGGGAGAGCTTGACACGCAACAAGCACCGCCCCCCTTTGCTGGAGTCTGCCTGTGCCGTGTCTGCAGCCCACACAAACCAACAAGCTCCCAGACAAGCTGGGCATCAATAGGAAGGGACAGCTGGCCCTTCTTTCAGTACCTCCCCCACCCCACCCCCCAAACCTCAGGAAACCCCATACCCTGGAGCTGATTCCGGCTCAGAGTGACTCTACAGGACGGAGCGGAACTGGCCCCACGGGGTTCCAAGGCGGCCACCTTTATTGGGACTGATAGCCCCACCTTTCTCTCTGGGAGCAGTTGGTGACTTCAATCCATCACCCTTCCAGTTAGCACCCAAGCTCTGTAACCACTCTGCCAGCTGGGCTCCCTCCAGGGCAGGCAGGTCTTCAAAGGCCTCCGTATTCAGAAAGAAAACCAACCCTCATCTGCAGAGGAACTGCTCAAGCCCAGATGCCCACCATGGTCCAAAATGATCACGGAAGAGCAGAACCTCGAACTAGCGTTGATGGACTTTGATTTCTACACGAGAAAAGGATCCAATAACGGTCTTACCAAAGGCTGTTTGTTTGGCAAGCCAGCGCTTTAACAGTTAGCAACAAGGACTCACAAGCAAAGCACCACTAGCCTTCTGCAGCAGTTTTCCAATTTCTTATTGGGAAGTGGGTGAAGGTTTGGGGAGCAAATCGGTTTTCCACTCAATACTTCTTATAGGTTTTGTTTCGTGTCATTAATTTCAGTCCTCACAATGTGACATCACTCATTCCACTTCCTCCCTGTTTCCTGTTTTCATTCCTCCTTCGTTCCTAACCCCTCTGAACTTGGTCCTTTTGATCTCAATGGATGTATCATTCTAAACCAGGCCGTCTCCCTGGTATTGGTCACCATATAGACCTGTCTACTGTTTGGCTAAAAATGGAGGCATGGGGTGAATTCATTTCTAGATCTGAAGGGTCACACAGAGCCATGTTCTTGAGGGCTGCACTGTCTCTAGCCCACCAACAAGCCTGGTCTCTTCTGTGATTTGTGAGTTTTGTTCCTCTCACTCTTTAAAAGACCACCAATGTGATTCCTGTCCAAGCCGGTGGCAGAGGTAGCTGGGTGCTCTCTAGCTCTTCTGCTCTCAGGGACACAGACAGTGCTATTCAGGTGGTCCATTGCTCCACTGGCTTGTCTAAACCTGCATCCACTCTTGCTTTTACCAAGCCATTCTCACCCAAGCACCCGATTGTGGTCTTGAAATACAAACAAGAGCACATCAGTCCTCAGCTTCAGACCCTTCCAGGGCTCCCTTTAGTCCAAAGATTAAAATACAGACTTCCCGCCTGACCCACAAGGACTCCTGACCTGACCTCTCTTGGCCCCGCTCCAGCTCAGTGGCCTGTGGTTCATAGGCTTCAGGGGACTTAGAAGGACCTTTCCACATACTGCCCCTTCTCCTTGGGAAGCTCCCTCCCATCCCTTACCTGTCTACGCTTCTCCTGGCTGCCTTGCTTGAATGTCCCTTCCTGGGTTGAATGTGTCCCATGGCGCTCTCTTCTAAGTGACTGCATTAGCGCTGTCCTCTTTCCTTCAGTGCATCCCCACAGTTCCTTCGCTGCACTCGGCACAACCATCCTCTTGTAATGAGTTTGTACGTGCAGAGGCCAACTGCTACCCCAAAGGTTGGTGGGCTGAGTTCGCTGGGAGTCACCTTGGAAGAAAGGCCTGGCAATCTACTTCTGAAAGGGCGTCCATGAGAAACCCCAGAGGAGCATGCGTCCACTCGGACGTACACGGGGTCACCAGGAGTCAGAATTGACTCAATGCAGCTGGTTCAGTTTTCTATTTTACCTGCGCTCCTAAAAACTGACCGCCATCGAATGGATTTCAACTCAGCAAACTTACAACACAGGGGAGAACTGCCCCCATGAGTCTCTGAGACTGGACCTCTCTTTACAGAAGTGGAAATCCTCATCTTTTTCCAGTGGAGCAGCTGGTGGGCTCAAACCACCGACCTTGTGGACAGCAACCCAACATGTAACCACTACACACCAGGGCTACTTGTTACATATACAGGGGCCTCAACATGCAGGTGCCCCAAAAACGGCTTGTCTATCATGTTCGCCATTAGACCCTAGCGCCCAACACATGTAGTTGTTGGGTGTTGTCGAGTCGGTTCGACCTCATCGTGAACCCAGGCACAACAGGACAATCCTGCACCACACTCACAGTGGCTGCTGTGTGTGAGTCCATTGTTGCACCCACTGTGTCAGGCCATCTCCTAGATGTCTTCGTCTTCTTCTATGACCCTCCGCTCTACCAAGCATCATGTCCTTTTGCGGGAACGGATTTCTCTGATGACATAGCCGGAATATATGAGACACAACCTCACCATCCTCACTTCTAAGGAACATCCTGGATAGACCTTCTCCAAGGCAGGGTTTCCTCTTCTTCTGCCAGTCTAGTACTGTCAGCAACACCCCAGTTCAAATGCACCCATTCTTCTTTCATCTTCCTCATTCAGTCTAGTACTGTCAGCAACACCCCAGTTCAAATGCACCCATTCTTCTTTCATCTTCCTCATCCATTGTCCAACTGTCACGTGCATGAAGGGAGGGAAGGTCCCCTGGCTTGGGTCGGGCACACATTAGTCCTCACTGTGCCATTCTTGCTCTTGAACATTTTAAAGAGGTCTTGGGCAGCAGATTTGCCCAATACAACACATCGCGTGGTTTCTTGATTACTGCTTCCATGAGCATTGGCTCTGAGTCCAAACAGAATGAAGTCCCTGACGACTTCTAACTTTTTCCTCCAGCTCTCATAGCGTTGTCTCCTGGTCCCGTTGTGAGGGTGTGGGGTTTCCTGTACACTGAGTTGTGATCTATGCGGAAGACTACATACTCACTGAGAACTCACTGCCCTTGAGCTGATTCTGACTTGTGGCAACCCTCTAGGACAAAACAGAACTGCTCCTGGGAGGTTCTGAGATTGTATCTCTTTACAGGAGTAGAAAGCCTCATCTTTCTCCCAAAGAATGACTGGTGGTTTCAAACTGCTGACCTTATATTTAGCATCCCAACTCATAACCCTCTAGGCTAACAGTTCCAAACTGCTTCCTCCATTCACTTGTTTAAACGCCACCTATGTGTGAAGACTATATGGGAAGTGTTTTGATTTTTTTTGTTAATGAATGCAGAAAGAGGTTGGGAACTTCACTGTAATTTTGTCAAGTTGTATTATTTCTGCATCTAAAGTATGTCAGCTCTGCCCCCTCTCCTCCTGCCATGTCTTTTGACCTCATCAATGCCAAGCCTTTGACTGTGCCTGATTATCAGATCAACTGAGCTGGATGCAGTCAACGGACGTTTTTAATTCATGACCTTGCAAATAGGCCTTTGGGCGTGGGGATGGCTAATATGTAAACAGTTGATTACTGATGGGTCCTCTCCAGCCCATGAGTGTTCCTGGCCTCAGCCTGACCCTCCTGGAGGTATGAACAGCCCTGAAATCCAACCTGGACTGTAATTACAGCATGATAACCCCAGCCCACTCTAGCCAGCCCTTGACCTTGGGTAAGTTACTTAACCTCCCAGAAGCCCTGTGGTCTCAATTTTAAGAGGTAGGAATGATACTGTCTACCAAGTAAAGATGCTAATGAGCTTCACATGAGAAAATGTGAAAGTACCTTATACTCACTGCTTGTTATATAACCACATCCCCTTTCATTTCTACTTACTCCCCATTCTCTCTTTGTTCAACTTCCTGTAAGACTAGTTCTCCTGGGATTTCATTCATGCATGCATTGATTCATTCACTCAATCATTCATTCAATGACATGGGATTGTTCATCCCAAAGAAAGACTTCCCTCAGCTTGGGTTTCTACTTAGGAAGATAAAGCCCACATTTCCCCCACCTAATTGTGAGGCCCTAATCTTCCCTTTAGGAAGTCCTGTTGGTGTAGTGGTTACATGTTGGGCTGTTAACCATGAGGTCATCAGTTCAAAACCACCAGCCACCTTCAGGAGAGACACAGGGCTTTCTATTCATGTAAAGAGTTACATTCTCTGAAAGCCATAGGGACAGTTCAACCCTGCCCTATAGGGTCACCTTAAATCAGAATTAACTGGATGGCAGTGCGTGAGTGAGTAATGTTCCCTCTGACAATCAGCTTTGTTCCCGGTGACTCTAACACCAGCTGAGCTCCGGTGTGGGAGTGTCCTCCTTCTCAAAGACACCGTTAGTTGCTCTCTGCCCCTCAGTCGGATCCCAGATCCAAACGCACTCCCTTTCATACTCCCAAACCTCAAGTCTCATGTCCTCCTTTCTTCCCTGACACGCCTGGCTCACATGAACCCCTCTTCCAAGCGCTCCTATAGTAAGTAGGGCCACATAGTTTACTGCCCACTTGGTTGGCTTCCAACACCAGCTGTCTTGTTTCACAGTGCCTACAGAAACAGATAGGGAAGGGTGGCTTGGCTCAGTACAACAGAAAGGGTGCTTATTAGCTCTGCCTCCTAGGGAGCTCCTTCTCCTTCTTGGCAAACAAATGTAGGCCTCCAACTTGCCAACCTGTTCCCTGCTGAATGTCCTGAAGAGAAAGAGGTCCATCTGTCTTCACTTCATCCCATGTCCTGGGAGGGGAGACCTGCCTGGGGAATTAGAGTACAGCCTCTGAAAAAAAAATCACACCAGCTGCTGACCCTGAGCAATCTCCTCGTGTGTCTGTGGAAAAGAAATTGAAGAGGTTCACTTGGATTTTACTAGAACAAAATGATGGCTGAATATAAAATAAATGTCTATACCCAAAAGCAAATAACTAAAAATAAATGTACCTTAAGTGTCATTCACAATCATAACATGCAGAGCACCAGAAGTGTGCAATGAAGAAAACCAAAACACATCACCAAGTACACAAGCTAGACCAAACATAAATTAAGATGTCTACAGCATTCCCAGTTGACAAAATAAGTAACATAAATATATCGATCCTCCCCAAATTAATAACTAGAGATAGGAGTCTCCCATCAAATTGAATGGACTGACTCGTGTCAACCTCATAGACCACAGCACGAAGCCTTAGGCCCTGCTTCATCCTCACCATCACAGGATGCTTGAGACTACAATTGTGGCTCTTTGTGCCGAGTCATCTCACCACGGGTCTCCCTCTTGGGGCTGTGTTTCACCAAAGGGGATGGCACAGTCCTGCACCATCCTCACAGTTGTTCCCACGCCAAGCCCAGTGTTGCAGCCACTGTGTCCGTCCATCTCATTGAAGGCCTCCCTCGTTGTCGCAGTCCTCCACTTCACCAAACATGATGTCCTTCTCCCAGGTCTGTTCTCTCCTAACAATATATCCAAAATATATGAGGCGAAATTTCTCCACCCTTGCCTCTAAGCAGCACCCTGGCCAGACTTCTTCCAAGACAGATTAGTTTGACCTATTAGCAGTCCACGGTACTTTCAAGATTCTTCTCCAGCACCACAGTTCAATGCACTGATTCTTCTTCACTCTTCTTCATTCAGTGTCCAACTTTCAAATGCATACAAGGCAACAGAAAATACCGTGGCTTGGGTCAGGCACACCTTAGTTCTCAAAGTAACACCCTTGCATTTCCATACTCTAAAGAGCTCTTGTGCAGCAGATTTACCTAATGCAAATCTCCTTTGATCTCCTGATTACTGCTTCCATGAGCATTGATTATGGATCCAAGTAAGACAAAATCCGTGACAACGTCAACCATTTTTCCATTTGTGAGAATGTTATCTATTGGTCCACTAGTGAGGATTTGGTTTTCTTTTCATTGAGTCTCAATCCATACTGAAAGCTTCAGTCCTTGATCTTCATCAGCAAGTCCTTCAAGTCCTCCTCACTTTCAGCAAGCAAGGTTGGGTCATCTGTATACCACAGGTTGTTAATAAACCTTCCTCCCATCATTACGCTACATTCTTCTTTCAATAATGCAGCTACTCTGATGATTTACTCAGGGTACAGATTGAATGAATATGGTGACAGGATACAAACCTGATGCACAACTTCCTGATTTTAAACCATGTAGTAGTCCCTTGTTTTCCCTTTCCTGATTTTAAACCATGTAGTATTCCCTTGTTTTCCCTTTCCTGATTTTAAGCCACACAGTATTTCCTTGTTCTGTTTCCACATCTGCCTCTTGATCCACATACAAGTTCCAAATGAGCACCATGAAAGGTTTTGGAATTCCCATTTTTCTCAAGGTTATCCATAGTTTTTTATGGTCCATGCAGTCTCTACTTTAAGCCAAGATCCATCTGACATGGGCATCTGCTTTTACGGCCCCTCTGGACAGTTCCAGTATCCCTCAGGGGGTGGTATCACCCACTTTGGGAAACATGATCCCTTCTTATGACATATGGGTTGTTGGGGTGGGGTGGGGGGTAAAGACAGGGTTTCTCTACTCGTGTGAAGAGTTAGAGTCTCAGAAACTCACAGGGGAAGTTCTACTCTGTCCTGTAGGGTCACTGTGAGTCCATGTCGGCAGTGAGTTTGGTTTTTTTTTAGTGATATCTCCAAAGCAGTGAGTCCGACAATGTTCTTTGCGGTCCATGGGGTTTGGGTTGCTAAGATTTAAAAGTCGATTGCCAATCCCTTCTCTGACTCTGCCTTATTCTGGAAGCCCCACTGAACCCTGTCTTCCATGGGTGGCCCTGCTGGTATTTGAAACATCAGTTTCCAGCATCACAGCAAACAACCACAGTTCAAAAAAGTAACCCACGTGTAATGGAATTAATCACAAAATGTGCAGTGTGGATCAAGATCGTGCTGGGGATTTTTGATGTGTGTGTTTGTTTTGAAACTGAATAACCATCGAGAATGTCTAGAAGAGGAAATTTTGGAAATTATCTAAGAAATGCTGGGGGAAGATATGAAAGGGAAGGTTCCCTACGATCATATAAAAATGTGCGACTATGGGTCACCCCAGTAAAGGTAAGAGCTATGTTCCTGATGGCAGAGTAGAGAGCAGAAAGGACCAAGGAGGGCGCGAGCCACTAACAACAAGGGGAAGGGTTCCAACAAGGTGACATTTCAAAGCTGCTCAGAAAAGAGCCTGAATTGCCCAGTAGCGTGAGTGAGCACAGGCCAAAGTGCCAGCCGCACCCCGGCCCTGGGGCCACACGAGTGAGCAAGATAAGCCCCACCCTTAGGAAAAGGATATTCTCCTGGGGAAGACGGATAGCAAATAAACGAAATTACTATGTTGCTGTTGTCAGTTGCCACTGACCATTTCCAGCTGCGATGCGCGGCAAGTCCGTGCACAGCAGAGTGAAACATTGCCCAGTCTTGCACCATCTTCTCCGTCTCGCTTTGGATTCCTCTAGTCCACTGTTGAACCAGAGTGTGTTTGCAGGGCCTTCCAGCCTAGCGGGCTTGGCTTTGTGCGCTGCACCCGACCGCATCCTGTTGTGGCCCGTAGGGTTGTCATTGTCCTCTTTTCAGAAGCAGTCACCAGCCCCTTCTTCCCAGCCCATCCTAGTCTGGGCGTTCAGACGAAACCTGTGCACCATGAGTGACTCTGTTTTTTTTAAATGCCTGTGGCATCGTTTCCAGTATCACAGCAACATGCAAGCCAGTACCAGAAACAGACAGGCAGGCGGCGGAAAATAAGTACAACCTGTACACGCATGCTAAGGAGAAGGCCAGCAGTGTCTAGCAGACGAAGTAGGAATGAGGCTACTCTGCACAGGTGTCTGCACAATTGGATCCCCATTTGGAAAAACACGCTGGATCCCCTTCCACTGAGCCATTTGAAAGCCAGTTACAGAGATCATATCACCTCACCATAATAGTTCGGCTTGCATTTCCAAAAAGTATGCATATTCTGTTACAGGGCCACAATAGAATTATCACAATGCGCCTGAGAAATAATCCCTAGCATAACCTCTTTCCCAGCCTGTATGCGAAAGGTTTCTATTGTTGCAAATCGAGTTTCATACACTGCATTTGCTTGAATCCCCTTAGTCTCTGTTGGCGATTTCTTCAGTCGCCGATAAGCTGAAGTTTTTTCCTTCTGAAACGTTGACTATATTTGTTATATATTGTGGTGTAACAAATGACCCTAAAACTTGATGATTTGAACAGCGCATGCTTGTTTTTAAAAGTTTTATTGAGCTAGAGTTAACATAGCATACAATTCAGTAGTTCGATCATATCGAGGAGGGCTATGCAGTCATGACCACAATCAACTTAGGAACATTTTCTCCTGGCATGCACCCATCACTGTTGACTCCCCATGCCCCCAGCCCTCCTTCTGTGTCCCAGGTAATTGTTCATCCACTTCCTGTCTTCATAACTCCACCCACACTGATGTCACTGTTCAGAAAAAACACACAAAATGAACACAAAGGTGAAAAAGGACCCTGCAGCAATCACCAACTAGAGCAGAGAAAACCCCGCTCAAAAACCAAGCAGAAAATACTGAAAACCCAGAATAAATTCTAAACGGGTTACAAGGGAGATGGAAGGTGTTCCATGCCCACCCAACGCAGCTGCTACAATCCGCTCCACGGTGCTCTGTCTCCTAATCCAGGCTGTGGACCGTCACCAGAGACTCATTCCACAACGAGACCTGCAGGTGGACTGCGGACTTCCATGATCATCCATGATGTTCCGCAAACGGGAGCACATGTGTATTATCTCACAGTTGCAGCAGCAGGCGTCTGGGAAGGGTTCATGTGGGTGGTCTGGCTCAGGATCTGATGACTTCGCAGCCAAGGTGTCAGCCCGGGCTGCGGGCATCTGGTGACTTGACTGGGGCAAACGCTAACCTTCCAGCTGCCCTCAGTGTTTGGTGGCAGGCCGACTGCGGTTCACAGGAAGCCTCGATGGTTCCCAGACACCTGGGGCTTTCCAGGTGGCTGTTGCTCCTGGGACAGTCAAGTTGGTTTCAACAGAGGGCAAGAGCAGCCTGGCTCTCTGCCACCCCCCAGTTGTTGGTCTGATTGAGCCCATCGCTGCGACCACTGTGTCAAGTCATCTTGTTGGGGAACTTCCTCTTTTTCTCTGTCTTTCCACGCTGCCAAGAACCAGAATCCTTGTTCAGAGATTGGTCTCTCTTGATAACAAGTCCAGAGTTTCATGCGGCAAAACCTTGCCATCCTCACTTCTAAGGAGCATTCTTACAGTACTTCTTTTAGGACTGTTTGTTCTTCTTGAAGTTCATGATCTTCTCATGTTCTTTGACAATGCAATTCAATTGCATTGATTCGCCTCCATTCTTCCTTATGCATTATCCAACTGTCACGTGCATCTATGGGGATTGAGAGCACGATGGTTTAGAACAGGCACACCTTAGCTTTTCATAAGTGCTCCTCAAAACTCAGGCTCTGGCTCCCCCAGATCACAACCTGAGAGACAGAGAGATCCAAAATATAATCTGCAGTCTTACCATAACCTAACCTCAGAAATTCCAATTCCATCACTTCAATTGTACCCTGCTCATAGAAACAAGTCTCTTAAGTGCAGCCCATGGCCATTTGACAGGAGAAGAGCATAAAAAAACATTGTGAATATATCTTTTAAAGCACCACACAGACTCTCAGGAAATGAGATAGGCATTTTGTAGACTGTCCCAAATGATGGCTTCCTCTGATTGAGTCCTCCTAATGACTCTCCTCTAAATGTTTCACAAACTGGACATCAATTCTGAGCATTCCCCTCGGCTTACAATCAACATTATTGGCACGAGTACTTCCTAGGTGGCGCAGTATGTTTAGAAGACACACACACACACACGCACACGCACACGCACACGCCTGTACAAGGAGATGGTTTGTTTCTTAATCATTTTAGGAGGAAGAGGGTTTTCCCAAGGATGACCTAACACCCAGGAAAAGATTTGCATTTTTGATTACATGAAAATGAATAACTTTATACCAGGCACTGTAAACAAAATGTAAAGGGAGATGAGGCACCAGATACCAGGAGAAAACATTAGCAACAAATACATAAGAGAAGAATCAAAACACATAGGATAAATGGCAACTAGAAGGTATAACTACAATGAGGACAAATGACTCCATGAAAGTAGAGTATGAGGAGATCCAAATCATCAATAAATGTATGCACAAATACCCAACCTTACTGCATTCTCTGAATTCAAGGCTCCAGGGAGATCCCATTCTGGTCTAGCACTGTTCCCCAGAGTGGGCAATGCTGCCCCCTGGAGTGTGCCAGAGTGCCTCCAGGGGTGGGGCGCTGCCAAAGCAGATACCTACACTTTATCCTGGACTACAGGCTATCATGGTCAGTGGGGAGGGGACACTGAATTTTTTTTTCCGGGAGAGGCCAAATAAGTTTGGAAACCTACAGTCTAGCAGACGAGCAAGTATTTTAATACTGAATATATTTTCAATAGTGCAAATTGTCATGTTATTGAGGTGAATTTTGAGAGAATTGTCATATCAATACTATTTCGTGAGCATATAAATTACTTCCGTCATTTGAGAGGGCAAATTTTAAAATAATTCTTCCCTACTCCCTTAAAATACTATTACAAATCCAGTGAATAGTAAGAAAACTGTGCAAAACTGCACAGCGATAGGTGTACACATCATAGTCTGATGTGAAATATAATATTGTCTATCCCCGTAGGAGAAAGTGAAATCCATGAGGCCCTCAGAAAGTTTGTGAGGAAATGCAGTTCGAAGTTTTAAAAGTGATTTTCCACCATCTTTTTGAGGCACCCTTTTTGAAGATGCTGATTGCCATTGAGTGAGCTTCACCTCATGGCACCCTTATGCCCGACAGAGCACAGCCGTTGCCGGTCCTGTCCATCCCCGTGATCGCCGGTCTGCAGGGGGCTGTGTCCGTCACATGCATTCCCACAGAGCCAAAGTCACCACCATCAAGTCCATTTTCACTCCTAACAACCCTACAGGACAGGGTAGAACCACCCCCTGTGGGTCTCCAAGGCTGTAACTCTTAAAGGAGAATCGATAGCCCCATATTTCTCCTGTAAAGCAGCTGGTGGTTTCAAACTGCTAACCTTGAAGTTAGCATCCCAGTGCATAACCCACTATGCCACCGGGTCTCCTATAACATGTATCAGGTGAAGAAAAAACATACAAAGCTATGTACAGTATAGTCCCTCTCATCAAATCAGTTCCAACTCATTGAGCCCCGGTGGCATGGTGGTTTACACACTGGGCTGCGAACTGCAGAGTCATCAGTTCAAACCCACCAATCTCTCTGATGGAGAAAGATGAGGTTCTCTGCTCCTATAAAGATTTACAGCCTCATAAACCCTAAAGGGCAGTTCTACTCTGTCCTATAGAATCACTGTGAGTGAGAACTGACTCAATGGCAGTGGGGTTTGCTTCTTGTTGTGTAAAGTGTGTCCTCATTTGGGGGTGGGGATATTTATGTCTGTCAGGGGTGGGGAAAGGGTTCTGAGGGATAACCTACTACTGAGTGAAGAACCCTGGGAACAAGTGAGTTGTGTGAGAGAGACCCCTTTCTTCTGCCCTGTGCACATCTCAGTTGCATAATTCCGAAAGACGTTTTAAAAAATAGATCATGATCAATGAGTCAAGTCCTCTAGCAGAAAGGGATGCCAGTGGAAAGCCTGGTGAAATTCAAATACAGTCTGGAGTTGAGTTCACAGAAATGGATCGATGTTGGTCTGTTAGCTGTGACAAACGTACCATGGCAATGTAAGATGTTGGCAATCAGGGAGGCGGTGAGGGCCCTATGGGAATCTCAATGGCATCTTTACAGCTTCTCTCTAAGTCTAAAATTTTAAAAAGAAGTTTAAAAGAGAGTGGGAGGGGAGGCGGCAAGGGAGGGGGAGAGCAGTGGAGGCAGCAAGCACACCACTTGGGCTTATTCTCAGGGGGTGGGGTGCGGCGGGGGGCGGGAAGCAAAGTCCCTCCTGAATTCTGATGCTGAGAGTGGTCTCTGGCAGGGTTCTCACTCAGGAGGAAGTGGGTGGGGTTTGTAGAGATTCTCTGAACTAATCCCTCCCAGAGTTCTGATCTACGAAGCCTATGCCGGCTCCCCACTAACGCTAAGCCAGCTTCTCAGAGACCCCCACAGTTTCCCCTCTAGCACCTGTTTTTTAACCTACATCCTTTGTCCATCTCAGGCCCCTGCCTCCTCCACTCCACCATCACCAACCTATAAACGATCTGGCTATGCACTCAGGAGTGGGACCTGGGGTCCGTGTTGGGTGGAGGGGAGGTTCGGGGTTTGATAGGGGCAGCATGGGACTCATCATAATGCACCAAATGTACAAGAGCCACCCTTGCCCTCCCGCCTGGTGACCCCAAGGAGAGGAGCTCTCAGGTGGGATCATGGAGCCGCCACCTGAGAATGCCTTCTCTCCCGCCTACAGGTCTTTCCCAGGGGTTCAAAGCCTCCCAGGTCAGAGCCCCCAGAGTGACCGGCTGCCCTCTTGTCTCGCTCAGGCTCCACTTCCTGGTCTTCGACACGGAGGAGGTCCACGACGTGCTGCGCATCTGGGACGGGCCGGTGGAAAGCGGCGTTCTGCTGAAGGAGCTGAGCGGCCCCACACTGCCCAAAGACCTGCACAGCACCTTCAGCTCAGTGGTCATGCAGTTCAGCACCGACTTCTTCACCAGCAAGCAGGGCTTTGCTATCCAGTTCTCAGGTCTGTGCTCACCTCTGACCAACCCCTTGTCCGTCCACTGTCCCCCCTGATGCCACTCTCCCTTCTTTCTCCCTCTGGGCCTCCCATTCTTCAGTTTCTCCATTCATGGTGAGCTGTTTATTGAGCATCTGCTATGTGCCTGGTACTGGGAAGCACCTTTTAAGCTATCTAGCAGGGAGGCAGGAAGGCACAGGATTATAGATTCACGTACAAGTTGGAAAGGCTCTGAATGGAGGGAGAGAGGCTAGAGTGGAAGCATATAGTGGGCCAAGTGGAGCAGCAAGGAAGGTGTGCCGGCAAAGATGGCACCCAAGCGCAGAACAGAATGCTGAGCGGAAGCTACTCAAGAAAAGGAAGGATTCAAGGAGGGAGTAGTCCACTTTGACTGGTGTGTTAGTCCAGGTAGACTAGAGAAACAAATCCATAAAAACTCATAGGTGTATAAGACAGAGTTTTATATAAAGGGTAATTACACATTAAGAAAACATCCCAACCCAGTCCAGATCAAGTCCCTAAGTCCAATATCAGCCCATATGTCTGATACCAATCTAGAAAGGCCTCTTCAGACTCACAAAATAGATGCAATGATACCAGATGCTGGATGATCACAGGTCAGTAGTTGCAAAGTCTTGTGGGTCTACTGGTGGTAGAAGCATCTCAGCGTTGGCAGGGGTCTCCATGTGGCTCCTCCAGTTCCCAGGGCATAGGGTCTATCAGCGTAGGGACATCTGTCTTGTCAGTAGAGACTCTCTCAGGCAGTGAGCAGAGAGAGAAGTCTTCTGCCTTCAAGGAAGAAAAACTAGATTTCCCAGAATTCTCAGGAGAAAGCCACGCCCACACAGAGGCCTTCTTGACTATGGCCTGATTGACAGACTAGACTCCACCCCTTCACTCTTAATTCTCTCAAGTCCCCAATGGACACCAGATCATGTCACCACCACAACTGGTAAAGGTGCCACTGAACCAGGCTTGAGAGTCTTCCTGGACCCCAGTTAACGGGATGAGAAAGAAAGGGGCAATTTGTCACATGGTGTGGAAGCAGGGAAGTGGTTTCCACAAATGGCCGGCGGTTCGTGTGGCTGGAATAGGGGCGTGGAGGCATGTAGGGGAAGCCCAGGCACCAGGGACGCACGGCTGATGTGACATGATGTGCTATGACATCGTACAGGTCTCAGGGAGGACGGGAAGCCAAGTGCAGTCATCCAAAATCAATGAATTATGTACCGCGGCAGCCAAATATGGAGGAGCATGACAGAGAGAGACCAAACAGGGCCAGTGCTAAAGCAGCCAAGTCCCAGATAACCTGCCCTCCCACTCCCCGGGATGAATCGCCTCTCCCACCTCTTGTCGCTCTGAACAAGTGGTTCGGCCTTAGTTTATGCTCCTGTTTGTTACACGGCTGCTGTCTTCATTACCATCTCCTGACTCCACCCTCCGGGGAGGCTGCCAGGGGGATTCCAGAGCAAGGCCATGGGCATCTGTGCCCTGACTTTGCCTCCACACTTTCACTCGGGGGTGTAGCACCTCGAGGGGGCTGACAGCTTTCTCTGGCACCAGGGAGGCGAGAATCCTCGTCCCCGACTTACAGCATGTTCAAGTCAGACGAAGCACACCTGCGACTGTCCTTTCTAGTTTATCGTTGCGTTGATCTCATCTTGACTATTGCGTTGCAGCACAGAATTTGCCCTTTATTGTCCTTGTCAGAGGTTCCCTCAAAGATGTTCTAGTTTGTATTTACTGGGTAGACTGCCAAGTTTATAAAGATCCTGATCGTCAAAGTGAATAATAATGAAAACCATTGTTAAAGGAGGTATTCCACTTGACGACAGTCCTAAGAGTCCACAGAGCCTGTTCGGTTGGGTCCCACCTGTCATGAGGTTGCAAATCCTTCTTCCGGCACCTCTATGCGTGTCGTGTCTTTTCCTTGGAGATGAGTATGGGGTGGGCTGGGGGTGATGGACAAATGTCTCCAGGACAGTGACATCACTGTGGACAGTACCCAGTGATGCTGTCAGAGGGAAGGGGTGGGGGTTGACCAAAATTGACTGCCTGTAACATTTTTGTACCATGAATCCAAAGAAATCCCTTGCTTTTTTATTTTATTTTTTGATGTGTGTAGTCGGGTCTGACAACAAACCCATCTAGTGGAAGCGCAGCTTCCCTGTCTTGATGGCCCTGCGAGGCTAAAACGCTGTGCTGTTGCGTCTGGAGCCTTTCCCTGCACTCCCGTCAGGGCTTTCATGATCCGCCCGGGACAGTGCTGCTCCTGGTCACGTGGTTTGTCTGCACACACTGTGGCGTTCTGTGTTAGACAGGGTTGGCCAGAGATACAAATCCAGTGACACTCGTATGTGTGTAAGAGAGAGTTTTATATCAAAGAGTAAGTGTATGGTGAGAAAACATCCCAGCCCAGTCCAAATCACGTCCCTAAGACCAATATTAGCCCATATGTCCGATACCAATCTATAAATTCCTCTTCAGACTCACAGAACACATGCAATGATGCCAAATGATGGAAGTTAACAGGCCAGTGGGTGGGAAGTCTTTTGGATCCAGTGGCAGTGGAAGCATCTCAATGCTGGCAGGGGTCTCCACATGGCTCCTCCAGCTGCAGGGCTCTAGTGTAGATCCATGTGTCTTGTCAGCAGGAAGACAAAGCAGAGAGAGTGTGTGTGTTATCTGGCCTCCAGTGAACTATTTATCTCCATGGTGCCTCCAAATGAGGTCCTCAAACTGCGAATTCATTGACAGACTAGACTCCACCCCTTCGCAACTTGATACCAGATTATGTAACTACCACACTCTCCTTGCTGACATGTTGGTCAGATTGTCTGGTGTTTGAGAGGCAATGTTGTGGTCATTAATCATTAACCCACTGCAATCACTTTCTTAAGAATATTGTCATAAAAGAGAAAAATCATCCAAAAACTGCCGTTGAGTCAATGCCGACTCACAATGATCCTACGGGACAGAGTCGGAACTGCCTCTGCGAGTTCCCAAGACTCTTAGCTCTTTATGAGAGTAGAAAGCCCCATCTTTCTCCCCTAAAAAGAAAAGACAGAGGAAAAAGGAAAAGAGGTTACCACTCAGTCACTGATAATGTAACGAATAATGTTGTCGCCTGATGAGAAAGAGTGTGTGAGACTATGCGTTGTTACGAATCTAATACATGGAGACCACTTAGAACTATTTGTCACATGATCTTCTAGGGTTATACTGCTAACAAGCACTACTCAGGGTTCCGTGTGGTCCAGTCGAGGAGAAAGTCCGTGGAGGTGAGGAGTGATTGATGCTAAGACTTGCCACACTGGGTGACTGCCACCCTAGCGAGGCCACCGCTCCGAACCTGTGTTCTTGATTCTGGCTCACCGTCCTGCTTATTATCCATGCAGGCTTCTCATCAGCAGGGACTGTCACTTTGCAGAGCACTTTGCAAAGCATCTAACTCCTTCATGGGATCCAGGGGTGGTACAAACGGTTTACCTTCAGCTTCTAAACCCAGACTTCTAAACCCACCCAATGGCACTGTGGAAGAAAGGCCTGGTGATCTACTTCTGCAAAAATGACAGCCAAAAAAATCCCAGTAGAGCAGTTCTGCTGTAACACGTGGAGTTGCCGTGGGTTGGCACTGACTCAGCTGCTACATGTCTGGTTTGGGTTTTTTGGTATTCACTCATGGAGAGAGTCATGGAATGTCATTGAACTCCAAGAGAGCGTAGGGTCCCACCAGGGCACCAAGTGGACTGGAGTTAAATGAGTATTTCCCAAAGTCTGGGGTTTTTTAGAGTTCTGTGGAATGTGAACTGAAATGTTCATTGTAAGGAAAAAAAGAAGCCTTGGTGATGATGTGGGTTAGGTATCTGACTACAAACCGTAGGATTGGCAGTTCCAGACCATCCGTTGTTCTTCTAGAGAAAGGTGAGGAGAGGCTGCCAGGCCTGCCAAGATTGACAGTCTCAGAAACCTATACAGGGCGGTGATGAATCAGAACTGGCTCCATGGGCGTAGGTATTGCAAGAAGACAACATGCATGGTCAAGTCCTGTAGGGCATGGGGTTGAGGCAGAGCTAACAAGGTGGTACTCCCCAGGATTCTTGGCATGTGAACTCAGAGGCTGTCTACTGTGCCATCATTGGCAAACACACTTGACCTTGGATGACTGTTTTCCTAGGCCATCTCAAGAGACCAGTGTTTCAGGGAACACACTTTGGGCGTCTCTGGGGTGAGCACTGGGAGGATCTCACAGCAATAAGGAGGGGACGCACAGTGTCTCAGGGGGAAATGTTATCGATTATTAAAGGCAGACATGGATTTTTCTCTGAATGTGCCCAAGAAAGTGGGCATGGATTTTGAAAACAAGAAAGCGGGGAGGTTGGTGGAACCCATTCACAGTTGTCCTGACCAAAGGCCTACAGATTTGCATCTTCAGACCCACCTCGGCTGTGTCCTAGCACCACGTGTGGGGCGGGCATCCCGGCCACTATGGCAATGTTTGCCTCTCCTCAATGGCTTGCTAGTGTGTGGCTCCTCTCACGAGAACCCATTCATCCTTCAAGGATCTTCTCAGAAGCTGTGTCCTCCCTGCTAGTCTCCCCATTCAGAATATACCGCCCTCCACGCCCAGACAGTCCGCCTTTACCTGGGGCCGGTCACCTCCTTTGTCATCCTGTGGAGAGTTCTTTGAGGAGCCAAGCCTCACCTTACTGCCTGAGCATGCCCACGGTGAGGGCATGCCTACATGGTCACTCACCTTACTGTGCAAATGGGCGTGGTAGAAAGGAACAGATGAGCAGATGGCTCTCTCTAACCCTCGCGTCTCGTAGGGCAGATGGCTCTGGGCATGTCTGAGGTCTGCAGAGCAGGGGCTGGTCAGACTTCCAAGTCCGGGCTCCTGAAGGCCGTGATGGCCCGACCCTGTGTTCTGGGCATCACGGAGATTTGGGAAAGGTCACCTTCCCTGTTGCTGTCATCAGTTAGCAAATACCAGAACTGCTCCAGGGAGGCCAGCGTGGCTCGCCCCATGTTAACTTTATAGTGTGTGTTTGACAGGGGATTGCAGGGAAATGCCAGGGATGATTAGTACAGGCTTGGCTTATTAAGTAAACATAACTGTGCAACATCTAACATCCTGTCTGTACCACGTGGGCCCATCTGTCTTCAGGGGCTTTGCCAAGCAGCTCAAATTCAGGAGCAGTAAGGAGAGAACGTGAGTACCAGGAAGGGGAAGGGAGGGGAGGGAAGTATAATCACCCCCATCTATTAAGCGAGTGCCATGTTAAGCTCACTACTACATCCCTCTTAGAATAGTCACACAGACCGTAAGGTCTGCGTCCCGTTATTAATCTGTGCTGCAGAGGTGGGCTCAAAGACCCACAGAGGCTTCTCGGCCAAGGCCATCCAGTTAATAAGTAGCTGAGCCTGAATCAAGCCCCTGTGTCTGATTCCCAAACTCAACCTCTTCATCATGGCACTTCTGTGGCCAGCCATATAAATCCTCTTTCAGCCAGAACGGTGAGTTCTTTTTCTTCGAGGAATCATTTCCATGTGTTGAGTACCTTGTAAGGTGCGAGATGAGCACTAAGCTGGTGGCTATGGTGGGTGTTTTTCATTAGAAGAAAAGTAGATTGATCCCTATTTGAGTTATCAATCAGTTCAGCCAATGTCCAATAGTGATGATTTGTTTATTCATGCATTCATTTCAGAAATATGTATTAAGCAGTGATGCATGCTGGGTATTGCTGCAGGCCCTGGGAGGCTGGGCAGCCAAGATCCTGAATCCCATCAAGGTGTACAAGGGATGTACCATCAAGATGCCAACACATTAGCAAAGTCATCCCAAATGGCGCTGTGTGAAGAGACCAGCACAGGATAATGTGATAGACAATGGTTCAGGGATGAGCCTGGGCCTGGCTGAAGAAGTGATCTGGGAACTGAGAACGGATGGACAACCTGGGGCTCATCTAGGGAGATCTCCAGTCACGCCATTGTAGGTTCAAAGTCCCTGAGGGAGGACTGAGCTTGGTACGCTGGACGAATATTTTACAAATGTGATTAGTAACTAGTGATGGCAGGTTGTTCATGGTGTTAATGATCAAAGCTGGGTAAAAGTCAAGAATATGTTTTAAAAACCCGCTACGGAAAGAAGAGGGCTTAAGATAGAATACCATTAATAACAATTTGGCGAGGTTTTTTTTTCCCTGTAAAATCAAAAGATTGTAAATGCCTCAAGTTTTAGGGGCTATACATGTGATGATTCAGCTCTTCCATCACAGTGTGAATGCTGTCTTAGACAAGAGGTAAATGAATGAGACTGGCTATGTCCCAATAAAACTTTATTTACAAAAACAGGCAGTGAGTCAGATTCAGTGGTGGGCTGCATTGTAATCGGCCATGTAAAGGTGTCATTGGCTATTAAGGTATTAGCTGCTGTGATTACAGCCTCGTCCACCCAACCTGTGGCCTTGTACTCCATCGTATCTGTGGGCCACTTCCTGCTCCGGTTCTCAGGCTTTCTCTCTGATGCCCTGCCAACAGCACAGGGGGGTGAGCACAGAGCCCCAGGAGCCTGGGGTGGGACAGGGGGAGGGGGGGGCAGCACAAACTCTCTCGAGGTCTTCACATTCTCACTAAAGGACTAAAATGTGCATTATATATTCTGCTCCATAATAAATCCAAAACCCACCCTCTGAGCAAATGAGCGTTACTTATACCGTGGCCTCCAGAACCTACTGCATCCCCCCTCCCACTGTCACCGGGTCGATTCCGATTATGGCACCCCTGGAGGACCAGGTGGAACTACCCCCGTGGGTTCCACCCTCAAGCCTGCAGCTAGAGCAGAGTGCCATGCAGCGAGCACAGTCAGTCACAGCAGGTGGATGGAGGTGGAGGTGTAGTCGGTGGGACACACGGTGGTGATGGCAGTGTGAGTGGTGGTGTGGTCCCAGGTGGCGGCGGAGGTAGTGACAGTGATGGTGGTGGATGTGGGGATGGTGGCACTCCTACCACAGCCATTGGCACTGGTAATAGATGTGGGGAGATCAGTGAGTGACAAGCTGGGAGCCCCCTCCTCTGGCAGACACCTGGGCAGCCTCACTCTCTCATCTGTTTCTTTTCTCCAGTGTCCATGGCAACATCCTGCAATGACCCCGGGGTCCCGCAGAATGGGAGCCGGAGCGGCAACAGTTGGGAAGCCGGGGACTCCACGGTGTTCCAGTGTGACCCCGGCTATGCGCTGCAGGGGAGCGCGGAGATCAGCTGTGTGAAGATAGAGAACAGATTCTTCTGGCAGCCCAGCCCGCCAACGTGCTCCGGTACAGAGCAGCTGCAGAACAGGCCTTCCCTCGGGATCCTGCTGCGCCCTGCTCTAGGCCCTCCTCCGAGGGGGCAGCTACTTCTTAGGCAGGGCCAGGAGAAACTGAAATAACTGCCAGTGGCAGATGACCCAGAGCTGACCCTTGTTCACACACACACACACACACACACACACACACAGAGTCCTGACCATTTCTAAGACAACCCTGCCTGTCCCTCTTCTCCCGGGGCAGCCTGCGTAGGAGGAAAGAAGAGAGTGGGTCACCTGAGGCAGTAGGAGTCCACTGCACCAAGTGGCCATCGAGTCCCTCCCAACGCAAGGCCATCACCTGTGTGTCACAGTATAACTATACTCACTCCAGCCGGTCTTCAGGGGCTGGGAATTTGGAACATTCATATTTTATGTGTACTTTGGGCATGTAGGTTAGATGACTTTTCCTTCCAACTGCTCGACCTCCCTGGGCATTCCATTCCCTACGATGAGCCCTGTGTTCATGGCAGGCAGGTGGGCGTTATTTGAGGGGGAAACGTGGTAGATCACCCCACTTTTCTTCTGCCTCTGGGTGGACTCAAACCTCCAACCCTCTGGTTAGAAGCTGAGCGTAGGAACTCCCTGGAGCTCCAGGGACAGGCAACACATTCTGCAATGACTTTCCTGTCTCCTGAAGCCCCAGAGCAGTGGTTCTCAGCCTTCCTAATGCCTCGACCCTTTCATACAATTCCTCATGTGGTGGTGACCCCCCACCCTCAACCATAAAATTATTTTCATCACTACTTCATAGCTCTAATTTTGCTACTGTTATGAATCAGGACACCCCTGTGAAAGGGTCGTTCAACCCCCAAAGGGGTCACGACCCACAGGTTGAGAACCACTGCCCTAAAGGCTCTTCCTTTGGGCAAGGAAATGATCAGCCACTTGAGTGTGGTTCTCCAGAGCTGCCCTGAGCCTTAATGTCTTCCCATCTGACCGGTGGAGAACCGGCGCCTCAGAGGGTAAAGCTTTCTCAGGAGGGCCTCAATGATCCTGCACCCCGGCTACCTGGGAGGAGGCAGAGGGAACAGGAAAGAAGGAGAAGTGGGAACAAACATTCCATGCACATCTTTTTCTCAGGCCAGATAACGAGTACATGTTGCTCGTATTTTAATGTGAGATGCCACAGCTCTCCTGTGAAACGACCCAGAATGGTCTCCACTGACTGTCGCCCCTGCCCTTCATCTTACCCTACACACCATGTGTTTCCTACTCACCACTGAGGAGCAGGGTGTAGGGTCTCACGGCAATGTCAGGCCTCAGAGCCTTGACCGGTGCTGGGCAGCCTCCACGAGCCTGCACAGGGGAGGTGGAGGGCATGGGCAGGGCCGGGTCCCCGGGAATATTTCTGGAGGGAGGCAGGACAGGGAAAGACTGCATTCAGACTGGTGTGGGTGGGTGGGTCTGAGGGTCTGAATCCGGGTTCCACCACAACCCAGCTCTCTGATTTGGGGCAAAATACTCTCATTCTCTAAGCTTCACTTTCCTCCACTGTAAAACGAGTGTGCAGCAAAACAAAAGAAACAGCTCCCTATCATCCCACCAGTTCTGACTCACAGCAGCCCACAAGGACAGAGCAGAGCTGCCCCTGGGGTTCCCAGGCTGGAAATCGTTACTCGAGCAGACAGCCTTTTCCCCATGGAGTGGCTGGTGGGTTTGAACTGCTGACCTAGCCGTTAGCAACTCAATGCATAACCACTAGGCCACCAGGGCCCCTGAAAGATGAGGACATGGGTTAATTTCAGAGAGCTTCAAAACATTTATGAGGTTATGCAAGTAGACACCCTGGAGAAGGCTGGCCCAAGCAAGGGCTCAATGGCTAGTGGCTCTTTTCTCTCAGTCGTTCTGATGCCATGATGGATGGCAAATCACGGGCGTTGAGTCTCAGGGTCCACTCTGAGCCTTCCTGGCCTCCTCTGTCTTCATGTTTAGGTTGTTATGAGACATATAAACATGAATGAGATCATGTATCTAAAATCCATGTCTGATCTTGAAACCAAAAGCATTGCCACTGGGTCGATAGAGACCTTGTTGGACAGAGTAGAACTACCCCCCTTTGGCTTTCCCAGGCTATAAAATGTATCGTATGAATCTTTACAGGAGGAGAAAGCTTCATCTTTCTCCTACAGAGCAGCCAGTGGGTTTGAACTGCTGGCCTTGATTTTCACAGCCCAATGCATAACCCCCTGTGCCACCAGGGCTCCTTGATACCTGTATCATAGGCACCCACAGAAGTAGTTCTTGTATCCAGAATGGTACATGGTCACCGCCATTTGTAACCATTCCGGTCCAGGGTTGGCCCACGTTAGGGTTTTTGTGGCCTGGCCTGAAGCCCTCCCTTGGTTTCTAAGAAACTGTGTTGAAGCTGAAGCAGCCCTTTAAGCCACACCTTGAGGAAACCCCACAGAAGGAGACAGTAGAACGCGGCTCTTCAGAGTATGAGCTGGCTGCCCTGATGTTGCCGGTTGGAGACACTCTGGTTTCCACCTCAGTCTCATCTTGGATTTGCAAATGTCCCACGGGTACACCATTTGTCAACTCCACTGCCGACCTCCCATGGGGCCCCGTGGTTTATACCTATTTCTGTCTCAGCCACCTCTACCTGCTAATGGCCCCACCACCTTCCAAGAGTCTACTCTAGCAATCCCTTTATGCCTTAGAACCACAGCCCTAGTTATTTAGGGGAGAACCTGGCTCAGGATCTGGGGGAGTTGGCCAGGAAGTGCCGGGGATCAGGGCAGATAGCTTACTGTGTCATCCAGCACAGCCCCCTGCTTAAAAGGCTTGTCCTCTCAGCAGAGGGAGAGCACTGTGGACCAACTGGTAATCTGTAAGCATGCCAAACAACTGAGGGACAAACACGGTCTTGGGTGAAGCCCTTTGGAAAATGAGGAGATGCCTGCAGCCCCAGACAGATGCCAAGAGTGCTGACAATGTCGGAGGCTGGCAGCAACTGGTGGCTGGGCGTGATCGAGAGCACAGGAGCCCTTGCTCAGTACCTTCCACCTACCAAGCTCTCCTGGAAGCTGAAGGCAGTAGCGATCCAGAACACAGCTGAGCGTGCTCATGCCCTGACTATGTACCCTATGCCAAATGCTGCCACAAATAGCTCCCATCATTACAACCACCCTGTAAAGAAGGTACAACTGTCTTCTTTCCACTGCAGAGGTTAGGATCCTGAGAGGTAGAGAGATTAAGTATATTCCCTGAGGTCACAGAGCCAAGTTGTAACTTAGGTCTTTCAAACTCAAACCCCTCCCATCCTGTCTTATCAGCCAATACTGATTACAATGTGACCGGGGTGAAGGGGACAATCTTACCCCCATCTTCCTCTTTCCTCAGCTCCCTGTGGGGGAGACCTGACGGGACCATCTGGAGTCATTCTGTCACCAAATTACCCGGAGCCCTACCCGCCAGGCAAGGAGTGTGACTGGAAAGTGACCGTGTCCCCAGACTACGTCATCGCCCTGGTATTTAACATGTATGTACCTTTCCCCCCGGGGGGCAATGAGGGTTCAGTCCAGCTAGGGGGTTCAGGACCTGGGTCTGTAGGTAAGTGTGTACGGGTGGTCTCCTGTGAGCAGAGTTCCCAATACAGTACGAAATGAAAAAACTGACAGTGAAGGTAATATTTATTGAGCCTTTGTGCTCAATAAATGTGCTTAGCAGTATGTTTGGTGGCTTCACATATATGGTCCTCTTTCATCCTGTATAATAATTACTGAAGTTTTTTTTTATATCTGACTATGTTAATATTCAAAAGGCAGACTCCTTCTTCCTGCTGGCTCCTTCTGCTTCTTCCTCCTCCGGGTCGGTCTCTTCTCCGCTTTCTGCTGGCTTCTCCCATCCAGGACTCCCAACTGGTTCTTCCCAGCCCAGTCATGGCAGAAAGAGCAAAATCTGGACAGACCAGAAGTTGCAAGATGTGGGTACCTAGAGCAATAACTAGGAATATTATCAGTTGACATCCTGCTAGAAACTTAATCTTCCTCTTGGAAAACTGAATGGCATGCACCTGGCCTATCAACAGAATTTCTTGATCAGCAGAGTCTGAAATGACACTGTCCTGCTCAAAGACGACAGCCACAGTGCTGCTTTGAGCGTGTGCCACTCTCCACAGTGCTGACAGTTGAAGGGCTTACTCTGCCCCTTCCAAGTTTCCACTCCAGGGATCAGGCTGAAGTGCTGCCTGGTTATCATCCCAGACTGAACAAGAGAAAACAAAAACCTCAGCACCATCAAGTTGATTCCAACTCATAGGACAGGGTAGAACTGCCCCTGGGGGGTTCAGAGACCATAACTCTTTATGGGAGTAGAAAGCCTCCTCTTTCTCCCTTGACGTGAAACCACTATGCAACCAGGGCTCTTCGGTGATCCTCCCAGGCACCTATATTTTGTAAATTCCAGTCCAGTGCAAAATTATGGTTTTGCTTCATTGGCCGTGACTGGATAAGCCTCAGGTTCTCTCATATACGCTACCTTCTATCTACTGACATCTCTCCTTTATTCCTTTTGTAGGACAGCCCTTCAAAAGAATTGCCCCTGCTTTTCTCTTCCTCACCTCCGGTTCACTCTCAGATCGTTGGAAAAACTGGTTCTGCCTCCACCATTCCACAGGAAACTCCTCAGTTAAGCATTGTCAGACAACAGGGGGTTTCCCGTGCTTTATCCTTGTTCCCCACTTGATCCACCCTCGTACTCTGTTTTTTCCTTGTTTGCTTGTTTGTTCAGGGTACTCTCCCCTGCTTCTGCACCTTCTTTTGGGAAGGCATGTCTGCCTTCCCTTGCTGCTCTTCCTGAGCCGGACTCAATCACTGACCTCTCATCTTCACATCCACACATCCTTCTTGGACCAACATCCTAGCCTATGATTTCACTTCCTCTTGTAAGCAAGGATTCCCCCCTGCCTCCCACCCACTCTTGCTTTTGAGCTGCAGGACCCCATGTCCAACTATCAGGCATCTCCTCCTGCAGCCTACAGGAACCTCAAATACAACATGTGCAAAACGAAACCTGTTACTACCCAGCCCCCCAAGACCAACTCTTATGCGAATATTGGAGAGTGACACCATCTCCCACTCACCCTGCTTCAGCTAACCAGTCACCAAAGCATGGAACATCTGTTGCTTTGGCACCGCATCTGCTCCCCTCTTCGCCATCGTCCCAGCTACTCATTTGCGGTGAAGCCCTTATCCTTCCTCATCTAAATTCATGTCACAGCCTCCTAACTGGTTTCTTTGCCCCTAACTTGCCTTCTATGCTAATCTGTTCTTAAGCTGATGGCATGATCTTATCATCTAAAATAACTTGAAAAGCTAAAATAACCACCTTATTTTCCATTCTAATGTCCCATGACAGTCCTACACAGTTCTTAAAAAGGAATGAACTATATTGTTGTTGTCGAGTCCGTTCTGACTCATAGCAAACGATGCACAACAGACCGGATCACTGCCCGGTCCTGTGCCACCCTCAAGATTGTTCTTCTGTTGCAGCCCATTGTTGCAGCCCCTGCATTCATTCATCTCGTGGAGGGTCTTCCTCACTTCTGCTGTCCCTCCACTTTACCAGGCATGATGTCCCTCTCCAGGGACTGGTGTCTCCTGACATGTCCAAAATACATGAAACCAGGCCTCACCATCCTTGTCTCTAAGGAGCACTGGCCACACCTTTTCCAAGATAGACCTGTTTGCTCTTCTGGCAGTCTATGGGACTACATTCAGTATTCTTCTCCAGCACCACAATTCAAATGCATCGGTTCTTCTTCAGTCTCCCTTATGCAATGTCTAACTCTCGCATGTGTACGAGGAAATGGATAATACCATGGCTTAGGTCAGGCACACCTTAGTCCTCAAAGTAACATCATTGCTTTCCAACACTTTAAAGAGGTCTTTTGCTGCAGCTTTACCCAAGGCAGTGCATCTCTTGAGCTCTTGGTTGTTACTTCCATGAGCGTTGACTATGGATCCAAGCAAGATGAAGTCCTGGACAACTTCAATCCTTCCTCCGTTAAGCACGGTGTTACCTATTGGTCCAGTTGTGAGGATTCTGATTTCCTTTACATTGCATTGTAATCCATACCAAAAGTTGTAGTCTTTGGTCTTCACCAGGCTTCAAATCCTCTGCACTTTCAGCAAGCAAAGTTGTGTCATCTGCATTTTGCAAGTTATTAATAAGCCTTCCTCCAATCCTGATACCAAGTTCATCAGATAATCCAGCTTCTCTGGTGATTTGCTCAACGTACAGATTGAATAAGTATGATGAGATGATACAACCCTAATGCACACCTTTCCTGATTTTAAACAAAACTGCCTCGATCTACATACAAGTTCTACAGGAGCACGGTGAAGGGTCTGGAATCCCCATTCCTCTCAAGACAATCCATAGTTGGTTGTGATCCACAGAGTCACGTGTCTTGGCATAGTCAATGAAACACCTTCCTTGTGTTCTTGGCTTTGAGGTAAGATCCATCTCACATCAGCAATAATATCCCTTGTTCCAGGTCCTCTCCTGAATCTGACCTGAACCCCTGGTGGCTCCTTGTCAATGTACGGTTGCCACCATTGTGAGGCGATCTTCAACAAAATGTTCCTTACAAGTGATAGTCACGCTGTTGTTTGATAAGTTTCCGCACTCTGTGGGTCACCTGTCTTTGGAATGGGTACACCTATGAGTCTCTTCCAGTCAGTTGGCCAGGCAGTTGTCTTTTAAATTTCCTGGAATGTTTCATTTTGTTTTAAGCTGCTGAACAAGACCTCTTTAAAATGTTGAAAAGCAAGGATGTTACTTTGAGGAGTACGGTGAGATTGACCCAAGCCAGGGTATGTTCGATCGCCTCATGTGTGTGTGAAAGATGGACACGGAGTAAGGGTGTGTTTCCGGTGCTTCATCGGCCTGTTGAAATATTGCAATGGGCATTCCATGAATTCCTGGAGCCTTGGTTTTGACTAATGCTTTCATTGCAGCTTGAACTTCTTCCTTCAGCACCATGGGTTCTTGCTCATATGGTACCTCCTGAAATGGTGGAATGTCAGCTAGTTCTTTATGGGACAGTGACTGTATATTCTTCCCATCTCCTCTTGAAGAGTCTTGTATCATTCAATATGTTGCCTGTGGAATCTTTCAATAGATGAATCTCAAAAACATTACGCTGAAGACACTTTTTAAAATTGTGTAACGTATGCTACTACGTATATGGCATTTTAGAATCAGCAAATCGAACATATGATAATGGAAAACAGACCAGAGAAGAACAGCTCTGAAGGAGCCCCTTGGAAATTTCTGAGATGTCTGATCAAGATCTTGATATGCAGATGCCAAACTGGTGGAGTGGTAGACTTAAGAGCTTGGATCATTTCGTAGTGGGTGTGTAAATTATTCTTTGATTTTAAAACAACTTCTTGAAGGCAGGACTCCTGTCTGCTGCATCCCTAGATGCTGGGTAGCTCGATTGGTGCTTGGCACATGTGGGGGCTCAGGTAAAACTGGATGTCTGAGAGAAGAAAGGAGAACCCTTTAAGTGGTTAGGTAGGGAGCAATGGTGTCATAATCTGAGGCCAGATTGACTTGACCTTCCTTGGTGACTCGGAAGGAGCAGATGTGTTGGATTATGGGACAAGAAGACCTTCACTTCAAACAAGGTTAGGAGTGACCTCACATCTGGTACCAGTGTGAGAGGGTGCTCTTCCGAAAGGAGGAAGTCAGTGTATATCTGGCCCTGACTCCCAGGTCCTCTACCCGCATTCTGTCTCGACCAGCCCTACTCACTTTGTCCTCCAGGTGTTACATCCTGTCTCCCCACCATGTTTCTTGGCCCAGCAGTAGAGAATGCCTCCTTGCTCAGTCCAGCCGGATGGACTAAATACCTCAGCCCATGACTAGGGTACAAATGAGTTGCATCCAAAATCTAGTCTTTGCAAACGGATTTGCTTGTACTCTGTTGTTTTCCTTTTCACACGCTTGGATGGACTCAGTTGCCTTTGCTGGATCTATACTGTAGAGTAGAATCCTTGTATCATGGGGCCAGCGTCTGTTCAGACTTAGCAGCTGTTTCCAAACAGTTTTCCAAAATGGTTGTACCTGTTTCCACACTCACCAACAGTGTACGAGAGTTCAGTGGCTCCGGTACTTGGTAACTCTCGTCGTGTTTATTCTAGCCACTCCAATGAGATACATTCTATTTAAAATCTCTGCCATTGGTTTGTTAAACCAAGACCGTTTGAGGGTTGTTTTTTTTCCATGCCAGGGTCAGGCTAACGAGGAAAGAGACCCAGCTCTGAGACTGTGGGTCCCCGGAGTTGGCCAGTAGCAGATCCTGAGGCTTGCTGGGAAACGGCCTTGGGGAGGAGGAAGAAGTGAGGGTCCCCCATGGTCAAAGACGTTTCCTGCCTGGAAATGGCTTGGTTGATGGCTCTGTCTCGTCCCGCACAGTGAGAAGAACAATAGAATCGGTTAAGAGCCCTGGCATCTGGACCTGCCTTGGCTGACTAGAGTGGACACACCCTGTCCCTTCCATAAAAGGAGACACAAGCTTTCCACCCCAGCTTCTGGAGACTCACTCTGGACTCGGCCGCCTCCGTCCCTGAGCCTTCCCGACCCATTGTGTCATCAGATGGGGGTGCTCACAGGAGCTTCATTCTTTCTCCCCACCAGCTAGTTTTCGGGGTTGGGCATCTGGGAGAATGGAGGACTTGTGATCTTTGGGAGGCCTCACCCTGCGGTGAAGGCCAAGGCCCCATCAGCAGCCTGTCTTTGACCTCCATCGGGTGGGCCGGTGTGTTTGTTCCCAGCTTTAACCTGGAGCCTGGCTACGACTTCCTCCATGTCTACGACGGACGGGACTCCCTCAGCCCCCTCATCGGAAGCTTCTACGGCTCCCAGCTCCCAGGCCGCATCGAGAGCAGCAGCAACAGCCTCTTCCTTGCCTTCCGCAGCGACGCCTCCGTGAGCAACGCTGGCTTCGTCATTGACTACACAGGTAAGGGCCGGCTGGCAGGCCTGGCTGAGGGCAGGGTCACCTAGACTTGGCTGAGGGAGCAGACGGACGAGCAGTGCACAGAGGAGAGATGCATGGGTGGGACCTCGGGGGAGGCTGCTCCAGTGCCCCAGAGGCCCTCTAGCCCTGGGACCCTCCAGAGGCTGCACCTGTCCCCTTCTATGCCCCAGCTCAGAGAGGTAAGAGGATCCGTGTTCTTTTTCTGACGCCTTTTTCTTGTTCCAAAGCATTCCTCCTCCTTATTCCCCTTCTCCTCAACTCCACATCACCCTCCGAAGCTCACTCTGCGTCGATGGTTTTAGAGGCTGTCGAGTGGATTTTGACTCCTACAATCCCACGTGACAGAAGAGAACGGGCCCTGAGGGTTGGTTTTCTAGCCTGTGAAGGTCACAGACGCAGACTGTCAGGTTGCGTGTTCTCTTGTTTTGCTACGTGGGTTTGGACCCAAACTTTTCGGTTCTAAGTCAGGGACTTAACCATCGTGCCATCGGGGCACCTCCCCACCCACTGCCTATCAGCTAACACCTTCCTGATCACTTTCCCGCCCTCGCTGTGGCTTCTGATGCCAGACTGCAGCTTCCCCAAAGCCTCCCACCATCCTGGCTGGCTTCAGCGTCCCTGTGGACAATGCGTTCGGCACAGAGGCTCTCAATGCCTCAATCTCAGCCCAAGGACCCCACCCTGCTGGCCCCTGAACCCGCAGCCATCCTCTGGAGCTTTGTCATTACCTGGACACCTTCTGATCCTTCCCGGTCATGTTTTCCTGTCCTTCCATGCCCTCCCACCCAGGGCCCTCTTGAACCAAGTAAAGCAGAGGGAATAGTGTAGCAATCAAGAACAGATGCTGCCCCCCCCTTTTTTTTAAAGAGGGCCACAGAGTCCCTATGTCCGTCTCTGTCATAGTGACTCATCTCTCCTGTCGCTGGGTGGGAGCACCCACGGGCAGTGGGTGTACGAATGAACGGGCTTGCCATGCTCCGCAACACTTCCTGTATGAAAACAGGCCTCGTCCCACAGGGATGGTCCTTCTGACATGGCCAAGTGCATGCTCACCAAGAGGCCGTTGTGTGGACTTGGGAAAGCTGTGTACCCTCCATGTCTTCATTGAGAAGATGAGAAAGCAGCTCCTCTGTCCGTAATCAAGCTCTGGAGCCCTGGTGGGGTAGTGGTTCTGCGTTCGGCTGCTAACCATAAGGTCAGCGGTTCGAGTCACCAGCGGTTCCGAAGAAGAAAAGCAGGGCTTTCTAGTCCCGTCAGGAGTTTCCGTGTCGGAAGCCCACGGGGCACTTCTGCCCTGTCCTATAGGGTCCCTGTGAGTCGGTGTGGACGCCATGGCAGGGAGCGAGCTCATATAAGCAGGCGAAGATCAACGAGTCCCTGCAATAAAGTTCTTGGCTCGGTACCTGGCACATGCCAAGCCCTCTGTAATGTTCAAATAGGACTATGATCGTCAATGGTTCCAGTGTCCCACACTCCACTCGCTTCCACTCTGCCAGCCCCTGTTTTGACCCATTTAATCTTCTTCCCCAATTATCTCAGATCTGATTACCCAGTGCTGGTGCCCATTTCATACCTGATTTGTGAGCTTGGCAAGTTATTCATTCTTGGCACCCACACCTCCATCTCCCAAATGAAGCTCATAACAGTCATGTTGTGGATGGGTCTTTAAGACCGAAAGATCGTGGATGCATGCCTGTTGTATGTATTAGCATCCTATCCAGTATGCACTATCCTTTCTACAGATGCTCATGAGCTGGGCGTTTCTATTACTGAGACTTTAACCCAAGTCCACCCTATGTATACATGTGAGACCCCATCGCCAGCTAAAATTAAAATTCCTCCGGCTCATGCCCACTACTTGCACAATGTAGGACCTCTGCAACCTTTCCAGCATCCTTTAATTAAATATTTCTGGCAACCCCTGGGCTACCTCACATGAGATCACAAATAACACTGATCATTAAATAGCTAGTGCTTGTTCAATGTCTGCCCCGTGCCAGCCCTCTTCTGAATGTTTTCTATCCATCAACTCATTGAAATCCTCCTAACTATCGATTGCCTGCTATTAGTCGGAAAGTCAGTGGACAAGACAGAGGACATTTATTTGTTCAAGGAGCCCCTTTGGGGAGGTGGACATATTGCCACCCTCTCTTCCTCCAGGCCCGTCATTCTTAACAGCCCCGGACCCAAACGTTCCTCAACTTACCGGTATCCAAGCAAACACGACCAGGCATTTTGGAATTCTAACAGAAAGCAGGACTTCCGTTCTGCCGATGACCCCATCACACCACTTATCCCTGCTGCTGTGTCGTCGTCTCATTTTTCTCATTACGGCCAACCCCGTAAGCAGCTTTCTACTCCCGTAAACAGTCACAGTCTCAGAAACCCCCAGGGGACCACTGTGAGTCTGCATTCACTCGGTGGCAGTGAGTGATCTTGAGAGTGAACCTCAAGGTTGGCCATTGGAACCCCCCTCATGGGTCCATGTCGATGGCAGGGAGCTTGGGTTTTGTTGTTGTTGTTGTTGTTGTTGTTGTTGTTGTTGTAACGGTACCATCAAGGAACCCTGGTAGTGTAGTGGTGACATGCTGGGCTGCTGACCAGGTCGACCATGTGGAAGGACCAGCCACTCCTCGAGAGAAAAATGAGGTTTTCTACTGCTGTAAAGAGTCTCTGAAATGCACCGAGGCAGTTCATTCTACCGTAGCCTGTCAGGTTGATGTGAGTCAGAATCAACTTGATGGCAGAGAGGTGCTCGGTTGTTTGAGTTAATGGAATCATAAGAGCCCTGGTAGTGGTACTGTCAGGTGAGCACTAGGTTCAAACCCATCAGCTGCTCTGCAAGAGAAAGATGAGGCTACATGCTCCTGTAAAGATGCACAGCCTTGGAGCGCCTGGGATCACTGAGTTGGAATTGATTCCGTGACAGTGGGTTTGGTGAGTGGGTACCACAGGAGGAAAAGTCTGATTGGGAATCTGCTGCCATTAGGATTAGAGCCAAGAAGATCTTATGGATCAATGTACCCTGTAGGCACGTGGGGTTACATGACTTCAGAATCAACTCACCAACAACGGGGCAATACGATCAGTTGGCAATTGACTACTGACAGGTTGGTGGGTCAAACTCACCTCGAAATTCCAAGGAAGGAAAATGTGGGCATCAGCCTCAGTAAAGGAAATGGAAACTATGTACCAAGAAGACCAGGCAGCTGAGAGTAAAGTGCTTGCACTACGAGGCACTCCTGGTAAAGAGCTCTGTAGTAGAGATCTTGGGCTTAGCAAGCCAGACAGTCTGAGACAATGCTCATCCTACTGTTGGAGCACTCCTCGGTTGACAACAACAGACATCAGCCGGAGGTGACCTGCCAGCTGTCTTTCTCTGACTCTTGTTGTATAGGAACAAGATCATGCCACATACACTAATCTGTAACCTGAACCCCCTCATTCGCAACAAGAGATCATGGGCATCTTTTGCTAGCTGTGTACAGCAACTGTGCCATCCTTTGGAAGGCCTGCAAATATTTCAATGGATTGCTCTAATCCAACCTTTACAACTAGCTCCTTGCCCATCAGAAGTCTGGGTTGTGGCTTGCAATTGGATTTTTTGTGTTGTTAGGACTAACCATGTTTGGAAAGGGGCCCCATCCGTTAGGACTAGCGAGAAGCCCGTTCTTTTATGTTTCCCATTTTGAAAGGCTTGGCTCCTATTGATTATTATTGTCACCATGTTGTAGCCATTTCATTTGATCATTCACACCTGAGCTCTGGTTTGGCAGTCAAAAGACCCGCTTCTGGTCTTAATTCTCTCTCTTAATGGCTGGGTGGCTGGGAAAAGGCATTTAGCCTATCAGCTCACCACGTCCTCATCCATAACCTGAACAGGAGTGTCCCTGGCCCAGGCTGATCCCAGAGGCTTGGATGAGACACAAATGAGATAGCAGATTGGAAAGTGCTTGGGAAATTATAAGGTGATATCCCAGGTAAGGGATCCGCGTGGCTGTCATTACCCTTGTCATTATTATTAATGCTGCATGCTGGGAACGATCCCGCTTTTCTTACTCTGGCGTGCAAGTAAGAGTAAATATAGAACGAAGTCTGTCACTGCAGTGGTTGATGTAGCTGTTGAGCTTTCAAGCCTGGGTGTGTTCAGCCAGCCAATTAACTCAGCAGCTGTTTATTAAGCCTCTGTTGTGTGCCAAGTAGGCCTGGCTTTGGTGCCAATTCGTGTCAGATCCCAGAGTGATACGAGGAGTGGGTGATGGTCTCTGTCATCGGGGGTTGGGAACCTACCTGGAAAGGCATACACTTAGCCAGTTACCCTCTGATCTTTTGTATCCCCTAAAAGATGTGTTGCAAATCCTAACCTTTCTCCCCATGTGTGAAAACCCTATTCCACTTGGGACTTGAGTTCCTTTTGTTACGTCAATGAGGCCAATGATCAGTGGAGGGTGTGTTTGTAGACTGTGCTAGTCTGGGTCTTTAGAGAAACAAATCCACAAACACTCATGTATAAGAAAGAGTTTTATATAAAGGGTAAGTGCGCATCAAGAAAATATCCCAACCCAGTGCTGCCCAGGCCCACAAGTCCAACATTAACCCATTAACGCATATGTCTAATACCAGTCCACAAAGTCCTCCTCCACCTCACAAAACAGATGCAATGACGCCAACTGCAGGAGGTAAGCTGAGTCAGTGAATGTGTAAACATCTCAGCGCTGGCAGGGGTCTCCGCACGGGTGCTCCAGCACCCTGGGCTGCATCATGTTAGGTCCATGTGGCTTCTCCTCGGGGATGTCTTGCAAGAAGTCAGCCTTGCAAGCTGAAGCAGGGAGCTGCTAAGGCAGCTGCACCCTGGTGCGACCATCACAAAGTAAGAGACCCGAGAACTCGAGAACTTGAAAGGCGAGGCTCACAGAGCCATTTATCCCTCCGCCTTTCAATTAATCCCACATGTGTTTATCGCCCAGGTTGGCACAATAAACTAACTCATAGACCACGATTTTGTAGCAGACCCAAATGGTAAATTATAACACGAGATAGCATAGACCTCAGTGGAGAAAAAGAAAGTCGAGGAGAAAGGTGTGGGGCAGTTCAGGAGAGAAGATTGCTATGTTTGTCTGGGTTGACTAGAGAAACAAATTCAGAGACACTCATGTGTATAAGAAAGAGTTTTATATAAAAGGACAATTGTATATTGAGAAAACATCCCAGCCCGATCCAGACCAAGTCCATAGTCTGATATTAGCCCATATATGCGATACCAATATATAAAGTCCTCTTCAGACTCAAAAAACACAAGCAATGATGCCAAATGCAGGAAGATCACAGGCCAGTGGGTGGAACATCTTGTGGATTCAGTGGCAGTGGAAACATCTCAACACCGGCAGGGGTCTCCACGTGGCTCCTCCAGCTCCAGGGCTCTAGCATAGTTCCACGTGTCCTGTCCACAGGAAGAGGAAGCAGTGAGTCTGTATGAATTGGGCCTCCAGTGAGGTATTTATCTCCGTGGTGCCTCCAAATGAGGTCATCAAGTTGCAACCTGATGGACAGGCTAGACTCCACCCCTTTGTAAGTGGACACCAGATTATGTAACTACCACAATTGCCATTTTAAACAGCCTCTCAGCAACAGTGCCGCTGAGTAGGAGATGTTGAGTAAAGTCCGGGCAGAAATGAGAGATGGGGCTGTGCAGACAGGGGCATGGTCCAGGCCCAGAGCCCAATCCGTGAAGCAGGAGCAGAGCAGGCACACAGACAACAGGAGAGGAGGCTGCACAGGTGAGGGTCGGGAGCAGGACGTCATGATTGCAGCTCTGACTGTGTGAGAGGCGACACGACCAGAGTGTTTCCAGCAGACTTGACCTGACTATGTTCTCATCTCCTGGGCCAGACCTAGGTGCTTGGGGGACAGAGCCACATAGATCTGAGCTGCTGCCTTGATGCTCCGGATGAAGCCAGGGTTTCTTCATTTAAAGATCAAGGATGGAGTGGGTGGTGGGTGCCACCACTAAATCTGCTTCTCACAGGCAATGGGACATTGGTTCCAACTGGCTTGATTTCCCTGAACTTCAAATAAGATTTGGCCCACTGGGAAATTTTTTGAAAGACAGGTGTGGTAGTCTGGGTACATTACAGAAACAAATCCACAGAAACTCATATGTATAAGAGAGAGTTTTATATAAAGGGTAAGTGCACATCAAGAAAACATCCCAACCCAGTGCTCACCAAGCCCACAAGTCCAACATTAGCCCATGTGTCCAACATCAATCCACAAAGTCCTCCTCCATCTCACAAAACACACACAATGGTGCCGACTGCAGGAGCAAAGCCTAGTCACTGACCGTGTAAGCATCTCAGTGCTGGCAGGGGTCTCCACGTAGCTGCTCCAGCACCCAGGGCTGCATCGGGGTAGGTCCATGTGGCTTCTCCTTGGGGATGTCTTGCAGGAAGGGAGCCTTGCCAGCTGAAGCAGGGAACTGGCTAAGGCAGCTGCACCCTGGTGCTACCATCACAAAGCAAGAGACCCAAGAACTCAAAAGGCGAGGCTCCCAGAGCCATTTATCCCTCCACCCTTCAATTAACCCGACCTGTGCTTATCAACCAGATTGGCACAATAAACATTAACTATCTCAACAGGTGAGCTGTAAAGCATGGGGCAGACCCCTGTCTCTCTGGGGTTCGTCTGTGGAGAGCCTGAAGGCCAATACTGTTCTGACCCCAGCCACTAGGCTAAGTGGAGGAGGGACCTGACATGGCATCACCGTGACTCATCACAGGGCTCACAAGGGAAGTGCTCAGGGGCTTTGTGCCAGGGCCGTGGCCGTTTGTCAGCAGTTTGAACTCAACAGCTGCTGTGCAGGAGAAAGATGAGACTGTGTGCTCCCACAAAGACCTCGTCTTGGAAACCCTGGGGGGCAGTTCTACCCTGTCTTCTAGGGTCTCTGTAAGTCCGAATCTAATTCATGGCAATGGATTTGGGGGCTGTTCTTGTTTCAGAGGAAGCCTGGTGGCATAGTGGTTACATTGGGTGGAGCTCTGCAAAGTCTGCAGTTCGAAACCACTAGCCGCTCCGAGGGAGAAAGACAGGGCTTTCCACTCCCGGAAACCAGCGGTTCTCAGTCTGTGGGTCGCCTGATTCATAACAGTAGCAACATGACATTGATGAAGTGGCAACGAAAATAATTTTATGGTTGTGGAGTCACCACATGAGGAACTGTATGAAAGGGTCGCAGCCTGAGGAAGGTGGAGACCCACTGCTGCAACCATGATCGTTTCAGAAACTCACAGGGACGGTTCCGCCCTGCCCTGTAGGATGGCTGATTTGGCATCGACTCTATGGCAGTGAGTTGAGGGGGGTTATGTTTGGGGTTTGTTTTATATCCAGAACCACTCTACCCTTAGTTATGGACAGAGACTTAAAGAAAAAGGCAGGCCCGCCTGTCTCCTGAGATGGAAGGGCCAAAAGGCAAAACAGGTGGACTTGGCAGGAGCATGTAGGCTCTCAGCACCCCACCCCATCAGGCAACCAAAGCTGACGTTAACTAAGAGTAGCA
This sequence comes from Echinops telfairi, assembly GCF_000313985.2. NCBI lineage: Eukaryota > Metazoa > Chordata > Mammalia > Afrosoricida > Tenrecidae > Echinops > Echinops telfairi. Next base: position 10,921,107 of record NW_022111357.1, read on the forward strand.
CCCTTAAGCATCGGCTGCCTCCTTCATTGACTCACTGCCATGGAACTAATTCCGACTCCTAGCGGCCCAACAGGACAGAGTAGAACTGCCCCTGTGGGGTTCCAAGGCTGTAAATCTTTATGAGAGTACAAAGCCTCATCTTTGTACTGGAGCTGCTGGTCATTTCGAACTGCCGACCTTGCAGTTAGCAGCCTAGCATGTAACCTGCTAGGCCACCACGGCGCCACCGCCTTTGTTCTTGTTAGACGCCTCGTAGCAGACCTATGTACAGCACAACAGAAGGACACACACCCCCAGTCCTGGGTCATCTTCACACTAGTCAAAGGGCTCCCTCTTTCCCAGCACCCCTCTCCTTTACCAAGCATGGTGTCCTTTTCCAGGGACTGCTCTCTCCTGATGGCATGTCCCAGGTGACAAGGACAGCTCCCCGAGCCCCAGTCTCAGCCCCTCCAGCTCTTTCTGCCTTAGCTGGGCCCTGCATTCAGAGTCCATCTGCAAGGGCTACCAGCCCCTCTCCTGCATCCCCATCTCTGGACCTCTCTGCTGCTCCCTCCCCACAGCACAGCCTCCAAGACTCGAACTGAAACTGCTGCGCAACTGCATTTCCCTGGCCCTGGCTGGCCCTAGTTATGTCCTGGCACTGTCCAGCCCTGATGACCTCCAGTCACCTTAGCACAAGAAAGACTGAGCCAGGGCACAGTGAGTGGAAGTGAATGTCGGCCCACAACACAAGAGCTGAGCTGCTCAAGATTCCCATCCAAGTGTGAGCGACGCTGTGGGATCTCTTTTCCAGAGAGTCTGGCCTCCAATTGGTAGGGACCACATCAAGGACAGTCTTCTCTGCTGCCCAAGAATGGCATGGCTGCCTGCCAGGGGCTCGAGCTGCCATCTCTCTCTGGCCTACTGTGTGCCTGATTGAGGATTGTCGTTGGTAGGTGCTGTTGTCAAGTCCGGTCTAACCATAGCAACCTTGTGCCCAACAGTGAATGCTGCCTGGAACTGCACCATCCTCCATCACTCTTACGGTTCTGCCCATGGTTGCAGCCACGATGCCAGTCCATGCCATTGAGGGGCTTCCTCTTTGTCACACACCCTCTGCTTTACCAAGGATGGCATCCTTCCAGGGACTGGTCCCTCTGACGATGTGTCCAAAGAAGTCTCACCGTCCTTTCCTCAAAGGAGCCTCCTAGCTGTAATCCTTCCAAGACGGATTTGTTGTTCTCCTGGCAGTCTGTGAGCTATTCAATATTCTTCCACAATCAAAGGGCCAGTTCTACAGTCTTCCTTACTCCTTGTTCGGCTTTCCCTCGCCTATGAGGATCAATAACCAACTAGAAGAAAACAACTGTTTTACTAAATGGGCAAGAACTCTAGGAAACGATATTGGAGACCTCAGCTTCTCCCAGCAGGGAGGTGGCACGCCTACTTCCGCGCAGAATCGGAGTATTTGCACCCACACACTCGGACGTGCCTGCACGGAGATGCTGGGCCTCTGAAGTAGATGCAGGGTGAATGTCCCAGTCAGCCGTCTGGGTGCACGCAGCAGTGAAACAGCCATCTCAAATGCAGCTTTCTGCCCAGCCTAACACCTGGATACAGAACACCAAGGAAGCTGGCCAGGCCAGGTGTGAGGTCAAAGACAGGCAAAGGGGCGGATCAGACACCCCAGTATCCATGTATCCATTGCCATCAAGCTGAATCCAACATATAGTGACCCTATCAAACAGAGTCCAACTGCCCACAGGAGTAGACTGCCACATCGTTCTACTGTGGAGCAGCTGGGCATTTGAATCTCCGATTTTTAGTTCACAGACACAGGCTTAACCATGGCACCACCAAGGCTCCTTTGACTTGTGTCATCCACTCAACCCATTGCCATCCAGTTGATCCCGATGCATAGTAACTTCCAGGCAGACTTGAACTGCCCCTGTTGGGTTTCTGAAACCAAAACTCTTTACCAAAGTAGAAAGCCTCATTTATCTCCCAAGGAGTGGCTGCTGGCTTCAAACTGCTGGCCTTGCGGTTAGCATCCCAATGTATAACCCACTAAGACACCAGCGTTCCTGGTCTTTATCATAAGACTTTGTCATAGTGAGCTTGGAAGAAGGTTCAAGGGCAGTCAGCTCCCACCAATCAGAGCAGAGGGTGCCTTGCTTGGGGAGGCCCAAGCCCAGATGTTTAGCATGAATTCCTCCTCTGTTGGTCAAGGCAAGAATGTGGGGAGATGCCCACCCCATTAAAATATAAGCCCATGAAAGCAGCTAACACCTTAACTGTTAACTTGTTTGCCTCAAGGACATGAGAGAGAGAGAGAGAGAGAGGTGATAATCACCTTTCCGCTGGCTTCAGTGGTAGGATTCAAATCATTTAAGAACTGGTTGGCTGCCCTGATGACTGTTTTAAGTATTAAAAAATGATCACACCTAATGGTAGTTTATTATTTCATACCATTAATACTTAAATAAAAACAATAAGGGACAAAAAACTAGAAGAGTTTTAAAAAATTAATGAAAAATCTTAAATGATATCTGACCAAAAACAATACAACTGTTATTTAAGATATTTCCATACTGCTTCTTGATTGGCTTGCAATATGCTTGGCTTTGATCCAAGCCTCCTCGGCTGTGTGATGTCTCCTTCACCATCTTTCCACTGTGGGAGTGCGATCCCCGTCCTTTAGCGGTAGGCCCATTAGACAATACTCGCTGTGTTCCTTAGGTTAGAAACAGGTGACCGTTCGCCTCTAAACATACTATGTTCATCTTTGAAAAACCTGTTTTTGCTTCTGCTGAACTGACAGAAATTTTGCTAATGATCTTTTTAGCCCTTTGACCACTTTTAGGAAGTGCATCACTCGCTCCTAATGTCTCATGGGAGTTTGGGGCATAACACGAACCTCAAAGAGTGACAGCGTGTCCCCCTCTGGCCACTTGGCACTTTGTTTCTTGATGTAGTATGTTGGTTTACTGCGGTAACAAATGCAAGGGAATAAAAAATGTAGTATTTCATCAAAAGAATAATGGGCTTTATGAAATGAATAAATGACTGTTACAAGCAAAAATCCGTCTTATTTTTTATACCTGTGGGCGGAAGAGAACCCTGAGGACAAGGGTCATGCTAACAACAGCTCGCCGAACTCAACAAAAAATTAGAATCGGTTCCCCCCGCCACTCCGACCGGTGTGAAGCAGCTGAACGCCACCACTGTCTGGTGTGCTTCACCTGCTACAGAGAACAGGTAGTAATAGGGTTTGTAATGAAAAAGAAGAAGGAATGTGCCCAGAGAATGGGAACGTCCACTCTGCAAAGTGACATCCACCGACAGTGCTGACCCCCACGTGATCCGCGACCGAGGGCAGGGTCTTCCCCGGAAAGGGCCCACTCACCAGCCCGTGTGTGTTCTTCCTTCCAGAAAACCCCAGGGAGTCGTGCTTCGATCCCGGCTCCATCAAGAACGGCACGCGAGTGGGGTCTGACCTGAAGCTGGGCTCCTCCCTCACCTACTACTGCCACGGGGGCTACGAAGTGGAGGGCGCCTCCACCCTGAGCTGCATCCTGGGGCCCGATGGGAAGCCAGTGTGGAACAATCCCCGGCCAGTCTGCACAGGTGGGGGACGGGGATGAGGACCGGGAGGGAGGCTGTGGAAGTGGGTGTGTCTGAGCGGGAAGGAGGAAGCAGGACACGGTCCCTGAGGGGTGACCCCTGCAAGCAGGACCTAGAAAGCTTAAGAACACTGTGGGTGAGAATGGGGGCACCAGTCCCTGCCAATGGGTCATCTGTCCCAGACCACGGACTGTCCCCACCCTCACCTCAAGGCACACAGGTGCTCATCTCCTGAACATCGGTTGCAAGCGTGCCAGCAGCTCCCACAGGGAGAAAGAAGGAGAGTGCCGTTTAAAGCCAGCCCTTGGACTCACTGAGACGCACACTAATTTAGATCAAGGCAGGTCTGGGTTAGTCAAGAGAGTCCTAAATAAAAGGAAAGGAGGGAGTGTTGCCGTGTTAGGAATATGGTGTCCACCTCCATTGAAAAGCAAGGTAACTGTGTCAGTCCAGAAAGACTAGAGAAACAAATCCAGGGAAACTCATATGTGTATAAGAAAGCTGCTTCATATACAAAAGCAATTGAATATTGAGAAAACATCCCAGCCCAGTCCAGATCAAGTCCATCAGTCCAATATTAGCCCATATGCCCAATACCAATCTATAAAGTCCTCTTCAGGCTTGCAAAACACATGCAATGACACCAAATGCAGGAAGATCACAGGCCAGTGGGTAGAAGGTCTTGTGGAGCCAGTAGTAGTGTAAGCATCTCGGCGCTGGCATGGGCCTCCAGGTGACTCCTCCAGCTCCAGGGTTCTGGCTCTATCAGGGTGTCTCCATGTGGCTTGTCAACAGGAATGCTTCGCAGGGAGTGATTGAGTGTGTGTCAGGCCTCCAGTGAGCTCTGTATTGCCTTAGCCGCTCCAAATAAGGTCATCAAGCTACAACCTGATTGACAGGCTAAACCACCCCTTCATTCTTAAGTCTCTAGTTGACAACAGATTATGTAACTACCACAGTAACCCAATGCCTAGATGAGGGGTGGCTCAGCTCTACCTCTTGTAGAACGTGGGCACCATGAGCTGAGAAAGGAAGATGGCTGGGTTACATGGGCTGGCCTCTTCCAGTGATATTGGTTTAGAAAGTCTCAGCTTCCAACCCATGCAGACACTGGCTACCCAAACATAGACGGCTGTCCTGCACCAGCACGCCATATCTAGACTCCACTCGTAAGGAGGTCCTAATGTGGACGCTAAGGCTGTGCCTCCAGGGACCAGTTCCAGCATGAGTCGAGGGCAAAAAGGACTGATAGGTGTCCAAGAGGAGCCTCGATGGCATCAGAGTAGTTTCAGGCCACATCCCAGGTCAGGGGTGGAGGACCATGGACAGAGCAGAGCAGTGTCCATGGAACTCCCCTCCCCCGTGTTAGTGACTCTCTTAATTGCAGCCACACCAGGGCCAGAAGCTCAGGTGCAGAGCAGAATGGCGGGTAGACAGCCAGTGAGAAGCCAAGGAGGTCATCTGACCCTCTGTTTTCTCTTTCAGCCCCCTGCGGGGGACAATATGTAAGCTCGGATGGAGTGGTCTTGTCCCCCAACTACCCCCAGAATTATACTAGCGGACAGATCTGCCTATACTTTGTCACCGTGCCCAAGGACTATGGTATGGTCATTGTTTTCTTCTATCTGTTTGTTTGTTTATATATTTAACAACTCCCCTTCCTCACTCCAAAAGAGGCAACTCCTCAGACCGCCCCCATCCTGGGAATCGACAGAACATTGTCTCGTGCTGGCCGTGTGAGTGCCGGCCTGAGACGGCTGTAGAATGCACAATCTCCGGAGCGAGGTCACCTGCAGCTGAGGCAAAGGTGTTGGTGAGGAATGAGCCAGAGCAGAGGGCGATCAGGCGTCCCAGGGAACTACAGAGCGCAGCCAAGGGCGAATGGAAGTGCTGCAGAGACAGGTCTACAGGTCCCCAGAAGCCGGTGGCCAGAAAGGAGGAAAGGGATGAAGTGGATCCAGGGCTTGAAATGAAGGTGGGGGTACAGTCCCCAGATTCAGAGCCACATCCCTGCAGGTGCTACACCTGATCTAGCTGCTCTGGGGTAACATGGGCAAGCGCAAATGAAGGGGCAGGCCAGTGATCTGCAATCCCCAGGTAGCAAGAGATTCAGACAGAAAGAAGCCAGGCTAGTCTCCGGGTTGCCAATAGAATCATTCCAAACCTGGGGGCATTCTGGAAGTTTCTGAAGAGCTACCAGGTGATGGCTCTTTCTTTCCTACATGGCTCTCTTCCTTGGAGGTAGAATAACGGCTCGTTCTGAACTCAGTTCCTATTGGTGGGGCCGTGGTTGTTGTTAGGTGCCAGCAAGTCGGTTCCAACCACCGCACATCAGAAGGAAACACCCCAGTCCTGCGCCATCCTCGCGAGGGTTCCCAGGCCTGAGCCCAGCGTTGCAGCCGCTGCGTCCTTCCATCTCTCTGAGGGCCTGCCTCTTCTTCGATGCCCCTCCACTTTCCCAAGCATGTGGTTACGTCGAGGGCTGCGATCTTCAGGCTCAGCAGTTTGCAACCACCAGCTGCTCTGTGGGAGAAAGATGGGGCTTTCTACTCCTGTAAAATTACAGTCTCAGAAGCTCACAGGGGCAGTTCTACCCTGCCCTACAGGGTCGCTATGAGTAGGCACTTTCTCAATGGCAGTCAATTGAGACTGAATGTTGGGTGGGGCAAAGGGCACCAAATATCTTAACCACGTAGCGAAGGGTTGGAGCGGTCTACTGGTTGCTGATTTGCTAGAAATAACATAGATGTGATCTACTACCTAAAATGGCCTGCCGTGCCCTACCGCTCCATCCCCTAGGTTTAATGCCTCCTAGAACTTTGCACTCTCCTATCCATTTGCTCAAACGTTTTTTGACTGCCTCTTCCTAGTTAGTAGAAGTCTCTGGCTGGGCAGACAGTTAAGTGCTTGACTACGAGCTTAAAGGTGGAAAGTGCAGGCCCATGCAGTGACACCTCAGAAGGCCAAATTCAAAAGGTTAATTCCTTGGGTCCATCTCTGATTATTTTCCTTTGAGTCAGTTCCTAGATCTGGGTCCGTTCAGGGCATGAAGGACTTTCTAAGGAGAAGCGCCCCCTAGTGGTTGGAGTGGTAGATTGACCAAAAACTACCACGAGTGGAGCCCTGGTGGTATACGTAATGGTCTTGCTTTGGGCTATGATATGCATGGTCGGAAGTTCAAAACCACCATCAGCTCTGCTGGTGAAAGCCTGGGCTTTCTACCCCGTAAACAGTGACAGTCTCAGAAACCCACAGGAGGTCGCTACGAGTTAGTCTTGACTCAATGGAGGGGAGGGAGGGAGGGAGTGCAATGAATGGATTCCAACTCACAACAACTCAATGGGGTTTCTGAAGATGACACTGTAAATCTTTACAGGAGCAGAGAACCTCGTCTTTGTCCCACGAAGTGGCTAGTGAAATTGAACCACTGACACTGTGGTTAGCAGCCCAACAACCTAGCATTAGATTTTTTTTAAAAAGTTGATTCCAACTCACAGGAACCTTACAGGGCAGACTCGAATGGCTCCTTTGGGTCCCCCAGACTGTACCTCTTTACAGCCTCGTCCAGCTCCTGCAGAGTCGCTGTGGGAACTGCTGAGCTGGCAGTTATCATCCACAGGTGTCCCCCACTATGCCACCAGGGCTCCCCTCAGAAGAGAGGCCTTGGCAGCCTGGTTCTGAAAGGTCACAATCTTGGAAACCCTGTGGAGCAGTTCCCTCTGCAACACCATGGTGGTGACCAGGGGCCTGAATCAAACGGACAAAGCGACAATGCCCTCCCTACTAGAATGTTCCCTGTGTGACAGCAGCAGCCCTGGCTGTCTGCCTTGCACTGTGGAGGAAGATGTGGAGAGAACCTGCCACGAGCCCTAAGGCAGTGCCCGTTTGCTCCTCTCCCTCCTGCTCGCCTGCCATGAGTAGAGAGCTGAGAATCTCTTACTCCTTCCCTACTCTCATCACTGCGACCAAGCCCATGGCCTGAGTCCCTCCCTATCCCTGCTCTGAAACACACACACACACACACACACACACACACACACCCTACTTCCTACATGCTCAAGGATTCAAGCCATTGTAAAGAAAGGTCTGCTCTGCTCCTGGCCTTCAGGTACACCAGTCTAATTGGGAGACCAGTGCAGGCAGAATGAACTAGGATCCCCAAAATCCAAACTAGGTCCCAGAAATCCAAACCCACTGCCATCAAGTTGATTCCAGCTTCTACCAACCCTGCAGGACAGAATAGAAATGCCCCCATGAAGTTGCTGAGGCTGTAGATCCTTCTGGGAGCTGAAAACCTCATCTCTCTCCTTTGGAGCAACTGTTGCATTCAAATACTGACTTACGGTTAGCAGCCCATGATGAGCCGCTCCACCACCAGGGCTCCTGAGCTGGGTGGGGCCAGGCAATGTCAAAAAAGTTGCCACTGGTGGGCCCACCTGTCTAACTGGCGAAATCCCCTAGGTTTCATAGCTGGTGGCCTGAGTAGTCCTCAAATGCCAGGACCCATCAGCCATATCCAATAGGGACTGGATCCGAGTTTAAACCCACTGTCTTTTCACCCTTGCTTCCTGGAGCTAACTGGGTGGCTCTGGGGAACTCTTTTAATCTCTCCGAGCCTCGTTCATAAAATATGGGTCTATTTGGGATAGTGGTGATGTGACGGAAGGTGAGGCACAGCAGGTGGGGTACCTGAACACAGTGGGTGCTTCCCTCCAGATGGGCAGAGGGAAAGAGGTGGAGATGTTTCTTCCCAGACAGCTGCACCTCATCCCTCTAACTGTGAGGGGTCTTGTGCTCAGGGGTCCCTCTGGTGGGCTCAACGTTGAAAGGCAAAGTCGGGCAGTTCAGGGTCCCAAGAGGACAAAGAGAAAGAGGGATGTAGCTGATTGCACACTGATGTGTTTGAGGAGCTGCCGGGGCTGCTCCCTAAGTTGGTGCCACCTCCACCTCACGTGAGAGGAGGACAGCCCGGCCCCTCCCAGCCCCCCACATCTCTGCCCCTGGCAGGGTGGCCCATGGAAAGTCAGCAGTCTACACCACAAAGCCATCAGCCAGTGGAAAACAAGCAGTTTATACCAAAACCAACAACTCCCTCCCAGGTGTTCCTCCTCCTGGTCTGGGTGGCCTGAGCAGACTGCTCTCCATCAGTCTGTGCGATTGGTAGTTCCACCAGCAGCCCCAAGGGGGACAGTCCTGGCAGTCTGCTTCCCTAACACTCCAAAACACAAAAACCAAACTCTTTACTGTGGAGTGGGTGCCAACCATGACGACCCACGTGCTACAGAGCAGAAGTACTCCCTCCTGAGGGCTTTCTGGGCTGGAATCTTAATGGAAGCAGACCCTCAGGCATTTCGCCTATGGAATCACTAGGTAGGTCCCAAGCGCCCACCTGGTTCAGGTTCAACCTCTATTGAAAAATGCATTTCCTACCCAGATATACTGAACTAGAATCTACATTTTAACAAGACCTTTGGATGACAGTTTGGGGTAAGGATTGGACTGACTGCTGACCAAAAGGCTGCTGGTTCAAACCTTCCAGCCTCTCCATGAAAGGTGGATGAGGCCAACTGAAGATGTAAAGCCGACTTGGAAACCCGACTGGGTCGCTGTGAATCTGAACCAGCTCGATGGCCTGGATTTGTCTGGAGTGATTCTTCCAGACCCTCGGATGATTCCTAGGTATAACAACCAAAAATCACACTCACTGCCATCGAGTCAATGCTGCCTTATGGCAACCTGAAAGGACTGCCCTATAAGTTCCTGAGACTGCAACTCTTTATGGAGTAGAAAGCCATGGGCCTTACTCCCTCAGTACGGCTTGGTGGCTTCAAACTGCTTCTACATAACCCCAAATTCACGCTATCTCAGAGCAACCCAATACACCTGGGTATAACTGCCCCAGAGGCTGTGTGAGCCTTTAAGTCTTTCTAGAAGCAGACAGCATCCTCTTCCTTCCAGGAGTCAGAGGTGGGTTTGAACCGCCAACCTGGCGATTAGCAACATGCCATTAACCCTCTACTCCACCAGGCACTTCGAGTTAAAGATCGTGTTAAAATGTAGATTCCGATTCAGTGAATCTGGGGTGGAAGTACACTTCTCAGCAGGGCATGGAAGCAGAACAAACCTGGGTGGAAGCGGAGGACAGCAGTGGAACAGCAAGCTGCGCCACCTGGAGACCCTCGGTGAAACTGCACCCGGTGAACACCCTGAAGCTCCTCCTCCTCGCGGCCACGGCTGAGCTGCTGCTGGTCTCGAACAGTGGGCTATGCGGATCGCAGCCCAGCGTGTAGCTACTACAGGGCCAAGACTCCTAGTGTGGCGTGGTAGCAGGACTGGCAGCATACCTGTCACTTGCAGTATCTATTAGCCACAGCAGCAGTCCGTGTCAAAAATGCATGGAATGAAGGTCTACTCCAAATCATGTGAGGCCGCCGGGAGTTGGAATCCACTTCGTGCACAGGATTGGGTTTAGGGGTGGGGTGCCTTTGGGTGGGTGGCAGAGGTGGCCTGGGCCCCCCAGCACACACACCCTGCGGATCTGTGTGATCACCGAGCTCTCTCCACCCCGCGTCTCGTCCACAGTGGTCTTTGGCCAGTTCGCCTTCTTCCACACGGCCCTCAACGACGTGGTGGAGGTGCACGACGGTCACAGCCAGCACTCCCGGCTGCTCAGCTCCCTCTCGGGCTCCCACACAGGTACCTGGGCTGCAGGCGGGGAGGGCGGAGGGCGGGCCTGGGGCCCCGGAGGAGGCCCTAGCTCACGGTGGTCAGAGGTGGACCACATGGCCTTGTGCCAGGTGCTTGTCTCGACATTACAGCACCCAACTCTCCCAAGAAAGGCTTCCGAAACTAGCCCCCAATGGGGTCCACACCACCAAGAAATCATGTGTCACCTGCCCGTTTGCCTGCATGGAGACCCCACTGTCTAATTATCAACATTTTCATTGAAGATTCCCCTAAGCAATGGTTTTCTCTATGCAAAAAAGAATTGCATCGAGAATTAAAATTAAAACCAATCACAGCGATAAGATTTCTGGTGTCACCCGCCGCCCTTTATACCTCGTGAATCTTCCCCATTCCTTCTTGAACAAAATAGTATGCATCTCCTATTGAAACAGTCACTGCCAGCATTTCTCAGCCATTGCTTTTTCTCCTCTAATAGGATTTTTTAAATACCGAATCATAGTCTGTTGTAAAGCTATTTTAAAGAGACCCAATTAATTCCCTGCTATTGAACATTTAGATGGTTGTTCCTTTTAAACTCTTCTAAATAGTAATATGATGTAGTATCCATGTGTCCTCATATACACCTCTGGCTGCTACCTTAGAATGCATTTCCAGAAGTAAAATGTCCAAGTTTAGTTTAAAGCCCTTTACACTGATTGCCAGATATCCTTCTAGAAAGATCTTGCCAAGTTGTTCACCAACAATGGGTAAGAGGTCGTGTTTTATTCTCACAAAACTCACCCACTGACCTCGAGTCAATTCTGACCCCCTAGTGACCCAAAAGGACCCAGTAGACCTGCCCCCGTGGGTCTCAGAGACCGGAAGTCGTTACTCGAGTAGAAAGCTAGGGGCTGGCTGGTGGTTTAAACTGTCAGCAGCCCAAGGTACAGTCCTCTGTGCCACCGGCACGACTTCTTACAACACTAGGTACTTAAAAAAAACCCAAAACTTCATCAGTCTGAAAGTGAAAAATTACATCTCATTTTCTAATTTGCCCTTTGTGTTGCTAATTAGGTTCATCTTTGGGTAATGGTATTTGTTGGGTCATGCATGTTTTCGTTTATGAATTTATGAGTTTATATGGATTTTTCTACTAGAACTTATTTTATTTATTTAGTACAGTTCCATATTATTATAACCGGTATATATTATATGCTATAAAAGCATCTTATCCATTTTATGTGCTATAAAATGTTGGGGAAAACCAGTTGTCATCTCCATGTAATTTTCTTCAGGGAGTGTTTTAATGCCCAGCCCAGGGGGGTTAATATCAAAATGTGAGGCTTTGTGTCAGAAATGTTAAATTTTTTATGAAGTCAAATCTATCAGCATTTTCATAGGCTTTTCCTTTGCATTTATGTTGATCAAATAAATTTTCATCTGTGTTCTCTTTCACTTCTTTTTAGCGGCATCGCTTGGCTGGAGTAACTTTGGAACTTATTTTGGTTTATCATTTGATTTACAAAATGTCACTGCACCCACTCCTCCCTTATTGACATGGTTAGTTCCAAAGAGCGGGTCATGATGGCATAATCAGCATGATGGGAAAATGGAGGATGATCACATCAGATCACAAAATGGAGAATCATTGCATAACTGTCTAACTAGGTGCCCCCTGGCGAAGTGCTTATGCATTGCACTGCAATCCCCATGGTCGGCAGTTCAAAACCAGTTCCAGTTCCACAGGAGAAAGACCAGACTTTTGCTCTGCTAGCCAGTTATGGTCTCAGAAACGCACAGGGGGTCACTATGAGTCAGCATTGACTCAATGGCAGCGAGTCTGGTTTGGTTTGGTATAATTGCCAAACCACTGAGCATTGGTGGCCCATCCGCATTGGCACATAATCATCCCAGCATGACAAGCCAATGTCATGCTTGCCTCACACCTGGCTGCCCGTTCCTGCCAGACATACGTTGCTAATGCATAGCATCATCAGATCATTTTTACTGTGGTCCTCAATGCAAAATGTCACATAATAAGATAGTATCAATAAAGGGGGAGTGGATGTCTACTTTTTCAAGCATAGCTAATCAATTATCAGCAGAACTTGCCACTGATTCCAAATGCCAACATTACATAAATTAAGGATCTGCTTATAGACTTTCCATCCATTTTCTATTAATCCTCATAGTAATATCAAAAAGCCTTAGTTATTGAAATATTATATCTTTTAATACATTGCTATTCTTGGATTTGAATTTTTTAGTGAGCACTCTTGCTTACTGTTGCCCCTCCCCCCCAAATAAAACTTGGAATTACATTATCAAATAAAAAAGTTTGCACTGGAATTTTGATTGACACTCCGTTAAACTTACAGATTATTTGGAGAGAACTCACCTCTTTATATTACCTCTTCTTGACATTCAAAAGCATAGTCTGTCTCTCCATTTATTTATCTTTTATAAGTCTTATGAAAGTGTTCCCTTCGCCCTGTAAGCAGTTGTTAAATGCCATCAAGTCAGTCCCAACCTTGTCTACAATAGAAAGAAATACTGCTTATCAAACAATTGTTATGTTTAAATCCATTGCCACAGCCACTGGGTCAGTTCATCTCCTTGAGGTCAGCCTCTTTTTAGGCAGTACTCATATTTATTTTCTGTTAAATGTATTCCTAAATAATTCATGGAGATTTTTTCAATGTTTTGGTTGCTACTATAAATGAGTCTTTTTTCCCCACATTATATTTTCTAACTGACCTTTGCTCGTGCTGAATATTAAAGGACTGATGTTTTTGTCCATCCATTTTTGAAGTCATTGAACTCTCATACATTGCTGACTGATTCTCTGGGGTCCTCCCGGCAGAAAGCAATATTATCTGCAAATAAATTTCTCATGATTTTATCTTCCCTATTTCAGTTCTCTTTTTCTTTCATTTTCTTCTATAGTTATTGACTTGTTCTGGCATCTTTCCTTAATACCAGTGTTGGTATTTTATATTTTAGCAAAAAAATACCTTTAAATATTTTATTATTCAGCACTTCAGCTTTATTGTATGCTATGCTAATGATGATGTTTAATCTCCTTTATTTTAGGGGCTATATCGTTTGCCTTTACCGCACTGTATTCGTATTTATCAAGTCCTCTGTGGCACTTGATGTTGTCTTCTAATTAATTAACCCCCAGTTTTATTTTTCTAATTTTACTTCTGCTTTCATTTAGTTTGTTTTGTTCTTGTTCTGACTCCTTGAGTTGTGTCATGCTGTTCATTATTCCCAGTATGATAAAAGAGCACGGGTACGGTTACCTAGACAGCACGCTGCATAATTTGGACTTCAGAAATTGTTATTTATAGATATATATAAATATATATATATGTATACTATTTTCATCATCATTACTTTCTAAGTAGTCCATGCTGGCAATGTTTTCTTCCTTTGCCCAGGAGTTATTTAAGAATGCCCTCTCCTTACCCAATGCCCACCCCCTCCCCACCACCTTACCCCCTGACCCTTTGTCAGATGTTGGATTTTGTTGCTGTTGTATTTAGACTTTTGTTGATTATGTCCATTGCCAATGGTTAGGGAGTGTGGCGGGCGCCATGTCTACCTTGGGGTACATGTGTCTCTATAATTCCCTAAATATTTCAGAAGATCGTGTGTTCCATGTCAGTTGAGGGGTCACATAGCAAGAAGGGGTACAGCCAGGCTCTGGAGCTGCAGTGCCTGATGCTCACTTTGGCTCTCCCACCTGCTAGCTAGCCAGGTGGCGTTAGGGAGTGCTCCTTAACTCCCTGCGCTTCAGTTTTCTCATACATAAAATGATGTTGTAAAAATTTTGCTTGCAAGAGTAGTTGTTAGGACTAGTGTGCTTCCTAACAACTATTAGAGCCGTCTTATTCAATTTTATTACTCAAATCCTATATGCCAGTGATTCTCAATCAGATAATGTTTCCATACCACCGGCCCTTGGGATGGGACCCTTTTATAGACTCTTTTTCTAGATAAAGATAGAGACACAGCTAAGAACAAGCACAGTTACAGGAATACAGATGTCAGACATGTGCACACACACAGAGGAGCTAAGTCAAAAGCATTGTTACAAAATCAGAAACATTGAAACAAAAATATCAGAACGCGAAGCCGTTGTCCCTCACGTAGGCTCCCTCTAGGTCCATGCGTTTCTGAAGGCGATGCTTCCTTCCCTAACCCTTCCTCAAATACCTCGCCGCTCTTTTACGCTCTTTTCCCTGAACATGTCTGGGTCAAAATGGTAGTTTTATCATCTTTGAGGCACCCAGATCATGTTCCTTTTAAACGTCTCTTGAGGTTTGGAGAATAGTAAGAAGCCTGAAAGGGCAATATCAGAGACCCAAAGGTTTCCCAATAAAATTCTTATAAGACAGTTCTTGCTCTCCTGGATGAGTAAGCAACTTCCTAAAATCTGACTCCTAATAAGCCTTTGGGTGCCCTGGGTCTTTTGAGAAGTAGCTGTCAAGCCGGCCCCTTCAGAACCCCCCCAACAGTTGCCATAGCATCCTGATGCCGTAGCATCCTCTCTGCCTTGCGTCTAGTGGCCCAGCAGATGCCTTCAAAAGCCACTGTTTTGCTTGGACCTTTTTTAGAAGGCCCGCAGTAGGACTAAGACACGTGGCTTTTGGAAAGAATTTGTCTGGAGCCACCCACCGTTTACAGGGACATGTTTAAACACCTCTTGTTTAGAATAGACTCGTGTCTGCAGGAACGAACGGTGACTCTCGTAGCAGTACATTTCCGCATGCCCTCATCAAGGAGAATGAAATATCGCCCACTCTTAGACCATCTCCATGATCATTAGGAGTTTGAGGCTGTCCATCCATCTCCTTGGGAATTTCTCTCTGTGTGCTGAGTGACCCTTTACCAAGATTAATGTCCTTCGCTAGTGGCTGGTGTTTCCTAAGGACATGCCCAACATAAGGCAGCGAGAGTCACAGCATGCTCAACGCTAAGGAGCATTTGTTGATATAGTCAGACTTTCATATCATTTTATCTTAGTACCAGTATTAATTTCTGTAGCAATATGAAGTTCTATCCTGAGAACAAATTTTAATTTCGCATTTAGTTTTGGCACTTTGTTCACAAGAGTTATTTGGTTTTAACTATACTTTCCCAATCACATGTATCCCTGCCAATTCTTCATTTCTCTATTTTGGTTCATTTTTGTCAGCAGGATTTATGACTGCAGTACTTTCTGTCACCTTGCATATATAAGAATGCCTGTCTTTTGACATATCATATAAATGACAAGTTGATTGCAAATCAAATTATGGGTCACAAACCCTTTCTTTGAAAACTCTGGAACACTTGTTCCCTTCTGTTCCAACATTTACAATTTCAGACAAGTTGAAGTCCACCCTGATTCTTTGTCCTTGTAAATAACCTAGACTTTCATTTTTTTCCTTTATTCTTGACATTAAAAAGTTCACTAGTGTGTGTTATAATGGAGATCTCTTTTCATTCCTTACATCTGGCCACCTCGGTCCACTCCCTACATCTTTCTTAAGCTTAGGGAGATTAGCTTCTTTCTTAAATTGCTTTTCCTCCTTGGATTTTTTTTTTCCTGTTTTCCCTTTCTGGGATTCCTGATATACGTATATTGAATGCCTTTTGTTGTTCTTCGCGAGTAGTGGTGAGTGGGTTACTCTTCCATACCTCTTGTTGTGTCTTTCATTATTTTAATTTCTTTTTCCTGTGGATCCTGAGGTGGTGGGGGGAACCTCCCTCAATTTCATCTCTGCTGTTCAGTTTGCTCAGAATCATCTCCACTCTGCCGGCACGCACTCTCGTTTCTCATCTCTTTGCAGCGGCTGTAGATCTCATTGCCTTCCCTATGTGTGTCCTCCTCTGGTCTGAGATGCAGGGCTGCAAGTAATAACCACAATTGAAATCTCCCAAGGTTTTTGTCTGCTCTTTGTGGTGGTTCAAAAAAACCTCTTTGCTCTGACTTCCCAGCGTCGTCTCCTTCCTTAAAACTTTGGAAGCTTGATGATCTTGTTGCTAGCTGCCATGGAGTTGTCTCCGATTCCCAATGATGCCCTTATGGATCAGAGAATGAAGCGTTGTCTGCTGCCGGGCACCCCTGATCACCGGTGTGCTTGAGTCTGCTCGTTTGGCTACTGGGTCGGCTCATCTCACCGAGGGTCCCTCTCGTCTTGCTGAGCCTGTCAAGAAGGACTTATCCTCAGTAGCCGCTGGTCTTCCTTGCTGACACGGTCAACGTATGGGAGCCAAAGCCCGCCGTCTTCACTTTTAGGCGTAGGCTAGTTACATTTCTTACTAGATGAGTTTGTTTGTTCTTCTGGCAGTCCACGGTATAGTCACTGTTCTCTGCCAGCACCACCCTTTGAATGCATCCACTCTTCTTCTGTTTTCATTTTATATGACCCAGCTTTCACATGCATGTGTGTGATTCTACTGTGTGCTTACAGTGGAGTGTTACAGCCTATGTGTGTCTGGGATGGGACATTGAGCTGGCTTCCGTAAGCGTGTCCTGAGGTCCTTCTTCAGTTATGTCAGGCCAGGTGACAGACTCACTGTGATGGAGTCGATGCTGACCCACAGCGACCCTGTAAGACAGAGAGAAACTGCCCCTGTAGTTCCCAAGACAGGTAACCTTTTTACAGGAGTAGAAAGCCTCATCTTTGTCCTGCAGAGCCACTGACGGTTTCGAACTGCTGACCTTGTGGTTAGCAGCCCAACTCTTGTTCTGCTCTTATCCACTGGAACTTAGAGGATGAGCTACAGATGGAGATGATAATGGAGAGAGACTTTGTGAGTTTCATTTCCGTTTGCTTTGACAGCCAGAAGTTAGCTGGGGCAGTGATTCTTTGTCAAGCTCAGCCATCTGGGCTATATATCAATCCAAGTGTGCTGTGCACAAAGCTTCCCACTCCTCGGGACCGATAGCATCACACAGGCTTTCTAGAAGCACTGTAGGAGCCAGATGGGCCTTAACTGCAGGGGTAGCCTGGCTCCTTATAGTCCCATGCCAGTACCCACCATCCCATGTCCTCCAGGGCCCCTGTGGGGCAGTGATTGCAAGCCAGGCTGCACTTCACAGCTGCAGGTCCAGTTGGTGCTGTCTTGACTCTTGTTCCATCTGTATCTTATCAAGCAGAAATTATACCTTTATCTTCTGCTTTAAAGGCCATCAACCTCACTTAGCTTTCGGTGCCCATGCAAGTGTTCCCTAATTTCCGTGTTAATTGGTGACGATGCCATCTGGTTTGCTGGGGACAATCCCCACATACACTTGGTTTGTCCTAGCATCCTAATTAACACCAGGCCCTTTCTCTCTCAGTCGTGTCCTAATATGAGCGACCAATGGTACGATCACTCTGGTTTCCAGTCATGCCGCTGGGGGCTGGATACTGCCAGTCACTCCCAGATAATCGCCTCCCCTCCTTCCCAGAAGCTGGTATAGCACTTACTCTTCTGGTCAATATCGGTTTTCCAAGTAACCCGTTTGATAACAGCCGTTCTCCCCATCCCCGAAGGTCAACACATCTTTCAAAGCTTTCTGGGCAGTCATTTAATCAATCGGGAACCTTTCTTTCTTGATCTATTAAGTGGATGTGAGCTCTGTCCTGCCAACCTCATCTTGAGTAGAGGTCAAGAGAAGACACTGACCGTGAAAGCCCTCTGTGCACCTTAAGGTGTGATTAAAATGGGAGGTTGTATTTCGGGACGGCCTGGGCTGTGCAAGGGTATCGGCAGCCATCCTTCCTGGCCAGGATTTTTGTTTTTCCTGCTGGACTAACTCCCTCCTCTCCTTCTTGCCTCTTATCCCGGCAGGAGAATCTCTGCCTTTGGCCACCTCCAATCAAGTTCTCATTAAGTTCAGTGCCAAGGGCCAGTCACCAGCCAGAGGGTTTCACTTCGTCTACCAAGGTATGTAGGACCGGGCATGGCCGGAGCAAAGGCAGTCCCCATACCCAATGGCTTCTTGGCCGACTGAAAGTGGACTAAGACCTCCTGTCCGAAGCCTCAGTCTCAGAGTGTGTGAAGGCCAAGTACTGGACTGGGGGACAGTTCCCTGGAAGTCAAGTGAAGGTTGTATGTGGATCGATTCAACAGACATTTCTTGGGCCAAAATCTATGTTGAATGAGGAGCAAATCAGACACGGGGCACCAATCTCCTTGCTCACTGTCTGCGATACGTAAGTGGCACCGGGGAGGCCAGCCCGGCACCTTGTATAGACTCTCTCCCAGGGAGCTTGGTTTCTTCTTCAGGGCATGAGGGAAACACGGAATTTGAGCCGAGCTGGACAGGGATTTGAATCCAGTTCCGCCCTTTCCCGCTGGGGGCCAGCTACTCCATTCCTCAGAGTCCCAATCTGTTCACGGTTAAAAATGGGGATTAATAATAGTGCTTAACTCAGCGGACCATTCCTTGGCTTAAAAGAGACTCACTAAATAGCTGGCACAAAGCAGGGACTTGGAGTATATGTGTCCTCTTTCATACTGGCCTTGAAAGGCCAAGGCTGGGAGCCTCCTGGCCTCCCCTAGGGTGAGAGGCCTCCTTTTCCAGGATGCTGTCCACCTTTCCGAGGCCCAGCTTCGACCATGGCCTGTTCACCTGGTTCTCCCCAGGAGGAGCTGGCCTGGCTGGTGCGGGCTTTATCCCACCCCAGAGGATGTGTCGCTGAGGCATGGGTGGAAGAAGGTTGTCTGGTGTGTGAGCAGAGAGAAGATTCAGAGCGTGAAGCAGGGCCCTGGGGGCCCAATGAAAAGAGACCCAAGACAGAGTTTCCCTCTGGGCACGTGGAAACCTGCATCCTTATAAAGACAGAGAGCGCAACGGGCCTCTCTGGTCGGGGTGGAGTGGACTCCCACAGGCCCCCATGGCTCCAGACACATGGAAGCAGCTTTCCTGTCTAGCTAGTTTCCAGTGAAAGGGGCATTATTCTAGCTAGCCCCGCTACCCCTGCCCTAAGAGGATGGATAAGCTCAGAGCATCTCTAGACTGCCTCAGCTCCAGTCCCATTGGGTGTAAATTCTTGGCCAATTCCCAGAGGGCAGAGGCCCACCCCTCAGCACCTTTGTCGCCTACAGCGGTACCTCGAACCAGTGCCACGCAGTGCAGCTCCGTGCCAGAACCGCGCTATGGCAAGAGGCTGGGCAGTGACTTCTCCGTGGGCGCCGTGGTCCGCTTTGAATGCAGCTCCGGCTATGTCCTACAAGGATCCCCAGACATCGAGTGCCTCCCCATTCCCGGGGCCTTGGCCCAGTGGAATGTCTCAGCCCCAGCGTGTGTGGGTGAGTACCCGGACCACCAGGACAGGGGATGGGGAAGCAGCAGTCATTTGCTCCTGGGGAGTGGTGACAGCAAGACCCACTGATGTTCAAGTTACACAGCAGCACCATGCCACCAGCATAACTGGGTAGGAGGTGCCACTCACTCAGGCCAAGTTGCTAATCCAGTGGGTTGGGTCTAGAAGGCCTGGCAGAAGGAAAGAGGGGAGGGGGGTGGGGCTAAAGGGGAGGGACCAATATGAAGGCCTGGGGATTGGGTCCTAGAAGGAGTATTGTGTGCGGGAGAAGTAAGAGAAGAGACTATAAACAAAAGGTGAAAACCGGCCTGGGGACCTCAAGGCTAAGCTAACAAAAGCAGGAGTCAGTAATGGAGACTGAGAGCCCCTGAAGGAGGGGTTACGTGGAGAGGTGCTTGGGGATACCTGGGAGGAGCCTCTGACTGAGCTGCCTGTCCACCCAGTGCCATGCGGAGGTAACCTGACAGAGCGCAGGGGCACCATCCTGTCTCCCGGCTTCCCGGAGCCCTACCTGAACAGCCTCAATTGTGTGTGGAAGATCGTGGTCCCGGAAGGCGCTGGCATCCAGGTAGGAGCAAGATGGCCAACCACAGGGGCTGGCTCTTGTCAAGCCTGGAATGGGGGCAGCCAGGGAAGTGAGGTATGGATTCTACAGCCCTAGGGCTCCGGAGGCTCGGCCCAAGTGTGGCGATGGGGTCCACGCACAGAGACACATAACAGCTCGTGGGCTGCCGGAGCTTCGGTGGCCTGAGAGGAAGTGCAGGGCTGGCAGGGAACAGGAAAAGGCGTCCTGGGACCTGGAGCCGGAATGCAAAGATTGGGAAGGATTCACCTGAAATGGTTTTCAAATGAGTTTGCATATGTATTGGTTTCCCACAACGGCCATAACAAATCACCACAAACTGAGCGGCTTCCAACAACAGAATCGTGGCTCTCACCGGGCCAAGGACCAGAGGTCCACAACCATGCTTCTGAGACTGCCAGAAATCCCCAGCATCCCTTGCTTCCAGTCTCCGCCTCCATCGTCATGTGACCTTCTCCCTGTGCATCTTCCCATGAACACCTTCTTCCCCCCCCCACCCCTTGTAGCTTTTATTTATTTATTTTAATCATTCTCTTCTTTGGTTGTTTTTTTAAGAAATCACTTTCTTGGGGGCTCTTACAGCTCTTGTTTATTTATTTTAATCATTTTATTGGGGCTCTGGCAGCTCTTATCACAATCCATCCATCCATCCATCCATCTATCCATCCACTGTATCAGGCACCTCTGCACATAGGCCGCGTCATCATTCTCAAAACATTTTCTTTCTACTTGACCCCTTGGTATCAGCTCCTCATTTTTACCCCCTCCATTACCCACCCACCCTCCCTCCCCCATGAACCCTTGATAAATCATAAATTATTATTATTTTCATATCCTACATCACCCCCTGTCTCCCTTCACCCACGTTTCTGTTGTTCATTCCCTGCGGGGGGGCAGGGGGAGGCGGTTATATGTCCATCATTGTAATCGATTCTCCCTTTCTCCCCCCACCTTCCCCCTACCCTCCTGGTATCGCTACTCTCATTATTGGTCCTGAGGGGTTGGTTTATCTGTCCTGGATTCCCTGTGTCCCTGTGAGCAGCCCTGTATGAGTTGGAATCCAGTCACCGCCAGGGCTTGGTTGGGGGTTTTACCTCCACTTGTGAAACCATTTCTTATTTCTCAGGGAAGGACCTCTGTCTCACTCCTGGCCCAGAGTAGGTGCTCCATCATTGAATTAATTACAGCAAGGGATGTATAGACAGGCGGGGAGGGACGAACTCAAGCTGCCTAATGACCAGTGTGTTCCCTCTGCCGTCACAGATTCAAGTCATAAGCTTTGTCACAGAGCAGAACTGGGACTCCCTGGAAGTGTTTGATGGCGCTGACAACACCGCCACCATGCTGGGCAGTTTCTCGGGTAAGGCAGGGTTCCAGGGCCCTCTTCTGGGAGGGCAGTGGGGGATGGTCTGAAAATTGTCATGATTGAGATATCATTCGCCTGCCACCAATACCCCTTTGATAGTATGCAAGCTGGTGTCTTTCTTCAGCATCGTCAGAGTTGTATCCCCCATCCCGACTACATCATCCTAGATTTCATCACCCTCCCACAAAAAAAGCCAGGTGCCCATTAGCAATCACTCCCCATTCTACTTTCCCACCAATTAACCGCCAGTCTCCCCTCCATCTCCATGG
Organism: Echinops telfairi; assembly: GCF_000313985.2. NCBI lineage: Eukaryota > Metazoa > Chordata > Mammalia > Afrosoricida > Tenrecidae > Echinops > Echinops telfairi. The sequence continues at coordinate 10,942,902 of NW_022111357.1, forward strand.
ATTCCCTTGTTCTGGGCGTTTTACACAAATGGAATCAGAGTGTATGTGGCCCTTGGTGTCTATCTTCTTTGACTTAGCCTGATGTTTCCAAGGCTTCCTCGTGTCAAAGCATGTACCTGACTTCCTTTCTTTTGATGGCTGAGTAATATTCCACTGTGGGGATACACCACATTTTGTTTTTTCATCGACTGATGGGCAGAAGGGGCTGTTTCCACTCTGGCGCTGTGACAGATACTGGTGGAGTGAGCCCCCATGGACAAGGGTTGTGTGGAGTCGTGTTTGCAGTTCTCGTGGAGGACTACCTAAGAGGGACATTGCTGGGACTCTGGTAACTCTAGGCCTAACTTTGTGAATGGCTACCGGCTACTTTCCCAAGAAGGTGCAGCGTTTCACTTTCTGGCGGTGGTTTTGCCCATTGGCCAAGACCACTGTCTGAATCTGTTTAGGTCCCAGTTCTCCATGTGGCCCAAGACCCTGCGTACACTGCCCACCACGAGGCAGGCCCTCTCCTGAGTAGACAGGGCATTCCAGAAGCTTGCTCTCCTGCCAGCATCTGGTTCTGCTGCTGCTCAGCTTGGAGGAAGGGGTTAGACCTCTCTCCTCCCTCTCATGACAGACCCAGCCCTCTGAGGGGTACTCATTTGTCACTCAGTGAGTTGGAGAATTGGAGCCACCTGGGGGTTTGGCCATGAGAACAAAATGTCAGCTGGTAGCAAAAGCAAGGGAGACAGAGCCCAAGTGACCCTGGCTTCCTTGCCCTAGGGACAACCGTGCCCGCCCTTCTGAACAGCACCTCTAACCAGCTCTATCTGCACTTCTACTCCGACATCAGTGTGTCCGCCGCTGGCTTCCACCTGGAGTACAAGAGTAAGCACTCGGGGTCTCAGTGGTTGGTGGGGTCCAGGGTGGGATCTCGCAGCTACCAAGCACCCCTGTGAGTAGGGGGGATACCGGGGCTTGGTCATCTCCATCCCACCGAAGCCTTACCCCAGGCCTGGGGAGGACGCTGCAGCTCAGAGAACGTCTGTCACCCCCTCCAAAAGGCACAGCTGTAAGGGGTACAGCTGGGGTTCCCTCGAGGGGTCTCCTGCCCCAGGCCCATGTGCTGGTTTGCTATGTGGGCACGCCGGAAATGAGCAGGGGACCCGGTCCCTAACATCAGAAAATGGAGGTGCTCCCCCCATCCTGCCCTAAAACCCTCAGTCCTGTCTGTGTTGCAGCAGTCCCGGAGGGTTCACCCCTGCATAGAAGTCTCGCTCCTGGTTGGCCCCAGATCCTCCTAACAGGCTCAAAGCCTTACGATTCTGGCTTCCAGTGTCCTGAAGTGGTCTCGCCTAAAAACGTACAGTGTTGCGTCTTCTGGGGTCAATAAAGAAAGAGGTGGCTGGGGGACAAGCTGTTCTACAAGGACATCCTGGAGCTGCCGCCCCTCTTCCTTCTCCTTACTGGGTAATGGGAAGAAGGTTCTTGAGAAACTGCTATGTGCTAGGTGTCTGCTAGGCTTAGTTAGGTCTGAGTATGATCAAGAGAGTTACTTCCACTCCGCATCCATTGCGGAGCGACAGCCATGTCGACAGAAAAGTGCCTCCATGGTTAAACCAGCATTGTGGGCACTGTCATAGATGTCTCTAGACCAGCGGTTCTCAACCTGTGGGTCGCGATCCCCTTTGGGGTCTAACGACCCTTTCACAGGGGTCTCCCGATTCATCACAGTAGCAAAATGACAGTGATGAAGTGGCAATGAAAATAATTTTATGGTTGGAGGTCACCACCACATGAGGAGCTGTATGAAAGGGTCGCGGCATGAGGAAGGTTGAGAACCACTGCTCTAAATGAAACAGCGATGGTTCAGAGGAGGGAAGGGTCAGCGAGGCAGAAATCATGCAAACTCAGAACTCACTGCCCTCAAATCAATTCTAACTCCCATAACAACCCATAGGACAGGGTGGAATGATCCCTGTGGTTTCTGAAACGGTCAATCTTTACCGGAACAGAAAGTCGTATCTTCCTCTCAAGGAGCAGCTGTTGGTTTCAAACTGCTGACCTTGTGGTCAGTAGCCCATGTGAACCCACTACACCACCAGGGCTTCTTAGATGTCAGGACAAGCTGCCTTTAAGAGATCACGCTTGTGCCAGGTCTGAGGAGTCTGGCTCCAGAAAGCCTGACTAGCTTGGGACGGAAGACGGCATGGCAGCAGTGCTGTGTTGCAGCACGATGTGCTAAGGTAGTACAGAGTGGGAGCTGACTGTGGCCGGGGAAGACTTTCAGAAGGCGATTCTGACTTAGGGCTGGAATGACCAGTAAAAAGTATAGGAGGCTCTGAGTAGCATCTGTGGCTTTAGCATCGGCTGTTAACCAAAAGGTTGGAGGTTCAAGCTCACCCAGGGGTGCCTCAGAAGAAAGGCCTGACTTTCTACTTCCCAAAACTCAACCCGGGAAACCCCTATGGAGCGCAGATCCACTCTGACACTCATTCAGCTGCCACGAGCCAGAGTCAACTCACCGGCGGTGCTTGAATGGTTGGCATGACCATCTTTGGCATCATGGTCCTGAGCATGTAGAAGCTTTGATTGATGCTAGAAGTCGGGTAGGGTCAGGGTCAGCACGGACAGTTACGCAGATGCCTGTCCGGGATGGATGGAGGTAGATTAGCTGGATCCCAGGAAACTCACCAACTGAAGGGTGTCCCTGCCAGGAAAGTCCTGACACGGTTTGAAACAAAGGGCCCTGCAAGGTAGAAGACCAGCCAGGAACCTCTGAGATCGTCCTGCCCACAGGGTGGAGACCGCTCTCACCTGAGATGGTGAAGTGTCCCAGGCTCCTGGAATGACCTTTATTCCCCGACCCCGACCCCTCTCATTGATTTCCATATCTAGTATTCAAGTTTAAACCCTCAAATGTTCAGTAGGGTCTGCTCTGTTCTTTCTTTCTTCTTCTGAGGAGGAGGAGGGGGGCACTGTCTTCCTAAATCTCTTCACCATTCTACCTCCTCACTCCAGGCACCGCCCCCAGCCCCCCACTCCTCCCAGCGTTCCTTGTCCAAAGAAACTGGCAGCTTTCTCAGTGGCTGGTGCTTAAACCTGGTGACTGCAAGCGTGTGCCCCAACAGAACAGCGATTGTGCACAGAGTGCAGGACGGAGCACGGCGGGATCAGCTCGACAGTGCCTAACCGCCACAGCAAAGCGTGTGGTGCCCCGGGGAAGTTCATCAGGCTCAAGTTCATTGTGCTAGAGGAAGTTAGCGCTCCCTGTTCATATTTGAAACCTGGCATTCCCAGGGAGCCAAGAGCTCGGTGGCTGTGTTCTTGTTTTGCAGATAATCCACAAAGAGGGCACAGACAACAGAGAATGAACCGTTATTGTCCAAGCGCTTGGTTTTGAAGGGTACTGAAAAGTCATTCTACTGCTGTGACTCGTTCTGAATGTTTACTTAATTGAAATGGGAATGGAACACTATGTTTCCAAAAGTAATACATTGCGTATGATAAAAAATAATAATAACCACCACCACCCCCTTGTTGCAAGCATCGCTTAAATACAACTCAAGCTGTGCAGAGGAAGAAAAATCTAGCACGGGCTTTTCTCTGTCTAGCAAAGCTTTCTTTCCTACTCTCAGTCTTCGCCTCTCTCCCCTGGCCATTTCTCTTCCTGACTCCCTCCTCTGCGCTGGCCCCCAGTCTCCTCTCTCCTCTGCCTCGCTCTTTCCCACTGTCTGTCCATCACCCCCTGCCCTGCGCATACTCTTTCTTCATCCATCAGTGGGTCTTGAGTCACCTCGCTCTGTTCGCCTCACTGAACTCTGAGTGGCGTTGGACCTGGCTGCAGACAGGCGGGGGGCGGGGGGGTGGCAGCAGCCGCAATGAAGAACTGCAGGTTCAGTTTGGTGTTTATCTTCATCCTCGTCCTTGGGGTTTTTGACTCAGCTGCTGAGAATTTGAGGGTTAGGTCCCCAAACCCTTTATTTACAAGCATCACATCTTCTTCTTCAAAAGCACATGCCAGGCAGCAATTGACTGGGAAAGGCAGGAGAGAACTTTCTGGAATAAGGTAGCATTCTTCAGTGTTTATGGGCATTCACATTGTAACAAGCACTTGCTTCGTCAAAGCCCGGTAAATGTATACTTACAGATGTGTGTATTTCATTATATATAAATTTTCCCTCAGAAGAAAAGTATAGCCTATCCGGTTATCCAAATCTCTATTCGGAATGTGAAGTGATAATCCACCGGCTGCTGGGCAAGAAATTGGAGCTGATGGTTGGAGAATTAGGATGACCAGTCCCTGCCAATCTGCTCCATGCCAATCCTGGCTCCCTGCGTGTCTTTGATACTCATCCATTTCTCACGGGAGCCTTGGGAAGCCCCTACCCCACGAAGCCCCAAGAGGTCTAAAGCCACACTCTTCTACACTCTGGGCCATGCAGGTACCCAGGATAGGCCCAGGCATCGTGTCTGCTAATCCATGCATCCTCTCGGCCTCTCTGACACCCGGTGGAAGAAGCCTACTTTGGAGTTTGGCAGACAACTCTTTCCTTCTTTCGTTCTTTCTTTCTTTAATTAACATTATTGGGGGCTCATATAGCTCTTATCACCATCCATCCATCCATTGTGTCAAGGACTTTTGTACATTTGTTGCCATGAGCATTTTCAAAACATTTGCTTTCTACTTGAGTCCTTGGTACCAGCTCCTCATTTTCCCCCCACTCTCCCCCCCAAACCCTTGATAATTCATAAATTGTTGCTATTTTTTCATGTCTTACACTGACCAATGGGCAGACAACTCTTTCATAAGTCTGCCTCATTATCGTTCTTCTAGCCCTGATCCCGAAGGCTGTGTGCACAGAGATTTAGTGAGTGCACCTGAAGCATCGGCACCTGCAAATGGGCTTCTGAGGGCTCCGAGAAGGATGAAGCTGCCCCCTTAGGAGAGGCCGCAGTCTGCGTGCTGGCGGGAGTCAGCAGGGAGGGACACAAAGCAGGCGGTGAGGGAGAAAGATGATTTCAGCAGTCAGTCGAGAGGCATGAGCTCACTGGGACCTCAGAGCTTGGTCTCCAGCCAGGCCATGAATCATACCTGCAGCTAGACGGTCTCTGGGCATGGTCTCATCCTGGACCCTCACCTGTTAAATGGGATGCTAGGACCTGCTTCCGAGGGGTCAGATGATGCACAGGGGAAGGAGTCAGGGAGTGGTACTCCAGCCATGTGGGGGGAGGAACAGAGACCTATCCAGACAGAGACCTATCATAGCTCCATGCAATTGACATAATAAGGTCTATAATAAGGTCAAACGGAGGCAAGTCCACTCTTCAAAGTCCAGAGAGCCCTTGGAGGGGCTCTTGAAAGGCAACCGTAAATCATGGCGGCAGCAGGGTGTTGGGATAAGAATGTTAGGTTCTGTACCACAGGTGACGGGAGCCGCTTCAAGCCCTCGGGCAGGGCCACCCCATGATCAAGAGTAAAGACTTACAACCCCTCCTTTAAGAAGCTTCAGTTTCCTGTGCATGCTGGACAGCCAAAAACAACAGTGGCTTAGGGTCGGAATCCAAGCGAAGTTGATAACAGGGTCCTGTGGCGAGTAAGGTCCAGGCCTGCGATGACCATAGGAGACGAAGCATGAGGGGTCACCAGGGACTGCTGCCGCAAAGGGGCTGCCTGGCCTTGAAACACGGCAGGAAGAACAGTGGCCAGTCTTACCTACTGCAAACTCGTCTCAGCTCACCCTGTCCTGGGAAGGGGGGCAATTTCTGGGCCCTGAGCATCACTGAGAAGCCGCTTTCTGATCACGTCTCTCCTTCCTTCGACTTTTCTTTTCCTTCTCTCCCAATTGCTTAGCCTGTGGGAATTGTCTTCTTAGAGCCAGGGAAATGGGGGGGAAGTTTGAAGTTGAAGAGAGGATGTGGGAGGAGCCAGCAGAGAAGCCGTGGGCCATAGAGCAGAACTGGGAAGACCCTTAGCTTCTCCACAGTCCATCCACTGAGTCCTGGGCTTGGGGATGGCCTTTGTGGTAAGGACGTGCTCCACCCTCACAGCTGGGCAGAGTGGCAAGATCCCCAAGAAGCTAGTCTGTTGAGCCCCTGTCCCACATCCTCATTCCGATTCCCTCTCCGTGCAGGGAAGTGACTGGGAAACCCCAGCCAGAAGGCTCCCTTTTCCCTCCCAGCACAGCCCCTCATCTGCTGGCCTTGCACTGCCTGCTGGGCTTGACCAGTCTCCTCTCGTCTGTCTGTCTTGTCTAGCTGTAGGGCTCAGCAGCTGCCCCGAACCTGCAGTGCCCAGTAACGGGGTGAAGTCTGGCGAACGCTACTTGGTGAACGATGTAGTCTCCTTCCAGTGCGAGCCGGGATATGCCCTCCAGGTACCGCCCCTTGGCACCCCAGGTCAGGGAGCAGGTGTCCCCTCTGATGGGATCAGTCGCCAGGCCAGCCTCGCATGAGCTGAGCTCACTCACCAAAGAAGAGGAGTAGCATCTCCACCCCGGGAGCTCCCAGGGGGGCTCTTACCCCTCCTGAAGCTGTTCAGGCAAAAAGACAAACTTTGCTGACTTGAGCAATTTGACACAAGCCAGATTCCAACGTGTTCCTGCAAAGTTGGGCTTGATTAGACTTTTGGAAAATTTAATTTTCCTTTGAAAGCCACAAGGGAATTTAGTAATTAAAGGAGTCTCACAAGGAAGGCCTCAGTAATGAGAACTCCGTATTAATGGCTGTTAATTACCCTCCTTCCCCCAAAAGTTCACTCCCTCGCCTGACACTCCATCCCACAGCCAGCCGGTCTGGCCCGGGACTTTATCTCTCTGTGTATCTTCACCCTGGGTGTGGGCCCGGGACCAGCACCCTGTTCTGGGCTGCACATCCGTGGCAGCTCGCCCATCGCTGTTCCCCGCAGGGCCACGCCCACATCTCCTGCATGCCCGGGACCGTGCGGCGCTGGACCTACCCTCCGCCGCTCTGCATCGGTAAGAGAGCTACCCCGGAGCAGTCGAGTCTATGGGGGGCAGGGTGGGGATGGGGATTCAAATCAGGAAAGAGTCTGGGTTTCCAGGACTATTCAAAATCAGTCGTTTCAGACGGATGTTTTTATCTTCTTTAACGCTCGCTCTAAGTGGACGAGTCTAGAAGCCTCTGCCCACCACGTGAGCAAAGGCGGGAGGTGTGCCCATAGGAGAATGCTCCTGATGACCGTCAGAGTCTGATAAGCAGCCCAAACTCAAAGGGCACTCAGAGTCACTTTGGGCTCCCTCCTCTATGACTTTTTAGAGGGCCAAGAGTTCGATCCACTGCTACAGAAACGTTAACTGCTACAAGGGAAACAAGGGAATAGAACGCTTGGCTTTCAGGGGGACAACCAGGCTCGACTCCCAGCCACTAGACCTGTGCAGCCACGCGGGTCTGTGGGTGGCGGCTGGCATGTTGCTAGCTAGGCGGTGAACAGGTTTCCGTGCAGCTGCCAGGCTAACACACTACGATGTACTAGGAACCATGGTGCAGTGGATAGAGCACTAGGCTGCTGACTGAGAGGGCAGCGGTTCAAACCCTCCCATGGGAGAAAGGTGTTCTGCTCTGTCGCTGAGAGTTGGGGTCAGCTTGAGGGCAGGAGGTGACTATGTGGGAGGCACCATGCTGTTTTTTCACAACAGCTCTTCTTCGGGGGAGCTAGTGTCAGTCTCTGTTTTGCAAACAGGGAAACAGCAAGTCTAAGGATTAAAAAGAAAGGGGCAGAGTCAGAAAGGGAACCCCGAGTGGGCCTGGTGCCCCATGGCGATGTGCAGCCCGGTGTTGACCTTTGAAGCGGAAATGAGACAGGGGAGCATCACGTGGTGAGATGGCATTCCCCGCCTGTGAGTTCACCAGGGGCAGGGTGTGCCCACAGCCACACAGGTCAGGAATGGTCCGGTCACCCAGGCACTTCCCCCCAATATGTATCATGAAGGCCTCGCCAAGGGAACTCCCATCACAGCAACGACAGTGGGCCCATCTCAGGCTTCCCGTGTACGCCAACCCTACTCTAAGGGAAGCGCATTCCTTTCTTACAGGCCCACTAAGCACACCACCACCAGGGGGTAGGAGCTCTGATGGAGGGGGAAACTAAGCCTTGGGTTTGGAATTTTCCCAAGTTCACACAGGAAGTAGAGGCTTTAAGATTGTGCCCCGCGCAGCTGGGTGCTGAGCCTGGTCGCCGCACTGTTCCCTTAGGCACAGGGCAGCTTGCCTGGGTCGCCCTCTCCCTGAAGGGGCTTGCCGGGCCACTCCTATGCCTCCACTCTGCTCCCTTTCCTGGCCTTTCCTGACTCACAGCTCCTTGCTGCTCACACCTTTTCCAAGAAGGGAGTGAGGGAAAGATGTCTTCCAGCCAAGCGGCAGGAGAACCGGCCTCTATATACTCAGTGTCTTTGAAGTCACTTCCCTTGGTGTCTGAGGTCCTCAGCCCTTGGGGTTACCCAGCTTCAGATCAACACAGTCCCTCTGTCCTGAGGTCCAAGAAGAAACCACACACGAGCCATGTCAGAGTTCTGAGGTGGTGGTACACAGCAGTGATCACCCATCCCACAAAATATATGTCGCACAGGGCCTGGCCCAGAGGAGGGCTTCAGTGCTCGCTAATCCTCCTCCCTGTACTTTTTTATTCCACTTGGACAAGTTGGTTGTGCAGTGAGGGGAGGGAGCTTGGTGTGTCCCCACCAAAGGGTCTGACCTGAGAAGGGCACCCTCCGGGTCAACAGTCCACAACTAGAGTTCATGGGCCCCTGGGAAGTCCAAGCATATGCTTCCCATCCTGAAATGTGTTGCTCAATTCTGTCTGCGTGTGCAGTTTTCTAGGGAGGGAAAACTACTTATCCCTTTGGGTTCTTGAAGAGGCTGGTGACTCAGGAAACACTAAAACTGTTGCTATAGAGGAAGAGGCAGAGACGGGAATTGGAGGAAGAAACAGATCACATGCCTGATTACCTGTACGAACCACTGCCTCCTTTGCCATGAGACCAAAAGAATTGGATAGTGCCCGCTCCCATTACTGAACACTTTGATCAAAGATTCCGTAGCAGCAGCGTGGTCAAAAGAAGACGTCTCAAACAGCATTGCAAATTCTCAGTGGAATCCAGGCCTTCTGGAGTCATTGAGGGTGGGTGAACCCCAGAGACCATGGTCCTGAGATGATCTTTAAACTTCGAACCTGAAACCACAACTATCCCCTAAAACTGTTTCCCAGAGTGCACGAAACTGCCCTCTGGGGGACACTGGAGCCATCAAGGGGGGTTGCACAAGCAGATGCCAGCCTCCACATTATCCTGGATCATGGGCTACAGGATAAAAGTTGCAGTTGCCTGGAAAGTTCTGTCAATTTATTTTTCTTTCTGAAAAGGAGGCAGTGGGCCAAGTAAGTGGGGGAACCTCTACCCTAAAGTTCTTAGTTGAACCGAAAAATGGTTTAGCTGATTAGAATAGGTCTGCCGTGAGCACTGTGCTCTTTCAAAGAGTTGTCGATGTGAGATCAAACTGACAGCAGCAACTCAGAAAAGTCAGAAGAGGAGCTTAGTGGGCAGTGAATTTAAGTCCATGGCAGTGGAGCAGTTTGGAGGAGTGTGGTAAGAATGTTTGCCTAACTTGAAGAAGGTAATCAAAGAATGTGCATGCAAAAAAAAGTGTTCAAATGATGTGTGACTATATATTCACACACACACCCACACCCACACACACACACACACAAAACCTGCTGTTCGTCCCAAAGTTGGCATGGCCCTGTCTGCTCCTCAATGATGTCCTGATGCTGTGTCTTTGCACCATCACAGCGCAGTGTGGGGGAGGAGTGGAAGAGATGGAGGGGGTCATCCTGAGCCCAGGTTTCCCGGGCAACTACCCCAGCAACATGGACTGCTCCTGGAAAATAGCACTGCCTGTGGGCTTTGGTAAGTCTCCCCAAACCCTTGGGACTGGGGGTTCTCACCCAGACCCCGGGGTTGTAATTAAACCAGCTGTCTGCCACAATCTCTCAGCAGAACCTCAGTCAGGACAGTTGAGCAGTCTGCCTCCCACTTCCTCATCTGCAAAAGGAGGCTCGCCACACTGCCCGTCTAGCTCCGAGGCAGGTGTGAAAATCAATTAAGAATAGTAGAAAATATGGAAAAGCCAAAATAACTTCAAAAGTGGTCCAAAGGGGAAATCGCATGATAAGGTGTTACCTTTTGACCTAGCCGCCTCTGCCATCCTCAGCTTTCTGGCGCTCTCAGTCTGCTAGCGAGGCTATTCTTTGATCTCCCCTTTTGACCCATTTTAAAGCTGTTTCCACTTTAAATCCTTTTCACTTTGATTGAGGGTTTCCCTCTATTTTGTTTTGTCCTTGTTGTTGTTTTTGTTGTTCCTTGTCCTTGTTTTGTAGGATGTTCTGTATATGAAATCCAGGATAGGTAAATCTACAGGGACAGTTACCTAGGGCCATGGCAGGGGAGCTCAGAGTCCCTCTGTTCTGCTGGCAGGCTGGAGCAGAAGCAGCTAGGCTGGTCGAGAGGGAGGAAGGGGGAAAGAATCCAGGAGTGTAAATGAGGATACTGGCCTTCGTAAAGCCTGAGCCAGGCTGTCAGACCTCTAAGACCTGGGTGCTTCTCCAGCCTCCAGGAACCAGGCATCCCACTGGGCCCAGCTTGAAGGGAGTGGGGGAGCAGACAACAAGGACAATGAGAAAGAAATTGATTGTGGTGATGATCGCACAACTGTTCTTAATATGATTTGGCTATTACATTGTATGATATGTGAAAAGATTAAAAACATAAATATCACTTCATAAAAAAAAACTAAAATGGAGGAGGGTAGGGAGTTGTCTTAGGGTTACCATGATTCTTGTTTGAGTAGTGAGTTAAAATCCAAGAATACGGAGGGAGGAATTAGTAGGCAATGATTAAAAAGAAAGGAAAAAAGAATCTCTTTTTACAGAGACTGGGCTTCAAGTTGTGCTTTTAACTCCAATATCCGATTTATCATCCTAATTAAATTGAACCAAGGTCAATATGAAATTGAGTTTGTGTTCTTCATAAGCCCATGCTAGCTGGCTTAGAGATGGGGAGAGATTTTATTGGGTGGTGAGAGAGTCTGCCAGGCATGGGAAGGGGCGATGGAGAAGGGGGAGGAAAGACATTGATCTGAGCACAAAATTTAATCACTGATGATTCATGGATTATGCATAGGGACTGTAATTCCATCCCAAATATCTTCTTGGCTGTAATACAGGACCGGTGTTGACATCAAGCCAATGGGCTGTGCACGTAAGTCAGCTTGCTCCCAGAAAAGAAGTGTCCCAAGGGGAATTGCTGCTGCCCCGGCCAGGGAGCTCCCCTGTGAGAGCCTGGGGGGTGACAGTGGTCCTTTTGTCCCTGGTTAGAGAAGGAGCAATCTGGCCTGAGGAGAGGAGAGAAGATGCTGCCCTGTCAAAGAATGGAGTCTTATTTGCCCTACCTGCCAATGAAAGACGCCGGGAACAAATGATGAGCATGCAAAATGGTGGTCATGTTGAGACACCGCAGAGAGGGGTGCTCAGAGTCCCTCTGTTCTGCTGGCAGGCTGGAGCAGAAGCAGCTAGGCTGGTCGAGAGGGAGAAAGGGGGAAAGAGCCCAGGCATGTAAATGAGGATACTGGCCTCCGTAAAGCCTGAGCCAGGCTGTCAGAACTCTAAAACCTGGGTGCTTCTCCAGCCTCCAGGAACCAGGCATCCCACTGGGCCCAGCATCAGGCCAGGATTCCAGGAAAACGTTTGATTCCAACAAGGGCCCTAATATAGCATCTAGTCTCAGTGTGCCTAAGGAAGCACTAAGACACCCAGTGGTTACATGCTCCCCTGATAACCCAGAGATTCGTCATTCAAACCCATCAATTGCTCTGTGGGAGAAAGATGCGGCAGTCTGCTCCCACAAAGGTGTCAACCCCGCCCCCTCAAAAAACATTCCAAATCCGCATGACCCCGTAGACCATGACAGCGACCTTGGAGATCCCCACCGGAGCCTGGCCTTCTCCTGTGCAGCAGCTGGTGGATTTAAACAGCCCACCTTGTGGTTTGCAGCCCAACGCTTACCCTCCAGTGCCTCTTCGGAAACCCTGTGGGGCAATTCTCCTCTGTCCTGTAGAGTTACTATGAATTGGCGGGCGCTTTGGCCATGAATGTGTTTGGGTTTTTTTAATCACTTTATCGGGTGCTTGTACAGCTCTCATCATCCATATAGCCATTATATCAAGCACATTTGTACATTGGTGGCCATCATCATTCTCAAAACATTTTCTTTCTATTTTAGCCCTTGGTATCAGCTCCTCATTTT
>NW_022111357.1:10956494-10971970 GCF_000313985.2 Echinops telfairi
TCTGATGGGGTGCCACGCCCTGGCCCCAAAGTCTATTTTTGATGTTCCCTGGGGACTTTGTTGTGCTGCTCCCCTTGCTGTTCTGTTGCACACCCCTGGTGTTTCACCTTGGTGTGGTGGGGTCAGATCGGACGCAATCATGGGTGTGTTTTGATAAAGAGTCACTGCGTTGACACGTTGACAGGGTGATCACAGTACAGTTCTTTCCTCGTAGCTCAATCCAGAAATTCTTTACTCTTAAAAGCGTCCCTTTGATTGCGAGAGAACGATGAGGCTGTCTGCTGTTGTCAAGAGTTACAGTCTCAGACATCCTAAGGAGCATCTCTAATCTGCCTGTCGGGCAGTGGTGAGTTAGCGTTGAATTGATGGCCATGGGTTTGTCTGCTTTCTCTGATGTCCAGGCACCCCGTGCTCGCTGGTATGACAAAGAAGCATAGTTGGCACGATGGAAATCGCTGCTCCAAGTGGCATGGGCAAGGCTGTTCACTGAAAACGTATCTGTCATGTGGAAACAGTCTTCGTGTGCATTCGTAGGGGAATGAATAAATTGTCGTTGGATGAGTAGTTAGAAGATGGAATTAGTGTTCAGTTAAAATGGATGACCTATATCATTGTACAACCACATGAAAGCATGATATTGAGTATAAGAGAAGTTTGCAAAACGGTCCATACCATATAGCATCATCTATGCAACGGTCCATACCATATAGCATCATCTATGCATCATTGTTTGAAACAATACAAACAAAACAAAAATTGAAACAAGCAAAAATATTTATTTGAGAATCTAAAAGCATAACCATATAATCCAAATTCATGATAGAGACAGCTGCTGGGATGGAAGGAGAAAACGGGGCAGGGTGGGGAGGGAAGGGTCTTCAACATTCCACCTCATCTTCATTCTCTTTGGTTCTTCGAAATAAACAGATGCAAAAGGCGGTTGCATCAGGTAAATCTGCTGCACCGGCCTCTTTAAAGCATTGAACGGCAAGGATGTTATTTTTGAGAACAAAGGTGCACCGTGTGTTTTCCGTTGTCTCATATGCATGGGAGAGTTGGATGTTCACTAGGGAAGACCAAAGGAGAACGGAGGCATTTGCATAGCGGTGGGGGTGGGGTGGGAGGGGGCTGGAGAAGAGCAGGGAATGGGCCAAGGAGCTTTAGCAGAAGAGGAACAGATGCAACAGAGGTTACACATGTGCTCATCCTAAACACACTAGGAGGTAGGGACATGCCGATTCAAAATTAAAATTCACGTAGAATCCCACCCACCAGAAATCATCCCTCGGTGCTCAGATCTCCAATCCTAGACTGTGTCCCTCATGAAGACAAGGAGCTCCTAATCTGATTCAGAGGTTCTCAACCTGTGGGTCGCAACCCGTTTGGGGGTGAATGACCCTTTCACAGGAGTCGCCTAAGACCAGTGGTGCTCAACCTTCCTCATGCCACAACCCTTTACTACAGTTCCTCAAGTGGTGGTGACCTCCCCAGCCATAAAATTATTTTCGTTGCTACTTCATCACTGTCATTTTGCTACTGTTATGAATTGGGCAACCCCTGTGAAAGGGTCATTTGACCCCCAAAGGGGTCGCGACCCACAGGTTGAGAACCGCTGCCTAAGACCATCGGAAAACACATATTTCCGATTATCTTAGGAACCGAGACACCACTCCTCTATCCGTCTCCAGGCGGGTCTGCTCACATGCAGATACGCCCACCTACATGTACCCGGTGTGAAGACTGTTACCCATGCTACACCATGCTTCAAGACAAAATTTCATTTATTTGTAATTAGAAATAAATATTTTAAAATATATAATTAGATACCTATTGTTTTTGTGACTAATCACTATGCTTTAATTATGTTCAATTTGTGACCATGAAAATACATCCTGCATATCAGATATTTACATGATGTTTCATAACAGTAGCAAAATGACAGTGATGAAGTAGCAATGAAAATAATGTTATGGTTGGCGGTCACCACCACATGAGGAACTGTATGAAAGGGTCTCATCATGAGGAAGGTTGAGAGCCACTGGGCTAGTTCATCCTGTGCAGTGCCTGACACAGCCCTGGCACAGGGCACATGCTCGGTAGATGTTCTTTTTTTTTCAAAAAAAAAAGGAAACTCACTGGCCCAAGTCGATTCTGACACAGAGTAACCCTGCAAAACATGAGCGTGTCCTTCCGGTTTTTAATATAAAAGTGATATCACACATACCCCCTTTGCATTCTGATTTGCACCATTAATAATACATTGTGATCATGTTCCTCTGCTCAGTTGATAGATATTCCTCAATATCATTTTAACAGTTCTCTAATTTTGCTGAAAACTATCCGCAAACCAATATTCCAAGGAATAAACTTCACTTCGCGCTGAGATGGCACAGATGAGGCAGGGCATATTTCTAAGGCATCCATTTCTGCATGATTTCAGTGTTCTGGAAAATTCTTCTTCTAAAGGTCATGTTTTGTGATGGATGGCAAGTGGTATTGTTTTTAAAGATGTTTATTTTAGCAAAGCTATCTTTATACTGATAGGAGAAATATGAATCTCAAAGTAAATCAGTGTTGGCCCTGAACTTTATTTTCAATAAAATAAATGTGTTTGGGATGGAGCTCTGAAAGAACTGATAGCTTCACTGTTGAATGAATAATGTGGGCTTCAGCCTGGCCCTTCCTGCTGAAGACAGGGGACCAGCTGGATCAGCATTTCACAGTGGGGGTCCTGGGAACCCTGGGGCAGCGGGAGGGAGGTCCGTGGGAAGGGCAGGTGGGCGCTCAGCATTAGGGGTGCTTGCCGGAAGCTCCTTCCTGAGTGGGACATCTCAGGCAGGATTGTGTTGCTCTAGGGACTACCTTGCTTCTGTCTCAATCCTAGGAGCTCACATCCAGTTCCTGAACTTCTCCACCGAGCCCAATCACGACTTCATAGAAATCCGGAATGGGCCCTACGAGACCAGCCGCATGATGGGGAGATTCAGTGGAAGCGAGCTTCCCAGCTCCCTGCTCTCCACTTCCCATGAGACCACCGTGTATTTCCACAGCGACCACTCCCAGAACCGGCCGGGATTCAAGCTGGAATATCAGGGTAAGGAGAAACATCTTTCTTACTCACAGCCACCCATCTCCCCAGCCTTCCAGGAGAGAGCCAGAGAGTCCCCCAGAGGGGTAAGGGGACAGGCCTGCTCGGTGAGGCTTCCCTTTGAGGGGCAGATCCCTCCATTCCCCGGCATGACAAGCTCTCCCACCACCTTTTCCAGGGAGGCAGGCCTCACCCTCTGCACATGCCTATCAACGAACAACCTTTCCTGAGCAAGCGGCTCAGCTCTTCCCCCTCAGGCACCCCCTGAAAGTCTGGTCAGCACCTCCTTTCAGGCCTGAGAGGTTTAATGACTCCCTCTGGGTCCTCCCTCTGGTGTCAGGCCCAAGGACACCGACAGGGCATTTCCTAGGCTGGAGGATCCCAGTAACCGTGAGCACTGTACACACTGCAGCCGGCTCATGGACTTGATCCTGCAGGTTTTCCTGTAGGAGACCCAACCGCCCAGAGGAGGAATCTTGTGTCAGACCCCACTCCTTCTGGTGCACTTTCTCTGGGAAGCATCCCCTCCCCCTGATCCGGGCTGCCCTGTGGTTGTAGGGATTTTACACAACCTGTGCAGCTGGACACAACAGTCCTGGACAGGTCCAGCTTCTCTCTCTGATGCTTCCCCAGCATGACTATCTGTTCTAACCTCTTTTCCCAGCATAATAGGAATGTCCCCCATAGTTGTAGATGCCCCCACCCCAGCACCAGCATATCCTTGTAAAAACAACAAGATTCCATGTTACAAATGTGAGAGCACATTATGTAGCACTGGTCTTCTCCCACACTACCCCACCCCACTCAGTGCTATTGACCACACGCCATCTGTCGTGCATAATTGATTTTTGGTATTTGCAGTAGTCCCATGCTTTAAAGTTGCCATGAATACGCAGTGGACTACTCACCATGAGGTTAGCAGTTCAAAACCACCAGCCAATCCGGGGGAGAAAGAGGAGTCTCTCTATTCCCATCAAGAGTTACCATCTCAGAAACCCACAGGGACAGTGCTGCCCTGTCCTGCAGGGTCACTATGAATCGGCCTGGACTGGGTGGCAGGGAGTTTGGTTTGTGGTGGTTGTTGTTTTAGCTCACTAATTCCACTGCTCTTATGGGAATGCAGGGTTAGGTTCGCAGGAGCCTCTGGGCACAATAATCCCATCAGCCGACCCATGCAGAAGCTTGTTTTATGTGTGTTTCTGATTAAACACATCTTATGAAATGTAAGTTGATTCAATCTCCTTACACCGATGGCAGCAGTACTCTTACTCACGCTTGCAGGGAACTTAGCTAGGGGCCATGTTTTGTGTGCGATGCACATCACGGCCTTCTTGTGCTTAGGAAGACTAGACACGCTTCAGCACTACGCTTGAACCTGTTTTACGCAGCATCTCCAACAACAACAAATGTGAGCACGTAAAAGCTGTGACATGAATACACATCACCCCATGACAGCTGTGGAGGGGACAGAGTGTTGACCTGTCCAACTTCCATGTACAATTCCAGTGCTCCGCCCCTCAGCACGCACTTGGCTCCAGAGGACCACAAAGATTGATTTGGGGTTTACAAGTCGATTTTAGTGAGTAGGCAAACTTTGCAAATATGAAGTCCATGAGTAATGAAGATCAACAGCGTTTGCTGTTTCCTATGCAGAGACTGGTATAGCTATCTTCGGATATTTCTACCCAAAATTGGACACTGAAAATGATTGTTACCATTTTCTTCTTAATGTTAATTTTTAATGACAGAAACAATTTACCACTAGGTGCCCCTTGTTAAAAAATAAAGGAATCTAAAGCATTACAGGTAAGGATCAAGCTCGCTTTGTCTATAACCTTTGAACCCAGGATGCTCAGACCAAACTCACTGCCCCCCAGTGGATGCCAACTCGCAGTGATGCTAGAGGAGAGAGGAGAGCTGTCGAGGATGGAGGACAGGCGAGGCGGTAGCTCTGTACCGGAGCAGAAAGCCTCCTCCTTCTCCTGGGGAGCGGCTGCTGGTTTCCAACTGCTGACCTCACGGTTGGCGGCCCAACATGGCACCCGCTTATTTTGCATGATCGTTCCAGGCCTTTGCCCATGCATTGACATACATAGGTTACATGTACCTGCGAAAAATGCGTCATGTTCTATAAATATTTTATTGTGTTTCCCATCCAAAGAGTGCCATTCTATGCATAATGTTCTGAGACTTGGATATTTTTTTATTATTCTGGAAAGAATATGGCTGAGAGTGTCTTTCTTGGGAGGAAGGATGACTGGCTCCTTGGACGCGGCATTAAGGGAACTCCAGACAGGGTGTCTCTTCTGACTGGGTGCAGTTGGACCTGTTGGACAAGGGACAGTGCCTTCGCAGAGGGCCCGCATCTGTCTTAGAGGAATCTGCAGGGAGAATGGTTGCCACAGGGGAGGCCTCGGTAGGAGGAATTGGGCCCCTCACATTCATAATGCTTCCAAGGCATGGTTGTACCCCCCAGACAGGCCTTGCCTAGTTAGAGAGGCTCAGTGTGCGCGTGGGCCTGTTACGGAGGCTCACCTGTCAGACCCACACCCTCGATTGGATGTGTGGGGCTGTGAAAGGAGTGAGTCTCGTCCAGGGGGTGTTGAGCCTATCATTTGGTGAGTGTGTAGCTCAGGCACAGACACACTTCCTCCCCATAAGGGTGCCTCCTGGTAGACCCAGGTACTCTGGTCTTTTCCTCACCGTCCTGACAGAAACAGCTGCTCCCCGGTCCAGCCACATGGAATGCACCACCCTTCACCTTGCCAGCTCTTGCCAGCAAGTCCCAGCAAGGCCGCTCTCCAGGGCAGATCCTGCATGGTCTGAGCCCACTCATCTCTCTGAAGATGCCCTTCTATGGTGACTCAGATGCTCCGTCATCTCCTCTCCTGTGGAAGCGCACTCACTACCCCCACAGAGCCCTGTGCTGGGCTCAGACCCTCTCTTCAGTTTGGGGAAATACTACTCCTGAGGCTTCCTCTGAACCAGGGGCCCAGAGATCCCTCTGAGAAGCAGCAGACCAGCGTTCTTGGTGAATGGGAGGTGTCTGTTCCTGACATTTAGGCTTCCTTTGCATGAGCAAATAGCCCAGTGCAGCTTCTCAGGATTTTCCGTGTGTGTGTGTGTGTGTGTGTGTGTGTGTGTGTGTGTGTGTGTGTTGGGCAGGTTAGAATGGGGAGGGAAGTTCTCAATGTGCCTTCGGAAATCCAACACTGGCTAGCTGGTTTGGGGGCCCCCCCAGCCCCCGACAGACACTGCCCTCGGTCTGTTGGGTACTGACCACCATGATGACTCCTTGGCTGGGAGCCGCGTCTCTCCAGTCACTGCCTCTGTCCTCACATTGCCTTCTCCTCTGCGCCTGTTCACCTGCTGTGTCTTGTCTTCCCTTAGACTGTGGACACATCTTACTGGATTCGGAGCCCACCCAGATAATGATGATCTTATCGGAAGATCCCTAACCTAATTACTTCAGCAAGGATTTCTACCCCACCCCACCCCCGCCCCCAAATAAAGTCACAGGCACAGGTTCCAGGTGAACCTATCTTTTAGGGGGCTGCCGTTAAACCCACCACCAGTTCTAAGGACTTTGGAGGAGGGCCCCATGGGGTCAAGTCCGCTGCCCCTCCTCAGCCACAGGCTTGGCTTCTGTCCCCTTCATCCCAGCCTCTGCTTCGAAATAGTCACCGTGTCGGAGGCCCCATGCGTCCACTGAGGACTCCCCCACACACACACCGTGTGTGGGAGGCCAGGTGATTCTCCCTGACCAAAAGGCTCATCCTTTCCAATGACGTCTTCCCTCAGCCTCCCAAAAGAAACAGGTCCCAAAAGAAACAAGCTCTGGCTGCTTACCTCCGCCTTGGTCTTTTGGGAGAGACCCGGCTTTGTAAAAGCGTCACCTGTTCCCACCGGGGTATTTCCTGTCAGACAATCTCGAGCTCCCTGTGTCCCCTCCGCTTTCTTTGGAAGAGACCCAACTCCTTACTCTTTTCCCAAGAATCCTGCGATTGAACACTGGGAACTTCCGAGGGTGGCTTTCTTTTCCCCTTCTTCCAGCAAATCCTCTCGCAGAATCTTTAATGACAGCTTTAGCTGCCCCTGCCGAGGCCTTGGGGCCCGCTGGACATAGCCTATTTCATCAGTCCTTCGTAAGAGGACCGTGTTCCTGTCCGAAGGACTTCACAGAAGGACTGTTTGATAGAACTGCTCCAAACTCCCAGGCCTCGTCAGTTTCTTTGTCACGGTGTCTCCCTCTGAGGGCAACCCAAACACTACGACCGAGGAGTCCTTTGGGGGCAAGTTAAAGACTCCTTCACTGAAGATTTCCATCTGCCCATCCGCCCAACGTCTCTCTTTGAAGCTTCTTCCAGTGGAACGGGTCCCGAGATTTCCCTCAAGATGAAAGGAACTGGGGTACTCCTGCTGGAGTGGCTTTCTTTTTGAAAATCCCAGCTCCTTCCCCTCGAGACAATCCCTGTGAGACCCAGTTACGCTCATTAACGCTGCGCTGCCTTTCAACACACAGGCAGTCTCTCTGCAGTGCCTCCCTGTCTGCGGATCCACGTGGTCCTCCCAAGGCTTCTCTTTCGCATGAAGGCCCATCCCACCCCCACTTGCCCTGTATTACCTGCTTCTACTAAAATGTTCCTCTCTGAAATCGCCCAGGCCCTTGCTGCTGCCATCTCTTCGTGGGTTAACGCGTCCCCCCACTCCCACGATGGCATCTAGCCTTTTGATGGCCCAACTTACATTGATGATTTCCATTTCTGACCCAGTGCTCCCCCTGCAATGTCTCTGTACAATACGGAGTAGAAACAAGCGTAAGACAGCCACGAAACATCCACTGTCATGGAGGACTTGCTTGAGTGCTACTATTCCCACTGGGAATTTCCACTGTAGGAAAGTTCCTTCGGTTCCCACTGCCAATTTCCTGCCTACGGTGTCCCCAGTGACAGCCAAGAAGGTTCATCTTTGACCTGTGGACCCAATTAATCAACATACGCAAAGCGTCCTCTTGTGAATCACTCATCCCCATGGAAACAGCCTTCCTCTCACTTTGAGGACCTTGCCTTGCATGACAGTCTCCCATCCACTTCAGCCTCACTCGTCTCCGGAGCCCGGGTGGCACAGGGGTTCCGTGTCGGGCTGCGGTCCGCCTGACCAGCAGTGCCATACCACCAGCAGCTCCGAGGAGAAAGACTTGGGTGTTCTGTTCCCGGCAACAGTTACAGTCTCGGAAACCCAAGGAGGTCACAAGAAGTCAGCATGGACTCGATGGCAATGACCTCGGTTGTTCAACCTCCCTGAAAAAGTCCCCTTCCCGCAGGTTTGGCCTGCTTCCATTGAAGCTGTTTCCTTCTTGCTAGGTCCTATTTTCTAAGACTCAGAAAGACCAGACCCTCACGCCACTGCTTCCTGTTTGTGTCCGGAGTCATGGTGGAGGTGGTCAAATGAAATAAGCCACAGGAAAGACCCTCAGTGGGAGCCTGGCCCCATGCTCAGTAGAGTGGTTTCATCTAATAATGGGTTCTGCGAGCCTCCTTTGCCCATGGAGAGCTCAATAAACCCGCCATCAACATTAAGTTGGTTCTCATAGTGACCGCCTGTGTTACAGGATAGGATTGCTCCTTAGGGCTTCTTGGCTGTAACCTTAATAGAATCTGAACGGAAGCAGATTGTACCACCTCTGGACCGGGACATCGTAATGTTGCTGGACTCCATCAATTCCAGTCCATGGGATGTCCACATGTGCAGAGTGGAGCTGCTCCGTGGGACTTTCAGGGATTTAACCTTTCAGAATGAGATCAATTCCAATCCATGAGATGCCCACATGTGCAGAGTGGAGCTGCTCCATGGGACTTTCAGGGATTTAACCTTTCAGAATGAGATCAGTAAGCCTGTCTTCCAAGGCACCTCTGTGTCAGCTTAAACAGCCAACCTTCTGGCTAGTAACCAAGCACTTAATCATTGGTGCCACCCAAGGGCTCTAGCGGATGTAATAGTAGATATCAGTTATTAAGCTCCTGCATGTGCCAGGACTATACAAAAGTAGGTAGATGATAGATAGATAGATAGATAGATAGATAGATAGATAGATAGATAGATAGATAGATAGATAATCCTACACAATCCCCAGAATAGTCATTTCATATATAAGAAAATGGAGACATAGGGACTTTAAATACTTTATCCAGGGACTTTAAAAGACTTTGTGTTAGTCAATAACAAAAATCTGTCTGACTCCCACTCTTGATGTTTCACCACTGTAAGAACTTTCTGCTGCGCCTATATTTTGGTTGTAGACAAAAATGCCCAGAGAGAATAAAGTGACCTTCTCCCCTCCTTGCTTCCAGCCTATGAACTTCAAGAGTGCCCAGACCCAGAGCCCTTTGCCAATGGCATTGTGAGGGGAGCTGGCTACAACGTTGGACAATCAGTGACCTTCGAGTGTCTCCCAGGATATCAACTGATTGGCCATCCTGTCCTCACATGTCAACACGGCACTAACCGGAACTGGGACCACCCCCTGCCCAAGTGTGAAGGTACGTCCCTCCCTCGTCCCTGGTGATTCTTCCTGGAGGTCAGGGAGACTGATCCCAAGCAGTCCAGCAGTCCACTTTTCAGCTCCATGGGCTTGGCCATGCTGGAAGCTCTGGGTCGAGCTTATCCATCCCATTCTTTTATGAACAGGACTCAGGCAGTCAGGGGAGACTGTCCTGGGGAATGCCCTGGAGCAGAGTTAGGAAGGATTGAGGCGAGAGTTGACCCCATCCCTAAAGAGCCACAGCCCAGAGGAAGACACACCCAGCGCTTGGGAAGATCTGATGCACTAGATGTTCCCAGTGGGAAGGGAAGCTTTGGGGTGAAAGTGTTCGTCATGGCACCTTTCCAAAGGCAGGAGAGAATGAAGGCTCTTTCTCAAAAGCATTTTGCTTCCCTCTTCACTCTTCCCCGTCCGGTCTCCGCCCGACACATGCCTGAGAGAGATGAGTTGCTCGCCTCAGACAACTAGAGGTGGCACATCCCTAGGTCTTTGAGCTTCACCAGAACCAGGATGGAAAAGCGAACCTCCAGGATGCCCACCTCAGTCCCCTTGCTTTGTGTTTTTCTTTCCTTTGGGGACCCAGGATTGTCCATGAGAGGAAGCTGGTATGTGACGGGAAAGAGGAAGGAAATGCCCAGGTCCTGGGATCTGATTGCCCTGGGCTCCATCTCTAAGCCACCACCCCCTGGCTTTGTGACCCTGGCAGAGAGACTCACCTCTCTGAGCTTCAGTGTCTTCAGCAGTAAAATGGACTCCTTGTCTCTACTGTCCATGCTGGAAGGATCTAATAGATGGTTTGTATAAAACACCCAGCGCAGTCACTCGCACCCAGCTGGTGAACTCTTTAAGCATCAGAGATCCTGGAAAAATAAACCTTGTTTACAAAGCTGAGCTGTCCAGGGGTTGGCTTATAAAACATTAATTTTGGGAAATCTTAAAACCTCATTGGGCTTTCAGATTCCCAGGACCGTCCCCAGGCAGAGCGAATTGATTTCTCTGAAGCTGTTGGTTGGCCAAGCTGTGTGGCACGTTGTTTGCTGGTCTCTTCCAAAAGGTTCAAATCTCCCACGGCTGCACTTCGGAGTGGCCTCGGGCT
The DNA here is from genome assembly GCF_000313985.2 of Echinops telfairi. Lineage (NCBI taxonomy): Eukaryota > Metazoa > Chordata > Mammalia > Afrosoricida > Tenrecidae > Echinops > Echinops telfairi. The sequence goes on from NW_022111357.1 coordinate 10,967,220, forward strand.
CCCCTCGGGCCACCACAAGGCATGGCCATGTCACTTGAGAAAGTGATGTTGACTCCTCCCTCCAACAGGCCATGTCCGAAAGGGTGACCATGACAAGGACCTGCCACTAGGCACCCACAAGTAGACGGCCATGTCAAAAGCAACTCTTGGAAAAGAGCATTCGAGGGTGCTCCTTTTGCCCTGGTCCCCAAACCAGGAATCCATGGGAGTGGGAGGTAATCCCTAACCCGTTCCCTGTAAACACCCCTGGGGCAGCCACAAGAGCGGACAGCATCCTGCCGACCCCTTCACTGTATCCAGGAAAACATGGGCCCAGGATCCTCTCCCAGGCAGCCCAGACCTGGGGCTGCTTTCCCATTCTCTCCTTCCGCCAGGCAGCCTGAAGGATGGCTGTGTCCAGTGTGCACCCATGGCGTAAAGGAGAGAAGTGGCCAGTCACAGGCTGCTCCTCCTCCTCCTCGAGGAACAGCAAGAGAGGATGACAGGCCCAGGGGACATGGGATCTGAGCCCGCCATGACTGGAGGCTCAGGTCCTGCCAGGGAGGACGGTGGCACATCTTCAAGACTCCCAAGCCAGACCCAGTGGCAGAGAACTGCAGCTCCAGGTCTTGGGACTTGTGTGGAGCTGATTTGTATCCATGTTGATACCTGACACCACCAAATATTAAACCTGGACAAAGCACTTGCTCTGTGCCCAGCACGGTGATGCCATTGCAGGGACATCAGTGACCTGCAACCAGAGGGCGGGCCTTCTGGGGGAGCTCACTGCCTCACCTCAGTGGATGTCACATCATTCCCACCAGCCACTTCCTCCTCTATAATCTCAACTTGCTCCTGTGACCCTGGCTGGCTGTCCTGAATACCATTGTCTGGATCTAGTGAGAACAGATCTTTGTATGCGGAGACATGAGAGCTTTGAAGTCAGCACAGGCGGCCAAAGCTCCCTAGGGTCCCAGGGGTGGGAGAGGCAGGAGGTGACATCAGGGAGAGCTCCTGCCGAGGCTGGACGAACAGACAAAGTTGGAAAGTAGAAGGACAGGGCTTCAGCCCCCAGCCTTTCAGAAGGGCTCCTCTTCTGAACTCTCAATCTAACTCCTCTCGCTTCCTGTCCTGTCAGCTTCCTCTTCCTCTCTCCAGTCCTAAGGGAAAGGACGTCCTTCCTCTTCCTGTCTGACCTTCTGTTCTGGAGCCTCCCCAGTAGGGGCACTCAAGTAATTGAGTAACCAGCTCGCTGCCCTAATGACCATTTTACATATAAAAAACAATATCCCAAAAGGGCGTTTATCATTTCATATAGTTAATACTGAAATAAAAAAAACTAAAAGACGTACACAAAACTAGATTATGCTATAAGAAAGAGTTTTAAAATATCAATGAAAAAATATCAAAGAATACCTGACAACAAAACACAACTGTTATTTGAGATATTTTCATACTGCTTCTTGATCAGCATCCTCACCTGCAATATTCTCCACTTTGATCCAAGCGTCATCGGCTGTGTGATTGATCCTTAACCATCTTCCCACTGTGGGAGTAGGATCCTAAATGCAAGGGGATAAAAACGTTCTGTTGAACCAGTTCGAATCCACTGAATCGCATCACTGATCCTACCCACTCATGTCCTCTTCCCGAGCTGTGCAGGACACTAATCTCCTTCTTCTTGCCTGTCTTTCAAATTCTCCTTGCTTTATAATCTTCCCCAACCTCCTGTTTGGCTTTTGAATTTCGCCAGTCGGAATTTAAAGCACACTGAAGCCTCTCTTGCAAAGTCTCCACCTGGACCCCACTTTTCTCTCAACAACTATCTCTTCCCTCATAAGCTATGCTGCACGAAAGGATATCTTGCACATGAACCTTCTTTTTACCTTTTTCTCATTTTAATTCTTCTGGAGATTATGTCAGGTTGTTATTAGATACCATCAAGTTGGTTCCAACTCACAGCGGCCCCATAATACAAGAGAACAAAACACTGCGTGGTCCTGAGACAACCTTTCAATGGTTGCTGTGTTTGCTTCTGTTGTTGCCACCACTGTGCCAGTCCACCTCACTGAGGCTCTTCCTCTTTTTGGTGAGTCTTCTGCCTTACCAGCATGACTGGGACGTGTCCCTCCTGATCGGACATGTTCAGATTACATGTGACCAAGCCGTCCATCTTCGCTTCTACCAAGCATGCTGGCTAGACTGCTTCACACACAGATTGGCGTTGTCTTGTGGCAGTCCGCGGCATCTCCAATCGTTCGTTGCCAGCGCCATCATTAGAAGCAGCGATTGTTCCTCATTCTTGCAGATTCATTGTCCAGCTTTCACAGATACCATGGCTTAGGTCAGGGGCACCGTAGTCCGCAAGGTGACGTCTTGCTTTTTAACACTTTAAAGAGGTCTTTTGCAGCAGGTTGGCTCAGTAGAAGATGTCTTGGTTGCTGATTCCATTGATGTTGACTAGAGAGACCAAAAAGAAGAGATACTTCACAATGTTTCCTCCATTTTTCATGATGTTGCTCATTTCCAGGATTCTCATTGTGATGGTAAGGATTGTTGTGTTCTGTATGGAGAGGCGGAACCCATACTGACAGCTGTCCTCTGTGATCTTCATCAGCAAGGGCTCTCAGACCTCATCACTTTCAGCAAGCAGGTGATGGCACCTGCTTGTCACAGTTGTTCACAAGCCTTCCTCCTCCCAGATGCCACATTCTTCTTCAGGGTGTGCAGTTTCTCATTGCATTTGCTCACCACACAGATTGAACAAATATGATGAAAGGAGGCGACCCTGACGCACACCTTTCCTGACTTTAAACCACACAGCATTCCCTTGTTCTGTTAGAAAAACTGTCTCATGGACTAAGTATATAGGTCTGCATGGGAAGACATTAAATCATTTTATACCCAGAAGAACAGCAATCACAATCACGCATAGCTGAATCATAATCTTATCAATCTCTTCGCCATCTTCTTACCCAGATCCATGACGAAAATGGAGGCCGTTTGGTGGGAGTAACAGGGGCCCTGGTTAGAAAAAGGGTGTAGATAATCCAGCACATTGCCAGAGGAAACATGCCAGTTCCTAATGTCTCAACCACATGTGACAGGTGTCACTTTACTCGTAGTTCAATGGCTGTCACAACCGTACCACCTCCCCTCTATCAGTTTGTCATACTGTGGTGGCTTGGCTGTTGCTGCGACGCTGGAAGCTGCTGCTGCTGTTTCAAGGACAAGCAATGTCAATGTGGTAGACAGGCTTCAGAGAGCTTTCAGACAGACTAGCAAGAAGGGCCTAGAGATCTACTTCCAGATATTGGCCAGTGAAAACCACTCCGATCACAGTAGAACATTGTCTGTTATCATTCTGGAAGGTGGCACAGAGCCAAACAACATCTCCTTCTATTTCATATCAGGTCACCCTGACTCAGAGCCAATCCTCTGACCACTAACAGCCACCTAACAACTCTAAGTCAAGATCTAAACACTGCTCTTGTTAAAAAGCATCTTCCAGGTCTGATTGGAAAACACTCTTAAGGGCCATCAGACCGACCTGGAACCATCTATCGGGTTTTTGTTTGTTTGCTTTGTTTTCTTCTGCCCTATACCTATCTGTTTAAGATAGGCAGAACAAACAACCCCCAGGAGAAAACAATAGGACCGGTGGTCCTGGCAGGACATGGGAGAGGAAGGGGCTGGGAAGGGGAGCAGGAGCCAACAAACTCAGGGATAAGGGAACAACAAGAGATCTAAAATTGATGGCGAGGAGGGCATATCATGCCTGGTGGGGTTTGATCAAGTGCAATGTATCCGAGAGGAATCACTGAGAGCCGAATAGAGGGTTAGCATGATCATGGGACAGGAGGAAGGTGAAAGGAAATAGAGGAAAGAAGTAGGAAGCAAAAGCTCTTTATAAAGGTATAGCTATAGGTGTGTAGATATGTAAATATATTAATTTATAATGAAAGGAATAGAGGCCAATTCATATAACTTATATGTTAAGTATTAAGATAGCAGACAGACTTTGAGCCTCTCCTCAAGGCCTCCCTAAGCAGAACACTTTGCTCTAGTAACCTGGCACTCTTTGATACTCACCTTCCCGACATGATCACCACAGACAAAATGTGGGGAAGAAAGCTGATGGTGCCCAGCTATCAAAAGATATAGCACCTGAGGTCTAAAAGGCTTGAAGTTAAACAAGCAGCCATCTAGCAGGGAAGCAAATAAGTCCACAGGGAAGAAGCACACCAGCCTATGTGATCATGAAGTGTCGATGGTATCAGAATCAAAAGATCCAAAACAAACAATTATATTTATGTGAAAGATGGGGACTTAGAGTGGAGACCCAAAGCCCTTCTGTAAACAAGTGGACATTCCCCCCACCCCTGAAGGGTTACAAGGAAGGAATTCAACCAGGGTACAGTATAGCACAGATGAAACACATCATTCCTCTAGTTTCTGAATGCTTCCTCCCCCCACTACCATGACCCAGTTCTACCTTACAAATCTAATAGAATGGAGAACACACATTGATACAGATAAGAGCTCTCAATACATGGAATTTAGCACAGATAAACCCCTCAGGAACAGTAGTGGGAGCGGCGATATCATGAGGGTAGAGGAATGGTCAGGGAGGGGGAAGGGGAAGAAAGGGGGAACTAACCACAAGGTTGAATATATAGTCTCCCCACCACCAACAACAAAGGGGAAGAATAACAGAAATGTGGGTGATGGGAGACAATGCCTTGTGCTGGGCTAGGGGACTTCATTGAGAA
>NW_022111357.1:10972070-10980806 GCF_000313985.2 Echinops telfairi
CAAGTAGAAAGAAAATGTTTTGGAAATGCGGATGGCAACATAAATACAGTGTGCTTAATACAATTGAATGATAGCTTGCTATAAGATGTGTAAGAGCGCCCCAATAAAATGATTAACTTTTAGAAAGCATATTTTAAAAAGAAAGGAGTAGTGGAAGCGATAGTTTCATAATTGCTTAGTTCTCAAAGTACTGCAGCTCTTGCCCTGCCTTAATCCGCACTGCCTTCTTAGGAAAGAGGGAGATGGCACCAGTGTCCCCTGGTTATTGCAGGTCTCTTCCATTAGAAGGAAAGAGGCGGGGGAGGGGTTGGGGGTTGAGGCAGACCCATAGAGATGACTGCATTGAACACCAACAAGCCAGATGGGACGTTGGGACTGGTGGACAGAGCCAGACGCAGCCATCCTCAACCTGCTCTCCATTCCCTTATCTCCCCCCACCCCTGTGAGCTGCATGCCTTGTGCTGGGCTAGGGGACTTCATTGAGAAGTCGGCTGAATCCTTGGGTGACCTCCAGCATTCATCTGTGTTTTTCTGTTCCTTCTCTGGCAGTCCCCTGTGGCGGGGACATCACCTCTTCCAATGGCACTGTGTACTCCCCGGGGTTCCCCAGTCCATACACCAGCTCCCAGGACTGTGTCTGGCTGATCACCGTGTCCATCGGTCATGGCATCCACCTCAACCTCAGCCTTCTGCAGACAGAGCCTTCCGGGGACTTCATCACCATCTGGTAGGACTGGGTGCCAGGTCAAGAGCCAATCTGAAAGGAGCATTAGTTGGGTTCTGAACGGAATTATCCATCAATTTGTTCAATAAACTAAGAGCTCAATGGTTCTAAAATGACTGTCCACCTCTTGGTTGTCTAAAAGATCTGGTGGATGATCCGCGTCACTCCTTAAAATGAGATCATAGTGGCCAGGGGTCTGGGTCCTGTTGGAGCTCACCGAAAGTGCTAGCAGCCTGTGACGGGAGGAGGGCCAGATATGAAGACCAACCTTGGCATTTCCAGAGTCTCAATGAAAATTCAGGAACTCTGCTGACATAGTGGGATATCCATTGGGCTGCTAACCTCAAGGTCAAGTCTACCAGCCACTCCTTGGAAGAAGGATGAGGCTGTCTGCTCCCTTGAAGATTTACACCCTTGGGAGATCAAATGGGCAGTTCTGCTGTGTCCTAAAGAATTGCTCTGAGTCAGCATCAACTCGACATCAGTGGGTTTGGTTTTAAACTAAAACTCTATGTTTAACCTGGCTTAGCTACCCATTTCGGGTAGAGCTTGGTAATGACCCACTGGTCATCTCATGGGATGCAAAGCTCTATGTCAGCGCTGCCCAACAGTACTTTCTACAATGGTGAAAAGGTTTCCTCCCTGTGCTGTCCAGTGTGGTGGCCACCAGCCACAGGCGGCTTTCAAACACTTGAATGGGACTGGAGTGACAGAAGCTTATTTTAAATGTTACTGAATTTTAACTAATTTAAATGTAAATAGCTCCCGGTGACTATGGCTACTAAATTGGACAGCTCAGCTCCGAGTTACCAAAAAAGATTGAGTTCATTTTAAAAGGGGAATATAATACATTATTAATTGATAAGTGCATTTTCCTACACAGTTTTTCCCAAGCCACTGGATCTTTGGACAAAAATAAAATTTTGAAATTCCTTTGGGGGGATGGTACTGCCACTTTAGGAATGAGCAGGAGATCGCGGGACGTCCTTCCCTAGACTCCCAGTGCTGAATGACATTAAGACCAGGCTGGGTAGGTGAAGAATCAGGCGAACGGAGAATGGGTGCAAGCTTCACGTATTCTGTCAGCTCTAACAGAGAGGATGGGGAGAGATTAGAGGGTGGTGTTAGGACTCTGGGAAGGCAGTGTTGGCTGTGCCGGAAGGGTCACAGCCACCTAAACCAGGTGGACGGCGTCACTGGGGGAAGAGACATCCAGGAGGACTTGTAACTGAGCAGGATCTTCTTTCCCACGCACAGGGACGGGCCAGAGCAGACAGCTCCACCGCTTGGAGTCTTCACCCGGAGCCTGGCCAAGAAAACAGTATACAGCTCATCCAACCAGGTCCTGCTCAAGTTCCACCACGCCGCAGCCATGGGGGGCATCTTCGCCATAGCCTTCTCTGGTCAGTATGGAAGCTTGGTTTGGTGGGCAGGGCCAGGCTCTCAAGTCAGGCCTGGGCTAGCCGGATGGCCCTATCATTCATTAGGATGTGACTTTGAATGAGCTGTCACACCTCTGTGGGATTCAGTCTCCTCAGACGCATGAGAATGAAATGCCTGAGTGTATGTGAAAGCTCCCAGCACACGGCTCCATAAGGCTAAGTTTTTCTGCTTCTGTATGACCCGGGAAGAAAGCCACGCCAGATGAATACGTGATGCCAAGTCCAAGCTCAGAGGCACCAGGGTGAGGATAGTCATCCTGCTTGTTCAAATCAGTTCGCTGGTGGAGTTGCTAATAATTACCTTTGCCCAGCTTGACTCTTAGCACCTTCTAGGGCGCCCCCACTCCAAGGGACTCTGGACCTAACTACTGACCTTACAAGGAAGACTAGCTTCTTGTGTACAAGAGAGGGCTTGGAAATTTCGAGTAGGAGGCAGAGCACAGTTGTTCAAGTTAGGTTTGGCCTGATCAACAGCCTGTTTGCTAAGAATCTGGGGTTATAGGTCTGGATAGCGTTTCCTCGTGTTTGTTATGGTGGACACGCAATCACAACATTCATAGACAGTTCTCTGCGTGCTGTGCCCAGGGTGTAAGCCTCTTGGATGACATACACAACTGGAATGTTCATATTAAGAAGGGGTGGCAAGACTTTCTCTTGATTACTTTGGGTCTATCATCAGGAAAGACCAATCACGAAAGAAGGTCACCCACATGGGTGAAGTAGGGGATCAACAAGAACAAGGGGAACCCTCCACGAGCTGGATTGGCACCGCAAAGAGTTCGTGCATGTCAGGGATCTTGAGGGCAGCACAGAGCTGGCCAGTGTTTTGCTCTGCTATTCATAAAGTCTCCACAAGGGGAGCCAGCTCAGCAGCAACGAACGACAACAGTGTTGACTCGGTGTGGCTCTCACCCTGCAGGTGCCTTTAGAAGCCCAGGTGCGGTTACTCCACTGTCATGTGTGGCCACGTCTCCGCCCTCATGACTGCGCTTCTGTTTCCTTAGAGGTGTGTATACATGACTGTGGGTAGGAACTGACTCAATAGCGCCTAACAACAACAACAACAACAACAGACATGACAATGAGTGTGCAGGCCATGAGGCTGGATGTTGGGGTCTGAGGGTCCCCGTAAACAGTTTTATTTTTCCTTTCCTAGCTCAGAACCAATTGAAAGCTAGACCTAGGAATCAGACGGATGAGAAACAACACAACAACTTTATTCCTGTTGAAAAACTATAGTAGAGGCTATGCCTTGGGTAGATGACAAAGTAGGTCTGCTAAGCCAAACTTACTGTTCTTGAATCAGAGGCCTCCCATTCAAGATCAGAGTCCACCCGTACAAAACTGGCCACAAGGCTGGAAGAATGGCCAGACCCCAGTTCCTGCAAAGCATCTTTTCCCGTAGAGCCCAGTATGCTCAGTTTTTAATTCCAAACTCCCCCGGGATATAACTGAGCCCCTTGTGGAGAAAGGAGAAGGAACATGCTACAATCAGGAGATACTTCTTCGATCCGGACAGCTTCCAACCAGGAGAGCCCTCAGCATCTTCTCGTCCATGCCCACAGGCGGGTCGTCCTTCTTTGCTCTGCTAGCCACGGGACTTCTCTTGGCCTCTGCCATGCTCAGGCAAGGTTACAGCTCTTTAGTGCCTCCAAGAAGTACCCAGAGATACCTCACTCTGCCAAGGAGCTTCCTGCCCGAAGGCACTCAGCTAGCTGTCTCTGACTGTGGGCGAGCGCATCCACGGCAGCAACCACCTTGCACTGGTCGCCTGCTTCCCACTGTTCGGATTCTGCTGCTGGTATGTGCGGCGGTTGCCACTGCTTCTCGCCGTCTTCAGTGTTCAAGCTCCTGGTCCATGCACCTACTGTAGAAGTTTCGCTTTTCGCTTTCTGTCTCTTTCTCCACCTGAGCTGTTGCCAGCTAGGATGGCCCTTCTAGTCAAAATCCCCTATGTGACTTATTATAAAGTCCGGCCTCTGTGCCTTTGGCTATAATCCCATTTGGAGGAAGTTCTCTGCTATGGTCAGGACCGGGATGAAGGTGGGATTTCATCTCCGCCATAGTAAAGGGGATGAGCCAGGCCACCTCCTTGTGTTTCCTTGGGGTATGGTCTGCTGAACGACAAAGAGCACACCTACCTCAAAGCCGTTGCTCTGTGAACAAGAGCCACCTCCAAAGCAGGCGCACAGAGAATGCCCCGGCCAGTGGAAGAAGGACCACCGTGGAGCCTGTTTGAGACCTCCGTCTGAAGCTTTCGCCAAAGGCACCAGAGGCCGTCTTCAGAAGACCATGGGACAAAGCAAAGGAGCCAGGCCCAGGGCAGAGGCAAAGAGGCCAGGAGACGGAGCACAGGAGCAGCACCAATGCTGTGAGGCAGAGCGGTGGGCCAGCTTCTTGGTCCATGGAGGGAGAGGCTGGTGACGAGAGAGACTTGGCAGCTGGCTGGGGAGACGCACTGCCAGTGACTGCATCCTTCTGCTTGCTGAGCCTGACTGGTGGTAGCCTGTCAACTTTCTTAATAAACCCCTATCGTTGTGAGTCTTGTCGCTGTGAGTTCTGAGTGGTCACTGCAACGAATTATCAAACTCAACAAAAAGAAGAGTGTTGTGGGAGGAATAATTGATGTTAGAATCAGCAAAGGAAGATGGAAGGTGGAAGCATGTCTGGCACCTGCCTTACAGCCATCGGGAAGCCAGAGGAGGTCAGATGTGGCCCCGCTTCACGCAGCTTAAATAGCACCTCTATCTTTGTCTCTTGTGTCTAAAACGTTCTCAGCTCAAGAACCCCAGGCCCAAAGGACCTGATCTGCTCCAGGCTCCTCTTGATTGTAGGGAGGTCCCCTTCAACCTCTGTGGCCTGATGTATGTATGGGTTGTGATAAGAGCTATAGGAACCCCCAATAAGATGATAAAAAGGAAGAAAGAAAGAAATAGCTGGCCTGTAACCTTCAAAAGGATGAGAGGTCTGACGGTCAAGGGAAGACGCCTGAGGACCTGCCCAGACTAGAGGAGCTGAGGGAGACATGACAACGAAGTGTAACATGTGACTCTGAGCCGCATCCTAGGGAGGACTTTGTGGTGACAGGTGATGCAACTTAACGAAATGTGACCATTCCCAGGCAGTACTGAATGAAGGGGTTCCAAAAGTTCGTGGGGAAATCCCATTATCTTTTCATTCCATTTTTTTTTGTCATGAACATTTGAAGCCCGCCAGTGTCAGTATTCGTTTTCTGATTTCAGGGTCACGTGGTGTTTCGCGCGGGAGAATGGGCTGATTTGAGGGGAGCACGTGATAAAACGCCCCAGGGTTAGGAGGCAACACCTTGACCATTTACTCCAAAATGAGTCCTTGAAAGACAAAGGTCTTCCCGCTCCGCTCCCAGCTTTTCTCTACATTTGTGATCCTTTCCAATTAAATGTTGTATTTACAAGGGGAGCTAGGTCAGGGAAAAAAGGGTGGGAAAGAAATGCCATGTAAAGGTAGAAATCGGCATGTGAATCGGCAGCAGCCCTGCCGAAAGCCAGGTCAGGGATGTGGAGGACCCAGCTGACAAGCTCAATGGGAAGAAGCCAAACCGGAGAGACTGGCAAATGACAACAGAGAAAATGGTTGAAAATGATACAGGACCAAGGAGTCAATAAAGCACTTAGGAAAGGAGAACTAAGTGACTGGAACAGAAATCATAAACGTTCTCTAAAACCAGAGTATGTACCATAAGCTATGTGTATAAAGAAAAAGCCATGAGCTTTGTAGTTGCCTCATCTGAATGTGGAAACCGGACAACGAAAAAGGCAGGCAGAAGACGAATCGATGTGTGTGAGTGGCGGTGGGGTACCAGGACTGACGACCCAGGGCCTGCCAGAAGAAAGAACGTGGAACATTCTTAGGGGCATGATGGGAATGCTCCTTAGATTCTCCTTCAACGCTAGCTTACTTTGGATGCTCTAGCTGAAAAGACCAATTTCTAATAAAGGCATCATGTTTGGCAAAGGTCAGTCAAAACACGGGAGGCCCTCAAAGGGATGGATTCACACCGTAGCCACGTCAATGAGCCCGGGCCTACCAGTAATCATGGACTGGTGCCGGGCCGGGCCATGTTTCATGTATGATCTTCATAAGGTTTTATGAGTCGGAGCTGGCTTGATGGAAACTGAAAACAAACAACACAGCATGAAAGAGCTTGCTGACCCTAGTCCAGGGGAAATCGAAACAGTCTGAACATGACTTTAAATCATAAGGATATGTATAGATATAGATATAGAGATAGATATATATAGATACAGATACAGATGATATAGATATAGATGATATAGATATAGATATATAGATACTTCACTGCAGTTAAGTCTAGTTTGACTTCTAATGCGCCTATCAGGCAGAACGTGCCTGCCCTCACAAGGTTCCATATTCCTTCAGGAAACAGACTGCCCCGTCTTCCTCCCACAGAGAAACTCTTGGGTTCAAACTGGTAACCTTTTGGTCAGCAGCCAAGCACTTTAAACACTGTTCTACCGGGGCTCTTTAAAAGGATGAAGTGGAGGAGAAATCTACTAGAAGTCAAGCATAGAAGGTTACCTACAAGAGTCCAAAATCAATCCATGCTCAGACTAATTATTTGGGGCACTAAATTCCAGAAGTAAGTGAAGCATTTCCCTAGATGTTTCAGGGGTGAAGAGGCTGATGACTTCACATGTGGAGGCAAGAAACAGCCATTCACACGTGTTTAAGGGCTTCACATTTAGAACAGCCACTGTCGTAGTTTGAATCGTTTCTCGAGGAAGTATTCCACTCAATGGGAGATCCACCGTCAAGTCAAATAGAGAAGCGGTACAACAGAGAAGATTGGTGAGTCTTGACACCAGCTGTATTCGGCTAAGTTTTATAGAAAAACAGAACCAGTGACCCTCATGTGCATATCACAAAGAGACATATCTTTCATATCAAGAAAGTGGCCCAGCCCAGTCCAACTCAAGTTGTGGGTCAGGTTCTACTCAAAGCAGGAAGCTGGGAGACCACACGCTGCTGGGTGCAGGGCTGCTTGGCTCCAGGATAGACAGGAATACGGCAGGGTGCTGACACTGACAGCTCCCGGGGTTGGTGGGCCACATGGCCCACCAGCTCCAGACATGAACGTAAGAAGGCGAAGGGCCAAACAGATTGCTCTCCGGGTCTCGCACGAATGGGTCTCACACCCAAGGAGATGCTCTTAGACTACGACCTGATTGGCAGGTTACCTTCCCAGATGTTTGAAGTTGACACAAAACCTAACCATCACACTAGCTAAGCATGGATTTGCCTACATAGTAATTGAAAATATAGATTCAGCATAGAATGTAAATCCCACATTAATTCCTAAAATAGTAAACTAATAATCGTATACTTGAAAACAGCAAAGTAGCTGAAAGAAGGATAAGAAATGGGGAAGTTCTCATATTTCTAGAGCATGGAGCTAATAGCTGTTATTCCATTTTTTACTTTAGTAATGAGAGAGCTAAAGGTGCAGAGTACATGAGAGCCCTTCATGAATCAAAAAGAGATGCAATACTTTTAAATCATGAGAGGAGAAATAGCAAGTAAGACCAAATTCACATGTGCATGCATATATATGAGGTAGGAAAAAATAAAGAGCACAGATACAGAAAGCATAGATGAGATAAAGCCATAAAATAAAATCATCTCACTCTCATGGTGAATCCACATCTCATGAAGTCCCATTCTCTATTCAAACTAGCAAACACGATATTTAGATGCGTTTAAATAAAAATCTAGCTATAGTTTCTTCGCCAGAGCGGAAGCAGGTAGGCACCAGACCGTTTACAAAGAGAAGGACGGACAACGCTTCATCAGTGAGTGGACACAAACCGAAATGACGAGCGAAGGAAAGAGGAGGGCGGAAAACACAAACAGCATTGAAGGGGAAAGCTGAGTTATTTTATGTTGAGACATGCTGTCATATAGCATGTCAAGTTTTTAAATTTATAATCCTACTGGGATGCAAACTGGCACTTGATCTTGGACACCTTGAGAATACATATCAAAAGACCTTAATACAATATGATTAATGGCAGCCAAAACCTTTTGGGGTGCCTGAATAGTTCATACTGATCACCTTCCCTGCCTTCCCTCCCATGGGGACAGGGCAGCTCTCTGTGCCTCCTGACACCCCTCCCCCTGTCCCCAACCCCAGTCGCTCAGACCACAGGTCCTACCTAACTCCCGCAGGGGTCCTCAGGTGTTTTTCTTGGGAACTTAGAGTTGAACCGAAGGGATTCTGTGTCTTTCTGGACTGAAAATATATACGAAGAGGAAATAGATAAATTCAAATGCAGGGGCTGGCTATTTTCTATTGTCCGCGTGGACTGAGACATAGAAAACTATTAGGTACAGAAAGAGAATTCCTGAACTCCTGAAAGCCCTTCCATCTCTTGTCCTCTACCTTCCTGAGGTCATGGGCTCTCTGTTAGCTTTTTTTGCCAACCTCCCACTTATTGTAATCAATGTGTTTGAATAGTAGTTCTGGCAAAAAATACTGAAAGTACCGTGGACTTCCCCAAAGACAAACAAGCC
>NW_022111357.1:10982314-10985781 GCF_000313985.2 Echinops telfairi
TTCACCCATGGCATGAGGTGGTTCTCAAATTCACTATTAGTCTTTAATGCTGTATGGTATTCCATAGTATGTACTGAAGTGTATTTATCCATTTTGCCACTGGCAGGCATTTAAGTTGTTTTCCATGTGCTATTATTAGTAAATTGTTTTAACGTGCTAAAAGGCATGCGGTTACCATGATGTGGGGGTCAAATCCAAGGCAACCAGTAAAACCCTAATTCCCTGGTAGCTCCTCTCCTCGATGCTCTTGAAAGAGATCTACAAGGAACAGGCAAGGGAAAGCAATGCAAGGTGTGATTATCAGCTGGACTTGCACACACAACTCCAATGCAGAGAGCCCCGAGTCCTCTGGGAAGCTGAACTAAGCAAATGAGCCACGCTTTATTTGCCTGGACTGTGGTCAGGTGCTGTGGAGTTGGCTCCGATTCAAAGCCATCCTGTAGCCACCAGAATGAAGCCCTGCCCCATCCTGCACATGGTTGCTATGTCTGAGCCCATTGTCGCAGCCAGTTCATCTCATTGAAATGCCTGCCTCTCTTTAATTAACCCTTTAACAAGTGTGATGTCCTTCTCCAGAGACCGGTCCCTCCTGACAACGTATTCAAAGCACCTGAAAGGAAGTCTCACTCATTCTGAGTGTGCTTCTTCCAAGACAGATCTGTTTGTTCTTCTGGCAGTCCCAAGACGGTCTTTATCTCTGCCGACACCCTAAGTCAAGCACCTCGATGACTCGGTGGTCTTCTTGACTCATTGTCCAGCTTTCTTCCTGTGCAGAAACAGCGATGGAAAATACCACGGATTAGGTCAGGCACCTAGTCCTCAAAATGACTTTTGTTGTTGTTTAACTTTTTAACCTTTGAAAGAGGTCGTGTGCGGCAGATTTGCCCCCATGCAGTTTGTGGCTGGATTTCGTGCCTGCAGCGCCCACTGGCATTGATTGTGCACCCAACAAAAGGAAATCCTTGGCCAGGGCAGCGTGTCTGCGTTTATTGTGATGGTGCCCGTGCCCTGTTCGGAGGGCCGGGGTCTCAGTCCGTACGGAAGGCTGTCGTCGTTGGTCTTCGGCAGTGTTTCAAGACCTCTTGACTTCCAGGAGCAAGGTTGTGTCGTTGGAATATCTGAGGGTTCTTCTCTGATCCTGGCACCACTTTGTCCTTATATTTTGATATCCCCCTGTCCAGCTGCTCATATTGTTTGCACAGCATTCGGGTTGCCTGAAAAAGGATGGCAAAAAGATACAGCCTCGAGGCATGCCTTTCTTGTATAAACTCCTGTGGCATCTCCTCGTGTGTTCAAATGTTCTTGGGTTGTGTGTAGGATGCAGGTAAACGCACTTAAGCATTCCGGTATTCCTGTGCTTTGCAGTGTTATCCATGATTTGTTATGATTCAATAGTCAATGAAGCACAGATACACATCTTTCTGGTATTTTCTACTTTCAGCCAAGATCCATCTGATATCAACTTGACTTCCTGGTAGTTCCCTGCCAATGTACAATAGTCCTTTACTTGTCTTCTGAAAAGTTCGACTTCTCTGTAGTATTGCTGATCGTGTTTGGTAATTTCCACATTCCATTGGATCAACTTTCTTTGGAATGGGCACATATTTGGATCTCTTCTGGATTTCTAGGTATAGACTTGTCTTTCTAACCTTGCGTCTGTTTTTTTGTTGTTGTTGAATTATCTCAGCATTCCATTCTGTTATGCACAGAGTTGCTATGGGCCAGAGCCAACTTGATAGCACCTAACAGCAATTACCCTCTTATTTTACATAGCCTTCTCCTTCCCCCGAGTCAACACTTGACTGCCCTCTAGCCAGTGCCTCCCTCTCCGTCCCTTCCCCGGGCCATAACCATCAAAGTACAGATTTTAGTGTAAAACCTTTTTGACTTTTGTTTTAATGGCCTTATACGATATTTGTTATTTTGTGACTGACTAATTTCACTCATTGGGGAGATGTTACCAGCATCAGAGAGTGCTTCTTCTTTTGTATATAAGGTTGCTACCACTTGATTAACAAATTGAACTCCACCCTGAGCCAGGAGTGTCTAGTTGACTAGTAGCTAGCTGCCACACCAGCCATGCCTCATCCCCAAAGGGAGCTATAGTGTTTAAGACAAAATGCAAAGAAATCCTTCAGTGAAAACCTGTCAGATAGCAGGTGATACCATCAATGTAGTAAAGGTGTGTGCTGGCAGGAGGACCTATAAAAGGGCCTACACCAAAATCTTAGCCATGGTTGTGCCTAGGCTATGGGCTTGGGGGAACTTTGGTTGGTTGCTTTTCAGTACTCCAAATCTTATTGAGCAGAATTTTGGACATTTTCAAGAAATAAATGTAAACAGTGCAATGGTAAATCATCCTAATCAAAATAATAACCACAAGATATAAAATGCTTGACCTATATTTAGGTAGTGTTAATTATATCCAGGTAAATTTAGTATATTTTTATGGGAATTTTAAAGAATAATTAAGTATTTCTCAGAAGTTGTAAAGGTTACAGTGAGGCTGAGAGGGTTCATATATAAAACTATAAAAGAAAGCACCGCTGGTGTGACTACGTAAAAAATGGAATGCTTCTACAAAGAATGATGTGCCATAAACTATGAAATATATGTAACAGGAGAAGGTCAGTCTTGAATATTTAAAGAACACACTGCCAGTGGGACCGTAAAATAGTGTAAACACTGTGGAAAACAGTGTGTCACTTTCTTAAAAAGTTGGAAACTGAAATGCCATAGGATCCAGCCAATCCCACTACTAGGTCTATAGCCTAAAGAAATAAGGTATGTATGCACCCTCATGTTCATCAGCACATTATCTACAATAGCAAAGAGATAGAAAGAGTATATGTGGATAAATGGTAAATAAACTATGGTCCACACACACCATAGAATACTGTGCTATGTGCAGTAGAGAGTCACGAAGGGTCCATAAAGCACCTCATAGCACCTCCCGTATGGAGAATCCACAGAACAACCCGGAGGACATGATGCCCAGTCAAACTGAGGCCATCGCAAATGGAAAAATATTGTCTGAGACCACTATTAAGAACAGGTTTACACATAGAAAGAAGCATTCCTTAATAGTTACCACGCATGAGAGGGATAGGAAAATTGATAACTAGAGTGTCTCTCTCGTGGTCATTGAGTCAATGTTGACTCATAGCAACCTTATGGTGACCATATAGGACAGAGTCGAACAGCCCTCATGGATTTCCCAGACTGTATTTATTCATGGGAGTAGAAAGCCTCCTCTTTCTCCCTCAGATTGGCTGGTGGTTTCCAACTGCTGACCTTGAGGTTAGCAGCGCAACACAGAATTACCACACCCGCAGGGCTCTGCCTAGAGAGTAGACACATGTTAATTTGGGCGAAGAGAAATGTGATATACAATGAGGGGAGGTCAGCACAGCATGACCAAAGCAAAGAAAGAGCCTGGAGTTGCACAAGGGTGAAGGACAGCATAC
>NW_022111357.1:10997606-10998536 GCF_000313985.2 Echinops telfairi
ATTTGCAGAATCCCCATGTGGATCCAGCCTCCACTGAATTCCCTCTGACCATTGACGGGGATGGGAATGGCCTTACTGTCCACAGAGCACTTTCGAAAGTGAATTAGTGCAGCTATAGTTGGGTTAAAATTTAACACCTTATCATTTGTTCTCCCTTTTCACCCGTTTTAATTTTGTGTTAGTTTTTAATATTTTCTGCCTTGATTTCTGTCAAGTTTTTCTGCTTTATTTGTTAATTTGTTGGTTTTTGGTTTTTCATGCTTTTCTTTATATGAAATCCAGGATAGGTGAATCTACAGATAGAGACAATGGATGAATAGTTTCTTAGGGGGAAGTTCGGGGTAATTGGAAGCTAATAACAATGAGCACAAGAAAGAAGAAACTGATCTAAAATTGATTGTGGTGATGACTGGACAACTCTTTTTAATATGCCCAAGCCACTGAATGGTATGCTATGTAAATTATGTGTCAATAAAACTGTTAAATGTTTAAAGGGGGCTACCTGTCTCCCTGATGGCCTCTCACCCTAAGTGTAAGGGCTGAGCCTGTTTTGTTTAGTCTGGATCCTCAGCAGCTAACACTTCAACCCCTGCAGAGCTGACCATCCAAGGAGGTGGAGCACAAAAGAACGGTCACACCCTGCTGAGAAACTGTCGGTCACTCTGTATGAATTGGGGCCATTTTCCTGGACAGCAAAACAGTGGCTCTGTGGTTAAAGTGCACATCTGTTCAGTCACCCGCCACTCTGTTTCCATAAAGATTTGCAGACTTGGAAACCACCTAGGATGAAATGATTCTGTCCTGCAGGATCCCTGTGAGTCAACTCGTCCACAACAGGCTTGTTTTATGTTTATCAAGTTCAGGCGTGAGCGCCTTGGCATGTGTGAAATCACGGTTAAACCTGGCTGTTGGCACCAGAGGACCTCTTGG
>NW_022111357.1:10999923-11006924 GCF_000313985.2 Echinops telfairi
GCTCCAGTGAGCATCTTTACACAGAACATCTGGTTCCTGGGAATGAATTACTGGTGTTCAGCAAGAGATGCCTGTGCTGTAAAAAGGTCATGACCTTTAGTAATTTCTAGTCTAAAGAAAAACAAACCAAAAGGGGAGATAGTGAGAGAAGGTCCTTAAGGTACACATATGAGGGGGCTTCAAGAAGTTCATAGAGCAATGGAATCAAAAGATAATGGAATTTTTCCATGAACTTTTTGAAGACCTCGTACCTAAGTAAGGATAGTCATCGCAGTTTTGGTTTAATTTGCTAAGCTTTTGAAAGTCAAGTGCTTAGCAACAACCTATAAGATGAATTTCCATCAAGCCATATAATGGAAGCCTGTCATGTACATTTAATGAAGTGGGAAAGTCCTTACAATAGAATCGTATATGACAAGGTCCGCACAGTGGAGGTTGGGCTCCTTCGGGAAATGGTAATCATAACATCAGCAGCCGCTGTGGCTCCAGGGAACACTTCTGTGGCACTCACCTCTGTGCCAGGTGATGAATGAAGGCCAAGTACTGAGCCCACACTGAACTCTGCCTGGTACCACCATCCCGCATCCAAGTGCCATCCGGCCTCTGCCCAGAGGAATGGATTCCAGGTCCGAAAACCACTGAAGCTGGATGTGGTTGGCCCAGGTCCGAAGGCAAACGAGCTGCCCGGTGGGGGCTATCACATGAAGCACACACATCAGTTAGTGTCTGTGGAGTGGAGGGAATGTGTGGTTTGGGAGCAGCCAGACCTGTATTCAGATCCTGGCTGCACCACTCACTTCCTGGTGAAGGCTGAGCTGGTGAGACTGGAAGGTAGGTGACAGGTGTGGAAATGCCTGGCTCCCAGAGGGAGCACGGCAAATGCTCCTTTCCCTCCCTGGCATGCGAGTGACCATCACTGTCTGCTTCGGAGGCTCTCCTTCCTTCATTGTTGGTTTCAACCTGGGCTTCCCGGATGTCGCCTCGAGGACAACAGACAGGTGACTGCACAGCAGTAGAACAACCCTTGGCTTCATGCACCCCGCACACAGACTGAATGCAACGTGCAGTCATGAATAATAAAGTCAGTACACTTCGCCCCCACTGATATTGTCGTGTGAGTAAATGAGGGACAATTACGTGAAGACATCAAAGGCTAAGTGCCCTTGTTATACAAATGATGCCCTTACACTCATTTGCCTCTTGATTCTTTCAGCGTATCCACTCACCAAATGCCCTCCTCCAACCATCCTGCCCAACGCTGAAGTGGTCACAGAGAATGAAGAATTCAACATAGGTATGGGGGTGCGGGGAAATGGAGAGACACTTGCCATCAAGTAGATTCCAACTCACGGCAATCCAAGCGCCTCAACATAGGGACCACCCCAGACTAGCCAGCCCTGGAAACTCAGGGCTCACGGGGAGGGATGGGCAATGGTGGAGATGAACCAGTGGGCTCACCGCTCTCTCCCAGCTGCAGAGAGAAGTAACTAGCCCAATGCAAGACAGTTGATAGAATGTCAACTAAGTTCGCACCCAAAATATACTCTTCCTTTGAGGCATTATCTAGGAAAGTGGTTTTCCTGTGTGATCCAAGTCAATATGTTCTGAGAAGTAAGTCTATGCAAACAGTGTGGAAACCATACCTGGGCGCAGACCCAGGCTAGCCGTGGAAGGGGAACAGGAATTGTCTCAGGCATTTGATTGGAGTTGAGCTACTTATTTCACTTCTCCGGAGAATACCACCTGCCACTCATAATCTTGCCAGGGAGTGTGCTTGTGTCCCATCAGTCCCTTCTGTCTTCTTCAGAGAATCCCCAAGCTAGAAGCAGGTTACCCAGTAAACAGGGCAAACACCTGCTTACTTGTACTTGCATGATCTGTAGTGAACCTTTTCACGTGGGGTTTAGGTGTGATAAAGCCTATGCTTACCTGGCTGGGCGGGCCCTCCAGCACTAGAGCTGCTCTCCTCTTGACAGGTGACATCGTGCGCTACCGATGCCTCCCGGGGTTCACCTTGGTCGGCAATGAAATCCTGACTTGCAAACTTGGAACGTACCTGCAGTTTGAAGGCCCCCCTCCGCTCTGTGAAGGTAATTGCTCTGGGTTGTGCTTTTACTAGACCTGGGAGTTTTGCCCTTGGAGCCCTTGCTTGTCCCCCTCTTAATATGCCAGTTCTTAGATTAGCCCCACCCCATCAAGTGCCAGGTCCCTTGTGAAGTACATGAAGAAGCAATGAGTGACCTGTTCTTAGGTCTGGTGCTGTGACTTGGCCACAGCGGCCGCTTTTAATTCATGGTGTCCATTTTCCTAACCTGGAAATTCCCTGGGAATGGCCTGCTGACACCCAGGAGAGAGGGGTGCAGCCTCAGGGACGCGTGGGCTCACACACCAGCCTTCCCTGCTGGAGCACAGACATGCAACTCGCAGACCCGGGTTCCTCCATCCCTGTGGACTGCCTTTGCAAAGGGGACTTTGGTCACCAAGTTAGCCCGACGAAGATCAAAAGCAGTGTTCTCCACTCATGAGACACCTGTCTTCATCGCCCGGTGCCTCCGTTTTCTCGTCGGTAAACTAAGAGCAATCCCAGTACGTATGTCCTGGGATGATGGTGAGGAGGCTATGGGCTAGTAATGTAAAACGCCTTTTTTAACGATGCACCAGAACCAACAGTAACAAGCTCCCTGTCATTGGGACCCACAGAAGACAAGCCTGGGGACCTGCTTGCATGAGGAGTGCAGGCAAGAATCCACTAAAAGGATGGCACTTATGCACCTCAGAAGACCTCACTGAAGGAGTCACCAGAGAACCCACAGGCTGGGGGAATATTCATAATAATACATCAGATAAGGGCTAGCCTCCAAAACCTCCAGGAAACTACAACCTTGTAACAAGGAAAACACAAATAATCCAAGCCACACAATGGGCACAAGACATGAATAGACAACATGCAGGCAGCCACCGACTCTGTGAGGCATGTTCAAGATCGTTAGCGAGAAGAGAAATGCAAATTAAACCTACCACGAGATATCACTTCACACGGACACTTTTGGCAAACTGTAATAGAGCAGAAAATAACAAATGCTGGAGAGGATGTAGAGAGAGAGGGGTGTTTTGACAGTGCTGGTGGGACTGTAGCACTGCACACACGCTATGGAAACCGGGATGGCACTTCCTTAGACAAATGCAAATCTAAGTACCTGATGCTCAGCCGTATCTCTGCTGAGTGTACCTATAGGGATGAAGAGCTCAACAAGAACAGACAAGGGTGAGGGGAGACGTCGGACAGGGCAGGACGTGACAAAGTATAATTTATAAATTATCAAGGACTCATGAGGGAGGGGGAGTAGGGAAGGAGGGGAAAAATGAGAACCTGATGCCGGGGGCTTAAGTGGAGAGCAAATGTTTTGAGACTGATGAGGGCAATGAATGTACAAATGTGCTTGACACAATTGATGTATGTATGGATTGTGATAGGTCGTATGAGCCCCTAGTAAAATGATTTTTTTAAAAAGAACAGACATATATACACCTATGTCTACTGCAGCAATTTCCACAACACTGAAAACAGAAACGACCAAGAACCCCAACTATAGCTAGAGGAATGGATAAACAAGCTCTCGTACCTTCATATTATGGAATTTTATGCATCCATAAAAAACAGTGATAATGCTCTTAAGCACTGAAAGGCAGGGACAAAACCAGAGGACATTCTACTTAGCAACAAACTCAGTCTTACAAAGATAAATATTTAATATCACCGTTCTTGTGAGGAAAAACAAAGAAGACCAGATGTGGTTTACACACCAATCGATAAGACTTTGATGACTACGAGGGGGCCAGGGACAGGGGTGGGAACAGGGAGATGGATGGAATGGGAGGGGGAAGGAAAAATCGGAGGGTTTAACAGGATATTGTTCCAACAAAATATAAACCGTGCAGGCAAGAAAATGCCCAGAGAAGTTGTATTCTCTGACATGTGCTCGCCGTGCGGCGGAATCAACTGGGTGGTAGGCAGCATCGACAGGAGTCCAGGGCAGGTGTCACAGGTCGCACACTTGGCTGCTCACCAAAAGGTTGCAGGTTCCAGTCCACCCCGAAGTGGACTGTCGTCTGTTTAAAACAAAAAACAGCCTCAGAGAACCATATGGATCAAAGTTCTGCTCTAACACACATGGGACCATGTGAGTCAGTGGACTGTGGACCTAGTGGGCCTCCCTTGCCTTTTGGAAATCAATGGAGAATCCAAAATAAGGACTGTTCATTAGAAAGAAAGGAACCACGAGCCCCTCTCCATGGAGAAATTCTGTATCTGTTGGCGTCATTGGAAATGCCCACACGCCAAACTACCACACCCCCATATAAGCACACCTTCGCTTCCTGCTGCTCCAGAGCTCTTGATTCCCGAGCCTTAGTGTCTCACCCCCACCTCCTTCCTGCCTTTGCTTTCTATCCCATCGTCTCGGCTTTACTCTCTTAGCCTCATTGTTCTTCTGGCTTCTCCAGGTGTGATCTTCTTCTCCTTCCATAATAGTTTTATGGTAATAGAATTTCCATTCCATGCAGTTTACCCAGTTACGTGTGCAATTCGGTGCATTTTGTTGTAACCACAGAATTATGCCGCGTCTATCACCATCAACCTCCGAGCCAATTTTCAACACCCCAGAAACAAGTCCCTTAACCATTAGCAGTCTTTTTTTCTCCCAACCTTTTTATCCTCCCACTCCTAGGCAATGAATAATTTCAGTTTTTATAGATTTGCCTATTCTGATCATTGCCTATAAAGGAAACCATACAATATGTGGTCTTTTGTAATCACCTTCTTTAACTTTGTTGTTGTTGTTGTTTGTAGAAACAGCGAGTCAGTTTCTACTCATAGCAACCCTATGTACAATAGAAGGAAATACTGCCCAGTCCTGGACCATCCTCACAATTGTTATGTTTGAGCCCATTGTCGAAACCGTGTGTCAATCCATCTTGTGAACGGTCTTCCTCTTTTTCAATGACCTTCCAATTTACCAGCATGATGTTCCTTTCTGGGGACTGGTCTCCACTGATAGCATAAGTCAAACCCTCCCCATCCTTTCTTCTAGAGAGCATTCTGGCTGAACTTCTACCAAGACAGTGTGTTTCTTCTTCTGACCGCTCACAATATATTCCACAGTCTTCACCACACCATAACTAAATGCATCAATTATTCTTCAGGCTTCCTTAATCATTATTCAACTTTCACATGTATAGAAGGCCATTAAAAACTGCCATGGTTTGGATCAGGTACACCCTAGTCCTCAAAGTGACACCCTTACTTGGCAACACTTTAAATAGGGCTTGTGCAGAGATTTGCCCAATGCAATACATCATTTGCTTTCATGACTACTGCTTCCATGAGCATTGATTGTAAATCTCAGCAAAATTAAATCCTTGACAACTTAAATCTCCTTTTATTCATCATGATGTTGTCTATTGGTTCAATTGTGAGGATTTTGTTTTCTTTCATTGAGTCATAATCCATATTGAAACTGCAGACCTTGATCTTCATCAGCAGGTGCTTCAAGTTCTCTTGACTTTCAGCAAGCAAGACTGTGCCACGCCTTCCTCCAGCCTCGATGCCAAGTTATTCTTCAAATAGTCTAGCTTATCCGATTACAGACTGAATAAATATGGTGAAAGACTAAAACCCTGGTGGACAGCTTTCCTGACTTTAAATCATGTAGTATTCTCTTGGAGTCTGGTGGCATAGTGGATTACACACTGGACTGCTAACTGCAAGGTCAGCAGTTGGGATCCACCAGCCGCTCCTCATAAGAAAGATGAGGTTCCCTGTTGCTGTAAACAGTTACAGTCTCTAAAAACACAAGGACAGTTCTACCCTGTCTTATACGGTGGCTGTGTGTCAGTATTGAGTATTTCCTTGTTCTGGTCTAAAGCATGCCTCTTAGTTTACGTACAGTTTCCACCTGAACACAATGGAGTGTTCAGAAATTCCCATTGTTCCTAAAGGTTTCTTATGATCTTCACAGAATAATGTATAATGCTTTTGCATAGTCAGTAAGACACAAATAAACATCTTTCTGGTATTCTCTGCTTTCAGCCACAATCCCGCCGATGTCAGAAGTTGGCATCCCAAGCACCAAATACTCTTCTAAATCCACCTTAAATTTCTGACAGCTCCTTGTTGATGTACCCCTGGAACCATTTTTAAATTATTTTAACAAAATTTTACCCCCATGTGGTGGCAATGAAATTGTTTGATAATTTCCACATTCTGTTGGGTCTTCTTTCTTTGGAATGGGTACCAGTATGGGTCTCGTCCAGTCTTTTGACCATGTAGCTGATTTTCAACTTTCTTGGCATAAATGAGTGGTGTTTCATGTGCTTCATCGGCTGATTGCAACATTTCAATTGGCATTCCATCATTTCCTGGCACCTTGTGATCAGACCAAACTATGAGAATAATGGGCATTCTAGATCACTTGATTGTGTTCATGTGGAATCTGTACGTGTATCAAAAGGCAGCTGTTTAAACAAAACAATGGAATACTGCGTGGTTTAAAACCAGGAAAGGGGTGCGTCAGGTCTGGAGCTTCTCACCATACTTATTCAGTCTGTGTGCTAAGCAAGCCATCAGAGAAGATGGACTATATGAAGAAGAATGTGGTGTCAGGATTGGAGGAAGGCTTATTAACTACCGTCGATATGCAGATACCACAATCTCGTTTGCTGAAAGTAAGGAGGACTCGAAGCACTTGCTGATGAAGATCAAACACTGCAATTTTCAGCATGGGTTACAACTCAATGTAAAGAAACAAAAAATTCCTCACAACTGGACCCATAGGTAACAGTATGCTAAACGGGGAAAAAGATTGAAGTTGTTAAGGATTTCGTCTATGTTGGATCCATAATCAATACTCATGGAAGCAGCAGTCAAGAGTTCAAATGACATTGCATTAGGTAAACTTAGAAAGACCTCTTTACCGTGTTGAAAAGCAAGATGTTACTTTGAG
>NW_022111357.1:11007618-11023378 GCF_000313985.2 Echinops telfairi
AGTCTCGCCATCCTTGTCTCTAAGGAGCGTTCTGCCCATATGTCTTCCAAGACAGATTTCTTTGTCCTTTAAGCAGTCATGGTACTTTGAATATTCTTCGCTCGCACCCAAAATTCAAATGCAGCTGTTCTAATATGGCCTTCCTTATTCAATGTCCAACTTTCACATGAATATGAGGGGTGTGAAAAGACCATGGTTTGTGTCAAGCGCACCTCAGTCGTCAAAGGAACATCCTTCTTTTCAATACTCTAAAGAGGCCGTGTGCAGCAAGTTTACTCAACACAGTGCGTCCCTGGGTCCCTGGGTCCTAGCCTCATAATCATGGAGGCATAAACTCAGAAGGCATAAAGCTGCTGCTTCCATGAGCACTGATTCTTGACCCATTCTAACAAGTTCCTTAACAATCTCCATCTTTTTTCCATTTATCATGAGGTTACATATCGGTCCAGTTGTAAGGACATTCAGTTATATCTATATTGAAGGCTGTAATCCTGGGTCTTCATCAACAAGTGCTTCAAGTCCTCCTCACTTTCAGCAAGCAAGGTTGTGTCATCTGCATATTTCTGGTTTTTAATAAGTCTTCCTCCAATCCTGATGCCACATTCTTTTTCCTCTAATCTAGTTCCTCGGATTATTTGTTCAGCACACAGATTGAATAAATATGGTGAGGGGATACGACCCTGAGGCTCGCCTCTGCTGATTTTAAACCATGCAGTATGCCCTGGGTCTTTTCTGCCTCTTGGTCACAACTGTCTCTTGATCCATGTTGGTACAGTGGAGGACCGTGAGAAAGAGGACGGCCTTCAATGAGCTGGATTGACACACAGCTGCAACAATGGGCTCAGACATAAGAACAATCGTGAGGGTGGGAGAAGACGAGCCGGTGCTTCATTCTTTTGTGCATAAAGTTGCTATGAGTTGGAACCAACTCGACAACACCTAACACCATTAGTCACCGCAGTTATTTGTTACTTTCCCAAGTACCCATAGAGTTTGTTAGTTACGTTCATGTTCATTCCATTCTTGAACTACCTTCATGCAAACTGAACCCATTGTAGAGATTAACGCTTTTGGATTTAGAGGTACTTTAAGGTTTCCAGTACCTACCTGCATGCCCACCTACTCCAAAGCCCCAGTCTAAGAGACTGTGGTTCCAGCAGGCCTGGCCTGGGCCCTGGCCTTATAGTCACGGAGGCATAAAATCAGAAGTCTCCTCATTGCATGGAAGAGTGTAATGATGGGTGTGGGGGTCTTGCTTCAAACATTGGTGTTTTTTTAGTAGTTTTCTTCTGAATCAGGCAAGAGCAAATGTATAGCTTCACTTCCATGCCCATCTCATGTCCCTGCTATCTCTTTTTTCTGTCTCCAAGTTCACTGCCCGACGAATGAGCTCCTGACAGACTCCACGGGCGTGATCCTGAGCCAGAGCTACCCTGGAAGCTACCCGCAGTTCCAGACCTGCTCCTGGCTGGTGCGGGTGGAGCCCGAGTATAACATCTCCCTCACGGTGGAGTACTTCCTCAGCGAGAGGGAGTACGACGAGTTTGAGATCTTTGATGGTAAGAAGCGACTGCAGGGCTCTTACGGGGCAGAGAGAGGAAACACACCTCCCCACCTTTACCAGGTCCCAATCCTCGGTGGGGGCTCAAGAGCCTCTCCCTGGTCAGAAGTGATCCAGCACAGTCATTACCAGCAGCCCTCCTGGAAGTGCAGTGGGAGGGACATGCCCTGAGCGCATTGCCAAAGAGCAGGCACTTTGCTGGCGTCCTCTGGCCCAGCGCTTGCAGGCACCCATTATCATGGTGTTCCCTCCACAGGCCTGCTTGGTAGACACTGTGGGTTCCAGCCCAGACCTTCACAATAGAGCAAGTGGCATGCTTTCCCCCCCCCCCATGTCCCAGTGCCTATAGAAGTTATGTTAGGCTATAAATCCATTAAGTGTGCAATTACATAAAATCTTTAAATGATGTGACATGTGACACAGACATGAAAGAGCCAGGGGGGAGGGGGAATTGGGAGGAGGATGCAGACTGTGCCAAGAGCCTTGCTCGCTGCATGGTTGTCACAAACCTCTAGTTCATATGAGACACAAACTATGTGAGTCACAGTCATGCAAAATACAATACACTGAGGGATGTCTGTGTAGCGGAGCCTTGGCTCCGGGAAGGAAGGAACTCACTTACCTTCATAACTGAGAAGTAGCAAGGCTGGGCTTTACTCCATCATTCAGTGAACCGTTACTGAGTGCCTGCCAGAAGGTCCCTGGAGGGCACCAATGGTGTACACGCATACACTGTCCTAAAGGTTGACGAGCCCATGCAGCAGATCAGTCTACTTCCATAAAGATTTCTGTCACTAAGACCCTGTGGAACAGTTCTTCTCTCTGTAACACATGGCACCACCATAAGTCAGAATCTGCTGGATCACAATGGGTTGGCTTTGGGTCCCAGATGCCCAGATCCTTGAACTGGTTAGAACACATCAATGAATATTACAGAGTCCTGACTTCATGGGCTGGAATGCTTGCATTATGGCAAAGTGAGGCAGATGCTAAACACTTAGGATAAGTAAGTGTTGAGATCATCGTATATAAGATGGTGAGAGACACTACCAGGTCCGGGTAGAACAGCATCAAGAGAATTAGCAGGGGGGTGGGGTGGAGGTGGGGGAGTAGCAGTGTGAAATAGAATGGCCAGGACAGGCCTCAAGGAGAAAGTATGATCTGAGGAAAGACTGAAAGGACAGGAGTTTGGGACCTCGTATCCCAAACGCACTGGAAGTCTGAGCACTCCCAGTGTGCATGGCAAGCATTAGCCATCACTGAGACCTGGCACACGTGCATGCAGAGCCTTCACCTGCCCCTGTGAAAGCTCTGGGGTGGCCAGTAACTGAGGTTGGCTGACACCTAGCCTGCTGAAGCAGTGTCTACTTGGCTGTTTACAGCCTCGCCAGCAGTGGAAGCTCTCCGGGCGCATGCATGTGTAATACCAAGAATTTCGACCTGGTGATCACTTATGACTCTTCATCGGACCTTCTTGTCCTGGGCTTTCGGTCTCTGCTTTCCCAGGCCTCCTCTGACCAACTTTTTGTCTATTTCTCATTGCTGTTGAGGCCTGGGATAGTCCTCCACACCAGGCCTTTTTTTTTTCCTCCATCCAAACAGAGTAACCAAATGCACTGTCCAAAGCTTTGCCCCTTGGGAGGATTTCAGCCCTCACTCCATTCCAGCCAAGGTGAGACTACAGTGCAACAAGAGGTCTTTTCTGGCTTGCATACACATAGCAAGACAACCCTCCTATGAACCAAGTTCAGGGTTTTTTCCTCCTCCATCTGCTCATCGCAGGGAGCATCCATCCATAAGCACTAAGAGGAGCGCTAGGGAGAGGCGTCAGTGTAGTTGATGTACTCAGCCATTAATTGAAAGGTGGTCAGTCGGAGTTTACCCAGAGAGCTCTCATAAGAAAATCTCGACAGTGCACTTCCTCATTGCAGCCATTGAAAGCCTACAGTTGACTTGCAATGAGTCGGGGTTGAGAACTGCTGGTTTAATCTTAGCATCGTTGAAAGCTCTGACGGTCTGTGATCCTGTGCCCCTCTCGCCCCAGGTCCATCAGGACAAAGTCCTCTGCTGAAAGCCCTCAGTGGGAATTACTCAGCACCCCTGGTGGTCACCAGCTCCAGCAACTCTGTGTACCTGCGCTGGTCGTCAGACCACGCCTACAATCGGAAGGGCTTTAAGATTCGGTATTCGGGTGAGTAAGACACAAGGATTCACGAGAAGAGCTGCTGCTCCTGTCATTGCATATCTCTCCACACATGCCCTGGACCAGCTCCTGGTTGAACGGCAGAGGTCCTCCATGGGGACTGGGCATCCTTCCTCCTACTCTTAATCTCTCATCCAAAGTGGTACCAATGGACTTTGGCATCTTCCTCCCTCCCTTTTTTTACTCTCTTTCCCCTTTAACCGCCTCCCTCTCTCCTGCTTCTCATATTTCTGGTATGTGTGTTCTAGATAAGGTTATAGACATGGTTTGCTAATGCCTAAAAATGAAGCTATCCTTACCACTGCTGACATGTTCACAGATGTTCTTTAAAACTGACAAACCCTAAGACATGGATCTCCAGATGGAAAAGGTTAGCTAGGCAGCAAAGGATGGGGACTCTATTGTAAGTCCATGAGTGTCCCTTCTGCTCTGCAAGTCATATCTCCAGGGCAAGGTCAGACCAAAGGTCAGGTCAGCCTGACAGCTGTCTGGGACAGCCATCTATATAAAACGCATAAAACTATCACTGGTGAATGAAATGAGATGGAGACCATCAAATTTTTGTGAACACTCATCATGGGAATTGCTGTCTGTGGTTTGATAGAGAACTTGAAACGTGGCTTGGTGTGCCCTTGGAAGGAGGGTGGGCCCGGTGAACTGAAGACAAGCTTGAAGGCAGAAATCAATTGTTTAGGAACCTGGGGCGAGACTGAAGTGCACCACTAGCAATTCTGCTCAGGATTCTTTCCCCTGGCTGCCTTTGCCCCGCATGCCAAACTAGTGTTGGACAGATTATAAAAGAACAGTGGTTGGAAGACAGGTCCAAATGCAGCCTGCCTCGGTCCCGCTAGCTCCAGTTCCTCTCTTCTCTTGGGTCACCTACTTGAAGATCCCAAGGAACCTTGGCACAGACTTCCAGGGAAGAGCAAACCAGGTGAGCTGGGCAGGAAGGGATTGTCACCAGCTCAGAATTGGTTTCCCTGCAGAGTTAGTCCAAACTCCTTTCCTCCTGCGCACACAAAAGGCAGGATCCCATCAAGACCAAGTGAGTGCCCCAAGTGCAGTAGCCAGCTCTGTCCCTGACAAGGGGTATGATTATTCGTCAGATCACTGAAACTCTTTGGGCCTCAGTTTCCTCATAAGAAAGAAGAAACTTGGGCCTTGGTGGTCGCTAAGGTATCTGTGTCTCTCATCTGTTGGCGATCTGCATGGATTTGAGCACCTGAACTTATTAGCTGGACAACTACTAGCCTTCAAGCCACAAAGGGGACCCCAGACTTGCTGTAGCTGTTTTTCATTTTCTTTTCCTTGGTCTTTACTAAACCGATGGGCTGCTTTTTGATACCACCACTTAGGCCTCTGTGATGAGTAGCGACTCTGATTTTCTAGGGAGAGCGAGAAGGTGGGGTGTGAGTGAGAGCCCAAGTCTGTCTTCTAATGCGAATGTGGTTCCTGAGCCTCATCTTGTTGTTCAGCCCCTTACTGCAGCCTGCCCAGGGCTCCGCTCCACGGCTTCATCCTGGGTCAGACCAGCACCCAGCCTGGAGGCTCCATCCACTTCGGCTGCAATGCCGGCTACCGGTTGGTGGGACACAGTATGGCCATTTGTACCCGACACCCCCAGGGCTACTACCTATGGAGCGAGGCCATTCCTCTGTGTCAAGGTGAGTGGCACGTGGGGCAGGGGTGGCTGGGAACCTCTGGCTCCTGCTTGCAACTTGAGCTTGCCCCAGCAGCAGTCACTTCCAAATGTGGGTTTTTGAATTGATTCTCGACTCATTCTCTCAGCAACCTTCATCGAGGATGCATCATATCTCAAGCCCTGGGTTTGTACACATACTTCAAGCATGGTCTCAGAACGGTGTGTGAGAGAGATCTAGGTAGGCAGATAAACACAAAACAGCAGAATAAGAAGTGCCGTCACCGGAGTATGCTGTGAACAGAGTACGGGAGCTCAGTGCTCCACGCGGACTGGCTCCTTCTGGGTAGCAAGGGAAGGCCCCCAGAGAGAGATGGCATGGGCTTCGACTCACGTAATGTGGGAATATTGTGCCAGGGACTGGCAAGGAAGATATTCTAACAGCAAGGAGCGTGTGTGCCCACGCGTAGACTGTCGAGAGATCACAATCCGTGCAAGGCAGTTTGGGTAGATGAATAATACCAGGTGCCGGGAGGTGAGTGAAAGGAGCCGGAGCAGAGGACCCCTGATGGTGTAGTAGTTACGCTTGGGCTGCCAGCCGTAAGGGCGGCCACTTGAAACCACCAGCCGCTCTGCGCTAGAAAGACCGGGCTTTCTATCAGTGGCAGTCTCTAAAACCCACAGGGGTCGTTATGAGCCGGCATCCACTTGAGGGCAGTGAGTGTTTGGGGTTGAACTGAGACCATAATGACAGTCAGCAGTGACCAAGCTTCTGCTCTATGCCAGGCAATTTGCACACTTGATCTTCTGGAGCAGATAGGTATTTCCTTTAAAGTAATAGGTGTTTCGAGTCGCTGAATGGTGCAATTAAATAGATAAAACAAAAGGAACATGATTCTATTGATCATAGTATATCATATGATTATATCAATCTATGCAGAAGAGGAACTCAATAAAATTCGACACCAGTTCTTGATAAAAACACTCAATAAAGTAGGAATAGAAAGGAAATTTATTTACGTAATGAGGGCCCCATCTGCTAAACCAAAAGCCAGCATCTCACTCAAGGTAACGAAATTGAAATTATTCCCCCTCAAATGGGAACCAGATCAGGTGGCCCTTCATCGCTACTCTTTTTTTTTAATAGTTTTATTGGCCTGTAATCACATGTCAGGTAACTTAATGGTCCAACCATATGAAGAAGAATTGTGCAATCACCACAGGCAATTTCACACCCATTCCTCACACCCATTTCTCACACCCATTCCCCCCACCAACTTCTCCTGCCATGGCCCGAGGTAATTATTAATCCAGTGACTGTGTCTATGGGTTTACCTGTCCTGGATTTCATATACAGAAAGACACCAACAAGAAGCAAACAACAAAAAAGCAAAATCAACAACAACAATGGCAAAACAGAGAAAACCTTCGATCAAAAAGAAAGCAGAAAATATAAAGTACGGAAACAACTCTTATTTAATATAGTCCTGGAAGTCTTACCCAGAGCTATTAGACTTCTCAAAGATACTAAAGGCATCCAAATTGGCCAAGAAAGAAGCAAACCCTATTTGCAAACGAAGTGATTTTCTGTATAGAAAACCCCCAAGACTCTATTTTTTTTAATGCTGGAACTAATTAAACAATTTGGCAACAGAGCAGGCTGTAAGATCAACACACAAACTGGGAGGTGTAGGTTGGAATCCACCTGGAGGGTCTCCATGATTCAAACCAACTCGGTGACAGCTGGTTAAAGGCGCATTCAGACCAGAAATCTGAAACAGCTCTAATCATGTACAAGAAAACAAATGAAAATGACCTGTAATCCCATCTCCTGGCATCCCCACTGCTAACATTCCCTTCAGTCTTTTACGTTTGGTTCATGCTTTTTCAGATCGCTTGTAGTTAAGTATAGTTCCTCATCATTAGTTTCAATGTTTGCAAATCATGTACGAGATGACACTCATTCAAATACTGACCTCTTTGTTTATTGCTACTGTAGACAATGTGGCTAATTAATTATAAATCCTTATAATTTCATCTTGATGAATATGCATATTTGTTTCCTTAAAATATGTTCCCAGATGAGACTGTTGAATCATATTCTGTCTGTTGACAAAAAATAACAACCTTATAGAAAACAGAACAGAACGCTGCCATACCCCAAAGCATTGCTGTTTGGGCCCATTGTGGCAGCCACTGTGCCCCTCCATCTCAGCGAGAGGCTCCTTCCTTTTCGCGGAGCCTCTCTACCAAGTATGTCCTCCAACAACTGGTTCCTCTTGATCGTACGTCCAAAGGAAGCAAGATGAAGCCTCACACTTTTGCTTCTAAGAAGCACTCCAGTTGTACTTCCTCCAAGTCTGATTTGTTTGAATAACCGTGTTAGGCCGGGTTTACTAGAGAAACAAATCCAGAGATAGTCATATATGTATAAGAAAGAGCTTTACATCAAAGAGTAATTATACATTTAGACAATGTCCCAGCCCAGTCCAGATCAAGTCCAAAAGTTCCAGCTTAGCCCATAAGTTCAACACTAGTCCAAAAATCCTTCTCCAGGCTCCTACAGTCACATGCAATGTTGCAAAATGCAGGAAGATCACAGGCTGGTGGTTGCAAAGTCATCTGGATCCAATGGCAGTGGAAGCATCTCAGTGCTGTCTCAAGTCTCTACATGGCTCCTCCAGCTCTCCAAGTGCGGCTCTCCAACAGGAGGGTGAAGCAGAGAGAGAGTGCTCCTAAAGAGCTCAGCAAGCCTCCTTGTGGTTTGTCAACAGGAAGACCAAGGCAGAGAAAGGGAGGAAGTTCCCAGAATCCTCATGAGAGAGCCATGTCCACAAAGAGGCATCATCAGACTGGGACCTGATTGACAGGCTAGACTCCACCCCTTCAATCTTAACATCCTCAAGTTGACAGGAGATTGTGTAACTACCACAATAACTTAGGCAAAATTGATGCTGCTTGGTGAGATAGCCAAATGATCCTCCCAAAACTTTGTGCTCATTTATATTTTCACCAGCAGCAGGTCAAAGGAAGAGTCTCTTCTGGATAGTCTTCCCTTCCTCACATTGTAATAGAGCCCTAGCTCTACGCCTTTTCTTGGATTGTGACCTGGTAGTAGCACCAGGCATCTTTGTGAGCCATGGTTGATAGGTCTTTCCTCTGCCCAGGCTTATGGTGGCTCTTAGGAGGGGTCTGCGCTCTAGCTCATTTGCAGGACAAGAGTGTAAATGGGGGACATAGAAGTTGGTACCTTGTCTCCAATTAATCTCTCTTCATCCATAGTACCTCCTGGAGACAAGCATCCTTTCTAAGTATTAATGTTGTTGTTGTTGTTGCTGTTTTCTAAGATGTTTTCCTACTAGGTCTCTCCCATGAATAAGAAGGTGAGTTGAGTATGTGGCTGAATTAAGCAAAGAGAGAGGTAGCCTTTCGATTGTGAGCCCTTCAGTCCTAGAATTTTAAAAGTTTCCCTCTGCGATAACTGTTCCTACACTCCCAGCTATAATTCTCTGCAGGGTTTCCCCTCCCTTAAACGGGAAAGAATGGCTTAGAGAGAAGATGCCTACTGCGGCTACACCTGTGTTCTGAGACGAGAGTGGATACTGGTCTCCCTCTGTGATCTCATTCACCCATGTCTTTGGAGCTGAAATATCTTGGCTTCGTTGAATTCATCAACCCGCTTCTATCTGCTTTTCATCTTCCAAAAACACTTTTGAATCTCTCATCTACTGAGAAAGATCTCATCATTTTCCTTTTTAGTATGAGGCTTTCCCCGTTTATTTATTTTATGGAGGCCTTGGAGGTGAGGAAAGAAAAAGGAAAAGTTCTCAGACCACCATCTTGAACCAGAAAGCCTCATCTTTTTTCCCTCTTGCTAGCTCTTTCCTGTGGGACTCCCGAGGCTCCTAAGAATGGAATGGTGTTTGGGAAGGAGTACACTGTGGGCACCAAGGCTGTGTACAGCTGTGGTGAAGGCTTCCACCTTCAGGCCGGAGCTGAGGTCACAGCGGAGTGTCTGGAGACGGGCCTGTGGAGCAACGACAACGTCCCCCCACAGTGTGTCGGT
This sequence comes from Echinops telfairi, assembly GCF_000313985.2. Lineage (NCBI taxonomy): Eukaryota > Metazoa > Chordata > Mammalia > Afrosoricida > Tenrecidae > Echinops > Echinops telfairi. The sequence goes on from NW_022111357.1 coordinate 11,017,088, forward strand.
GAGTCCTTGGGTGGTGGAGGATGGGGCTGGGCAGAAGCTAATGAGATGCCTATAAAGATTCCGTAGTGAGAAAAACGTGTGCATGGAGGCTGGGGGTTCAAGGAGCGAAGGTGCGTGAGGGCTGTCCTCTGACTGCTATGCCCTGAGATGCTTCCATAAACCGTCATAGAATTGAGCAATGTGCCGGTCTGTCCTTTGTAGAGGAGGAAAACTTAGTTCGGAACATTTGCATCAGTGTTCCTTAATCACACGACTTTTAAGACCAAGAAGTCACATAATGGATCGTATCCATTACAAAGATATGGGGTTTGGGGGTGACCTATCCTTTGCTTTTGAAGAAAACTGTTCATTGCACCACAACATTTTAAAACTGGTGATTTTGCATTAAAAAATTCAATTTCTGTCTTCTCTCTCAAAAGCGGAAGATACAGCCTAACAGACCCTTCAGTCTCATAACAATCCAGCAATCAATCTGTGCTGAAGGCACACCCCATGTGCCATACTCCCAGCTAGCCCATGCCATTCAGTCAACGGGGGACTGAAGAGTGATGAGCTCCTCAAGGCTGCATCAGGGTCTCCCAGTCCCCAGCTCTGGGCGTGTGCCAGTGTCTCAGTGTCTTGTATTATTAATTCATGAATGCTCCTTCCTTTGTTTCCCCAGCTGTGACCTGCCCCGACGTCAGTAGCATCAGTGTGGAACATGGCCGATGGAGACTCATCGTTGAGACCCAGTACCGCTTCCAAGCCCAGCTGATGCTCATCTGCGACCCTGGCTACTACTACACTGGCCAAAGAGTCATCCGCTGTCAGGCTGACAGCAAATGGAGCCTGGGGGACTCTCTCCCCACTTGTCAGAGTAAGCCCAGGAGGGGAGGCTGGCCAAGTTAGACACAGCCTCCACTCTCGAACTGTCTCACACACGGGGTGAAATGAACCAGGGAGAAGTCTGCCACCAGGATGCAGTGTATCTCTTTTGGCTACTTAGAATTAGGAGTTGGTGTTTGGGCAGGTTGACTAGAGAAACAAATTCAGTAACGCTCATATACCTGTAAGAATGAGCCTTCTCAAGAAAACATCTCAGCCCAGTCCAACTCAAGTCCGTAAGTCCGATACTAGTCCCTACGTCCCTCTTCAGACTCACCACAGCCACACGCAATGTTGCAGCACGCAGGGAGCTCACAGGCCAATATGCGCCAAGTCATGAGGGCTCCGGCAGCTCTCAGAGTGGCCAGCAAGCAGGAAGGTCAAGGCAGAGAGACAGGAGGGGGCTCAAGGGTGGTTCCCTAGGCCCCCCTTATGAAAAGACCACGCCTGCAAGGAGGCACCATCAGGCTGTGAACTGATTGACAGGTTGAATTCCACCCCTACACTTCTATGTATCTTCAAGTTGACATGAAATTACGTAACTCCCGCAGAGCTGAAAACATCAGCTCCTTTAAAGAAGGACCCCATGGCATCTTGCTTGTCTTATGAAAAGCTGCCTTCTCGAGGAAAGCATGTAATCGTTTACTGTCATATGCCCAGTATCATACGTCCCACTACAAACCTCATAATATTAATCAGTATGGATGGCATGCGGCTGCTGTTAGGTGCTGCCAGTTCGTTCTGCCTCATCGACTTAATGTACAAAAGAATGAAACATTGCCTGGTCTACCACCATCTTCAAAATTGTTGCTTAAGCCCATTGTAGCAGCCACTGTGTCAATCCATCTTGTGGGGGGGCCTTCTTTTTCAGTGCCCCTCCAATTTACGAGCATGATGCCTTTATCCGGGGACTGGGGTCTCCTGATACCATGTCCAGATATGTGACATGAAGTCTCACTCTCCTCCTCTATAAGAGCATTCTGACTGCACTTCTTCCAAAATAGACTTACTCTTCTGGCAGTCCGTGATACTTTCGGTAGTCTTAACAACACCATAATCCAAGTCTATCAATTCTTCTTTGACCTTCCTTATTAATTGTCCAAACTTTACACACAGAGAGACAATTGAAAATACCACAGCTTGAGTCGGGCACACCTTAGTCCTCTTCAACACTTGAAAGAGGTCTTAGGAAGCATAGTTACCCAGTGCAATGCCTCATTTGAGCTCTTGACTGTTATTTCCAAGAACATTGATAATGGATCCAAGCAAGATGACATCCTTGGCATCTTCAATTGTTCCTGCATGTATCGTGATCTCATCTGTTGGTCCAGTTGTTAGGATTTTTATTTTCTTTACATTAAGTTGCAATCCATACTGAAGGCTGCCAGGAAATGAGCCTTCCTTGTAGTTGTGCTGCCTCATTCTTCATAGAGGTCCAGGTTCTTGAATTATTTGCTCAACAAACAGATTGAATAAGTATGGTGAAAGGATAGAATTCTGATATGCACGTTTTCTGATTTTATTGGATATTTTTGTTTGTTTTTTAATTCCATGTAGTATTTATTATAGTTATTTAAGTGATCACTGAAAATATCTTTAGCATATGTGGAGAAGTTAGCATGATTGAGATAATTTGATGACCTAGTGCAAGGATTGACAAGCCTTTTTTTAAGATCATTTTATTGGGGATCTTATAACTCTATTATTTTTATTAAAAGATCATTTTATTGGAGACTCTTACAACTCTTATGACAATCCATACATTGATTGCATCAGGCATGTTTGTACATATGTTGCCTTCATTCATTTCTAGGCATTTCCTTACAGCTCTTATAACATTCCATATATCAATTGTATCAAGCATATTTATATATATGCTGCCACATTATTTTCTAAACATTTTCTTTCTATTTATGCCCTTGGTATCAGCTCCTCTTTTTTTCCCTCCCTCCTAACTCCTACCCTCGTGACCCCTTGATAAATTATAAATTATTATTATTTTCATATCTTACACCAACTGCTGTTTCCCTCTCCCCATGATTTCTGCCTTTCCTTCCCCAGGGGACGGGTGTTTATGTGTCGATCATTGCGATTGTTTCCCCCTTCCTCCCCTTCTTCCCTACCTTCCCCCTGCCCTCCTGGTATTGCTACTCCCATTTCTGTACCTAAGGGGTTTATCTGGCCTGGATTCCACGTGTCGTAATTTCTTATCTGTACCAGTGTACATGCTCTGGTCTAGCCCAAAGTGAAAGGCAGGACTGGGGACATGATGGTGGGGGTGAGGAAGCCTCAAGGATCCAGAGGAATATTGTGTTATTAATCAGAGATCTACTCATCCCTTCCTTGTGACCCTTCTACGAGGGGAAGTTCCATTGTCTGCAGATGGGTTTTGGGTCCCTTGTTCTTAATAATATGTCTTTTAGTTTTGGGGGGGGGTCTTCTGATGCCTGTTACCTGATCCCATTGACACCTCATGATTGCTCAGGCTGGTGTGCTTCGTCCATGTGGGCTTGTTGCTTCTCTGCTAGATGGCCACTTGTTTAACTTCAGGCCTTTAAGACTCCAGACACTGTATCCTTTGATAGATGGGCACCATCAGCTTTCTTCACCACCTTTGCTTATGCACCCATCTTGTCTTCAGCTATCATCCCAGGAGGGTGAACATCACAGAATGTTTTTAGAACAAAGTGTTCTTGCATATAAGTATATGTACATAGGCCGATACCTCTAGTCTATGAATTAACATATTTACATATGTAAACACTCTCCTTTATACCTATATCCATAGCTTTGCTTCCTAGATCTTTCCTGTTTCTTTTTACCTTCTTCCTGTCCCACAATCACGCTCGCCCTTCTTCTGCCTCGTAGTAATTCTGCTTGCTAGGTTGCTGTTGCTCCTACACCCCCCAGGATCTCTATGTCCTCTCATTGTTGATTTTAACTCCCTTGCTGTTTCCCTGTTTATGGCATTGTTTGCTCACTGCTCCCTTCCCACACCTCCTCCTCCCCACAGGTCCCTCCGGAACCATCGGTCCCACAGCTTTCTCCTATCTTTTTTAGGTAGCCAACCCAACAATAACAGAGACATAAACCATAGAATTCCCTTTTCTGTTGGAACAACTGCTTTTTGATCCATGCACAGGTTCTGCATGAGCACAATAAAGTGTTGTCAGATTCCCATTCTTATCAATGTTAGCTACAGTTTCTTATGATTCACATAGTTGAATGCCTTTGCATAATCAATAAAACACAAGCCAGGATATTTCTGGATCTGTCCTGGGATAGCAGCACTGATTTCCCTCATTCCATGCCCTCCTCTGAACCCATCTTGAATTTCTGGCAGCTCCCTGCTAACATACTGCTGCAACTGGTTGGTTTTTTTTTAATTATTTATTAAATAAATAAAACTCTACTTGCATGTAATACTTATGATACGGTTTTATAATTTCCACATTCTTCTGGGTTGTCTGTCTTTGGAACAGGTCAAAAATGGATCTCTTGCCGGGGTTGGCCAGATAGCTGTCTTCCAAATGCCTTGGCATAAGTGATTAAGTGCTTCCAGTGCCTCCCCAGCTTGTCGAAGCAGTTCTGTTGGTATCCTGTCAATTCCTGGAGCCTTGCTTTTGTCGAAGCCTTCAGTGCAGTTTGGATGCTTCCTTCAGTTCCACCAGTTCTTGATCATATGCTCCCTCTTGAAATAGTTGTACGTCGGCCAGTTCTTTTTCTTACAGTGACCACGTGGATTCTTTCCATCTTCTTTTGATGCTTCTTGCATCATTTTGTCCATAGGATCTTTTAATATTTCAACTCAAGGCTTGAATATTTACTTTTAGCTTGACAGTCTAAGTGTTATTTTTTTTTCCTTTTTGGTTTTCTAACTCCACGTTAGAAATTGGAATACTTTGTCTTCTCAAGTTGCCATTTGAAATGTTATGTTCAGCTCTATTCTCTATTATTTTATTATTTGCTTTAGCTATTATATATTCAAAAGCAAGTTTCAGAGTCTTTCTGATATCCACTTCGGTCTTTTATTTCTTTCCTGACTTTTTAAAGCCCTTTAGATTTCTTCATGGATGATGCTCTGTTGATGTCATCACACAGCTCGTCAGGCCTTCTGTCATTAGTGTCCAGTGCATCACATCTATTCTTGAGATCTTCTAGAAATTCAGGTGGGATATATACTCAAGGTTGGATTTTGGCTACCGTGGACTTGTTTTCATCTTCTTCAACTTCAACTTGAACTTACATACGAGCAATTTCTGGTCAGTTCCATAGGCAGCCCTTGGCCTCTTTTGGCAGCTGAGAGTGAGTGTCTACATACCTTCTCTTCCCACAGGTATACTCAGTTTGATATCTGTGTATTCTGTCTGGCAAAATCCACATATACAGTTGTTGTTTATGTTGTTGAAAAATGACGTTTACAATGAAGTCATTGATCTTTGCAAAATTTTGTCATGCGATCTCCAGCTTTGTTTCTACCACCAAAGCCGTATTTTCCAACTACTGGCCCTTCCTCTTTGTTTCCACTTTTGTATTCCAGTCATCAATAATTATCAATGCATCTTGATTGGATATTTGATCAATTTCAGATGGAAGAAGTTGGTAGAATTGTTCAGTTTCTTCATCACTAACTTTAACAGTTGGTGTCTAAATTTGAATAATAGTTGTATTAACTGGATTCCTTTGTATGCATACAGATAGTATCCTCTCACAGACGGCATTGTACTTCAAAATAGTTCTTGAACTGTTCTTTTTAAAAATGAATGGGACACCTTTCCTCTTGAGTTTGTCATCCCCAACATACTAAAGCATATGATTGATTCAAAATGGCCAGTGTCTGTCCTTTTCAGCTCACGAACTCCTAGGAAGTCGATCTTTATGTGTTCCATTTCTTTTTTTTTTAGTCATTTTATTCGGGGCTCATATTGTGTAAAGCGCATTTGTACATTCATTGCCCTCATCATACTCAAAACATTTTCGTTCCATTTCATTTTTGACCACTTCAATTGTCCTATATTCACACTTCCCACATTCCTTATTAAGAGGTGTTTGCAGCTATTTCTTCTCATTTTGAGTCATGCCTTGTCAGCAAATAAAGGTCCCAAAAGTTTTACTGCCTCCAGGTCATTTTGGCTAACTGTACTTGGAGAAGGCGGCTCTTCCTCAGCCATATTCTGAGTGCCTTCCGACCTGAGGGCCTCGCCTCCCAGGACAGTGTCCGACAATGTTCTGATGCTATTCACAAGACTCTCGGTATAGTTGGCAATGCTTAGCTGCTTTTCATAAGGTTTTCCATGGCTACTGCCTCAGAAGTGAACAGACTATCGCTGTGCTTAGACTGGGAACTCCACTAAAACCCTTTCCCCTTGGGTGACATAGCTTCCAACATCACTGCAACGCGTGTTAGTGCTTTGGAGTAGGTTTCCC
>NW_022111357.1:11023922-11063655 GCF_000313985.2 Echinops telfairi
CTCTCATCCAGGACCTTCTCCCATTGCTGCAGCCATGATCTCTCATCCAGGACCTTCTCCTTTTCAGGCCTCCGCCTTACCAAGCATGATGTCCTTCTTCAGGGACTGGTCTCTCCGGATACTATGTCCAAAGTATGTGAGCAGTCTCCCCAGCCTTGCCTCTAAGGAGAATTCTGGCTGTACTTCTTCCAAGACAGATCTGTTTGTTCTTTGTACTGTCCGCGCATCGATTTCTCTTCAGTCTTTCTTAGTCAATGTCCAACTTTCACATGCATATAAAGCAATTGAAGACATCACGGCTTGGGCGAAGCCTTCCTTTTCAACACTTGAAAGAGGTCTCATGCAGCAGATTTACCTAATGCCAGGTGTCATTTGATCTCTTGACTGCTGCTTCCATAAGCCTTGGTCCAAGCAAGATGAAATTATTAACAACTTCAATATTTTCACCATTGATCATGATGTGACCTATTGGTACATTGTGAGGATTTGGGTCTCCTTTACATTAAGTTGTAATCCATACAGAAGGCCAAAACCCTTGATTGCATAGAGGAAGGAAATTCTTTGAAATGGGTAGAAGGCAATAGCTTGGCAATGCTAAATGGGAACGTGGGGCTGCATTGGAGAAAGACTGGTATTGTCCCACATCTATATCCCAGCGTTAATGCATTCTAGTATGAGACTCCAGTGGCATATAACCAATTACACATGTAACCATAGGTAGCAGCAGCATTTATACAGCAGAGAAAAAGAAGTCATGAGTGTGTAACAGCACCATTCAATGAAGCATGTCATATTTTAATACAGCTCTGGCAATTAGGCCTTATCGAATATGCCAGCTAGTGGCTGTCTGCTGTGATGTTGAGAAGGAATGTGAGCTTGCTGCCGGGCTCAGCAGACAGAACCACAAAATTGAAACTGATTACTAGCGTCTGCTCTGGGCACTTAAAAATGATTTCTAGCCAGGGTCCCCTGTTTTTTAAAAATAAACATTCCTGGGTCATATCTCTAGAGATTGTTAGTCATGCGTCTCAAATGGAAGCTGGCATTTCAAAAGCCTCTTTGGTGTTTCTGGCAACACCTGAGTATCCCTGCCCCCGTGGAACATCCAGCAGCCAGTGTCGCGATCCCCAGCCCAGTTAGTGAGTTGCAGTGGAATAAAATTGACCAGACCTTATTTTTGTCATTATTCTGCCTAATCAGGCAGAGAAAGCATGAGTCCACCCACTCGGGGCTAGCGCACTAACACCTTGTGATCCTTGTAGTCATCTCCTGCGGAGAGCTCCCCATCCCCCCCAATGGGCACCGAATCGGAACCTTGTCCGACTATGGAGCAACAGCCATCTTCTCCTGCAATTCCGCGTACACGCTGGTGGGCTCCAGGGTGCGAGAGTGCATGGCCAATGGACTCTGGGGCGGCTCTGAAGTCCGCTGCCTTGGTAAGTACCCTCCCCAGGCTTGTAGTGCCCATTTTCCTTCTCCGAACCGAATAGGCCTTTTTCCCCACCGAAGCTTAAGACCCCGTCTTTGAACAGTATCCATTTACCTAAGCGTTGACTCCCTAATGCAGATAGAAATGACCCCCACCACCACCCAACCCACACCGTGCAGTAAATGTTGGTTGATGAGAGAAAGAGTGCCAATGATCCTTGAAACTGGGACCTAACGGATCACTTCTCTCCTGCGTACTGACACAAAAGTTAAAGCCTGGAGGGCTGGCCCAGGATACATATTGTCAGTTGGATCCACAGTGGGATTTGGTATTGCCATACACAATTTCTATCATATCTGGAGTACCTGAAGTCACTCCTGAATGGTTACTTTTAGGGGAAGATAGTGTGTGTGGCGGGGGTGGGGGTGGGGGGTAGCTGTGTTGTTCTTTGCTGCCATCAGTTTACCCCCCAACTCATGGTAGTTCCAAGCACAGTGGAACTAAAATCCCGATCCTGTGCCACCCTTGTGATCAGACCCTCGTGACCTAGGCTGATCTTGGGAAGTCACTCCATAGCCTTTCTTCCTAGTCCATCTTGGTCTGGAAGCACCACTGACACGCCTCAGCATCTAGGGTGATATCTACTTTGGCTCTGCGGTCCACCATCCCTGTGTCCCTCCACCCTGGCCAAATTCCACCTCATTTTTCACGTGCTTCTCTCTGTTTCTCTATTTCCCTCCTTCCTGCACCAAAGCTGGACACTGTGGAATCCCGGAGCCTATCGTGAATGGGCACATCAATGGGGAGAATTACAACTACCGGGGCAGCGTGGTGTATCAGTGCAACGCCGGCTTCCGCCTGATCGGCATGTCTGTGCGCATCTGCCAGCAGGATCACCACTGGTCGGGCAAGACCCCTTTCTGTGTGCGTAAGTATGTTGTCCACTCTCCCTAGTCATGGAGCTTAGATTCAGCACATATAGTCCCCCTTTTTTCTTGATAAGGTTTTGTCTTTCTGGTCAATTTTTCAAAGATGTAGTCTTTACATCTAGCACTTTTCATTTCTCTCCCCAATTAATTACTACCTTCATCTTTATTGTTTTCTTCCTTATGGTTGGATGTTTTCTTCTTTTTCTAGCTTTTGAGCTCAAAATTCATCTATTTCTTCCCATTCTTTCATTTCAAATGACTTTTATTAGTGCATTCATGACCGCAATTTCCTATGAAACAGGTCTAGTACATAATGTTTTAATATTTTTTAGAAATTCCCCTAGCTATTTGTTTTCCCTTTCTTGGGAGTTTTTGGCGTGCTTGTTTTATTGTGGTATGGATGGAAGTTGACAGAGAAAATCAGTTTCCCATTCATTGATCTGTGCATTTTTTGTGTCCTGACATTTTGTTGCAATCCCCTCGCTGTAACAGCATTCCTTCCCACTTCCTCCCGGGACTCCCGGTTTCCATTTGTCATTCTTTTCTCCCCGTTCCTGCCTCTGAGGTGCGTTTCTGGGATAATGTTGCTCTTTGGGTCTCTTATGGTTAATGAGTATTTTTGTCCTTTGGGGTCCTATCTATTGATTGCCTGAAAGGTGATCCCTAGGGGTGGGTTCAGGTTCAGGTTTGAAGGGTATTTAAGGGTCATAGGTTTGGAGGCATCAGTAGTCTCTATCAGACCAGTAATCTCATCATTTTTCATGATTTTTAATTTCCTTCTGTTTTTTCTCCTTCTCTGTCCAAGGCCTTCTATGTGATCTTGATCAGGGTGGTTGCTGGGGGTAGCCAGGCACCATCTAGTTCTTCTGGTTTCAAGGTAGTGGAGGCTGATATTAATGTGGTCTGTTAGACCTTTGGACTAATTGCTACCTTGTGTGTTTTTGGTGTTTTTCATTCTTCTTTGGTCCAGACAGGGATCTTGGATGACCGACCGCTTATACAGAAGCTTTTAAGACCCAAGTAGCTACTCACCAAAATAGAATGTAGAACATTGTCCTATGCCAATTGACCTCAGTATCCCCTGAAACAATGGTCCTAAACTCCCAAGCTCATGGACTCATTCCTCCAAGGTGATTGGTTATGGTCAAGAAGTTTTTATAACTCTGATTCCTGTATGCTCTACTGTGCATGCACATATTTGTAGTGCATATTTAGATATATCCTTTTCTAAGCAGATATATAACAAACTGTGACTAGCCTTGAGAAGAATGAGAATTCCAGAACACTTCATTGTGCTCATACAGAACTTGTACATGGATCAAGGGACACAAGGGACTATTGCACAGTTTAAAATCAGGAGAGGTATGCATCAGGGTTGTTTCCTCTCACGATACTTATTCACTCTGTGTGCTGAGTGTGGTAGTTACATAATCTCCTTTCAACTTAAGGGTATTAAGAGTGAATGGGGTGGAGCTTAGACTGTCAATCAGGTTTCAGCTTGATGGACTCATTTGGAGGCACGGAGATAAATAGCCCACTGGAAGCCAGACCCACTCTCTCTCTGCCTTCCCTTTCCTGCTGTTGAGACACTCCGAGAACTGGAGAAGCCACGTAGAGACCTGCGCCAGCATTGAGATGCTTCCAGTGCCACTGGATCCACAAAACTTTCTACCCACCAGCCTGTGACCTTCTTGCATCTGGCATCATTGCATGTGTTGTGTGAATCTAAAGATGAATTTATGGACTAGTATCAGACATATGGGCTAGTATCGGAATTATGGACTTGATCTGGATTTGACTAGGATGTTTTCTCAATATACAATTGCTCTTTGATATAAAGCTCTCTCTTACACACATGTGGATGTCCCTGGATTTGTTTCTCTAGTCTACCTGGTCTAACACACTGAGCAAATAATCAGAGAAGCTGACTACCCGAGGAAGAATAGAGAGTCACCATTGGAATAAGGCTTATTAACAACCTTCAGTGTGCAGATGACACAGCCTTGCTGACTGAAAATGAGGACTTGAAGCACTTGCTGATGAAGATCAAGGATTGCAGCCCTCAGTGTGGATTACAACTCCATGTAAAGAAAACAAAAATCTTCACAACTGGACCAATAGCTAAAAGCATGATAAGTGGAGAAAGGTTGAAGTTGTCAAGGATTTTGTCTTGCTTGGATCCCTAACAATGTTCATGGACACAGCAGTCAAGAGATCAAACAATGGATTACGTTGAGTAAGTCTGCTGCACAAGGCCTCTATAAAGTGTTGAAAAGGAAGGGTGTTACTTTGAGGACTGTGGTAGTTACATAATTCCATGTCAACTTGATATCTAAAAGTGTAGGAGTGGAGTCTAGCCTGTCAATCAGGTCACAGCCTGATGGTACCTCCTTATGGGTGTGGAACCATAAGAAGGCCTCTGGGAACCTGCCCTATTTCTTTAAGCCTTCACCTTCCTGCTGGTGAACCATGGTAGGATCTGCCATAGCCCTGGAGATGCATCCACTGTCATTGGATCCACAAAGCTTTGCACCCACCAGCCTGTGATCTTCCTGTATCCTGCATCCTTGCATGCGGCTTCATGAGTCTAAAGAGGGACTTATAGACTAGTATTGGACTTAAGACTTGAGTTGGATTGGTCTGGATGTTTCCTTGATATACAATTACTTCTTGATATAAAACTCTTTCTTACACATCCATGAGTGTCCCTGCATTTGTTTTTCTAGTTAACCTGGACTAACACAAGGACTAAGTTGCACTTGACCCAAGCTGTGGTATTTTCCATTGACTCATATGCCTGTGAAAGTTGGACATTAAATAAGAAAGACCAAAGAAGAATTTATGCATTTGAATTATCACGCTAGTAAAGAATATTAAAAAGTACCATGGACTGCCAGAAAAACAAACAAGTCTATTTTGGAAGAAGACAGCTGCTCCTTAGAAATGAGGATAGCAAAACTTCGGGTCTCATACTCAGGTCAGGTTGTCAGGAGAGCCCCGTCATGCTTGGTAAAGTAGAGGGGCAGCAAAAAGGTGAAGTCCCTCAGCAAGACGGACTGACACAGTAACTGCACCATGGGCTCCAACATAACCATCGTGAGGATGGCGCAGGACCAGAAGTGTTCAGTTCTGTTGCATATAGGGTCACTATACATTAACCTTCAAGGGCATATAAAAAAACTACACACACACACACTGTTCCCTTTCCTATGTCTATTCAGTTTGCATGTCTACCTGTGTAGCCACTCACAAATTATTGTTATTACTGCTATTGCAGGAGTATGTATGTGATGGTATTTTCCTTTGCTACCTTTAACCCTGTGCACCTCCCAATTCTTCATTTGTCTTGGTCATATTGTGTTCACCATCAAGTCTACTCCAACTCACAGTGACTTCTAGAGTGTTTCCATAAGTCGTTACAAAATGAAGCACCTCGTCTTTCTCCCTTAGAGGGCTGGTGGATAACAGTGCACTGTCCCACAGGAATTTTTTAAATAGAACCTTCTCTAAATAAATGTTCAGGTAATAGGGCCTTTATTGTTATGCTCTTTCATTTCTAATTTTATTGCATTGCATATATTTCCACATTGTAGATTTTACTGCTACTTTCTCTGTGGCCTAACATTATCAATTCTTAGGAATGTTGTATGTGCAGTTGAGAAGAAAGGGTTCTAGGGTGTAGTTAAGTATATATTTACATATTTATACACACACATACACACATGTATATATACGTACACACACACACATATATATATTTATATATAGCCCTGGTAGTTCACATAAATACCATGGTATACATAAATATTATTTATGTTAGGTTAGCATTAGGCTGCTAAGCATAAAAATAGCAGTTCGAAACCACCTTGGAAGAAAGATAAACCTTTATGTTCCTGTAAAGATTTATAGCTTTGCTACTCTGTCCTGTATGGCATCTTTGAGACAAAATCAACTCAATGACAGTAAAATTGTAATTTTGTTTTGGTTTGGTTACACATAACTTCTACCTTGTTATGTTTTTAGCTTCTCTATTCTTAATTTTTGTTTATTTAACCTGTTTTGTTGTGAGAAATGTGTGCAAAATTTTTCTCTCATCTTCTTTAGTTTGTAATACATGAAGGCAATTTGGGTCCACAAAATGTGATCTGTAGCCTTTAAAAAAGTCCTTTAGCATCTTTAGCATTTTCGTTTGTTTCAGTTCCACTTTTTCTGACATTGGATTGCTTTTTCCTTTTTCCATTTGCCTGGTGTACATTTGCCCAGCTATTTATCTCTAATCACGGTAAGCCAGGCCTCTTTACAGCATAGAGCTCGGTCTTATTTTATAAGCCAATTTGAAATCTTTTTCTAATAATGGGTGGATTTAGCCCATTCACATACCTTCATTTAACTGATAGGTTTAATTTCAAATTTGTCATGTTTTGTGTAATATTGTGTTTTTTTTCCAGTTCATTTAACAATTAGAAAAATTGTATCTTGTGTACTTGTACTAATAGCATTTCTATGTGCTTTTGCACTAATGATATTTAAATGCCAATAGACTCTTTGTAACCTCTTTTTAAATGGTTGATCAATTTTTAATAACTTCCACCTATTGACCATATAATAATCAATAAGTTTATTCTATTTTCCTTTGTCTTCCTTATTTTTGTTACATACATTTTATTTGATCAGAGCATAAACTTTTATGCTCTTTCATAAAACTTTTAGAACTTTTATATATTATTTTGTCACACTATATTTTACTCCTAGATAAACTATTACATATATTAAAAGTTCAACCAATGCTGATGAAGTTTTCCCAGTTATCTCTTACTTAGATAAAGCTCGACTCTAGTAAATTCATCAAGAAACCTCACTTGCACAATATTCCTCAAGTTCTTGCACGTTTAAAAAAAACTATTTTCCCATATCTTAAAACCTAGAGGATCAAACTAAATATAAAACCATTGGTCACAATTTTTTTCTTTCAGTTTATTAAAAATGCTTCTCTATTTCCCCTTTATTTGACCTGTTACTCGGTGTCACTCTCAAGCATTCTAATACTAGTTTAAATCTATTACCCGTATAAGTTATTTGGTCGTATTGTCTTTTTTTCCTGGAGACTTTGATGTTTGTTCTTTTTGTTTTGTTTTGTTTCTTTATCCTTAAACCTAGTGATTTTACTAGAATAATGCTTCAGAGTCGACCAGGTCAAGACAATGTTGCCGGGAAGGCTGTGTGCCTTTGACGATGTCGGCTCAAGTCTTCTTGTATTGCTGGAACATTTTCTTGAATTATAATTTTAAGTACGAGTTCTGTTCCATTATTTTGTTTTTCTTCTTCATCTATTCCTGTTATATGAGTGTGTTTGATGGGTCTCCTTTGCCTACTTGCTTTTTCAGTCTCTTTCCCTCTAATCATTTTTGTTTCTTTATCTAAATTTAATTCTCCTAATTTCTGACTTTCTATAATACCCCTTATTAAGTTACCCTGTCTTCCCTTGGGCAACTTATAACTTAATATTTATTTCAGAAGTAATTCTGCCTTTTTTAAGAGTCTTTTCTCATATTTAATCAATTATCCTCTGATTACTTTCCGTTTTTTTCTAATTCTGTTTTCAGTTTTTCATTTTCTAATTTTAAGGTGTTCTTACTTAATGCCTACTTGAGGATATCTAATTCCATTTAAATTTAAATTTAAATATAAATTTCATTATATTTTTTTCTGATTCATGTCTTTTGTTTTGTTTGGTGGGGTTTTCACCGCTGAGATGTTTTTATTATTTTTCTGTTTTCTTTTTACAGAAACTTTTTATCAATTTAGGCAGATATGCTCTATTCATTTTATAGATTTGGTGTTATTTAGAAAAGACGTGTGCGTGTAAAAGGAAAAAGTTATTCATCCTCCAAATCTTTTGTTCTTGTTTCTCTTTTGTCGTGTGTGTCTCTGTGGTTTGTCACCAGCCTCCCCCCCTTTCTCTGCTTCTTTTACCCTTTACTTCTCGGTCACAAGCCGGCATCTCATCCCTTCCTCCCTTCCTTTCTCTCTTCCTTTAATATTTTTCCTCCAGAAGATATGGAGGAGAATCCTACACACTTTTTAAGTTCATTTTCTGTAGTTAGTTCATTAACACACCAGAATTCATTTTCAATATATTTACATGCAGAGTGGACGTCCTCTTACTGGAAATTGCCTTGCATAATTCTGAAGTCCTTCGCATGTTCCTCACCTCTCTTTCATAAAGATTGTTCACTATATTCTTGCTTTGCAAAAAGATTTACAACAGGCACCTAAGAGATAGTTCTGTCTGAATTTAATGTTTAATTTTCTACTTAAACAGTATTTGAATTATGTAGCTTTCTCTAGTTTTCAGTTATTCTCACGTATGGGTTCTCTGTAGTCCTATTGTTCTTTTTATTAAGCGTACATTTTCCATGTAAGTGGCTCCCATTATCCTCAACTGCCTGGGAGTAATTTGAAAAATTATTCACTTTTGAAAGTTCCCAAAAGTCAACCTATAAAAGTACAGGTTGTTGTTTTTAATTTTTCTTCTTATTGTGGCTTCTACTATGTGAGACAGGGCCATAAAGCAATAAAACATACTCAATAAGCAATGCATGACTGTTAAAATGGCACAAAAATTGTTACTATGTATTTATCACAATTTTTAAAATAAGTAATGCATGAAAATTCATCTTAATAACTTCTTAAGTATTAGATTTATGTGAAGCAAGACCCAGCTATATTCAGTTGCTCTTCCAAGAGTGCCTAAATAAAATAGTTCAAATGTCTCTAGAAACTGGTAATCAAGGGATAAAGGAAGTTTGGGTTTTAATGAGTCAGGAGTAGGGGTTCTAGGCAAATGTCTACCTAACCTTAAAGACATTCTATTTTGTGTCTGATCTCTACTGAAAGGCTATATGCCAAAGTAGTTAAGTACTCAGACCTTGCACATCAGTTGCCTAGGTTCACATCCTAGCTTTGTGACCTATATGTTGTATGACTTTTGACAAGCTTAGTTCCAACTTTCTAGGTCTTAGTTTCATAATCTATAATAAATATATATATTCTAGATTATATATAATATAATATAGGTTATATTATATATAATCTATAATATAATATAGGTTATATTATATATAATCTTTAATAACTCAAAGGCTACTGTGTTAACCAGCTTAATACATCAAAATGTTTAAAATAATGTCTGGTATAGATGTTAAGTAGTTTGTTGGTTTTTTTGTTGTCGTTGTTGTGTTGGGGGTGGGGCATGAGGGATGGGGGTGATGCTACTCATCAGATAACTAGTCCCATTCTCTTTGGGCACACAGGTTTTGGAGAATCATTTTTTGGGGGAAATGATAGTGAAAGGAATACATCTTTGCATAACTATTTGCTCTGTTCTAGGCACTATGTTAGCTGGTTTACTGCCGTCAGGTTAATTCTGATGCATAATAACCCTGTAGAACACAATATAATGGCCCTTGTTACACTCTATGGGAGTAGATAGCTTCATCTTTCTGCAGCTGGTGGTTTCAAACTGCTGACCTTGAGGTTACCAGCCCAACACATAGCCCACTTTACTACCAGGGTTCCATCACATACACATTCAAGCCTCCCAGTATTAACCAGACTCTCAAAACTTTCTGGCTCTTCTACATTTTCCCATTCATCTTCTTCCTTCCCCATTCCCCACAGTGATTTCCCAGTTTTACCTTGTTTTCTGAAGATGCCTACGCTATCACTTCTACCTCTATTCTCAACAGACAGCTAGATCTGATAAAAGCTATGCTGGAAAATGTAGCTTGAAATGGGAGCCTTTCACCCAATAAAGTAGCATGGTGCTGTGTCAGGTAAGCCTGCGCTAAATTGGGGAGATCCTGCCTCTACTGGCGTTGCAGAGAACATGTGCTCTCTGAGGACAGCGAAGTGCCAAAGGCAGAAGACATTGCTGAGCCAGGCACAACAGCTTATTCTTCCCAAATTGCACAACTCAGGCCCTCCACATTTTCCTGGTCAGAGAGAGGCCAAACCTTACACGAATGAAGCTCCCTTCACAAGAAAGGAGTCAAGGGCTAGAAGTCAATCCAAACAGCTAGTCTGGTTTCCTGTACTTTACCTGGGCTACTGCTCTAGTAAAGTGATGCAATTCTCTGTACCAGCAAAGCTTGGTTTGTATTGATTGTGGCTCTCTCAAGATTGACCCAGGAGCTAAGGTGGTCTAGATCAGATGATGGGTGGTCATTAGTAAATCTAGCAATTATTAATAGAGATGGGAGGCCAAGGGAATCAGCACAGAGAAAATAAGTCAGGACTGTCCACCCAAACCTAAGAGAACTATATAACCCAGGCCTATAAAGGCCCTTGGGAAGCCATAGAATTATATCTCTTGAATTTCTCAAGCTCTGTACATACTTTAAGGGTGGTTTCAAGGTCTTCATTATGTTGTTGTTGTTGTTAGGTACCATGGTTCAGACTCATAGCAACCCTATATACAACAGAATACAACACTGCCCCATCCTCACAATTGTTCTTATGTTTGTGCTCATCGGTGCAGCCACTATGTCAATCCATATTGTCCAAGGTATTATACTCTTCACTGTCCCTCTACTTTACCTAGCATATATCCTAGGTACATGAGATGTTCAAAGTACATGAGACAAAGTCTCACCATCCTGGCCTCTAGGGAGCATTCTGGCTGTACTTCTTCCAAAATAGACTTGTTTGTTCTTTTGGCAGTCCGTGGTATGTCAGTATCATTCACCAGAACCATAATTCAAATGTATAATTCTTCTTTGGTCTTTCTTAGTCAATGTCCAACTTTCACATGCATATGAGATGATTGAAAAATACCCTGGCTTGCATCAGGAGCACCTTAGTCTCAAAGTAAACCCCATGCTTTTCAACACTTTATAGAGACCTTGTGCTGCAAATTTACTCAATGCAATGCATTGTTTGGTCTCTTGACTGCTGCATTCATGAGCATTGATTGTGGATCCAAGCAAGATGAAATCCTTAACAACGTCTGTCCCTTCTCCATTTACTGTGATGTTACCTACTGATCCAATTATGAGAATTTTAGTTTTCTTTACATTGAGTTGTAAGCTATACTGAAGGTTGCAATCCTTGATCTTCATCAGCAAGTGCTTCAAGTCCTTCTCGCTTTCAGCAAGCAAGGTTGTGTCATCTACATATCACAGAGTGTTATTAAGCCTTCCTCCAATTCTGATACTTTGTTCTTCTTCATATAATCCAGCTTCTGTGATTATTTGCTTAGCCTGAAGATTGAAAATGTATGGTGGGAGGATATAACCCTGATGCATACCTTTCCTGATTTGAAACCATGCAGTATTCCCTTGTTCTGTTCACAGAACTGCCTCTTGATCCAGGTACACGTTACCCCTGAGTACAATGTAACATTCTGGGGTTCCCAGTCTTCTCAAAGGTTATCTATAGTTTGTTATGATCCACACAATCGAATGCCTTGGCATCGTCAATAAAACACTAGTAAACATTGTTCTGTTATTCTCTGCTTTCAGCCAAGATCCATCTGACAACAGCAATTATATCCCTTGTTCCACATCCTCTTCTGAATCTGGCCTGAACCCCAGGTAGCTCCTTGTCAATGGATTGCCACAACCATTGTTTTAGTATCGTCAGCAAATTCTTACTTGCATGTCCTATCAATGATATTATTCTATAATTTAAGCATTCTACTGGGTCACCTTTCTCTAGAACGGGTACAACTGTGGATCTCTTCCAAGCAGCTGAGCAAATAGCTGTTTTGCAAATTTCATGACATAGACAAGTACGTGCTTCCATAGCGTCATCTACTTGTTGAAACATTTCAATTGGTATTGAACAATAACATTTCAATTCCTGGAGTCTTGGTTTTGGCTAATACTTTCCGTGCAGCTTGAACTTCTTCCTTCAATACCATTACTTCTTGTTCAACCTTTTTATTATTACTTTTTGCTCAACCTCTTGAAATGTTCACTAGTTCTTTTTGATATAGTAGCTCTGTGTATGCTTTCCATCACCTTTTAATGCTTCCTGCATCATTCAATATTTTGACTATCGAATCTTTCAGTATTGCAACTCGAGGCATGAATTATTTTCTTAAGTTCTCTGTTTAAGAGCATGTTCTTGCTTTTTGGTTTCCCAACTCTAAATCTTTGCAAATTTCATTATAATATTTTCCTTTGTCTTCTTAAGCTGCCCTTTGGAAATTTCTGGTCAGCTCTTTAACTTCATCATTTCTTCAGTGTGCGTTGGTTACTCTATGAATAGAGCAAGCTGCAGAATCTCTTCTGATATGCATGCTGATCTTTTATTTCTTTCCTATATATTTAATGACCTTTGGATATCTTCATGTATGATGTTCTTGAAGTCATCCACAACTCACCATGTCTTCTGTCAGTAGAGTTCAGTGCATCAAATCCGTTCTTCAGATATTCTTGAAATTCGGGTGAGATAGACCAAGATCATAGTTTGGTTCTGTGGGCTTGTTTTAATTTTTGTCACCTTCAACCTGAACTTACTTATTGATGGTCTGTTCCATAATCAGCCCCGGAACTGTTCCCTACAGATGTAGCCCTTTCGATTTCTGTGTGTTCCATCTGGAGATGTTCATGTGTAAAGTGTTCGTGTTTTTTTAAAAGGTATTTGTGGTTAAGAAGTCGTTGGTCTTGAAAATGTTGTCATGTGATCTCAGGCTTCATTTCTATCACCAACTACTGGGGTTTTTTTTCCCCCCCTCTTTATTCCCATGCATCTTGAGTGTATGTTTGATCAATTTCAGACTGTACACCTTGGTGGAATTCTTCAACTTCTTCGTCACTAGCTTTGATGGTTGGTGCATAAATTTGAATCATAGTTATATTGATTACATTCTTTTGTATCTGAATAGATATATCTGATCACAGACAGATAGCATTGTACTTCAAGGTAGACCTTGAAACGTCCTTTTTCATAGTGAATGGAATGCCATTCCTCTCGATTGCTTCATTCCTAGTTTAGTAAGCCATAAGATTTTCTGATTCAAAATGGCTGGT
This sequence comes from Echinops telfairi, assembly GCF_000313985.2. NCBI lineage: Eukaryota > Metazoa > Chordata > Mammalia > Afrosoricida > Tenrecidae > Echinops > Echinops telfairi. The sequence continues at coordinate 11,037,317 of NW_022111357.1, forward strand.
AGTCCATTTCAGATCAGTAACACCTAGAACGTCCATTTTTATGCATTCCATTTCATTTTTACCACTTCTCATTTTCCTAGATTTATACTTCATACATTCATGGTTCCAATTATTCACTGATGTTTACAGCTGTTTCTTCCCATTGTCAGTTGTGCCCCATCAGCAATCAAAGGTCTCAAAGACTCTCCTCCCAAAGGCATATTACTCTCTCCATATTATTATGGTACTCTATTCTGAGAAGGCTTCCTCAGTCATATTTTAAGAGCTCTCTAACCTGAGAGGCTCATCTGTTAGCACTATCTCCAACAATGTTCTCTATCATTTCATGAGGTTTCAGTATGTGACAATATTTTGATTCTGTCCATGGGCTTCCAGTGGCTAGTTCAGAAGTGAACACCCTATTCCATCTGTTTGTTGTACTGTGGTGGTTGGTATGTTGTACTGTAGTGGTTGGTATGTAGCTCTGGGAGCTATGTCACTGGTTTTTCAAATACCAGCAGGGTCACCCAAAGTGAACAGGTTTCAGCAGAACTTCCAGATTAAATCCTCTTGTTAATACCTAGGAATAAAAGTTATTGCATCAGAAGAGACTGTAATTAGACTTGGAGTCGAACTTCCCTGATGGGCATGAGAAATGCCAGAGGAGAAGAGGTTGGCCATGTTGATGGTGGAATAGTGGAAGGGCTTACCTGTTTTCTGTTTCGATTACAGCAATCACTTGTGGACACCCAGGTAACCCTGTCAATGGCCTCACTCAAGGCAATCAGTTTAACCTCAACGATGTGGTCAAGTTTGTTTGCAACCCTGGGTACATGGCGGAGGGGGCCACTAGGTCCCAATGCCTGGCCAGCGGTCAGTGGAACAACATGCTGCCCACCTGCAGAAGTGAGTCATTCATTCCTCCTCTCCCACTCCACCCCTAGCATCTCCGCTATTGGTGATTCTATAACCAAAGAGCCAAAGCCAAAGAATTCATTCGCATTCTTGTGACTCAGATAGAGAAGACTCAGAGCAGACAAGGTCATTAAGGAGGAACTTCTTCAACCCCATAGCCAGATAGCCTTGCATAAAATTCCATCATTATTACAAACAGGAAGGGAATGCTTAGTTTCATCTTTCCAAATAGAAGTAGAAAACAGCCTTGTTTGCATTTCATAGAGCAAGTAATTCATCATTATCATATAGAGCCCTGTGCTAAATGGAAGAAAATAAGCCAAAGAATTAGGATGAAAAATAAAAGCGAGTCTAAGGGTTAGGTTGAAGAGAGAGGGGGGAAGGCAGAGAGACATGGAAGGGAAACCAAAGACTTCAGAGACAGCCTAGGAAGAGCCTCGCCAGGCCGCCGGGACCAATTGAGGAGCGAGTGCCAAGGCTGTTAAAGCCTCCTTGTAGCTCCCAAGCACAAATGGGCTGCCTCCCCTTCGGTGATAGTGGTTTGGCAGAGTCAAGAACATTCAGAGTGTTAGGTCTGGACTGGACACCAGTGTGCCCAGTCCTGATTAGAGGTCATTCAAGCTTCATAACTGTGAAGGCCTAGCGTCCCAGAGATGGTGAACCTTCATCGAAGGGTTGTGAGTGACCATATGTCACGACTCGTATGAAACTGATAGTCAGGACCAAGGTTTTCTAATGATGCTTGAAAGCAAATCACAATCGACCACAACAAAATACACTGCCAACCCACAGCAATCATGGAGGACAGAGGAGAAGCACCCTCCGAGAGTTCTCAAGACGGTAACTCTTTATGGAAGCAAACTGCCACATCTTTGTCCCACAGAGAAGCCTGCAGGGTCAAGCTGCTAATCTTTTTGTTAGCAGTCAAGCGCTTTAACCACTGTGCCACTAGGACTCCTTCCAACCAAGGTAAAAACCCAACCCAATTCTGCCGTGGACTCAACCCTGACTCATAGCGATTCTAGCCCTATAATAATATTCCCTTTCTTAGTGGTGCAAGGGGTCAATACTTGGGCTGTTGACCATTATGCCGGTGATTCAAAGATGAGAAATATCAGGCTGTCTGTTCTTACAAAGATGTACAGTTTTGGAAACCATGTACAGTTCTAACTTGATGGCAGTGGATTTGGTTTTTGTTTGGGGAACTTTAATATCATAGCATCAAGTTTAAATTTTAAAAGTCAACTTCCTCCCCTAGGATGCTAACCTCTTCATGAAATATCGAGAAAAGTAATTAGAACTGCTTCCCAAAGAGCCCAACCCCGAGTCAGATCAACTCAAATGAATCAATTGTACAATTAGGGAGTTTTGCTGTGGGTTGAGCTGTTGGGGCTACAGAGACCTGCCCTCAGGGAACTCAGGTATTCTGAGAAATCATAATCCAGGCTGGTAAAATCTGCAGTACAGGTCTATGCAAGGCCCCCCTGGGGAAGAAGAGGATAACACGTCCAGGAGACGGGGGGAAGGAGAGGAGAAATTATAGGATGCTCAGGACCCTCTCAAGCTACGAGGCAAGAGCTGCTTTGCGTAGTCTAGTGTCAGTCTGGAGTTGTGGCGTGCCACTTTGGACTTCTGAATGGTCACTTCGAAGCTTGAGAAAATTGACCAGGTTCCTACCTCTCATCGGCTGCTCTCGTTACAGTCATCAACTGTACAGACCCCGGGCACCAGGAGAACAGCACTCGACAAGTCCGTGCCCGTGGCCCACACAGGTTCAGCTATGGTACCACCGTGTCTTACCAATGCAACCACGGCTTCTACCTTCTGGGAACCCCAGTGCTCAGCTGCCAGGGTGATGGCACATGGGATCGGCCCCGCCCCCAGTGTCTCTGTAAGTATTTCTTATTTGTCCTCGTTTTCATTCCTGATTTTAGTCATTTCGGTCATCTCTCTTTTTTTTAATTTTTTTTTTACCTTCATCAGTTCTGTGATCTTTTCAAAGAACGAAGTTTGGTTTCATCGATTTTTTTCCTATTGTTTTTCTATTCTCTGTTTTATTTATTTACCCCTGCTCTGATCTTTATTGTTTCCTCTCTGGTGCTTCCATGGCTTCATTTTGATCTTCCCTTTCTGATTCCTTAATGTGTGCAATTAGGTTATGGATTTTAGAACTTCTGTTCTGATGTTCACATTTGCAACTGTATGTTTCCTCTCAACGTGGCCTTCACTGCGTCCCGCCAGTTTCTGTATGTTGTGTTTTCCTTTTCAGTCACCTCACAATATTTTCTAATTTCCCTTGTGATGTCTTCATTTTATCCACTGGTTATTTAGGGCGAGTTTAATTTCCATGTGCTGGTGAACTTTCCCAATGTTCTCCTGCTATGGAGTTGTGACTTCGTTGCTCTGTTGTCAGGAAACACACTGTTGCTGGTGTCAGCCGGGTGGTTCTGACTCCCAGCTACCCTGTGTCCAGCAGAACGAAATCCTGCCCCTCCTCCAGCACCTTCGCAGTCACCCCTGGTGTTGAGCCAGTGCTGCAGCCACTGTGCTAGTCTGTCTTGCTGAGGGTCTTCCTCTTTTCCACTCACTCTCTGCATTAACAAGCATGATGTCCTTCTCCACAGACTGGTCCCTCCTGATAATGTGTCCAAGGAGCTCACGTCCAAGGAGCGTTTCGCTATACAAATAAGTTTATAACAACTTTATCTCAGTTCTCCATAAAACCTTTACCCCTCTATGGCTGCATGGCCTCCCACTTCCTTTGTGTTGTGATTGTCATAAAATCCTATCTTTATACATCACATGCCCATCAGCACAGATTTCTAACTATTGTCTTTTAAAACGGGAGGGAAAAACAAGTTATAAATAAAAGCTACATGTATACTGACTTTTATACTTGTCTATGCAATTACCTTTACTAATTAATACTCCTTATTTATTCATGTGTATTTGGGTCCTTTCATTTCAGCCTAAAGGATTCTCTTCGGTATTTCTGCGAGCAATGCATTCCCTCCGTTTTTGTTCATCTCTTTTGATTTCCTTAATTTGTTTAAGGGTAGTTTTGCTGGAAATAAAATTCTTGATTGACAAATTACCCAGTTCAAATTTAAAACCAATTTAATTTTAATTATCTGTAAAACTTTTGACTGATAAATCTTTTCCCTTCAGACACAGCTTTGAACGTGTCAAATTCTTGATATACTGGGATTTAAATGTACTCATCTCATTTTGCATTTTCTGTTTCTGCTATCCATCCTTAGTTGCATTTTCCCCTTTCTTATCTTCATTTGGGTTAATTATAATTCTATTTGTTTCTCCTCGTCTAGTTAGTAAAGGACATATCTGTTCTCCCCATTTTTGGTTGGTTACATTAGAGATCACAATAGGAACACTTAACTGATTAAGGTCTATAGCTAACCATCATCCTTTACTTCCTCCTAGGTAGCACGAGAAACTTAGAATACTTTGAACTCTGTTTATTTTCTTCTTAGATTTTATATTATTGTTTCTTAGATTTACGGTATCTTAATGTTACCCTTTTTTACCAACATATTTGCCACCTTCTCTGCTCTCATTTATTCTTATATCCTCAACCTTCCAAATAGGATCACATTTCTTTTTCTTAAAGGACATGTTTCAGAATTTTATTTAGTGAAGATCTACTGATGGCAAATGCGCTCAGATAGTTGTTTATCTGAAAATGCCTTTAGTTGTCACACTTTTTTAAAAGATTTTTTGGGTGAGTTAGAAATCCACGTTGGCATTTCTTTTCTTCCAGTCCAGAAAAGAAATCACTCTTCTATCTTCTGGCTGCTTGTATTGCTATTGAGAAGTCAGCTGTCAGTCTTATACTCCTTTGAAAATAATTTTTCTCTGTCCTTGGCATTTTGCATTTACCTTAGTTCTTAGATGAAAATCTAGCTGACTCAAAAAGTCTCCATTGACACTATTTTCTCCTGGCACTATATCCTGGCTTCCATTACTAATGAGAAGTGTGCTTTCATTGTCAGTGTTGTACCTTTTATGTAGTATAACCTTCAAATGCTCCCTTTCTCACTGGGATTCTGAATTTTCATGATACTGTCGTTAGACTGAGATTTTTTTTTTCTTATCCTTGGATTTCATTACCCTTTCTGGATTCTTTACTGACCTTTGGGGAAAATCGCATCTGTTATCTCTGTAAATATCCCCTCTCCCACATTCTCTCCCTTCACTGTTTCTGAAATTCCAGCTTCAACCTTCTCATATCATTCATCCTGTACCTGAACCTCTCTTGCACATACTTCATCTCTAATAAATTTCTTCAAGTCTGTCTTATTGTGTTCACTGGTTGTTTTGGGCTATTTCTAAACTGATGCTTAACCTATAGTTTCAGTTATTTTATATTTGAGTTCTGTTTGTTGTTCATATCTGTTTACTAATCTTTGTTGTATTTTATTTCTCTGTAAATCTGTTCCTTTTAGATCTTTACATACTAAATCTATTTTCTGTGTATTCTGTATCTGATCACCCCAGTATCATTGTCTAAGTCTGCTATTGTTATTTCTGCTGATTCTCCCTCATGATGATTTATGTCTTGGGTTTTATTATGTTTAAATTTTGATCATGTATTTGACCTAACTTCATCTGTGGGAACCGTGAACAAGGCACTTCCTCAGGAAGAGGCTGGTGTCTAAATGCAGGCCATTATCTCACCAAAGAAAATCACCAATGCTCAACAGCTGCAGAGAATCTATAGTCCAGAAAGTCATTGGCCTCTTCTTTTTCTCATTGAATATTGGCAGAGGTACTAAACTAAAGCAGTTACAGAGAGCACCACAGCATACCCAGAGATGCATAAACCAAGAGGCAACATACTCTCTTCCTGCTGGAGCGGACTTTGTCAAGACAGTTCACATGCAAGTGAGCTTCATGTTGCATATATGAACTTCAACAAGATTCCAAAACAGGCATATTCTAACATTAGAACCTCACCCCTTAGCCATTTGTTAATAGTAAACAGTATGGAAAATTCTGCTCAGGTTTGCTGGAAATATTTCAAAAGCACCAGACTGTCAGGGACTTGACAATGGTTGTGGTGCCCTAGGCCCCAGGTGGCACTCAGTTAAACCATTTTCACTGATGTTTCATGATCATCATCACATTGCTTTAGAGAGTTGAGTGCATTTCTACCTTTAGAGGAGCCTCGTACCTGTGGTGAACACTGGAAACTTTTGGAGGACTTTGCATATCCCCGTGGGAGAAAGACAGGGCTTTCTACACCTATAAAGGGCTACACCCTCAGAAACCCCCTGTCCTATAGGGTCACTATAAGTTGCATGGCAGTGAATTTACATATCCCCAGAGTATCCCTGTCAGTGAAGATCAGCTGCTGCTTCCAGAGGAAGGCAAACTGATTCGAATGTACAAGGATCAAGAAAAATGCATTACCCAGGACTATGATTCTATGCCATACTAAAACCCAGCTAACGTGCCTGAGGGTCTAGGAATCAATTTGGGAGTCTTTTTTCCTCTTCCCATGGGACTCGGCAACCATGAATTGTTGCTCTACCCAGGAGGGTTGGGTGGTCTCCACTCCTGTGCGGACTTGCTGGCATGTTTTGCTTTTCCCCACAGTGGTGTCCTGTGGCCATCCAGGCTCCCCGCCCTACGCGCAGATGTCTGGAGACAGCTACACCGTGGGGGCTGTCGTGCGTTACAGTTGCAATGGCAAACGAACACTGGTGGGAAATGCGACCCGCATGTGTGGCCTCGACGGACACTGGACTGGCTCCCTCCCCCACTGCTCAGGTACAATGCATGGAGGTGGAATGGGGGGTGGGGGCAGCGGGAAGCAGTGGTATTCTTGTGGCTTGTGAGGGGTGGGAGGTGGACGAACCTCCACGGTGTGGAATTGAAGGGTGGGAGGGAGTCAGGCCTTTGGCTCATAGGCAGAGATCCCAATATATTTTTTAAGAGGTTCCAACAAGACTTCAGCCCATCAGAGTCTGAGCCCCACTTTCTCCTTTTGTCACCACTGGCCAAGACCATAGTCAAAAGTTTATAAAGCTAGGCGTGACACAATTCTGTGAAGTCAACATACACCTGGAGTCCAGTTCAGACCCTTGATTCCCTGAGTTGAAGAAATTCAGTCTTCCTGCTGTAACAACCAGACCTGAACTTGTTTCTTTCTTTCTCCCCCAACAGTTGTATGGGCATATCATTCACATGTCATGCAGTTCAATAGGCCAGTCACATCAAGAAGAGTTGTGCAGTCATCACCACAATCCGTTTTAGAACATGTTCTCATTCTTGTACGCATCATGATTAGCTCCCCTTCCCCCCCCCCAACTTCCCCTGCCGTATAGGCCTTTCTTTCCCCCCAAACCCCTAGGTTTCCTTTGCTATCGCCTCCCACCTGCTCCCACCCACGCAGGTGATCTTGTTGCCTAGTGGAAGTCGTCTTCCCAGCAGCCTTGAGGCCATCCCCAAACTTTGCCCTTTGTTTCTTTGTTTGTTTTTACTACGAATCTCCGTGAGGACCCTGACAGATATTATCACAATAACATGTCCATCGTATGCAAGCCAGAAATGTATCTATAATGGTGTGTGTGTGTGTGTGTGTGTGTGTGTGTGTGTGTGTGTGTGTGACTCCTGGCATTTTTCTGTTTGGCCTTTTTGTGGAGATAACGTGCAAGGGCAGGGGACGCACACACTCCTGAATTATCCACAGAGCAAGTGCTAGAGAGCGCTTGCAAGGTCTCTTCCGTCTCAGCCAGCAACGTCTTTTCTCTGGAGACCTGTGAGGTCAGGGTTAGAAGAGATTCTATATGTGCTTAGGCCAAGGATTAAATGACCCTAAATGCCTTAGATACGAAAGTGAGTACTTAAAAGAATTGGAGATTCGGAAGTCATTCCAGGTATACACTAGTGAATAAAATTGACATGGTACCTCCCTTCTGAAACTTACACCCAGCCATCTTTGGCGAGTCCTAGAAAATACGCATTCAAAGTACCGTGGTCAGGTGTCTGAGCCCGGCCCTGTACAGTCAGTGAGCCCAGAAGATACAAAACAGAATCTCCTGAGTCCTTGAATCCTAAGCCTCTGGGCCATCAGGAATGCGCTGAGAGTTCTGGCATTTTAAGAAGTTCAGTAAAGACATATATCAGTAGTTGCCATCTGTTTTCTCTGCCCACATTACTTTATGGGGAGCATTGTGTCATTGTGCCAGAACAAGCCCCCAGAATTAGAGAGTTCCACGTGTGTGCTGATTTTCCAGTAGTGCTGGCTCCCGCTGAGGCCTGCGGGTCAGTGTGGAAGTTGGAGCTTCTCACCATCAGGGTTGTCGTCAACAGAGCCCAAGGCTGCCTGTTGCCCAAACTGCATCCTGGGCAACTTAAACCAGCAAATGAGATCAGTCCTCTTTTCATATATGTCTAGGTTGGATGCTCCCCTGGCTTTGGTGGGGAAGAAGAATGGGGAACAGTAGTTATGGAGTACTCTCAGAGTCTAAACTAGAAAAGGAAATGATTCCAAGTCAGAGGGTGGAAGACTCATCAATGGCAAGTGGAAACGAAAACATGCGTTGGGCATTCATTGACACCCAACAAACTAAACATGGTCACTTAGATGTTGCCACTTTGATGGCCACGCATGTAGGTTCATGAGGAGATAGCTTCCACACAGCTGGAAGTCTTATTTTCTCATGCAGCAGCCACGTATTCCTAATCTTCCTCTTCCTCCTTCATGTTTGCCATGGCCTAGTTTGATGCCCACCTGTGCGTCTTTGTGTTTTAAAATGTGTTGGCTCCTGTCAGCACTAGGTGCTGTGACTTTGTTCCTGTGCTCTGCCCTCCTTTACTTCCTGCTCCTTAGCACTCTCTGGGCGGGGTTTGTGCAGTGTCAGAAGCAGCTAACTGCTAGCATGGAGCAACAGCAAGGAAGAAAGCAAGAGTGAAGTGAGAGGGTCACAGTACTTGATCTAGAGCACATGTGCATTGAGCAGTTTGAGGGTAAGGAGTCAACTAACCTCCAAAGATCATACAGTCCAAGATGGACGGCAGAGAAGGGGAAGCTCTGCTCAGGAGTTGGGACTTTATGCTGTAGGAAGCCCAGGGATATGTTCCAGCAGGAAAGACATAATAATTGATAGTTGTTGGTTGCCTGTGGTTAAATGTTAAGGATAAGGTAGAGGCAGATTAAGGGGAGAGTTTAAGAAGAGCCATTGAACCTCTAAGCTAAGACAATGACATTGGGAATGGGGGTGGGGGGGATAAAGTGGAATCAGCAGATGTGGATGGCCAGTTGGGTAGGGAAAGGTAAAAGAGAGGCAGCACTGTGGCTACTGAAATTCCCAATTGGCCCAAGCTCAAGATGATTTTCCTTTCAGGACCTTCCTTCTGCCTTCCTATTTCTCTTTGCCATGCAGTTCCCAGGGACTCATCCTTGACCTTTGTACTCTCTGACAACTGAGGAAGGAGACAAGAGCCTGTCCAGATAACCTAGGCTAAGCTCAGAGCTAGCACTGCTCATCAATATTAAAGCCCATGGCGTCCCCTCAACAACGATCCAGCCTCTTCCTCACTCCCTGTCCTCCACCTCCTTGTCTTCTATGCTAAAAGTAACAGTATAATTGCTTCTGGCCCATAGGAACCAGCATGGGCGTTTGTGGTGACCCTGGGATCCCCAGCCATGGCATCCGTTTGGGGGATAGCTTTGCTCCAGGCAGTCTGATGCGCTTCAGCTGTGAAGCTGGCCACGCACTCCGGGGCTCGTCAGAGCGGACGTGTCAAGCCAATGGGTCATGGAGCGGCACACAGCCTGAGTGTGGAGGTAATGTATGTGACGCCTTCTGCTTTTCCCTTTTGCCTGTCCCCAGGTGCTCTTCCCCGATTCTCCGGCCCCCGGTGCCTGCCTACCCTCACACTCACAGATAACATCTGTGGCCCCCTTTGACCCCTTGGGCTGGTGTCTAGTCGATGCAAACAGATAGCTCATGTGTGTCTTCACTCGTAATCCCCACTCTCAACTAAATGAGAAAACAATCAGGAAAACATGAAATGTAGTCCATTGATTCATCCATGTCTCGTATCATTTTCTTCAAGAGCTAACTACATGCCAAAGACTATGGCATGTATTGGGTCTACAGTGGTGACCAAGGACATACACCTCTTGCCTTCTAGGAGCTTACAGTTTAAGGTGGGGTGGGGATGACACAGTGTTCACGGTGCATGTAAAGTACCAAAGAAATGGAAATCCAATTTCTGAAGAACACTTTAAGATATAAAATATAGGCCCATAATGATGTTTTCTGAAGACACTTAATATTTATATATATATATATATAGAAATATATATTATATATATATATAGAAATATTTATTTCCTTTTTTTAAATTATTTTATTGGGGGCTCATACAAGTCTCATCACAATCCATACAGACATCCATTGTGTCAAGCGCATATGCACATTTGTTGTCCTCGTCATTCTCAAAACATTTCCCTCCCACTCTAGCCCCTAATATCCGTTGCTCATTATTTCACACACACACACACACAAGTGAGTTTTTTAAAACTTTTTCCCCAAAGTCCAGCTTTTTAGAACTGATACCCAGTTCTACATGTCTTCCTTAAAACAGCCTGTCCTGACCTCCTAGCTAGGGAACAAGTTTCACCGCTTACAGTGAGGCCAATGGGAAGCTGTTGGAAGGAAAGAGAAGATATGAACGAGCCATCCAGTGAGGCATGAGCGTGGGCCTCATAGGGCCATGTGGACTTTCCAGGCAGCACTGAGGACTGTGGGAGGTTAGCAGTCATAAACCTATAGTGACATCATCCGTCTCTTTGGTTCAAGCACCAACAATATCAATTGGGAACCCTCATGGCATAGTGGTGATGAGTTGGGCTGTGATTCGTAAGATCAGCAGTTCAAAACCACCAGGCCCTCCAAGAAAGGAAAATGGGCCTCTCTGAACAGTTAGTCTCAGAAACTCACAGGGGCCCTTCTGCCCTGGCCTATGGGGTCGCTATGAGTCAGCATCGACTCAATGGCAGTGAGTGAGAGGCCAGTAGAAAATGTCGCGAGACAAGGTACATGCAAAGCAGTGAATATAATAGATATTGCGATCCAAAGCAGAAACAGACTTATACCTAGCGTGAGAGTCAGTGACAAAGTGGTAGGACGGATAAACATAGGTCCCAGTGGGATCAAAGAGCACCAGAGGACCAACCCCCACCCCACCAGGAGAGGCTTCCATTTAGTGAGCACTGAGTTTCCGTTTATGGGAATAGGGAGTGTGGCAGTGGATATTGTTGATGGTTACACCATATGACCGATATACTCAGTGGTTTCATTGAACTGGATTTGTAAATGTAGTGTTACCTACATTTTTAGGACAATTTTAAACCCCGTGCCAAAAACAAAAACAAAAACAAGCCAGCTGTGGTTAGAAGAGAGCAGGCTGTTTGAAATCAAGAGAGTGGCACAGCTTCTACCAAAACTAACGCCAGTGGCAAGCCCTGAAAAGGTACCTCTGTCTAAGCGCATCATGATACATATTTAGCATTTATTGTACACCTTTGACAATTAACCCAACTATCAAAACTCTACCTTCAGGATCCAATTATTCATTGTCATGGAAGAGGGTCTTTTAAAAAAAAAAAAAGCAGGCTTGTGCCACCACCTGCCATTCCCCTCACCAACACCCCCAATCCCACCTGTGTTAGACTGGGTTGACTAGAGAAACAAATCCAGGGACACTCATATGTATAAGAGAAAGCTTTATATCAAGAAGTAATTACATAGCAAGCAAACATCCCAGCCCAGTCCAGATCAAGTCCATGCATCCCATACTACTCCATAAATCTGATACTAGTCCATAAAACCTTCTTCAGACTCACACAGCCACACACAATGACTCAGAATGCAGAAAGATCCCAAGCCGGTGGGTGGAAAGTCTTATAGATCCAATGGCGGTGGGCGCACCTCCAGGGCTCTGGCTGTCATCAGCGTGGCTCAAGGTGGCTCATCAACAGGAAGGTGAAGCGGAGAAAGAGAGAGGTGAGGTTCCCAGGGCCCTCTGTATGAGAAGGCCATGCCCACTAGGAGGCACCATCAGGCTGTGACCTAATTGACAAGCTGGACTCCACCCCTATATTAATTTATCAAGTTGACATGAAATTATGTAACTACCAAACCGCCCTAGAACCTTGGCTGCCCTCCAACCCTGGAGTAACGTTTCCCTCCAGTTTTGTGGAAGGTTATATTAGAAGAAAAAAGTCCCTGACATCTAAAATCCTTTCAGGGAAAAGAGAGAGTTTGACAGATGGGTATATGGGTAGTGGGAAATCTAGGGCTGGGTTCCAAGAGCAGGTCAATGAATTGGTAAGCTGAGGCCATGGAGTGGAGGGCTGTGAGGGATGGGCTGAGTGGGAAAGGAGGCAGTAGAAGAGAGTGACAGCATTAGAAGAAACTCTAACCTCAGGAAAGGACTCTCAAGGACTGGAGTATTCGTATTCATTGTACCTTACTGAATGATCCCTCACAACTGGAGATGGGACCTGCCATGCTTAGTAGAAACTACGTGGTGACCATTCCTTCCCATTGCACCCAAGCCGTCCCTGCCCTCCCTGCCATTACTTATAACCGTGTGCCCCTCTCCTCTGGTTCGTCCCACGGAGCAGAGACACCTGCCCGGGAAATGATATGGATGGAGTCAGTGTCCTCTGACTCATCGACCCAAAGTCCTGCCTTTCCCGAGAGCAATATTTGCCAAATTAGTTTCTAAAACATTGTTTAAATGTAGGAAGAAAGGTATGGTGGTAGAATTTACCAGCAAGGGATATTTTAAGTATATTTTTAAATACATACTGTGACAATTGGGTGGAGGGGAGGGAGGGAGAGAGAAAGCGAATACCTACCCAGGTCCTAACTTGGCAAGGTTCTACTCAGAGCTTACTTCTCACCTCCGGTCCAATCAACGGATCTCTTCTCAGTGTGTCTTTTCCTTCAAGTCTAATACTTCAAGTTCTCACATTTTAATGATTTTAATTGATCTACGTATGTAAGTCTCTTAGAAGAGACAAGCTCCTCAAGGGTAGGGATACAGTTTGTTGGATGGATGGATGGATGGATGGATGGATGGATGGATGGATAGACAGATGGATGACAGGGCCTATATGTTGTACTAAAGATGTCGGAATCATGTTGCAGATTTGACTTGGAACCAGGTTAATGTCACATCTAGTTACAAAATAAGAAAATCAAAGATGAAATGCAAGCAATCTCTAGACATAAAAATCAAAATGGAAAAAAAATCTAACCATGTATCAAGTTGGCCGTTTCCCAAACCAGAGAATTTTTTTAAGTGGCTTTAAAACTCAGTAATTTGGCTGTAGTATATATGCTAAAGACAAAGAGGATTGCAAAAAACTCCTATGCTGTTTTCACCAATCACATAGTTAGTAATGGTGTTGGGACTGCTCTTCTGAAGTTACTGTGCGTGCACTCTGTGTGTGTTCGTGTTGTTGCTCCTTTGGGTGGTAGAGCTGCTCGGGAGGGTTTTCCTGCCTGGATCTTTACAGAAGCCACTTACGAGGCCTTTCTTCCACCAAGCTGCTGGGTGGATCTGAACCACCAGCCTTTGGGTTAGCTGCCAATTGAAAACCACAAACCTTTGCCCCACCTAACCTCAATATACACATTTGTGTGCATAGGAATACATAACACACATAAACATACATATAATATGATATCTATGGATAATGCAAACAAAAGTAATTACATCTTATTAAGAACCAAGATTTTCATCATAAAAGAGAGAAAATGTAAAAAGAAATTATGCTAAAACCCTTAATCCTCAATTTGGATTGGTATTATCAATATAAACTCATAATGTTTTACCAATTTTAAAAGTCATTTTTCTGTCTCTGCCTACTGAAAAAGGCTAGCATCAGTGACCAGCTCAGTAGCAAGGAGTGTACCCTTAGCTCCCGGGCTGTGGTCTCGAAATCTCTTCTCCATTAAAAGAGCTCGAGTTCTTGGGAGAAACAGCTGGTTCCAGATCTGAGGTATGATATGTACAAGATGAACACAGAATATCTTGTCACCCTAAAAAGCAAAGAGTCAACCAAAGACACGTAGAACTCAAGAGCCAAGCTTTCAAGAGCCTCTTGATAAAACAACGTAAGCATTAATCTGAGTAATAAAGGCAATGAATGGAAGCACAGCCAATATGTTTAAATCCACGAATTCCTAACGATTCTTCATAAGCTTAAATGGAGCATGCGAGGGAATCAACTCCTTATTCTGACATTTAATATTTTTAAAAAGAAAAGAAGCCAGCTTTGCACTGACTTCCTATATGAACTGTAAGCAGCTAGTTGATGAGGGAAACTTCCTTACTACAGAACTCCAGGTAATCCAGGCCGATCTGAACCCGTCAGTCCGTCTCAAAGCTGCGAATAAAGGAACAGCCAGACAGGATGTGCCTTCTGACATGATGCAATGACATAGCAGTTCTCAACCTGTGGGTTGCGACCCCTTTGGAGCTCGAACGACCTTTTCACAGGGGTCGCCTAAGACCATTGGAAAACACATACTTCCGATGGTCTTAGGAACCACCGCTCCTCTATCCGTCTCCAGGCAGGTCCGCCCACATGCAGATACATTCACATATGAGTACCCAGAGTGATGACATCATCATGCCAACCCCATCACATACACCCCATACAGATACAGGTGTATGTGACAGGATTGGCACCATAATGTCCTTATGCGACCAGTCACACATGTAGAGAGCAGCTACTGTGTAGAAAGCAGCTGCTGTGTTAAAAGCAGCTACTGTGTTGAAAACAGCAGTACTGGAGGTAAAACGACACTTCATGAATTATAATTACTGGGTAAATGCTTTAATGAATGCTTTAATCACTATGTTCTAATTATGTTCAATTTGTAACAGTGAAAATACATCCTGCATATCCAATATTTACATGACGATTCATAACAGTAGCAAAATGACCGTTATGAAGTAGCAACAAAAACAATGTTATGGTTGGGGGTCACCACAACATGAGGAACTGCATTTGAGGATCGTGCATGAGAAAGGATGAGAACCCCTGCACTAACACAAACAGGGAAGCATCTCCAATCTACCCTGGCCACAATATCAAGCCCACTAAGGAACCATGGGGGACGAGCCACATGTGACACAAGACCCTGTTGGCACTGTTAGCAAAAGCTAGAGAAAGTGGGAAATCCCACGGGACAATGGTTCTGGTCTCTGTAGCAAATAAATTAGGAGAGAAGGAAAGGTGATTTCTTGATTCAAAAGACTTAGAGATGTTCGGGTCAAATATGGGTGGGCCTTATTAGGTTCTGATTCAAACAAGTCAGTGGCAGGAGGGGGGCGGGGGATGGAAATTAAGCAACTGGAAATTCTAAACACTGCGTATTTGGTGATCTTAAGGAATTGCCATTTAAAAAAATACATGTGACCATGAAAAATATACTCATGATTTTTTAGAAACTTTTAAAAAATTCATACTAGTCTCTCCTTTCCATCCCAGGGAGACGTGATCAAACAGGAAAACACCATGAGCATTGTTTCGATCCATAATGACCTTACGTAGCATGTTGTCTCCACTCCAGACCATCCCCGGGTGACAGCGCCATGGTGCTGATGAATACTGTCTTCTTTGGCTTCCTAGTGATCTCTTGTGGGAACCCAGGGACTCCGAGCAATGCCCGGGTCGTGTTCAGTGACAGCCTGGTTTTCTCCAGCTCCATCGTCTATGAGTGTCGGGAAGGCTACTACGCCACTGGCCTGCTCAGCCGACACTGCTCTGTCAACGGCACCTGGACAGGCAGCGACCCTGAATGCATAGGTAAGAGACTGGGCCCTCTGAACTACATGGCAGAAGTGTGAGCCAGACAATCAGCTGCTTCGTGTAGAATAAGAAGGTTGCCCGTGGGAGCCTGGGAACACTGGCTGGGTGGTGGGATTGGACCTTGAATGGCAACCATAAATTGAGCATAGACTTTGTGGCAGCACTGAGCTACGGGCCTTCTTTCATCGGCATTATCTCATTAGATTCTTACCACAACGTCAGGAAGTAGCTGCTATGAGTCCCACTCTATAGATGAGATGGCTGAAGCTTACACACACACACATATGAGAGAGAGAGGTCCATATGGGCTAGTTCGTAGGCTCTAGCAGTCCCTTGGGCTTTGCGGTTCTTCTTTTGGGCAGCTGCCCAGAGCTCACCACCGGCCACCATCCACCATCTTGGTAGATTCGTTCTCTCCCTTAAGCCCATTTCCATCTTGGCCTGGCCCCATGCTTGGTGTAGCCTCACAGTTTCCAGGGCAGCCTCTGGCCCTTTTCCCTAGAAAGTGAGGCAGGCAGGGTCCAAATGGGGAGAAGTGATAAGGTGAAGGGATCTGACATCTCCCTTTCAAAATGCCAGTCTGTGACAGCAAGGTCCATCTAAACTCCCATGTAGAGGTCGCTTTTGTTCTGAAGGCAGAGTTTGCCAAGCCTCACCCTCATGTGATGCCACGGGCATCCCTTTGCACACCGTATATCATGGAGCCTGCTTAAGCTGCTTGCCCTACAGAAACATCCTGCACGGACAGATGATAAGACATACCTCTTGGGACACCAAATTGCCTATATGGGCCATTAGCACATCTTTGGCTCTTCTACCTGGGAAACCCCCTCTTCCTTGACCCCACCCTCATTTAGCAGCTGGACTCTCTTGGCACTCCCTCGTAGTGTACTGGGTGGTCTTCACAGACTAGGTTGCTAGCGGTGATGTTTGAGACCTGGCCACAGAAACTCTAGAATGAGCAGAGCCCAGTTGGGAGCCTGTGAAGAAGCAGCACAACCCTGATCAGAGAGTTTTTCCTCTTGACCTTGTAGAAGGAGTGAGAGGGCTGGCATTGGACTAAGGAGGAGGCAGGATGTCTGGTCTGGGACTGAACAATGCCATCTCTCTCTAATCCTAGTCATAAATTGTGGTGACCCTGGGATTCCAGCCAACGGCCTCCGACTGGGCAATGACTTCAGGTACAACAAAACAGTGACATACCAGTGTGCCCCTGGTCACATGATGGAATCACATAGGGTGTCTGTGCTGAGCTGCACCAAGGACCGGACGTGGAACGGGACCAAGCCAGTCTGCCGAGGTGAGAGGGAGGCTGGGGGGGGTGGGGGGGGCAGTGGCAAGGAAATGTATGAAAGTGAAACCTGGGCCTTGACCATCTAGAAAGTAGGGAATGGTGAGTGAACCCCTCAGATCATATCCAGGGTGTGTACATTGAGGGCTGGGCCCTGAACTTCATCAAGGTGAGGCCTGGGCCTTCAGCATTGAAGGGAGGGCTGTGCAAAGCGAGAGGGCTGGCTCCGCACAGTGAGGAGAATGATGTAAGGTGCAAAAAGAGAGCTCTTTCTGGTTCTTCCGGCTTAGCCCAGGCTCCCAGCAAATTCGGGGAAGCCGGTGATGTCCATTCTAAAGGCTACGGTCCGGTGCCCCCAGGATGACTCCAGAACTCAGCCTGCTCTGGTCTCCCCCACAGCTATCATGTGCAAGCCGCCCCAGCTCATCCCCAACGGGAAGGTGGTGGGTTCCGACTTCACGTGGGGCTCCAGCGTGACCTATACCTGCCTGGAGGGCTACCAGCTCTCCCTCCCCGCGGTGCTCACCTGCGAGGGAAACGGATCCTGGACCGGGGAGCTGCCTCAGTGTTTCCGTAAGTTGCTAACAAGGACGCTTAGTAGAAATCATCTGACCTCCTGCATTTGCCCTCCTGAGAGCTCCCATGGTGGAACAGGGAGTCCCCTCCCCCAAACCAGAGCGGAAGTTTAACAACAGCCCCACCCCACCATCCCACCCCACTGAGAAAATGGCCCTTAGTTACCCTTTGAGGTTCAGCTTTCAGTTAAATGATAAGGCGAGCCTTTACAGTGGACGGTGCACACTCGTTAGAAAGAAGGGTGACGGGAAAGCGAAGCGTACTCATTTCCATTGATACTCATTTCCATTGATACTCATTTCCATTGATACTCATTTCCATTGATACTCATTTCCATTGATACTCATTTCCACTGCGGGGACTGCAATCGGTGTCACAGGACCACACACATGAACGGTCCAATGGAAAACCAACTCTGGAAACGTTCACCCAAACCACAGTAATACGCTCCCAGAAAAGGAGGGAGGGAGATTAAAGGAAGACCTGAGAATATCCCAGCCGCGCCCTGGCTACCTGCAGACTGTGGCTGCAGCCGCAAATGACAGGATACAGAGTCGGAGATAAGGACGGGTGGTTAACGGGATGAGATAATACCCAAAGATCTCGCAGTGCCCAGCACTGGAAACGCATGTGTCTTCAAAGAAAGGACTTCTGAGGGCCCTGTGATTCTCCGGTGAGAACGGCCATTTCTTACCCACTTGACCCAGCTGTGCCCAGAAGCGCTTCGAGCCAATTCCAGGGCTTGTGTCTCACTGAGGTCCCCAGAGAAGCAGGCTCCTGGTCGTTTGTTCTTGTTCTGGCTCATAGAGGGCTCTGGAAGATTTTACCTGTGCCCCTACATTAGGAAAGCAGTGGGCTGTTTGGGTTTTAGTTGTTTTCACGTTTATAATGATGTAATTCTGCAGAAATCTGCCTGCATATTCGTGGCACTGTGTGTAGCTGCCGAAATGTTGCTTCCATTTGGGGAGAAGTTCAGCAGAGGCCAGGGCCAGCAGAAACAGAGGGTCCAGGGTCAGCAGCAGCAAGGACGTTTGGTCCCTCATCCCAACATTTCACCAGGGAAAGACAGCAAGTCTCAGTGTCTAGTCTGGACCCAGAAATCTTGCTTTCCCTCTTGAGAAATTGCTGGATTGCTTAGTTATGTTGAGTTACTGTCAACCAGAAAAAAATCCCTGCTTTTATCTAAAATTACGAAGAGTTCTCCCTTCTCAATGATAATCATGGTCAAGCTTTTAATAAGGCCTCCACATCAACCATTATGCACTTTTGCATAATGATTTTTCCATAAATCCTATCCGATAGTGCTGCAGGTATATTTCTAGCACTTGTATTTCCAGCCAATGATAATGTCATCAATGCCTTCCTATATCCGTATCATCTGATTTGTATATCATTTTTCATGCCTACAAAGAATTCCATTGTTGTAGGTACCATACTTTATATAATCTCTTCTTGATGGTGAATTTCTATTGC
Organism: Echinops telfairi; assembly: GCF_000313985.2. Taxonomy (NCBI): domain Eukaryota; kingdom Metazoa; phylum Chordata; class Mammalia; order Afrosoricida; family Tenrecidae; genus Echinops; species Echinops telfairi. The sequence continues at coordinate 11,056,417 of NW_022111357.1, forward strand.
CTCCAACTTAATCCTATTAGAAGTTCTGCATTAAATATCCCTGAAAATAGCGTTTCTTTACTGTTGTGACAACATCTGCAAGGTGAGCGTGCTGGGCCACAGAGCAGGCACTCGGTGCTTCTTGACCAGTATTGCCAGACTGCCTTCTGGAAAGAGTGCCCGACTTACAGCCCCTCAGCAATTGATGAGAATTTTGCAACTCTTTTGCAAAATAGGAATAAAAAGCTCATTATCGTTCATTGGCAGCCTGTTTCAAATTAGCAAGTAAGCCCGATCTTTGCCTTCTCGTTCATTTGTATTTCTCGTTGTCTGAGTTGCTGTCTCCTAGAAATGCTAGCTTCTAATCCAGTCAGCCTCCAGCCACCAGAGGCGTCAATCTTGGGATGAGCCTGCTGTGTTCTGGGGTACAGAACACAACCCCAGCCTCTGCATGATTTTGCATATGAGCCACACTCTCTATGTACACACACAAGTACACATGTGCACACACACACGCACATCATAGCATAATCAATGTTCCTCATCTTTGACGAATTGTTTGGAGGAAGATTTTGCCTTCATTAGCCAAGACACCCACCCTGACCCCACCCCCAGCAATGCCATGAGTACCCTCAGGACATGGTAAGAAAACCATTCAAATGAAAGGGAAAGGGAGTGGCGGGGGGGGGGGGGGGGGACGAGGAGCTGATACCAAGGGCTCAAGTAGAAAGCAAATGTTTTGAGAATGATGATGGCAACAAATGCACAAATGTGCTTGACACAATGGATGGATGGATGGATGGATTGTGATGAGTTGTATGAGCCCCCAGTAGAATGATTTTTAAAAAGAAAGAAAACGACTAACACACTGGCTGGGATAAGAATCTATGGTACAACCTCTCACTGCAAAATTACACAGCCCTCCAGTAGAATGGTGCCGTAAATGTGTAAAATATTGATATTAAGTGAACAGAGCAAAATGCACAAGCACACCGCCATGGGGTTGGCAACCACGCACAAACTTGCGTGCCACTGAGCACAGACTGGAGGGGAACGCACGAAAACAGAAAGGAACAAAAAATTGGGTTGGGGGTCATGGGGTCATGGTTCATGTGCTCCTGTAGCCTGTGCTTGGGAGGGTGGTTGTGGAGCATTTGGGGGGAGGCGCAGAAACAGAGCAGTGTGGGGGCAGGTGTACACACTCTCGGGACCCTGCACCCCGCTTCAGAGCTTGGAGGAGAGCGGGACAAAGGCTGGACGGGGCACAGGTGGGGCTCAGAGGGCAGCATCTCAAACCTGCTTTCTCCCTTCCTCTTCCCAGCCGTGTTCTGTGGAGACCCCGGTGTCCCACCCCGAGGCAGAAGAGAGGACCGGGGCTTCTCCTACAGGTCGTCTGTCTCCTACTCCTGCCAGCCCCCTCTGGTGCTGGTGGGCTCTCCACGGAGGTTCTGCCAGTCTGATGGAACCTGGAGCGGCACCCAGCCCAGCTGCATAGGTGAGAGGGGGCCTGGGGAGAGGGAGGTTCCTGACCGGCAGGCAACCTTCGTTCGGGCTGAAATAACTACTTCCCTTCCCATCTTCAGTGGTCTCATCTGTAAAAAGTACTCCTCAGAGCCTTTTAGAGAAGAATAGAAAATAACCAGTGTTAATGTGCTATGTATGCTCGGTGAGTTAAGCCCTGGGCTACTCACTGCAAGGTTGATAGTTCAAACCCGCCAGCCAGGCCATGAGGAGAACGATGAGACTGTCCACCCCCAGGAACACGACAGTGTCAGACAGCGGAAGAAGCAGTTCCCTTCTGCCTTCAAGGCTCGCTCTGAGTCGGCGTCTACTGGGTGGCCATGGGTTAGCTGGTTGACTGACTATGGGGTGCCCACGGTTAAGTACTTGCCTGCTGAGTGAGAGGTGAATGGCCTGAGCCCTCCCACGGTGTACTAGAAGAGAGGCCGGGTGATCCACTTCCTTTGGAGCACATGTCTACCCTGCAGACACGGGGTCACCAGGAGTTGGAGTCCACCCAATGGCAGTGGGTTGGTTTTGCTGTTTTGCTATGCTCTGAGCGGGAATCAACTCGATGGCAGTGGGTTTGGGGGTTATTTGAGAAAGGGTATAATGAGCCGGGAGAATGGTTCGCTTGGAGAGACCACACGTCTGGCTACCGCCCGGTTTCTTCCCTACATCTGTTTCTCAGAGGGTGGTGGGGCTGTGAAATGTTCAGCGACCCTGTGCTGTGTTTCTTGTCTTGGCACATCCAGACCCGACGCTGACCATGTGCACAGACCCCGGTGCGCCACAGTATGGGATCCAGAACAATTCCCAGGGCTACCAGGTAATGAGGTGGCCATGATCGGCCTCTCCCGTCTCTTGTCCTTTAACTAGAACAGCAATGGCTGGAATGGAGGTCGGGGGTGGGGGGGAAGGAGGTGCTGTGCCACTTGGGAGCAGGCTCCACAGAGCACCATTGAGAAGCAGCAGGTGTGGAAAGATAGCGCATGGGTTTCCACAAACTCCTCCCGCCATCCCGGGTAGCTGGGGCAGGATGTTTGTGGAGATAGAGAAGTCAGTGAGACAGACGGATCTGCTCTCCCCAAGGTGCCCACGTACGACCCATGGACCCAGAGTTCATGCCGGAGACACGAGCAAGACAGGGGTCACACATCCTGCAGATACAGCTCAAAATGGGCTTTGGGAGGAGGGGCACTCTGAACAAAGAAAGGACTGAATTGTAGGGGGCAAGAAGAAAAGCAATCGATAAGACCCTGTTGCACTGGCTTGGGTCAAAGATGAGGGTAGGTTTGGGCATGGGTAGTAACAATGGAGCTGGAGAGAAGGTGGCCGTGGAGATATGTTTTCGATGTAGAACCAAGAGGAGCAATGGGTGGACTGGATTGGGGGCGTTGAGAGAAAGGAAGGAGTCAAGGTGGCCTGAGGTTTTCCAGTGGAGCAGCTTGTGAATCCTTCCAGAGTGCAGATTGGCATGGAAGAAGAGGGAGTGGAAATATTGAATTTCCCATTGTGTTTGAATTTGATCCGGTCAAAAATAGGAACTCCTGAGTATTTTTCTGAGCAAGAGAAGAATAGAGTCCAAGTACCAAGTTACAGTTTAGGACATTGATGGGCAGCATGATGCCGAGTGGATTCGAGTGGAAAGTCAGAGCAAGTGGGTGCAAACGTGTAGAGTCAACTGAGGGGCCAGTGGAAAGCATGGGGGGGAGGAATCCCTGCACAGAGGCAGAGGTTGAGGGAGCTTGAGCACTCAGTCCAGCAGACATTTACAAACACAAGGGCGACGTCTCTGTAATTAAGTCTCCTCTTCTTGGCCGCCTTCTCCATGAAGATGGTACAGGAGTGGACAGCGTTTTGTTCTGTTTTCTCTAAGGTCACAGGCGTTGGACTGACTCCACAGCATCCAACAGCAACCACGGCCAGTCTGGAAGGAGTTTGCACTCAGACAGAGACACACACCACTAACAGTTGTATTTTGTGCAGTTCTTCACATCTTTCCAATCTGCCATCCCATGTGCGCATCACAACAGTCCAGTGTAAAGGAGGCAGGGATCGTGATACACAGAAAGACTCAGGTGGGGAGCGTTTCCAGGAATAAGTAGAGAACCCAGAACTCAGAGCCAAGGTCTCTAGGCTCTGGTTCAGGTGTGCTGCCCATCACCGCAGACTGTGCTGTGTTCTGTAAGAGCGGCGAGCTGGTGCAGGGATGATCCTTCGTGGGAGAGGCAAGATGTCAGCTGACAGGAAAGATAAATAAGATGTAACCACGCAGAGAAGGCTATTACAGGCAGAGGCCACAGGTAGATCTTGGGTCAGGTGGCAGTGCCCTAGTCCAGCGGCCAGGCTATGGCACATTGCTGGATGGAGGGTAGTCACGGGACCTCGTGTTCTTGCTGCAGGTGGGGAGCACAGTGCTCTTCCGTTGTCAGAAAGGCTACCTGCTTCAGGGCTCCACCACCAGGACATGCCTCCCCAACCTGACTTGGAGTGGAACCCCACCCGACTGCATCCGTGAGTTGAGACTTCACCTGCAGCCCAAGAAAACCCTCAGTCACACCTTCCCTCTGCCAGCTGGTTACCCACCACGTGCTTAAATACTATGAACACCAGGGAGCTCACACCTTCTCGTGCGCACCAGTATGCGTCTCTGTAGTTCTCACTCCTGGGAGCCTCACAGGGGACCTTGAATTTCCTTTCCACGCACAGCCTTTCTGATCCTGGAAGGCAATGTCTGCATTAAGGCAGAGAAAGCTTTCCAGTAGCAGCAAAAATAAATAACAACTATAAGGTCAGACCTCTGGTTTTAACCAAAATGCTTCTTTCTTTCCTGGAGAAAGGGGTTACAGGTCTGGGTTCCTCCAGGGTTGGGTGACCAAACTAATGTCCACATTATCTCCATCTCAGCTATTCAGATTGGCACCAAAGCTGGGGACGTCAAGGATGGGAATGGGGAGGGGACTGCTGGGCACAAAAGGGGCCCACACGGCACAGGAACGGGATTGATCACAAGTGAACAAAGGAATGACCGAGAAGGCTTACTGAGGACTCCTAATCTCCCAAGATGCAACCATCTCTTTCTTCTCATTTAGCCCACCACTGCAAGCAGCCAGAGACGCCAACCCATGCCAATGTTGGAGCCCTGGACTTGCCCTCCATGGGCTACACGCTCATCTACTCCTGCCAGGAGGGTTTCTCCCTGAAGGGTGGCTCTGAGCATCGCACCTGCAAAGCCGATGGCAGCTGGACAGGCAAGCCACCCATCTGCCTCGGTGAGTGAACCCCCTCGATCTTCCCCACGGTGGGCGGCCGTGTTGACAGCTGGGCTGGAGATTAACAAAGGCAGAAGCATTTTCATTTCCTGCAGCTACCATAATAGATGTCTACAGATGTGAAGGGCCAACGCAACTGATGCTCAGTCTCCCAAGGTTCAGCAGGGCTCTACTCCTTCCAAAGACTGGGTGGGAAGTGCTGGTTCTTGCCCCACCCACCTACCGGTTCAGCCTTGCCATTGGCTTGTAGCCATGTCGTTCCTATCTCTGCCTCCAACGTTGCCTGCCTTCTCCTGTTTGTCCCTTCTCTCTGTGTCTCTGATAAGGGACTTGTGACTAGGTTGAGAGCCCACTTAGATAATCCAGCATGGTCTCATTTGTAACTGAATTCTATCTGCAAGGATCCTTTGCCGAAGGTAAATCCATGGGTTGTAGGAGCGCTGGTGGTGTAACAGTTATACCGTGGGCTGCTAACTGAAGGTTAGCAATTCGGAACCTCCAGCTGCTTCTCAGGAGAAAGGCAAGACTTTCTATTCCTATAGAATTCCAGTCTCAGAACCCAAAGAAACAGTTCTGCCCTGGCCTGTACAGTCATCATCAATCTGAATAGACCAATGGCAGTGAGAGCTGAGTGAGGGATTAGCATGGGGACTTATCCTTCTGGGGCCTACTATTCAGCAACCCCTTAAGATAAGGGTGTCCAGGACCTGGATCCTGGTTCTGATTTCCTGAAATGCTGAGCATCTAAGAGACCTAGCACAGAGCAATCTCAAGAGAGGCACCTACTGAAGACATCCCAAGTTTCACACACACACACACCCTGTTCTGCTTGAGGTTAAAGACAGTCTGAGCTTATGTGTATTCATCTGGAAGGGGATAAAGATCTCACAAATATTATAACCTTGATAAAACAGCAACACCTACACATCATTTGGGAATTACCAAGGTATCCCAGACCTCCTCCCAGTCCTTTTCCTTCACTCATTCCCAATTTATTGAGCATTGTCACTCTGCCATCCCTGTGCTGAGCTTGGAGGGTGCTGGAGGGAAAGACACAAAGCCTGCCCTGAAGGAGCTCCCACCCTGCTGACAGAGCAGACCGACAGACAGACAAGGCAGCAGGTACAGCAGAACCTTGAGAAACACAGAGGCGTGGGAATCAGGAAGAAGAACATGGACCCGGCCTAAGGGAGGAAAGGGGAAAGTCAAGGAAAGCATCCTGGAGAAGATGATGCCTGAGTGCAGCAAAGGTAACGGATCCCTTTGGTGCCACAATGGCATCAATCCCCTTATTACAAGGGCTCATCTCACTAGGTGCCAAGCATTATTCTAAGAACTGCATACAGTTACTCTCATGCTTACAATAATCCTATGAGGCAGGGACTACGTATAGCCTCATTTAATATTTGGGGAACTGAAGCCCAGAGAGGTTAAGTACGATGCCTAAGATCACAGAGTGGCAAGGGACAGAGTTAAAATTGAAACCCTTACCGTCTAACCATAGGATCCATGCTTTTAGCCACGTTGCTATACTGCCTTTCCACAAAGAGAGAGCAGCTTCAGGTTTACAGACTTTATGAGAACTAGAATTTTATAACATGCTTTAGTTGTTATAAATTTCTTTTGTTTTCAGAAAGTAATATTTGTTTTCCACCTATTGGAGCAATATGAAGTTTCTTTTATTTTAAGTACATTTATGTAAGGTTTAAAATGTGATTTAATTTAAAGAAAAAGATCAACAATAATAATACAGGTGATTCTCTACCTGGCCAACTAAGCTGACACTTCCTTCCACTCCAGACATATATTTACACCATAACAATTTTTTTAAAGATTTAAATACATAGTCAAGGAATGTCATTTTCAACTTTTTGGTTGAATGATGATTAAAACATAAGACATCAAATAATATTAAAGACATCCATATGCACCAGAAGAAACAAAACGCTCTTTATTTGCAGATGATAAAATACTATTTAAAGAAAAATCTCAAAGATTCCATTTGAAAATTGCTGGAACTAATTAGAAATGTTGGCAACATAGCAAGCTATAAGATCAACATATAGAAATCAGTTTAATTCTTACATATTAAAATGCCAAAAAGGAAATGAAGAAAAAACACCATTTACAATAACTACCCAAAAGATAAAATATCTAGGAATAAATCTTACCAGAGAAACAAAAGGCTTACACAAAGACAGTTAAAAAATATTTCTTTTAGAAACAAAGACACAAATGAAAGACTGTTCCATGCTCCTGTATAGGAAGACTAAATACAGTGAAAATGTCAATATACCAAAAACACTTTATAATGTCAATGCAACTCCAATCCATATCTCAGCACAATTCTTCAAATTAGTGGATAAACTAATCAGCTACTTTTTATGGAAAGGAAAGAAACCCAGTTATCAGACATCAAAGAACTAAAAATCATATCAGTGGGTGCCCACCTTCCTGATACAATCACTGAAGACAAACGTGTGCA
>NW_022111357.1:11068368-11069378 GCF_000313985.2 Echinops telfairi
CTTGCCTATCATATATAAGTTGGCAAAACAACAATTACAGAGACCAAACAAAAGATTGAATGAAAAGAGAAAAAATGAAAATGCATACATCATTCCAGGTCTGTCCGTTGACCTTCATGACTATCTCACCACTGGTCCTGGCGGGTTCTGGGAACTGCCCCTCCTAGCCTGAAGTCTATTTGGGGGGCTCCTCAAGGGCTCTGTGGCTTTATTTTGCTCCCGTTGCTGATCTGTTATGTTCCCTTCTAGGTTCGCCCCACTGTGGGGGGTGTCAGACCGGACTCAATCCCCAGCCCTGGGTCCCCAGTATTGTCCTCTGTCGTGGTATGCTCCAGTGAGGGGACATCATGATGGATTTTCGGATGTTGAACCATCCTTAATCCCTGGAATGAATCCCATCTGATCACGATGGATGACGTTTTATATACTTTCGTATTCTAGTGGCCAATATTTTGTTAAGGATTTTTGCATCTGTGTTCATTAAAGACATTGGTCTGTAGTTCTCTCTTCCTGTGGGATCCTTGCACTGTTTGAGTATCAAAGTTATACTGGCTTCATAGAATGAGTTTGGGAGGTTTCCATCTTTTGCTCTGCTCTGGAATAATTTGTGGAGGATCAGTATCAGCTCCTTCCTGGATGGTTGGTAGAATTCTCCTGTGAAGCCATCTGGTCATTTTCCGTTGGTTGTTTCTTGATAACCATATCTATTTCTTCTTCTGCTATGGGTCTGTTGAGGTTCTTGACCTCTGTCTGGGATAATCTGGGGAGGGATTGTTCTTTCCAAGTATTTGTCCATGTCTTCCACATTGTTGAATTTGTTAGAATACAGACTTTTGTAGTACTTTGTGATTATCCTTTTAATCTGAGGGTCCATTGTGAGTTCCCTGGTTTCATCCCTCATCCTGGCTATTACTGTGTGCTCCTTCCTTCCCTCGGTTAGGTCTGCCAGCGGTCTGTCGGTTCCATTGATCCTTTCAAAAAACTAGCTTTTTGTTGCAGTGACTTTTTTT
>NW_022111357.1:11070972-11084879 GCF_000313985.2 Echinops telfairi
TTTGTACTCCCTCAGGAGCTCCCTGCTCTGCTCACCCGTTGCTCTGCCACACGCCTTTAGTGTTTTGCCTCGGTGTTGCGGGGTCAGTCTGGGCCAATCCTGATACTGAGTTTCCAGTGTTGTCTCCAGTAGGGCCCTGGGCCAGCGAGGGACTGTGTGTCTCATAGTAGGATCAACTATATGGACCACTCTGTGCATTGGCTGTTCAGAGTAAGGATATTGTCCTCCAGGCCTGGTGGGCCAGGATGTGCTCCACTCTCTCTTCCTCCCCATTCATTTGCTCCCGTGTGCTCTGATCAGACATGCACCTCTCCCCTAGCTGCAGTTTCAGTGCCTTCCTCTAAAGTAAATTATTCTGGGGGTGCATTGACTTTTTGCATTGTTCTCTTTTCTTCCCACTTGCTTAACTCTGCCCTGATTTTTATTATTTCTTTTCTTTTGATATTGGAGAGGTTGTTCTGTTGACTCTGTTCTGGTTGCTGGAAGTTTTGTGATAGCATATCAGTCATGAGTCTCTCTTCCTTTTTCATATACGCATTAATCACTATCAAACTGAAGTATTTCTTGAAATAATTGTCACTGGAGATGAAACATGACTACCAGTAGGACAAAGCACGATCAAAACCAATGGCTATCAAGAAATGGAAGTGGTCCAGTCAAAGCAAAAACTGACCAGTCAAGAGCAAAGGTCGCATCAAGAGTTCTTTGGGATGCTCATGCCTTTTGGCTTGTTGACTTTCTGGAAGGCTAAAGAACAGTAGTGTCTGCCTATTGTGAGAGCGTTCTGAGAAAGCAGCAAAAGCTTTAGCAGAAAAGTGGCAGGGAAAGCTTTGCCAGAGGGTCTTTCTCCACCATGACTATGTTCCTGCTCATTCCTCGTATCAAACAAGGACACTTTTATCATTCCATGGGAAATCATCAGGCATCCACCTGCTTTGGCTCTTTCGGACTTCTTTTTGTTCCTCAGTCTTAAAAAAAATAAAATCTTCAAAGGGCACCCATTTTTCTTCAATTAATAATGTAAATAAAAGATGGCATTGGCATGTTTACATTCTCAGGACCCTCTGTTTTTAAGATGGGCTAAATGGTTGTGTCACCACATACAAATGTGTCTTGATCATGAGGCTGCTGTTGAAAAATCAAGCTTATACTTTTTTACTTTTATCTCTAATTCCATTTTTCCATCAATGTTTTGATGTCCCCTTGTAGTTCACTACCTAGAGTTAATATAATTGATTTACGCTACAGTCCTTTGAATTGTCTTATTCTGAAAAGGCGTCCATGCACATCACCCGACTGTCAATGGGTCCTTGGTGCAAAAGGAGGTGAGGATCCTGGTTGAAGAGACGACTATAAGAAAGACCTCAAGGACCCCACTGATGTGACATCAGAGACATGGCCGTTGTTTTTTAACAGTCTGATACTGGGGCTGAACCTGTTTTGTCCTGTTCTCTTTCCCCAGCAGAGGTCCGGCCCAGTGGGCGGCCCATCAACACAGCCCGGGAACCACCACTCAGCCAAGCGTCAGGTATGTGTAGTAGAGATCTTTGGCTCAGGAAACTCATGTGGCTTCCTTCATCCTGTTACTCAGAAACCTGCCTATGCTCGCTGAGTATCAGTGAAAGGCCATGGAAGCTACCTTAGACCCTGATCGATTTCCTCACCCACATCCTAACCTCAGCCTGACCTTAGAACAAGGTAAACCTGGCAGAAGCCGGAAATTCATCCAGAGAAAGCTGGGGCCTTTCAAAGCTAGAATTGCAAGTGCTAGAGTTATTAGTCATACAGAGCCAAGCCTCACCGGGAGCTCTATGTCTTGAGTCAAACACATAAAACTCTATGTCTTGAATCAAACACATAAACACCAATCCTGCCCAGGGAGCCACCTAGAAATGCTTTCATTTTTAAGACAGGTATTTGAGTTTCTGAGTGGTGCAAATGGTTAACGCTGGCTGCTTTCCAAAAGGTTTGGGGGTTGAAGTCCAAGTAGAGGTGCCTCAGGAGAAAGGCCTGGCCATTTACTTCCCCAAAACAAGCCCTTACACACTCTGTGGAGCACAGTTCTGTTCTGACACACAGGGGAGTCATTACAAGTTATCATCAATGCCACGGCAACTGATTTTGTTTCGTGTTGTTTTTGTGTGTGCCTTTCCAAGTGTGATGGCCAGCTCTGAACACAAAATTGCAGGCGCGACCTGAGAAGTATGCTCTCATCATAGACTACCTTGTCCTTTTGAATCTTGTCTTTTTCTCTGCCACATCAGCATGTGTGCTAGACGGGAAGGAAGGAAGGACTGCATTTGAAGTCGCAAACTCAGTTTTCATTGTGGTCACTGGCCAGCTGCATCCTTGGGCAAAACCAGTCTCACCTCTTGAGTTTTGATTTATTTTTTCAGTAAAACAGAAATTATAATACTTGCCTTAGACAATTACTGTAAAGACAAATAACAATATAATAGCTGCCACTCTCTGGGTGCTTCAGTGTAGCCCAACACCTGGGACATATGGTTTGCAACATGAGATCGTTTACCCCCTACAGACACCCCGATGAGGTTGGTCTGTTGCCCGCATTCACAGAACCGCAGGTGTGGCCTGTACAAGTGAGGAAGCTGAGACCCTTTCCCGAGGTCAAACAAGTGTTAAGTGATGGAGCCAAGATTAGACTCCAGATCTGCCTGACATTGTGAACCCGTGTCCCCAGCCACACACTGTGTTGACGTGTTAGTTTTCTCTAGTCTTGCTTCTTCCCTTTTTCCATCTTTTATTTCTCTATGTTCCCTTCCCTCTTTATCCCCCTTCTACTTGTACCTTCTCTTTTTTCTTGCTAACTCCCTCCCTCCCGTATTAACTTCCTGCTTTGCTCATATCTACTCTTTCTCTCTTTCCCTCCACCCCTCTGCTCTGAAACACCAGAGGACCACAGGATAGCCAAAGAACTCTACCACACTCCCCATGTTAGACCTGGGGGAGAAAGAAACCATGTAGGTGAGGGAGTGGGAATGGGGCAGCGGGTTTCATCCTTCTAACAATCCCTTTCATGGTCTCCTATCTGTTTCCAATTCTTCTAGTTCCTGGGGATGTTTTTGCCAAGAACTCTCTGTGGAAAGGGGCCTATGAGTACCAAGGGAAGAAGCAGCCAGCTATGCTCAGAGTTACTGGCTTCCAGGTTGCCAACAGCAAAGTCAATGCCACCATGATAGATCACAGCGGCGTGGAGCTGCACCTGGCTGGTAAGGAGCAAGCCGGGTTGGTGAAAGCATAGAGGCTGGTAAGGTTGAGTGGTCACCTGCCTTGGCCTGTCATGCAAGGCTCAGACTCATCTGGTGGGAGGGACGAGGGGGGAAGTCTGCTGTGACTTACTTGATAAAGGCACCACGGAATGAAAGGAAGTTGTCAGACGACAAAGGGCTAATCATGTGAGTGCATTCAGAACTCATAGGTAAAGGCCCGACCCCTATACCCACTACTATCGAATCGGTTCCAACTCCTATCAACCCCATACAGAGTTTCTGAAACTGTCAGTCTTTATAAGGGAGCAGGCAGCTTCATCTTTCTCCCACAAACTGGCTGGGGGATTTGAGCCACGGACTTTGTGGTTTTCAGTTCAGTATCTCCACCAAACCAAAGCCAAACTCACTATTTTAACACACAGCCAGAAACACACTCCTATACTCCCCATATGCCTGCCCTCACAGAATTATACTGCACCCACGGGGTTATAAGCATACCCAACCATTATCTGACACAGTTAAACAGACACCACCATATTGTCCTTCTTACACAAGTACAAGGATCACAATCACCCAAATCCAGTTGCTTACGATCACTTATGCACATTCCCACACAGACTCACTTTCAGCCTACACAAACTCACCTCTGTCCTCACCTACTTACAGGAGTACAGCGCATGTTTATATCAACATCCAGCCACACACAGCTGCACAGGTGTCAGAGGAAACCAGCCTCTAACAACCGAAGGGTCCGTAGGCACAATGGTACGGTGATAACATATAAAGGTTATAGTAAAGTCATAGAAGATAGGAGACATAGAAGAGAAACTATAGGAGTCAGACACATTTCATGGCAGCATGCTCACCTCAGCCCCTCTTGGTGGTTCACGTGGAGGTGGGAAGAGAGAGAGGAGGAGAGAGAGTATATTTCCAATCACAGCTTATATATACTTAGGGGGCGTGCAAGGGCCCCTGATTACATGTAACCACATACATAAGAAGAAGGGGCTGTCCAGTAGGCACATGCGTGCCAGGAAGGGGATGAGCTAGGGGTGTACACACAATAGGAAGGGGAAGGACTAGGGGTACACATGTGACAAGATGGGCAGATCCTAGATTCAAGATGACAACTTAACCTTGATCCTCCTTGAGTTGGCTTTACCTTGACACTGGGCTCTCCTTCAGGGAAGCAATCCACTATCCTTGTCAGCAGGTAATGGGCCCCACTTACAGTGGGTCAGAAAATAGGGTCTGATTGCTCTAAATGGCTGATGCCCTCAAGGAGAGAACCTCTAAGCAGCTGGCTACCCACCATGCACTAGCAAGCAGCATCGTAGGCCTGGCATACAATATAGAAGACAACCTGGGGGAAAACCCTTTTGCATCCCCCGCACATGGAATTACCTTCACACACACACACACACACACACACACCACCCAAATTCAAAACAGGTTTTGAATTTCCCAGATTTTCCAAGTTATAGCCAAACTGTCTTTTTATTTTTAGGAATTTACAAGAAAGAAGATTTCCATCTCCTACTCCAGGTCTACCAGATCACGGGGCCAGTGGAGATCTTTGTGAATAAGTTCAAAGATGACCACTGGTCTTTAGATGGGCATGTAAGTCCAATGAGCTCTCATTCTGTTTGTCCTTGAACTCATCATGCCCCACCCCTCTCCCTGAGCCTGAGATCACTGGCATAGAAGAGACCGGGAGACAGGCGTGGAAACCCCCAGGATGAAGGGGGAAACTTGGGAGGCAGTTTTCTATGGGCCCAGGACTAGGAGCAAGGGAGTTCTCATCTTAATGGAGTGGACACAGGAAAACATAGGAGACTCAGAGCCCAGAGGAGCAAGTTCTGAAATTAGAGCAGAAAGCAAAGTGTTGAGGGCCAAGGGTAGAAAAGTGCATGCAAGCAAGTTGAAGGTTAAGCTGGGTGGGAACAGAGGAAAGCGGCAAAATCCAAGTGACTACCCCAAACGGCTCGCCACATTTGAGGATCCGGATTGTGGATCATTTAGCACAGTTTGAGAGACAGAGATGTTGGCCAAAGAGATTAGCCTTCCTTGCTTTCTCTTGCAGAAAAGACTTGCTACATCCTAGGTCCTCCTTGAGCTGGTCCCCAAGGATGCTCCTTCGCCCATACCTTCTATTCACAGGCAGCAGTATGAAGCCTGGTGCCCTCTGAGAGTGCAGGATTCCATCAACCACCTTCTCTCAGCAGCCCTGATTTGGATTGTTGGGACCAGGAGAGGAAGGGGTGGGTTCAAAGGGAAAGTCGTGGTGGGTCAGGAGTAGTAGAGAGGAGCCAGGTTGCATCCTCATGGACGGGAAGAGCTGGTGGAGGACTGGCAGGAGGCTGGTGACTTTAGTGACTTAGCTATAAAAAAGAAGCACATGCCTTCCCCAAGGGCTGGTCCGTGCATTCAAGGGCATCATCTGGCTCCCCTTGGCTGTCCGCGTACTTGCTGTCATAGTGGGAGTCCAAAAGTTCTGCAGGAACAACAGACACCCCACCCCCACCCCCTGCGCTAGCTGCAAGAAAGAAGAGGACAAGGGTCAAGGTTGGGGGGAGGACCTCAAAGGACCAGGAACCAGATGGGAGTGGAGTTCCGGAGGGCCAGGAGCCGTTGGAGTACTGCCTGAGGCAACAGCCCACCGCCTGGCCGCTGCTTTGGGGCAGTCACCCAGGGCATGCTGGAGGAGGGTAGGGGGCAGTCAGCTCCATAGCCAGGGGGCTCCACCCTGAGAATCGAGCGCCCTGGATTGGAAAGTGCCCCAGCAGCTCAACTATCCTCAGCTGAGGAGCCCCAGGCTAGACATTTGTGTACTTGTGTCTGTCACGTGTGCATCAGGAAGCCGCAGCGGCTGCAGGGGCCGTTATGCCACCACCCAGCCCCTACACATTGGCTATTAGACCTGTGATGAGCTCTGCAAAGCACACTTGAACCATGATATCTGTTCCACGTGGTCCTGAAAGCCTGTCTTTCCCCACCCTAACAATACCTAGAAAGTCCCTAACCCACCATGGCCACACACAAACCCATTCCTACTCATACTGACCCCGTGTGTGGTTTCCAAGTCTAGAAATCTCCGTGGGAACAGGCAGCCTCGCTCTTCTCCTGAGGAGCAGCCGGTGGGTTTGAGCCGCCAGTCATTCAGACAGCAGCCCAATGCCACCAGGGCTCCTTAGCAAGGATCTGGGGCCTCTAGAATGTTCCAAGTGCTTTCTTTATAGTAGCCCACTGAATCCTCAGAGTACCCTATTGGCATATTATTTCCGGTTTACAAATGAGAAACTGGGGCACAGACAAACCAAGAGACTTGACCAGTAGAAAGAGCATTTCTCACTAACACAAGGAGTTGGTGCCTCCGTCCCACCCCCCAGCACATCCAGCTGTTCCTGCCTTGGTGTGGAAAGTGCTGGTGTCTGTGTGTCATCCTATGGGTGGATGGCTGGTGGCACCCCCCATCTGGCAGCATGTGTCTGTGTGTGTGTTCCTGGCCTGGCCTAAGGGGTTCTTGCTCAGAGTACAACACCGATCTTGTTACCTCTACTCCTACCATCACAGGTCTCCTCAGAGTCCTCCGGAGACACCTTCGTCTACCAAGGCTCGGTCAAGGGCCAAGGCTTTGGGCAGTTCGGCTTTCAAAGACTTGGTAACTAACACTTGACCCTTGGAAGTGTGAGCTCATGGGTGTGGGGAGAAACTGTGTCTGTTGGGGTTGAGGGGAGAGGATTAGTGGGGCTCAACCAGCTAAGACAGGGATTCTTCCATTTGAGGGGCTGGGAAATCCTGATAGAAGCTATAGAATCCATCTCCAAAGACAAACACATAGAGACCCCAATTTTAAACCCTGAGGTTCCAGAATCAGTCCCTGCCATGCTACCTGAGCTCAGGTCATCCTCAGGCACCCCCTGTGCCTCAGAGGACAGACACCCTTACGAACTCATGCTTGGGGCTCTCAGGGCCACCTTAACCTGTGGTGTCATTTCCTCCTCAGCAAGGTCCTCAAAGGTTAGCACTGCTGCCCCATTATACAGATGGGGAACCGAGACTCATCAAGACTTCCCGCCCATCTGCTTCCTTGGCATCTTGCCCTGCATCCTTTGGGTTACCAACGCCAAGCATCCTCACCATGGAGATTGCTCTTGGCTTAAAGCCTTAGAGAGTCTAGGGGCAGGAGGGTGACCTGGTTTCTCAGAAGCAATGGAAGAGGAGACGGGAGTCAGTCCTGGAGCCTGGCCGCTGACCCTTGGGTCCCGGGGAGCGCCTGAGTCAAGGCAACCCATTGCATTTTTCCCTAGCTGTGGCCTTCCGTCAACCTTTTCCTACAGGGAGCAGAACTCTGCCTCCTGGTCAGTCCCACTCCTCCCTGCCTTACAGCCCCCTATTTGCTCTTCGCTCTGCGCTCTGAGGGTTCTCTCAGAATAAGGCTGTTCTATCTCCTGCACAAGCACGGCTGGCCTTGCTGATGTTGGTTGCCAATGCACCCCTTGGACAACAGAACCCAGCACTGCCCAGACCCGCACCATCTCCCTATCTGCTGTCTGAACCCACTGTCGCCGCCGCCTGTCAGTCCGTCTTGTTGGAAGTCTTTCTCTTTTCCTTCCACATGGTAGCCCCCTTAACTATGCGAAGACCGTTCCCTTGACCCCCAGAGTCTAACAAACTGGAAAGACCTCAGAAAGTGAGGGGTCTTGTCTCTCTCCTCTCCCCGGCTCGTTAACCCCTAAGGCCAGCCTGTCCTTCTCTGGGCGCCTCAGCCCCCTCCATTAGGTCAGGCTCTTGAGCGGGGCCACCACCAGTTGCTCTCAAGGTGACCCATGTGTGTCCGAGGAGAACCGCATTCCACTCAGGGACTCTTTAGCAGAAGAACCAAAATGAGCAAACACTGTGATCGAGACAGTTCTGACTCACAGCCACCCAATGGGACCAGGCGGAATCGCCCTGTAGATTTCTGAGATTGGAACTCTTGACAGGAGGAGAAAGCCTCGTCTTTCTCCTGTGGAACCGCTGGTGGTTTTGAACTGCTGACCTTGTGGTTGGTGTCTTAATGCAGAACCCCCTGTGCCGCCAGGGCTCCTTCGACATGGAAAGCCCGGTATAATTGTGTTCTAAGCGCACCGATTCAGGGTGAAGGAGACAGGCAGGGGGAGGGCAGACTAAGAGGTGGAAGGTTCCAGCTCCCCATCCCCCACTCGCTCTCCAACCAACCATACCCGTTCTACTCTTACCGATTTTATATTTTGACTCCCTTATAAGGTTTCTTCTACTAAAATGCTTCTCTGACCCAAAGACATCTGGAAACTTCTAAAGGGCTCCTGCATTTTAAGCGTTTCCCCTGAGACATGATTTCAGTTCTTCTCAGAGCAGAGGCCTTCCGGATACAAGCCGGCCAGCACCAGGCCTGGGCGCAAGGGGCAGGTCTGAGGAGTCTCTGAGGAGGATCACTGGGGACATCAGGACCCTGGGAACCCTCTGCCCCCCAGCTGTGAGGGGCAGGTTATATGCCAGGCTACGGCCACGCTTCTGTGGGGCAGGGTTGACGGGAACTGTGGCCTCAGCCTGCCTCTCTGACACAAGTTTTACACGTTGGGACTCTCCAGACCTGAGACTGCTGGAGTCGGACCCCGAGTCCATCGGCCGTCACTTGGCTTCCAACAGCAGCTCTGTGGCCGCCGCGATCCTGGTGCCTTTCATCGCCCTCATCATCGCGGGCTTTGTGCTCTATCTCTACAAACACAGGTGCGGCAGGAGGGTGCCTTGGGGGGAGGGGGAGGGGGTGTCACAGACAGGTCCCAACCCAAAGCCCCCACAGCCCTGTGGCTCCGCAGCGCTGCAGTCCCCTGAAAGGAAGGTCGACTATCCCGCCCCCATTCGTTTTGACTGTCTGAGTCACGCTCTCATTTCCCCAGGAGAAGACCCAAAGTTCCGTTCAATGGCTACGCTGGCCACGAAAACACCAGTGTCCGGGCCACGTTTGAGAACCCAATGTATGACCGCAACATCCAGCCCACAGACATCATGGCCGGCGAGGCGGAGTTCACAGTCAGCACAGTGTGTACAGCGGTATAGCCACCAGGCCTGGCTGCCACCGCCGCCGCCGCTGAGTGCCCCACCTCTGCCAGCCGGTGAGATGGGGGGAGGGGAGGCTGCCCAGCCAGAGGGGGGGGCACCGCAGACCCCACCCCCCACACACACCCCACGACGGGCCCGGACCCAACAACCAGACACACACCAGGACACTCACATGCACC
Source organism: Echinops telfairi (assembly GCF_000313985.2). NCBI lineage: Eukaryota > Metazoa > Chordata > Mammalia > Afrosoricida > Tenrecidae > Echinops > Echinops telfairi. The sequence goes on from NW_022111357.1 coordinate 11,080,466, forward strand.
AAGGCAAGGGCTGAGCAGGCAGAACAGTTGTGTGCCATGCCCTGGGCCAGGCACAGGAAAAGTAGCTGACGTTTCATTCGGTGCCACACGCTGTTCTGAGCACTTGATGGGCCGAACTGGTCGAATCGCTGCAGCTTCTATGAGGTAAAAATGACTCATCCTCGCTGCTCTGAGCTGGCCCCCACCCCCAGAGAGCCCACGACACCACAGAGCAGAACGCTGCCTGGCCCTGCACCACCCCAGACTCCGTGTGCGGCAGGACCATTGAGATGCACAGGGTTTACATCGGCTGGTTTTCCAAAGTAGGTATCCAGGCCTTTCTTCCTACTCTATCTTCACCTGGAAACTGCCGAACCTTGTCCGACGTCATAGCAACCGCCAGGCCTCCCCTGACAGATGGGTAGTGGCTCGAACCCAGGGGTCCTGAGCGGATGGTGAAAGTCCTACCACCGACCCACAGGAGAAAACGCGGTGCATCAAATGCGAATCCCTTGCCCCGGATCACACAATCACTATAAACAAGAGCCCTGGTGGCATAGTGGTTATGCGTTGGGCTACAATACGCATGGTTGGCAGTTCAAAGCCACCAGCAGCGCTGGGCTTTCTACTCCCATAACAATTACAGTCTCAGAAACCCACAGGGGGTTGCTATGAGTCTGTACTGACCCAACGGCAACAGTTTGGTTGGGGTTAGGGTCCAGATACCGCCCTCTGACTCACCGGGCTCAGCCAATGATCCCAGTGCAGCATACTAGATAGAGAGCTGGGTGAGTACCAGGAGCTCATCCCCACATGGACCAAGAGCAAGACACAAACACACATGGAGGCTCACAAGTGCTATGACAGGCCCCACTATGGGAAGATCGAAAAAAGCAACAGAAAAGGGTCAAAACACTAACTTTCTTTCATTCTTTCCCCTTTTTGTTCCTGCTTTGCATCGCCTTGCCCTCTTCTGCCCTCCTCCCCCCGCCCACGGCTTCTCCCAGTTTACAAACTCTGCCGTCATCGGCTTGTTCCTAGTTCTCCGGGGGCAGGAGGTGAGCTCCCCTGAGCACGGTGCCCAGTGCCCATCTTCGTCTGTGTCTCGCCTCTATCTGCGCCTCCTGACTGGGCTCTGTCTGGCCCTGCGACCACCTGTACCCACCACCCTGGAGAGGACCCTACCACGCCCTGGCTTGGGCAGTAAAGGGAGCGGGGCTACAGATAGACAAATGTTCACAGATTTGACAATAGCAACTCACCTTGTGTGTGTGTTTGCGCGTGTGTGTAGGCCTGTGCGCGCGCACACGTCTTCATTTGAATCCTTGGGAAGAGGCCAGAGAAGCGTAAACAAAGAGAAATTTGTGTACAAGCTGCCCCTGCCCTGCTCCCCACAACCCAGAGAAGAGTGAAGAGGGAGCTCCGCTCCCAGCGCTGAGCCAACACATCGCCCTCCTTGTTCCCAGTGAAGGTTCCAGGGCCCTGCATCCCACGGTCATCAGAATGCAGAAGCCAGCTCCATCTGACAAATGACAGCAAGGATGACCCCAAGGGCAGAAACAAATCTTAAAGAGTTTAGAAATCGATGTCTTTATTTTTCCAATGTCATTTTCTTGTGTTCCAAACCCAGTGAGTTCAAAATGTATTCTGCGTCCTGGGCCCTGGGAAGGATGAGTAGGCGGGGTGGGGGTGGGGCCAGAATCGGCCATGAGTTCAAGGTCAAGCCTGGCTGAGGACTGGCTGTGAGGAGAGGAAGGGCGTCTGTGAGCCAGACAAGGATGACAAGCCTGGAGGCAGTGGTAGGTGCAGGACCGGAGAGAAGTCTGCCCCAGCCACTCTCCTTCCCACAGTGACCACTATGTATGGAGTGTTTTCTCTGTGCCTGACCATCTAGGTGTATTTATTTCTAACCTTACAACAACCTCCAAGGTAGGAACTGCTATTTTCTTTTTACAGATAAGAAAGTAAGTTCAGAAAGGCAGAGACTGAGACCATACCGTCAACGTAGAGTCGGGATCAAAACCCAGGTCCATCTGACCCCAAAGTCAACTACACCAGCTACCAGAAGCCAGGTCTAGTCAGAGCCCCAGAGACAAGGGAGGAGTTGCTGGAGCTCTGCAGCCAGACAGGTCTGGTAGGCCGGCAGGGAACCTGTGTGTCTTACCTGAAATGAGATCTCAATGCAAGGACCCAGTACCCCAGGTCTTCTGGAACTGGTCCTGGCCCTTGGTGCCCAGCATCCCATGACCACAACAGGCAAAGGACCTGGTAGCTCCTGAGTTTAAAAAAAAAAAAAAGGCATGAAGGACAGTCAACATCCTTTCTAACTTCTTGCAAATGGGTTTGATTTAGTAAAGTGCAGTCGGGACGCTTAGGAGTTAATGTATGACACTTAGTGTCACCAGAGAATCTCTTTCTCTGTCCCCAGGAAGGTCCCTGTGGGCTTAAGCACCCTGTCCACGTGTGGCATGCGGCTTCAGATGTCCCTGTCACATACCGAGTTAGAAAATAGAAGTGCTTGGGGTGCAGTAGCAGGGACATCTGGTTCTTCGACAGATTCTGGGTTTTTAACCAATGAAAGATTGAGAGGGACTAAAATGAAGAGGTTCGACGGGAACTGGCAATGATAGGAGCCTACCCTTGTCCGCTCACCCTCTGTGTCACACTGTCCATGGGCTGGGCGGGAAGGCACCAGTCCAGCCACACACACACACACTCTCATCGCTGTCTTTCCCCGGAAACGAAGCAGCAAGCTCCTTGGTTGCTCCCTTCTCCCTTGTGAGCCTCCTTCCAGACCAACCAGTGGGTTCCTCCTCCTGCCCCACTCCCCATGCCTCCTTGTGAGTCCCACGAGGTGCCCAAGGAGCATCTGCTGGTGGGGCACCCAGCACCCAGTGTGCATCACCCCCTGCCACCTCTGACCTTTTCTCTCAATCTCCAGAGGCCCCCCACCCACCATTCACGCCATACTAGCCGCCACCATCCCATGAGAAAACCTAAAAAGCAAAACAAAAAAAAATTTTTGTACAGAGATATATTTTATTATACAAAGTTTGTACAGTACCAAAAAAGAAAGAAAAAAGGTGTACATTTTTTTTTCATTATTGTAGGTAAATGGTAGTGGAAGCCTTTTTGTAAATGTAATAAAATGTATAAATATGGTTTTCAGAAAACATCCAGTGCTGTAAATATGTAACTACACACCTTCTTGGCTTGTCTGCAATATATACATTTAATTTATCTGTCTCTGTATATGAGGCTTCCTCCCCAACTGGGTCCTGCATTATGGTACTTTCCAGAATTTGAAAGCAATTTTAAATTTTTTGAATTCAAATAAAATATAAATTTTTGCATTGGTTTTCTTACATTTTTACGGACTCTCATGACTAAGGGCACTTGTTTTGGTGTGGGGTGTCAGGGGGAGGTGGAGATGTATTTTGTAGCGACAGGCCAAGAGTGGAAGTGCCACAATCCCTGTTCTAAGCTGCCTTGGCCTGACCCTGACCCTGACCCTGACCCTTGTGGGACGGACACATGGAGCACCATGGGAGTGGAGAGCAGGTCAACCCAGGGCAGAAACCTGCCATCGGGACAATGGAGCTGCTCTTCTTCAGAGGACTGGGTGTTTGACACTGGCTACACATCGGGCTCCTAACCACAAGGGCAACCGTTCAAAACCACCAGCAGCTCTGCAGGAGAAAGATGCAGCTTTCGACTCCTGTAAAGCGTTAGGGTCTCAAAACACCCCCTCCACCCCCACCCCACCCCAAGGCACTCCTCCTGTGTCCTATAGGGTTGGTAGGAGTCGGGATTGACACAATGATAGCGAGTTCAGCGTTTTTGAGGTCAGATTCTAAGGATCAAGTCCAGAGAGCAGGTGAACCAGCCAGCAGAGTTTCCATGGTAGAAAAGGCTGACCTAAGGAGGCTCTGCTAGGAAAGGCAGCCACGAAACACAAAGTAGGGAGGGAACGAGAAGATGGGTACGAACTCTCATCCTTTCTCCTCTTAAGCAGAAAGCTGGTCCAGACACACTTCAGTCTTCTGAACCCCACAACCCTTCACTCTTGCACTGCGCTACAGCTCCTCCTGTGGCCCAATCAACCCAATACAATGAGTTAGCCACACTGCCCCAGTGTCATGAAAGGCACCTTGTCTGGGACATAACTTCTGACTTTATCTCCTGACCCAGTGAAACCAGGTAGGCCCAGCCCTCCCATCAGATTGGCTGAACTTTTAGTTCAGGAGTTAGAGTATTATAACACATGAGCCCCAGTTGGATCGGAAGAGCCAAGTGACAAATATTAAGTCTAAATTCAGGATTTGCCAAAGCGTATAATCTCTTTCCATGAAATGGCAGACAATGTCTTGACACTCCTACAAGTGAGGAAAATGTCAAGCATCATGCAATGGCAGACTTTCCTCAGCTTAAAGGC
>NW_022111357.1:11086633-11091921 GCF_000313985.2 Echinops telfairi
GAATGTACAAACGTACTTTACACAATTGATGTATGTATGGATTGTGATAAGAGTTGTATGAGCCCCTAATTTAAATATATATATATATATATATATAAACTTTACCCCAAAAAAAGGAAACTAAAGAATAAAGAATCCCAAGATTCTAACCCTTCTGAAAAAAATGAGCAAAAAACTGTCAAAATAAAAAAATTAAACAAAGAATGGACTCTCCCAAACAGCAATGCCTGTGAGACAAGATCAGCTGTCACCCTAAGATTGGTGTATACCAACAGAAAAGAGTGCCCTTGAACTAATATCAAGTAATCAACCCAAACCACTGCGCCCTCATCCCAGTACCACCTACTACTGCGACGAGGAAATCCTGTGTCCTGCATCTCATCATAGACCCCCCCCAAAAAAGGAACCAACCCCAAGGCTTCTACAAGAATAAAATGAGCAGCAGAACTTTTTTGCTAATAAAATCACTTCCTGAAAAGATAAAAGAATACGTCTACTTGTTTAAATACTTCAATATGAATTAAATAAACCGTTTCAAATATTAAAGAACAATCCAATCCAATGGACAAGCAAGAAGAAGTGAAATGAGACCTGACAGCAAATTACACAGCAACAAAATCTCACCCAAGAGAGAATAGATACAGGAAAGCAATAAAGGACATGGACACAGGTATTATGACATCTAAGACGTTTATTTAATGTTGTCCTAAAATAAGTAAAGATGGAGGTAAGACGGATGAGAAACAAAGCAAGATATAAAAGCTAGACAAGTCTGGCAGATCCCCTCTGGCCACAGTCAAGGGATGAGGACAGCTCTGCTATGAGACAGACGTGATAGTAAACTTGATTACGGTGAATGGATCGATGGTAGAATATGATAAGCTGGAGGCTTGACCTCCCTCTTGACCCAACCTTTGCTCTCGGTTTAAGTAATTCTCCCTTGTTCTACGATAGCTTTTTAAAATATTGCTCTGGCTTTTTAAAATATTGCTAGTGGTCTTTTCTTTATTTATTTTTATTTTTATCTTTGTATTATTTATTTTCTTTTGGTTTCGTTTTTGATTGTGTCTGTCAGGTGTCCCAGTTTATGGAGCGCAGAAGGAGCACATGCATAGACGATTCCTGATGCGGTGGTTGATAGGGATGGGGGTGGGTAGAGTGAGGGGAACTGGGGAGCAAATAAGGAATATGGGAGGTGGGAGGGAGCACTGGGACTTCAGTGTAATAAGTGAATTTTATATCAATAAATTATCAAGCAAAAGGAAACATGGACTCAAATCTACTTACCAAGAAGAATGATCCATTCATTTATTGACAAGTCACCAAGAGTAGGCTTCGAGATTGACGCAGCCAGCATGTCCAAGTCCATTTCCTGGAGGCTCCTTATTGTTGTGCTCTGTGTGCGTGGCGTTAGCTCAAGGCTTCTCTCACGGCCCTAAAAAGGATTGCTACCTTCACACCTAGGCTTCATATCCATTCCATAGGCATCTTCAAAATGAGTATTTTGGCTCTTCTTTTTTTTAAATATCATTTTATTGGGGAATCTTATAACAATCCATACATCAATTGTATATTTATACATATGTTACCATCGTTTTTCATAATACATCATTTTATTGGGGGCTCATACAACTCATCACAATCCATCCATTTATACATTGCATCAAGCACATGTGTACATTTGTTGCCATCATCATTTTCAAAACATTTTCTTGCTACTTGAGCCCTTGGTATCATCTCATTTTTCCCTTCCCTCCCTTCCTCACAAACTCTTGATAATTTATAAATTATTATTTGTTCATGTCTTGCACTGACCAATGTCTCCCTTTACCCACTTATCTGTTGTCCATCCCCCTGGGAGGGGGTTATAGATAGGTCATTGTGATCAGTTCCCCCTTTCTCCCCCCACCTTCCCCTTACTCTCCTGGTATGGCTACTCTCAATCTTGGTCCTGAGGAGTTTATCTGTCCTGTATTCCCTGTGTTTCAAGCTCTTATCTGTACCGATATACATGCTCTGGTATAGCCAGATTTGTAAAGTAGAATTAGCGTCATAATAGTGGGTGGGGAGGAGGCATTAAAGAACTAGAGGAAAGTTGTATGTTTCATCGTTGCTACACTGAACCCTGATTGGCCTATCTCTTCCCCGCTGCCCTTCTGGAAGGGGATGTCCAGTTGCCTACAGATGGGCTTTGGATTTCCACCAGTTCACATTGACATGATTTTTTGTTCTGGGTCTTTGATGCCTGATACCTGATCCCATTGACACATCATGATCACACAGATTGATGTGCTTCGTCCATGTGGGCTTTGTTGCTTCTCAGCTAGATGGCTGCTTGTTTATCTTCAAGCCTTGAAGACCCCAGACACTATATCTTTTGATAGCTGGGCACCATCAGCTTTCTTCACCTCATTTGCTTATGCACCCACTTTGTCTTCAGCCATAGTGTCAGGAAGGTGAGCATCATGGAATGCCAGGTTAATAGAAAAAAGTATTCTTGCATTGAGGGAGTGTTTGAGTGAAGGCCCAGTGTCCATGTGCTACCTTAATACTAAACCTATAAATATATGCACATAGATCTATTTCCCCATCATCATATATAAAATATTTACATATGTACATACCTGTATTTAGGCCTCTATAAATGCCCTTTGCCACCTAGTTCTTTCCTCTATCTCCTTTTACTTTCCTCTTGTCCCACTACCATGCTCAGCTTTCATTTGGGTTTCAGTGATTCCTCTCGGTTACATTGCCTTTGATCAAGCCCTACCAGACCTCCTATACCTTCCCCATCATCGATTTTCGTTCACTTGTTGTTCCCTTGCCCCTGGGTTTGTTAACACCCAGTTCCTTTCCCCCACCTTTTATCCCACCGATCTCATCTAGATTGACATGCAGAGATAATAATATGTACAAACACAAAACAGAGAAAAACAAAGCAACAATAGAAAATTAAAAAGGAACTCCAACAACAACAACAGAAAAGCCAACAACAACAACAAAAAAGCCTATAAATAGTTCAAGGTCTATTTGTTGACCTTTACAGTGTTTTCCAGTCGAGTCTGATAGGGCACCATGCTTTGACCCCACAGTCTATTGGTGGTGTTCCCTGGGGACTTCCTTGCTCTGCTCCCCTTACTGTTCTTTTGTATACCCTTAGTGTTTCACCTCGGTGTGGTGGGGTCAGATCAGGCACAATTCCCACAGTGTGTCTCCAGTGTTGTCCCCGTAGTGCTATGGGTCAGTGAGGGACATCGTGTATCATGGTGGGGCCAGCCCTATGGTCCTCTCTGTGCATTGGCTGCTCTGATCAGAAATATGGTCCTCAGGGCTTGGTGGGTCAGGATGTGCTTCACTCTTTTTCCCTCCCCCTTCGTTTGCTCACCTGTGCTCTGATCAGACTTGTCCCTCTCCCTGAACTGTAGCTTCAGTGCTGTCCTCTGAAGTGAATTCTTCTGGGGGGAGGGTGGGGTATCCACTTGGCTCTTCTTTTAGATGTAAGGAAACCCATCCTCTAGCCTAACCTACTATTTCATACATCACTGCCACAAATTGGGTCCCCCATTCCTGGGTCAATCCATGTTGTCAAGGAATAGAAATTTTCTTAGCTCAGTGTGTTTTGAGGTGTAGAATGGACTAAAGAGAATGGCGTTAACTTTGGACAGGCAGATTCATGCTTCAAACTGAGAGGAAGGAAAGTTTTGAGGCATATAAGCCTCATGAGGAGAATACTTACCTAAACAGAACTTAAAAGTACAGGAATGGATCCTTGGGTTTGCACCTGACTATTAACTAAACGACTGGTTAATAGCAGTGGAAGATAGGCCTGACCATCTGCTTCTGTAAAGCTTTACAGTCAAGAAACCCTATTATTTGGAAAACCAATTAGCTCCATAAACTTTCACCCAAATCATAATCAAAAGTAAAATTATAAAAAGAAAATCTGTGTTTACATTAAGAAGTCCTGGTGGCAATGTGAATTAGGCACTGGGCTGCTAACTGCAAGATTGGTGGTTCAAATCCAGTAGCACTCCTTGGGAGAAAGATAATGCTGCTTCTGTAAAGAGTTACAGTCTGGGAAACCCTATATAGATAGCATCACTACGCAGGGGAATTGACTTGGTAGCTATGGGTTTGGTGGTGGCTTGGGTTATATTTACATTCAAAGAGAAAAGGAAGAAAGGTAAAAACATATGGAGCCATTCTGCTCTGTGACACAAGGGATTGCCATGAATCTAAATTGACTTGATGACCATGAGTTTTAGGAGGAGGGGAGCCCACCAGCACTGTCCACCACAGACACCCTAACCAATACGCACGTCACAGCAGACCATGATGAACTCTGTGAGCAAAGCCAGTGGGGCAGGAAGGGGGCTAGTTAGGTTTCAGTGAGGATTAGAGAAGGCCTGTTTGTGACATTTACATTGCGGACTAAAGATGAACGGGAGTTGGCCAGGTGATAAATGCATGGAACAACATGCCAAGCAACAGGGGCTGCATGTGCAAAGGTTGGAAAGGGCTCGACCTTGGAGGGGACTTAAAAGAGAGACACCCGAGTGGTCAAGGATGACAAATCAGGGAAACAGTGTGTGACAGGTGTGTGGACAAAACCATGCAAGTCTAATAGGAAACCAAGTGACACGGCCTGGTTTACGTAGGCAGAAATTCACCAATTTTGGGGGGGATGGGATTGGAGCTGGCTAGGGGTTGAAGTAGGGCTAGTAACTAAGGGGCAGTTGTAGCAACCAGGTGGGGATGATAGTAGCGAGGCTGAAGGCACTATATATGAGCTTGCAGGGGTGGCGGGGGGGAATAGGTGGATTCAAGATCCGTGTTGGAGTTTATTCCACATGGCTTGGGGGATTGATTACATGTCGATATGAGATGAAGAAGATACAAAAATGACACCTACCGTATATACTCGAGTATCAGCCTACCCGAATATAAGCCGAGGCACCTGATTTTACCACAAAAAAACCTGGGAAAACATTGACTCAAGTATAAGCCTACGATGGGAAATGCAGCAGCTACTGTTAAATTTCAAAATAAAAATAGATACCAAACCAAGAACGACCTCAACAAATGGAAGAATATCCCATGCTCATGGATTGGAAGACTCAATATAGACAAGATGTCAGTTCTGCCAAAGGCACTATATAAGTTTAATGCAATCCCGACACAATTGCCTTCATCTTTCTTCAAAGAAATGGAAAAGTTGATTACCAACTTCATATGGAGAGGGAAGAAGCCCAGAATTAGCAGAGAACTCCTCAAGAAGAAGGACACAG
>NW_022111357.1:11092552-11140697 GCF_000313985.2 Echinops telfairi
TGAACAGAAGTTTCACAGGGGCAGAAATCCAAATGGCCATCAAACATATGAGAAAATGTTCCTGATCTTTAGCCATAAGAGAAATGCAAATTAAAACAACAACGAGGTACCACCTAACACCCTCAAAGGTAGCTCAATTCAAAAAATCAGAAATCAACAAGCATTGGAGGGGCTGTGGGGAGAGAGGAACTCTCATCCACTGCTGGTGGACTTGTAAGTATGTACAACCACTATGGAAATCGATCTGACAATATCTAAAACAGATGGAAATCGAGTTACCATACGACCCAGCAATCCCCCTACTGGGCATATACCCAGAAGAGGCAAGAAACAAGCCAAGGCCAGACATCTGTGCTCCAATCTTCATTGTAGCACAGTTCACAATTGCAAGAAGTTGGAAGCAACTCAAATTTCCATCAACTGATGATTGGATTAAAAAACTGTGGTATATACATACAATGGAGTACTACGCATCGCTAAAAAGCAGTGATGAACGTATGAAGCACATTGCTGGATGGGAAGAACTGGAGAAAATCATGCTAAGCAAAGTAAGTCAAGCACAATCGATAAGTACAACGTGAGTCCGCTGAGGTAAGGTTTAAAAAACATGCAAAAGGGGCATAGGGAAAGAGCTACTGTATACAAACATCCTTGGGGTGAGGACCAGGTAATATGGCAGGGACCAGATCAAATACAGGGATACACATGTTAGACAACTAAAAAGGAGGTGGGGAACGGAAAAAGAAAAATAATAATAATAAAAAAGAAATGGGTAGCAGGGGGCACAGGGCACTAACCCACCCAAGGGGAGGGTATTGTTTATATCTCCACAGGGAAAGAGGGACCAGACTACTACCCAGTACTCCAAGATGTGAATGCAACATGCCAGCGTGGAGTAGGGAACCAGTGGAGAGGTCTGGGGTCTGGCCCCAATCCCAAATACTAAGTGGACACCTGTCCCTCCCCACAGAAGAATTTATTTCAAAAGATGGCATTGAATCTGCAGCTCTAGGAGAGGGACATATCTGATCCGAGCACACGGGTGCAGATGAAGGGGGAGGAGGAGAGAGTGGAGCACATCCTGGCCCACCAAGCCTTGAGGATGATGATCCCCATTAGAGAAGCCAGTCCACAGAGAGGACCACATGGCCAGCCCCACTATGAGACATGATGCCCCTCACTGACCCATAGCCCTACAGGGGACAACACCGGAGACACAGTGGGGGAATTCACCCAATCTGATCCCACCACACCGAGGCATAACACTAAGGGGTGCAACAGAACAGCAAGGGAATGGAGCAGTGAGGTCCCCAGGGAATGCTGAAGGACGACTTTGGGGCCAGGGCGTGGTGCCCCAACAGACTGGACTGGAAAACACTCCGAAAGGCCAACAAATAGTCCTTGAACTAACTACAAGCTTTTATTTCTTGTGGTGTTTTGTTTTGTTTTTTGTCATTGGTTTGTTGTTGTTGTTGCTGTATAATGTTTCTTGGTTTTACTCTGTCTTGTTTTTGTGCATGTTATTATCTCCGCAGGTCTGTCTAAATAAGATAGGCTGGATGAACAATCTGGATGAGAAAACAACAGGACCGACAGTTCGGGGGAGACATGGGAGAAGGGGAGGTAGGGGGAAAGGTAGTGGTGTTAACAAACCCAGGGACAAGGGAACAACAAGTGATCCAAATTGATGGTGAGGCAGGTGTGGGAGGCCCGGTAGGGCATGATCAAGGGTAATGTAACCAAGAGGAATTACTGAAACCCTGGTGAGACTGAGCATGATAGTTGGACAGGAGGAGAGTCAAAGGAAATAGAGGAAAGAGCTGGGAGGCAAAGGGCATTTATAGAGGTCTAGATAAAGGTATGTACATATGCAAATATATTTATAAATGTGGATGGGGAAATAGATATATGAGCATATATTTCTAGGTTTAGTACTAAGGTAGCAGATGGACATGGGGCCTCCACTCAAGTACTCCCTCAATGCAAGAATACTTTCTTCTATTAAATTGGCACTCTATGATGCTCACCTCCCCAACACAACCGTTGAAGACAAAGCTGGAGAATAAGCAAATGTGGTGTAGAAAGCTGATGGTGCCCGGCTATCAAAAGATATAGTGTCTGGGGTCTTAAAGGCTTGGAGGTAAACAAGCAGCCATCTAGCTCAGAAGCAGCAAAGCCCACATGGAAGAAGCACACCAGCCTGTGTGATCATGAGGTGCCGAAGGGATCAGTTATCTGGCATCAAAGAACAAAAAAATCATATCATTGTGTGCTCACCTCCATGATACGATCGATCGCTGAAGACAAATGGGTGCATAAGCAAATGTGGCGAAGAAAGCTGATGGTGCCCGGCTATCAAAAGATATAGTGTCTGGGGTCTTAAAGGCTTGGAGGTAAACAAGCAGCCATCTAGCTCAGAAGCAGCAAAGCCCACATGGAAGAAGCACACCAGCCTGTGTGATCACAAGGTGTCGAAGGGATCAGGTATAAGGCATCATCAGAACAAAAAATCTTAACATAGTGAATGAGGGGGGGAGTGTGGAGTGGAGACCCAAAGCCCATTTGCAGGGGGGTCTCAGAGAGGAGACGAGCCAGACAGGGTACGATGTAGCAACGATGAAAAATACAACTTCCCTCTAGTTCCTAAATGCTTCCTCCACCACCACCACCCCGCCCCCAATATCATGATCCGAATTCTAGCTTGCAAGTCTGGCTAGACCAGAGGATGTACACTGGTACAGATAGGAACTGGAAACACGGGAATCCAGGGCTGATGATCCCTTCAGGACCAGTGGTGTGAGTGGCAATACTGGGAGCGTAGAGGGAGGGTGGGTTGTAAGGGGGGAACTGACTGCAAGGATCTACATGTGACCTCCTCCTTGGGGGACAGACAACAGAAGAGTGGGTGAAGGGAGACATCGGACAGGGCAAGATATGTCAAAATAATAATTTATAAATTATCAAGGGTTCATGAGGGAGGGGGGAGCAGGGAGGGAGGGAGGGGAAAATGAGGAGCTGATACCAGGGGCTTAGGTGGAGAGCAAATGTTTTGAGAATGATGAGGGCAATGAATGTACAAATGTGCTTTACACAATTGATGTATGTGTGGATTGTGATAAGAGTTGTATGAGCCCCTTACAAAACTATTCAAAAAAATAGATACCAACAAAATTACATTAATTGAGGCATCAGGAGTTTAAATATTTTTGAATATGTATTTCAAAGAAAAACAGTAAACTAGTAAACCACTGATGTTGACCTTAGCAGTCCAACGTGTATCCACGGTGACTCCTGGGCTCCTAGTGCACACTGGTGATCATTTAATTCCCTGTACACCAGCCCACTTCTTCTTTCTCGGAAGCAGAACAGCCAGAATGCTTCTTGGACACGAGGACGATGAGGAGCCGTCTCATGTACTTGGGGCACGTGATCAGGAGAGCCCAATCCCTAGAAAAGGACACCGTGCTCGGTAAAGCTGAAGGAGAGACGAAGAGGAAGACCCTCGCAGGATGGATTGGCACGGTGGCTTCAGCTGCGGACTCAGACGTAACAGCAATTGTACGGATGGGATGAGAGCAGGCAATGTCTCTTTCTGTGTTGCATAGGGTCACTGTGAGTCAAAACCAGCTTGAGAGCACCGAATACCATCCTAGCCCCCTTGACTTTGGCCATCTGGTAGGAAAACCACAGAACCAGCAGTCAGGAAGCCGAATGGAAATGTCTACTTCTCTGCTCACTGAAGCATGTGCTACTGGACAAATTCCCTTTCCATGCCTCAGTTTTCTCATCTAGAAACTGGGTAGAGCATCTTCACTAGAAAACTCTGCATGAGTAGGTTCCAATGACATGAACTCCAAAAGGGTTTTGACCGTGCTTTGGCATACCGACGAAGACTGTGATTTTGACTTGCCTCTTTTTCCTTCTTCCTGTTTCAGGGCCAGTTCCCAGCACCCAGCCTTAGCTCTTTGCTGAATTGGGGTCAGCTGAGCGGGTCGGGTTGGCTATGGCTTGCATCTGGCACAAATAACTCATTGTTCAATGCCCTTTCCTGAAAAATGAAAGGCCGTGTGGGCGGTGGTGGTGCGTGCTGTCAGTACTGCTTCGTAGCACCCCATGTGACAGATTGGAAATGCCCTCATGGGGGGTTCTAGGCTCTAATTCATTCCAGCAGCGATTGCTAGTGCTTGTCTCCGCTAGAGCACCTAGCGGGTTCAAACCACCACCCTTCCATTAAGCAGTCAGATGCTCAACCACTATGCCACTAGGGCCACATAAGACCCTAGACTTTACAAAGGGGAAAACAGAGGGCAGCAGGAAGACCTTTGAGCTTCCCACATGAAGCCAAGAGGGTATGTTTCTGTACAGGCCTGAGTCTGGTCGGTTACCCAGGAAGTCGTGTCCCATGGGCTACCAACAGCCTTGGATCCTACTGACCGTGAACATCCTCATCTGGGATTTTTTCTAACTCAAATGTCCTAGAACAGTGCTTTCTAATCGAAATATAAGGCAAGCCACAGATTGAATTAAAATTTAATAATAATATAATAATCTCTTCAACAGTGCCAAATGTGCCATTAAAACTTTTCTAGTAGCCACATTATAAAACCAAAAAGAAACATGTGAAGTTAATTTTAAGGATGTTTCATTTAACCTGAGATATCCCAAAATATCACCGTTTCAACAGATAAACAACATAAAAATATCAAGAGATTTTACATTCTTTTTCTCATGCTCACATAAGCCTTCAAAATCCAGTGTGTACGATCTGGTCCATATTAATTTGGATTCGTCACATTTTCTGAGCACAGCCCTACTATTGTGGGTGGTTGCTATGGAGTCCGGGTCACAGGAGAATGGAACAGGGCAAGGTTACAGAATGTTAAGCCTAGAAGCCCCACTCTCCATTTCTCAGATGAGAGCCATGAAGAAGCTGCCTCCTATTGATCCTGCTCTTCATCCCCCTCTACCTGCTCCAGTTCCTGCCCGTGCCTCTTCAGTCCTGCCCGCCTTACCTCCCTTCTCTCTTGGTCATCTGCCTTCCTCACTCAGAAGGTGTCCGGAACAACTAACCCCTCGTTCTACCTCTTACCCTTTCTGCCTTCCGACCTTGTCTGCCTCCTCCACTGCCTGTCCCAGGATTCCTTCTCTTTCCTTTCCTGTTTCTCTGCCCTCCCCACCCACCCACCATCCTTTCCAACTTGCTTCCCTCTCCTTGCTCCGCCCTTTAGCTCCTGCCCCTGCCCCTACTCCTTCCGCAAGCTGCTTGAGCCCTGTACCTATCAGGTCCCTCACTCCCCCTCTTCAGACCTCATCCCCTAAGATGCCCCGATCCCACCGGGTAATTCCCACGGCCTATTAGGGAACTACGTGCCTGTGAGATGCCAGGGTCAACCCAGAACCGCTCTCTGGCCACGAAGCCTATTCACTTGGGGAATCCAGCCTGAGCCCACAAGAGCATCTGCCTCAGGTAGGGTTTTGTCGTCAGTCATACTAGCTTTGGCCAACTTCCTGCCCATCTGGATTGTACGCTTTCAGATAAGAGAGTGGGACCGCTCCACAGTTAGAGCTGACTCCTGTGCCTACTGTACGTGGGATCAAACCATCGTTCACAGCAAGCGCATGAATATAGTCGGTGGCCTATTTCCTCTCGAAAGCAAACCCCGTGGGTCTGGTCAGTACTCAAGTACCTGCCAGAAAGAATGTTTCCTGAAGACAAGCAAACAAGACCCAGAGCTTACTCCTCCAGGGAGACAACGACGACTCATTTCCTCCCAGATTTCACCATTGCCCTCAAGATGGGCAGAATAGTAGCCATTCCAACCACTGTGGATGCCTAAGCCTTGATATTCTGATACAGGTTTCTCCTGGATTCTGATCAGAGCCATGACAAGCTCTGAAAGGTTTCTGTCTACTGACTCGTGATCAGAATTCAAGAATAATAGGATTTAAATGGCAAAGAGGTGCCCACGGCCCATCCAACAATGATAAAAGAGTGACCATATATTAGGAAACTTCAACGCTGAGCCACATAGTCTCCTGAATGCCACCAGAGGGAGGGTAGCAATTCCCTATAAATACGCTCCCTCCACTCCCACCCAGCTCTCCTCAAGTAAGAAGGGTGTCAGTAGGGAAGCAAATCAGGAGAATCAAGTAGCGTCAACCATCTGGGAATGGATTTCTTTTTCAGGTTACCTGGGTCCCAGATTTCTCAGGTAGATTTCCTAACACAGCGCATTATACGTAGGGCATATGAAAGTAGTGTGTGCAGAAAACCAACAGGACAAGGAAACATTTGTGGTGGGGAAAAGGCCACGATTCCGGAGGTTTTATCCATCCACCGATGTCTGGAAAACATTAGCAGTGGCTGTCAAGTCGACCCCAGCCCACGAAGTCCACGTGTGTTTCACAGTGTGCTCCCTGGGGTTCAGTGGCTGTGTGAGCTTTCGGGGGTAGAGTACTAGGGTTTTCTTCTGAGCATTTAAAGTCAGAAAGCGTGGTAAGAGGCAAAGGCCAGTCCAGTCAAAGGGCTGGCGATCTGGAGCCCCCATGGCGCCTCCTGGTCCTCACTGTGCCCCCTCGATTTCCCCTGCCCCCTCCTGGATGCTTTTGGTATAACCAGGAAGCTATCAGAGAGTCCAAAATAAGTTCCTTTTTCTGTAATAGTTTATATAAAATATAAACAATTATCTAGATCATTGATACATGTGTTATACATACATCTTTATCGATATCCATATTTATATATATAAAGATGTATCTATTTCAAATATACATTTGGCATAGAAATAAAATGGATAAACAAATATAATTGATATGTAGTTAGATGTAATTTAAATGTAATTAACATATATGTATATTATATATATATGTACATTTATATGATTTGGTGTCAGTCCACTTCATCCCAAAATAGGATCTGACTAGCTTTAAGAGATGTATGTAATACCACGCCACAGGGGGAGGGGAGGTTATAAAAGTTTTTTGTAATCCACTCACTGACAGTAATTCTGACTCATAAGGACCCTGTATATCACTCCCAAGGTTGTAAATCCTTACTGCAGGTCCACCCAAGGAGCAGCTGGTGGATTTGAACATCCAACTTTTCCAACACTTACCAGCTCTCACCACCAATAATAATAAAGAATAGGGAAGTAAAAGCAAAGCCAAATGAAATGAAGCCACGATGTGGCACTCAAATTGCAAGTCATAAAGGCCCACTCAGTTTTTCAGATTGAACCTTAAATTGCTAAGCCTTCTGGCGGCCAAAATTTAAATCGTTTAAATTTCACATTAAGAAGGAACCAAAATCAATCATGAGTGTTTACTTTCCATAAGAATTTGGTTGTCATAATGGGTGCATAAGCAAATGTGGCGAAGAAAGCTGATGGTGCCCGGCTATCAAAAAGTATAGCGTCTGGGGTTTTAAAGGCTTGAAGGTAATCAAGCGGCCATCAAGCTCAGAAGCAACAAAGCCCACATGGAAGAAGCACACCAGCCTATGCAACCACGAGGTGTCGAAGGGATCAGGTGTAAGGAAGGCATCATCAGAACAAAAAATCTTACCATAGTGAATGATGGGGGGAGTGCGGAGTGGAGATCCAAAGCCCATGAGTAGGCCACTGGAGATCCCCTTGCAGAGGGATCTCAGGGAGGAGATGAGCCAGTCAGGGTGCGATGTAACAATGATGAGAAATACAACTTTCCTCTAGTTCCTATATGTTTCCTCCCCGCTCCCACTACCATGACTCGAATTCGACCTTGCAAGTCTGGCTAGACCAGAGGAGGTACACTGGTACAGATAGGAACTGAAAATACAGGGAATCCAGGACGGATGAGCCCTATAGGACCAGTGGTGTGAGTGGCAAAACAGGGAGGGTAAAGGAAGAATGGGTAGGAAAGAGGGAACCGATTACATGGAAATGTGTGTGACCTCCTCCCTGGAGGACAGACAGCAGAAAGGTGGGTGAGGGGAGACGTCAGACAGGGCAAGATATGACAAAATACCCATTTATAAACTATCGAGGGCTCATGCGGGAGGGGGGGAGCGGGGAGGGAGGGGAAAAAATGAGGACCTGATGTCGGGGGTTTAAGTGGAGAGAAAATGTTTTGAGAAACGATGTACAAATGCGCTTTACACAATTGATGTGTGTATGGATTGGGATAACAATTGTATGAGCCCCTAATAAAATGTTTAAAAAAAAAAAAAAAGAATTTGGTTGTCAAGAAAGGTCTCTGCACCTAATATTAGAGTTTCCTTTTCCTCCCAGGATGCACCAGACGGAGGCTTCTCGAGCTCCTGGCCTCGCTTCCCATCCTGACCCTCCAGCCTTGCCCACTTCCTCCGTCTATTGCTGGCAATCTTCAGGAGTGGGCTTGGGTTGGGACCCTCAGGTATGATCCTGAACGAGTTCTTTCCTTATCAGGTGCTGTGCAGGCAGGCAGCCTCTCCTACACGGGCCCTGTGGGCGAAGTTTGCAGCGCGGGGTCTTCGAAGGAGGTCCTCACCACCTCCTCCAAGGGCCCACCCTCAAACGGCTTCCTGCTGGTCTCCACTGCTGCTAAAGATGCAGACAGTACTCTCTGGTCTATGGGTTTCCCAAATAACTAAAGCCAGGCTGTGTTCCCCGCAAAAGGCGGAGCAAGGCTCCTTTTCCCTCCATGTGTCCACCTGGCACCAAAAGTCTCCTGAGCTCCAGCGACCTCGAGAGATTTTAGTGGCAGCAACTTTGTCAGCACCTGCCTGCAGCCCCTCTCCCCTTTGGGCTCGGAGGAATCTAATGCTGCTGGCCCAGGAGCAGCCCCAGAACAGACCGGTTGCTCAATTTACCTCCTTTAGCCTGCACTCTGTGAGTGGCACCATGACGGCAGATTTTCCACTCCTACAGATGTGAAAATAAATGTATTTATTCTATAATGACAGGCAAGACCAGAATCATCATTGCACCTAAAGAAAGCCCCTAACAGCTCCTTGATCCGAAGATCATTAGCTGTGTGAATCTCTTATTTGTAGTGAGTTTAGACAAAATTATTTAATAGGACTCTTCCCTTTCCTATTCTGATGCTCTCGACTTAATCAAGTGGCTCTTAGAACAAAGCAGCTCTCAGCCTTGGGAGAAATGAGAGAACTGATCCACTGAGAACAAGAGCTCTTCCTCTAAGCATCCTGGGGTTCCTAGGGTGCAGGCTGCCTCTGGGCCACTCTGTGCGGTCCTGGCAGAGATATAACAGAGAGCCACGAGGAGGAGCAGTCATCGATGCTACTGCACCAGCAGGGGAGAAAGACCAGAGAGATACAGGAGGAACATGCCTTTATCCACCTAAAGTGTGTGCTTGGCGGTAATCCCAGGTTTGCCTGACATCAGAGTGAGGGGAGAATGCTGCTAGACATGCTAATGATAATTTAAGGGGACTTCAAAAAGCTCAAGGAAAAAGTCCATTACCTTTCTATTGCATTTTCCCGTGAACTTTCTGAAACCATCTGGTAGCGGGTGTGAAGAGATAAAGTTCCAGGAGCGGTGGGGATGGACCACATTGGGAAACACCCAGTCTTGAAGGTGCTGTGTGAATGCCACCTCCCTTGCACAGCCTTGCACGGCCTTCCACTGCAATAGTACTAATCTAGGGAAGCAGGTGTGGCAGGGGCTTAAGACTGGCATTTGCTGTTACTATAAGGGGTCAAGGGAAGCCTGAAGGGAATATGGTATCAGGAGGTCTTCAAAATTGAGGCAAGGGAATGTTTCACACGATTAATTCTGAGGTCAGTTACTCACTCCATTAAAAAAAAAAAAAACTTCCCAGGCAGCTGCGCAAGGCCAGTTCAATGGGCAAGTTCCCTTAGATGGGAGGGTGTTTATAGAGGTGAGTCGGAATGAGGGAGCCTGACTGGAATGTGTGAAGGGAGTTGTTGGGGAGTCACTGAGGTTCCTGCAAGTGCATGTACTCAACGACTGGCTGAAGAGGGACTCTGGTTGAAGGTGGACGAAGGAATGTGGGGTGCCCTGGGACATCCAAGTGGGGCTGGCCAACAGGCAGCTGGACATCTAGGCCTGAAACTCAAAGGAGAGTAGGGTAGGAGGGAGATTTGAAAGTCATCAGCATCTGCACAATGGTGAAACACGCAAATGGCTAGGACCATCCCAAATAAATGAAGAAAAGGGCCTAGGCTAGAACACTGGGGCTCAAAGACCCAGGGCAGCAGTTATGTTGTGAATCTGCCGGACACACCACACCGCTCCTGACGTCATTGCCTCATTGCTTCAGACGGCACACCTGACATGGAAAGTTGTTACTCCCTCTCCCTAAAATGACTACTCTCTTCTGCACCATAAAGGCAGAAAGCTGTCTCCCAGTGGGGGGCCCAGACCAGGATGAGGAGGGGATGGGTTCCAAGGGATTGTGGTTGCTCCCATTGTCCGCATGGGGGCACCCAGTTGCTGTCACTGATTAAGGCAGGGAGTTCTGAGAGGATAAGGCTGAGATAGCCTTGACCATGAGTTCAGCTACTGGGGCCAAGGTCTAGGGGGGGGAAAAACATCATTATACTGCTTGAGTCCCACTTCTCCCATCCAACCTCTGGACCTGCTGCCTCTTAAGGGAGTCTGGAGGGTGGAGCCTCCAGGTGTCTTTGCCAGTCCCCATAAAGTTGGCCCCAGCTCACATGTCCATGTGTCCGATTCCGTACGTCAGAATAGAACTGCACTCCATAGGTTCAGACCTTTACTCAGAGGCACCTTTGAGTGGACTCATCTCGAACCTTTGCACACTTAGGGGCTTCCAGGCACCTCCTTGTCACTTCAAAGAAGTCAATGCCATTGTTGGGGGAGAGGATACAGAAATCATGTAGGGTAGGTGTAGTCATCTCTGTACATAACAGTATTCACCGCTTCAGTTTTCCATAACCAGGCTCTGCTTTGGGGCCACGCAAGCTCAGAACCCTTGTCTGTTCTTCACACCATGGGTCTACTTCCCAAGCACTGACTCGGGTTAACCTCAGAATGTGTAAAATCAGAGGTCAATTTATTCAAGCAGCAATGCCCCAGCTGGAGGATGTCAGCCCCAACCCCCAACCCCACCCAGAAAACACCCAAGTGTGATTCTTCCAAAGGAAGAGCCAGTGTGAACACCTGAGCCTACAGTTCTCTCCCCTGCACCATGCTGCCCTCACTTGCATGGCTGAGTCTCTAAGAGCTATGGGACAGGAACGATAAGAGCATCAGCTCACTGAAAACATGAGCCCTGAGTGCACTTCCACATGAGAGAGAGGGAGCAACACTCCAGGAGGAAGGGCACCATCAGCATTTCCGGAGAACTTGACTCTGGTAGTGAAGAATCCAGCACACGCCCCCGCCGGTCACATTGAAAATGTCAGCAATGGAGGCGGTGTCCAAAACGTAACAGGGCTATGAGGGAGGTAGGGATTGGTCTCCGTGCTCTTAAGGGATTCCTCCTCTACATCCTGGGGCTTTAGCCTAGGCCCTATTGTTGATTACATCATCTTTGAGAGTAATTTTAGCTGCCAGGCATACTCAGGTAACCCTGGTCCTACCATCCCTGCTATCCATCAGGTCCAGCCTTCCAAACATCTTAGGCCTGTCAAACTCATAATGTTCCAGACTAAATTGATCGTGTGCCCTCCTGCCACAGCCGCACCTCCTCTGTGTGGTCCCAACCCTCAAAGACAGCATATGCTCTCCCAGTGTTTCCCAAGAGGAGCCACAAGGGACCTATACTTTATCCTGGATGATGGAACAAGTGTTTAATTGCCAGGGATGCAGAGTATTTTTTTAAAGGGGGACAGTAGACCAAATGTTCAGCAACCTAGAGTCTAGTTACCCAAGCCATTCTAGCTTTCCTCTGATGTCAGTTCAGTCTCTGAGGCCCTTTAAATGCACCTTTCTCCCGCAAGTAATCACAGCTCTAGAAGGGACCCTCACTGTTCAACTGGAATCGTCTCCCAACAGGCCGTCCTAATTGCATCCTATCCAAGTTCATGAAGCTTCTGGAGGGAGATTTTGACAGTGCACACTGCCCTGAGCCATGTGTCCACCTGCCACTTGTAGTGGACGAGGCCCTTCCTGATCTTCCCCCAACATTCTTGTGATCTGAGCTCCCATCACGCCTCACTCCCCATTTTACACCTTGATACTTCACCCCCTTCCCCCGCCCCCCCAATCCATGCGACTTCATTCCACTGTGCCTAGAACTGCCCCTCACACGTGCACTTTATTGTTGCAGTTCCTGACATCTGCTAGTGTTTATCCAGGGGTGACTCCATGACTTCACCGTCTCAGGTAACGAACCAGGAAAGGTAAACTGGAAATAACTGACAACATATAACAGCGTTGGTGCACATTCAGATAGTGATCCCAAGGGAGCTGGTTCTTGGGAAAGAACATTCTAAAGCAAATGAAGGGGGTTGGGAGCGGTCTTGGCCTACTGGAGTGGCAAATCTCGCCACTGCCCTCACACCTGATTCATATGAAGTTCTATTCCTTGAAGTGAAATCATACGTTTTATCTCATATGTACTGCTCAAGTCCCTGAAGATCACTAGCATCCCAATGTCACAGGTGGATGTGAGAGAGAAAGTTTCCCGTGAATTCCTATGGAAACACAAGTCCTTAGCCATCATTTTAAAAAATTAAATGAAGAAAGCTGATGGTGCCCGGCTATCAAAAGATAGCATCTGGGATCTTAAAGGCTTGAAGATAAACAAGCAGCCATCTAGCTCAGAAGCAACAAAGCCCACATGGAAGAAGCACACCAGCTTCTGTGATCATGAGGTGTTGATGGGATCAGGTATCAGGCATCAGAGAACAAAAAATCATATCACTGTGAATGAGGGGGAGTACAGAATGGGTACTGTAGATAACTGGACATCCCCTTACAGAAGGGTCACAGGGAGATGAGCCAATCAGGGTGCAGTGTAGCAACAATGAAACATACAATTTTTCTCTAGTTCTTTAATGCTTCCTCCCCACCATCATGATCCCAATTTTACCTTACAAATCCAGCTGGACCAGAGGATGTACACTGGTACAGATAGGAACTGGAAACACAGGGCATCCAGGACAGATGAACCCCTCAGGACCAGTGGTGACAGTGGCAATACCGGGAGGGTGGAGGGAAGGAGGGGTAGAAAGGGGGAACTGATCACAAGGATCTACATATAAACCCCTCCCTGGGGTCAGACAACAGACAAGTGGGTGAAAGGTGACATCAGACAGGGTAAGACATGACAAAATAAAAATTTATAAATTATCAAGGGTTCGTGAGGGGTGTGGGGGGAGGGAGGGGAAAATGAGCTGATACCAAGGGCTCAAGTAAAAAATGTTTTGAGAAAGATGATGGCAACAAACATACAAATGTGCTTGACACAATGGATGAATGTATGGATTGTGATAAGAGTTGTAGGAGCCCCCAACAAAAAAAATGTTTTAAGCTTTTTTGTTGTTGTTGTTGACCAAACTGCTGCAAATTAGAAAACTATACTATTGCTAGTCTTCCCTCTTTGGCTGGTGTGGGACCAACACTTAAAAAGCTCTGCAGAGACTTGGGGCAAGATGACTTGGGATAAAACTGTGTCCAAAATTTGAGAGGGTACAACAGCTCAAATCCTTTCGCTCTCCCTTCCACTTCAGTTTTGGCACAAAGGTCAGGAACACAGCTTCCACCATCCCACGAAAGGGTCAGGAGAGAAAATTACAGGTCAGAGTGAGCACTGGCAAGGAGGTTCAGGTTCCTGTAAGATTTTGCGGACAACCAAGGACAACCAAGCCAAGAGTAACAAGTACGGCTGCAACCCTTCCTCCAAGAGAGAAAAGAGTAACAACAACCTTAGCTAAGTAGCGTCTCGGTGGGAAAAACACATCACTATGGCTACACACGCTCCCCACACCCAGCACTTCAAATGCCCCACCCATATTATTGCAAAGATAGAAATTCACATGAGTTTGATATTACTCAGCGTCGCTTTAAAACATTTTGCCAAGTCCAGTTGTCCTAAGTCCTTTAATCTTTAGAGTCTCAGTTCTACATTTGTTAAAAGGAGACTACATAAAGGAATTCTAACAGGAAATGTAGTTTATAAAGTGCTTTGAGATCCTGGCACCTGAGCTACCTGTCTTTCTGTGAAAGGGATTAATTCAGTGTAGCAGTAAAGGCTCTGGAGACAGACAGCTATGGTTGAATCCTGCCTCTGACACTCTCAGATGGGAATGGAAAGCTATTTAACTTCTTGGTGCCTCAGTTTTCTCCTCTGGGAAGGAGTATAGGTACCCACCTGCTGGGTTTTGTTGTGAGAATTCAATGGGGTGGTCTATGTCATGCTCAACACAGAGCCTGACAAACAGCATATGCTTATGTTCTGGCTCTTTTGGCTAGCGTATAAGCATACAGTGATGCCACTGTTATCTGTACCCTTTACTCAACTATGCCCATTTCACCAGTCTCAAAGTTCTCCCATGAGCATAAGCCCCAAATGGAAGTGGCCCTGTACAAGAACCACTACTGACGGATTGGGTGTGTGTACACTCAGCGTGTAAAGGCACACCAATGGCCAGGAGCTCTGCTCAAGCCCAGAGGTACCTCTGGAGGTTCTCAGTTACCAGTTTGGCTCAAACACTGATAAAACTTTCAAAATCCAACCCCTGGCAACCCCACGTGTTACAGAGTAGAGTTTTGCTCGGCTGTAATCATTATGGAATCAGATCGCCAGGTCTTTATTCCCCAGTGCCACAGGGTGGGTCCAAACCACAAATCTTTTAAGTTAATAGTTAAGTTAAAGTCATTTGAGCCACCCAGGGACACAAAAGCAAATGTAAGGACTACCTGAGGTTTGTGTGTGTGTGTGTTTCATAGGAGAAAAGCAAATTACATTTAAGGAAAATGCCTTCAAAGATAGATCCTTAGTATCTCTAATTCATGTCCAACTTACTTGTGTTATTCCAAAGTAACTTTCCTGGATATACACCAACCCCCCAAATTGGGAATGTTTCTTTCTAGCCTCTATCTTAAGATCTCGGGAGTTGTTTAAGTATCCATTTCTCTCTCCTTTGTTAGGGGAGGGGGGGTGATCCCTATGATGCTTTCCCTCCCACATGGGTCCTTCGATGGGCACTGAAGTGAGAGCTGTTGTTGAACTCTTTGCCACACTCGGTGCACTTGTAGGGTTTCTCCCCTGTGTGGATTCTCTGATGAATGATAAGACTGGAGCTCTGGTTAAAGCATTTCCCACACTCGCTACACTTATAAGGCTTCTCTCCCGTGTGAATCCTCTGGTGAGTAATGAGATTAGAACGGTCGCGGAAGAACTTCCCACACTCGAGGCATTTGTAGGGCTTCTCTCCTGTGTGAACCCTCTGGTGTGTGATCAATTTGGAGCGCTCACTGAAGCCTTTCCCACAGTCTCCACACTTGTATGGCTTTTCCCCAGTGTGAGTTCGCTGGTGGCTGGCCAGGGTAGTTCTCTTGCTGAAGCTTCTCCCACATTCAGCACAGTCATACGGTTTCTCCCCCGAATGCATTCTTTGGTGACTAAGGAGGGCAGAGCTCTTCGAGAAGCTTCTTCCACAATCAGAGCACTGATACAGCTTTTCCCCCGAGTTGGTGCTGTACAGCCCAGGGGAATTTAACGTCTTATTGATGCTGCCTCCACTTGGAGACTGTTCGGGAGATGTCTCGATAGAGTCCCTCCAGTGAGCACTAAAGGATGAGCTCTGGACAAAGCTTTCCCCAGGCTCACGACAGTGGTCAAGATTTCCTCCAAAGTGGATTCTCTGATGTTTCAGCAGGTTGGAGCTCTGATTGAAGCTTTTCCAACATTCCCTGCATTTGTAGGGCTTTTCTCCAGTGTGGATTCGCTGGTGGGTGATGAGATTGGAGTGGTCACTAAAGCTTTTCCCACATTCAGGACATTTGTAGGGCTTTTCTCCAGTGTGGATTCGCTGGTGGGTGTTGAGGTTGGAGCGGTCACTAAAGCTTTTCCCACATTCCAGGCATGGGTAGGGTTTCTCACCGGTGTGGATCCGCTGGTGGGCAAGGAAGTGGGAACTCCGGCTGAAGCTCTTCACACATGTGTCACACTTGTAGGGTTTCTCTGTCAAGTAGAGACCTTGATGGTCGATAAGTTTTTCTAAGTCCTCTTCGGAAGAAGATTTCTCCCACTGTTCCTGTAGGGGATTTCCCCATTGTCTTTCACCTTCATTTTCATTGTCACTCTCTTCTTCCCAATCATACGTTTGGCAGGCATCCTCGGTAGTACATTTTGACAATCCTCCAGGCAAATCTTCAAAAATGTCCTGCTCTAAAATCTGGTCTTCATCCTCATGCCTCAATTCAAAACCTGAAAGAATGAACAGAAATGTTTTTTGTGTCCCTTTTCCTTGGTATTTATTTGATATATCTGCATTTTATATCTTGAAGAATCTGAGTGCCTCAAACAGTTAAGCATTCCATCTCTAGCCAAAAGGTTGGCCTTTTAAATTTACCCAAAGGCTCCTTAGAAGACAGGCCTTGCAATCTGCTCCTAAAAGGTCCCAGCCCTGAATATCCTAAAGCACAGTTCTACCCTGCATGAATGAGGTGTCCTCGGTCAGAATGGACGTGACAGCAATGAACAGTCACAACCTAATAGCTTATGGAATTACTGTGCACTTGTATGCTGTCTTATGAAATGGCTAGCACTAAACTGACAGTGTTTTGGTACACGCATGCATAGATGACCCACAAAGCCTGAGACACAAGGGCTGTAGGCTGGGACATGGTGACCCCACCAGGGAGCCATGCGGCCTGTGCAAGCAGTCCGTTTCCCTGACTAATTCCCGAATCTCATTATTCAATAATAAAGACCTTCCTCTAACCAACAGTATTCAGTATATTCTGTGTCACGTGAGATAAAGCAAATCTGTAAGTACTCATCTACACCTCAATGAAATCCAGACTGACTGCTCTCTCACTTTAGACCAGAGACTGGATAATCAGAGCAAAGCACAAACTGATTTCTTATTCAGTCCCTTTCTCTCTCTCGCTTTTACTGCATGACAGTTACTGCAGGCTTACCAGTGTCTAGGGTTTTAGGACATGGGGCTGGGGGGTTGATGGCATCCTCATCTCCCATCTCGTCCCAGGCCTCTTGGTCATCAGCCTTGGTACTGTTTGGCCCAGACCGGAGGAAGCATGCAGCCTCCCTCAGGGTCCCTATAGCTCTAACTGAAGTCCGAGCCCTCATCAACGAATCCAGCTCCTCATAGAAGGGGCACGTCCCTGGCGGGCGGCTGCTCTTGGCCTTCCGGTAGCTTCGAAGGAGGTTTTTGAATCTGTAGCGACACTGCTCCAGCGTCCTCAGGAAGCCCAGTGCGCACAGCCGCTCTGCAATAGCCCGGTACACCTGGCTGTTCTGGTGACAGGTGCGAAGCTTTTCAGAGAATGGAGACTCGCTGAGAATTGCCAGGAAAGCCTTGGTCTCCTCGTAGCCCCAGTGCACACCTGCTGTCAGGAGTGAAAAGTTCAAAGCTGTGAGACTTAAATGGGATTTGCCTAGGTCATCAGGACTGGGGTCATCTGCCCTACCAAATGTCCAGAACACAGGCAATTCAGAAACCGTGCACAGAGACGCTGAGAGTCAGAACCCACTCCACAGCACCTAACAATACCTAACAATAGCATTGTTGTTGTATTATGTAAAAGAGGTATGTGTATAAAGACAAGAAGGGGGCGTGGGACATATGGAAATCGTTCTATGAAAACCTTCAGTCTTGTCCTTATACAAACACCACCTCACATGTACATGAAACTGCTCTGGGATCCTGAATAAATTACATACCTAAATTTACTCTCTGTGAAATCATAGGTTGATGTGGTAGTTCTTCTTTTTCTAATATGTACTAAGAAAAATACACGAGTAGAAAATTAAAGGGCCACTCATAGAACAATAAAGCGACCCTACTGGAGCAGTGGCTAAACGTGCAGTTTTTAACCAAAAGGTCAACAGTTCAAATCCACCTGGCACTCCAAGGGAGAACAATGTGCTCGTTTGCTTCTGCAGAGTGGACAGCCTTGGAAACCCCATGGGACCGGTCTGCTCTGTCCTACCTACAGAGGTGCTCGGAGTTGAAATCAACTCAATGGTGACGGGGCTTTGCATGAGACCGATAGGATCAGCTCCACAACAGTCAGTGATATACTCTGGGAAATGCTAGATCACTGGGAGTCATGGGTACGGGCAGAGTTATCCTAGCTGAAAAGAGAATTCGAGAAGGACCTAAAGTGCTGGACACGTTCCTCTAGTGACAGCAATCCAGGCTTGCAGTCTACGTCCTGACCCCAGAGAGGAAATGTTAGGCTGGCAGGGGAGTTGGGCTCTGGATCTGAATAACCCCCATGTTCGCATGTTCTTACCAATACGACTCTGGAAGAGAGCCGGGCCCCCCGGGATCCTGGGCCCCGGCACGGATTCATCACTGGCCAGGTCATCACCATTACAGTCTTCTGCTGTTTCCTCAGGCTCCCAGCCCCCTTCCTCCTGCTCATCTACCTCCACGTCACTATCCCCCAGCCTAGGGAGTGCCACAGCCCCTCCTGGGCGCTCTGTGGCTCTAATGGCCGACCGGGCCCTCACCAGGGCCTCCAGCTCCTCGTAGAAGGGGCAGGTCCCGGGCGGGCGGCTGCTTTTGGCTTTCCGGTAGTTCCGTAGGAGATTTTTGACCCTGTAGCGACACTGCTCCAGGGTCCGCAGGAAGCCCCGTGCCCTTAGTCTCTCTGCAATGGCTCGATACACCTGTCGGTTCTGGTGACAAGTCCGGAGCTTTTCAGAGAAAGGAGACTCACTCAAGATTGCCAGGAAAGTCTTGGTCTCCTCATAGCCCCAGTGCACACCTGACACCTTCATGTCCTCCACGGCACACTGGTACTGCTCATCCCAGGGCCTTGCGGCCCTCCAGGCCAGGGCCTGAGCTGGTCGCGCTTGCTCATGACCCACGCTGTAATCGCCTGCCGTGCTCCT
Organism: Echinops telfairi; assembly: GCF_000313985.2. Taxonomy (NCBI): domain Eukaryota; kingdom Metazoa; phylum Chordata; class Mammalia; order Afrosoricida; family Tenrecidae; genus Echinops; species Echinops telfairi. Next base: position 11,111,552 of record NW_022111357.1, read on the forward strand.
CTTCCCAGAGGTTATCAGGCTTGTCCCCCAAAATGCTGGTGCTTGCTCCCGCCGGCAGATGCTATTTGGTTTTGAACTGAGAACACCTGTAAGAAAAAAGGAAGAAACATGATTGCGGAAAGTCGTTGGGTGAGCGGTGCTTGTCCCTGAGGCTTGCTCCTCTCCCTACAAAAGGCAGAGGAGAAATGCCCATGTCATTCCTTCAAATGGCTGTGAGACAGTGAGAGCCACTCTGTTTAGCATTCTCTCGACTCAAGCTCTCGTGGTTCCGTGCGTTACGCTGAGCTGCTAACCAACCGGGAGCTCAAGCCCGCCAGCTCCTCTGTGGGCAAAAAGAGAAAGCTGTTTGCCCCTGTCACGTTCTGCAGTGCTAGAAACCATGGGGAGCAGTTCTACTAGATCCTACAGGGCTGCCATGAGTCTGAACTAACTCCATGGCGGCTGCTTTAAGACGCATGGCTCTGTCGGGTCTAGGGAACGCCAGAGACAAGAACAAGAGCCGTGCTATGCAGCCAACACGGGGTGACAGGGACAAAGCGTGCCTGACTAGAAGGGGACAGGGTGGATTCTAGCATTCACTACTTCAATACATTCATCATGGTCCAGGGTCAGGGCCCCAGGCTGCTGTCTCGGAGGAGTCATCCCTCAAGGGCTGGCTCTAGGGAATCAAGTCTAGGAGACAGATAGGCTAAACCACAAAGATGTGCCCAAAGTCCCTATGACCAGCACAGTCGCCTTTCCTATGGGCACCTCTACATGGGAAGCCAAGTAAGGAGCTCTTTCTCGGAGGTGTCTAGGATCAACATGAGGGAAGGCACGTGAGTGAGAGAAAATAAGGGACCAAGGCAGATCCCACTCATGATCACGGTCAGGTACTTGAAGCTTGCCGGCCACTTACTGGACAACAGAACCCCTTTTCTCACACTGCCGCTGGAGAAATGGGGCTCGGAGGGAGAAACGTGGGGAAATGCTGAACGGGATGATCCTGGCTCCCCTTTGAGCTCTCAACGCTTTCCATCCACTTTCCTCCAATTAGTTACTGCGGGGAGCTTTGGAGACTGCAGGCCTTTAAACATAGCCAACTGGTTTTAAAAGTAAGGAAACTCATTTTCTCATTCCAGATGGGGTACATGCTGTAAACCACGGGTTCCCAAACTTATTCGGCCGACCAGCCCCTTTTCATAAAAACAAACAAAGAAACCGTACTTAGCACCCCTCTGGCAATGGAAAACTGCTGTCCTAAACATGAGTCCACTGAGGTAAGCTTCACAACAACAAAAATGCAAAGGGGCACAGGGAAAAAGTTACTGTATACAAACATCCCTGGGGCAAGGTCCAGGAAATATGGAAGGGGCCAGACAAAAGCCAGGGATACATGCGGTAGCCAACTGAAAAGGAGGGGAAAAAAGAAAAAAGGGGGGGAAAAAAGACATGGTTAGTGGGGAAACAGGGCACTAACCCACTAAAGGGGAGGGTACTGTTTATATCTCCACAGGGAAAGAGGGCCCAGACTTTAACCCGGTGCTCCAAGGTGTGAATGCAACATACTGACATGAAGCTGGGAACCAATAGAGAGGTCTGAGGGACCAGCCCCAATCCCAACTACGTGGACAGCCGCCCCAGAAGACAGCACTGAAGCTACAGCTCCAGGAGAGGGACATGTCTGATCAGAGCACACAGGAGCAAATGAAGGGGGAGGAAGAGAGAGTGGAGCACATCCTGGCCCACCAAGCCTTGAGGATGATATTCCTGTTCAGAGCAGCCAATGCACAGAGAGACCATAGGGCCCGCCCCACTACGAGATATGACACCCCTCACTGACCCACAGCCCTATGGGGGACAACACTGGAGACATACTGTGGGAATTGCACCCAATCTGATCCTACCACACCAAGGCAAAACACTAAGGGCGTGCAACGAACAGCAAGGGAACAGAACAACAGAGTCCCCAGGGAAAACCAAAAATACTTTGGAGCCAGGCATGGCACCCCATCAGATTCCACTGGAAAATACTCCTAAAGGTCAACAAACAGACCTTGAACTATTCACAGGCTTCTTTTGTCATTGGTTTTTTTGTTTCCTTTTGTTGCTTTGTTTTGCTCTGTCTTGTTTTATGTGCATATTCTTATCGCTGAAGGTCTATCTAGATAAGATAGGTGGGATAAACAATCTGGAGGAGAAAACAATGGGAGTGACAGTTTGAGGAGAGGTGGGAGGAAGTGGGTGTTAACAAACACAGGGACAAAGGAACAAGTGATCCAAAATCGATGGCAAGGAAGGTGTAAGAGGCCTGGTAGAGCTGGATCAAGGGCAATGTAACCGAGAGGAATTACTGAAACCCAAATGAAGGCTGAACATGATACTGGGACAGAGGAAAGTAAAAGTTAATAAAGGAAGGAACTAGGAGACAAAGGGCATTTATAGACTATAAACACACAGGTATGTAAATATATTTATATATGACAACTGGGAAATAGATCTATGTGCACATATTTATAGGTTTAGTATTAAGGTAGCACTTGGACATTGGGCCTCGACTCAAGTACTCCCTCAATGCAAGAACACTTTGTTCTATTAAACTGGCATTCCATGATACTCACCTTCCCGACATGATCACGGAAGACAAGGCGGGTACACAAGCAAAGGTGGTGAAGAAAGCTGATGGTGCCCAGCTATCAAAAGACATAGCATCTGGGGTCTTAAAGGCTTGAAGATAAACAAATGCCCATCTAGCAGAGAAGCAACAAAGCCCACATGGAAGAACACCAGCCTGTGTGATCATGAGGTGTCAATGGGATCAAAGAACAAAAAAATCAAAGAACAAAAAATCTTATCATTGTGAATGAGGGGGAGCGTGGAGCCGAGACCCAAAGCCCAACTGTAGGCAAATGGACATCCCCTTACAGAAGGGGAGGAGAGATGAGCCAGTCAGGGTGCAGTATAGCAACAATGAAGCATACAACTTTCCTGTGGGTCTTTAATGCTTCCTCCCCCTACCCCCACTATCATGATCCCAATTCTACCTTACAAATCCGGTTGGACCAGAGGATGTACACTGGTACAGATAGGAACTGGAAACAGGGAATCCAGGACAGATAAACTCCTCAGGACCAATAATGAGAGTAGATACCAGGAGGGGAAGGAGAAGGTGGGGTAGAAAGGGGGAACCAATCAGAGTGATCTACATATAACCCACTCCCTGGGGGGTGGACAACAGAAAAGTGGGTGAAGGGAGATGTCGGACAGTGTAAGACATGACAAAATAATAATAATTTATAAATTATCAAAGGTTCATGGGGGTGGGGGGGAGGGGAGGAGGAATGAGGAGCTGATACCAAGGGCTCAAGTAGAAAGAAAATGATTTGAGAATGATGAGGGCAACAAATATACAAATGTGCTCGACACATCGATGGATGGATGGATTGTGATGAGTTGTATGAGCCCCCAATGAAATGATTTTAAAAAGAAAAAACAAAAAACTTTTGTCCTGTGGCCCATAATCCCGGATAAAGTGCAGGTATCTGTTTTGGTAAGCCCCCTGGATCATTCCAGAGCCCCCGCCAACGGGCGCTTTCACCTGTCTTGGGAAGCACTGCTCTCCCTACAACAGAAGTAGCTCAGAGCCAGGTTCTTTGTCTCTGCTCCGCCGGCCTCAGGATCAGCTTCACGGGAAAGCTGTCTTGCTTCATGGCCAAAAGAGAGATGCCAATGGCAAGCGAGGCCATGAGCTTCTTCCCAGGAGACGGGCCCACACAGGGAACGGCTCCTCCAGTCACTGAATTCCGCCTTGAGGAAGTGAGGAGACCCTCTCTGGGCATGGAGTGGCTTTCTTCTCCAGGGGACATATTTCCTTACCCAAGGACACGCTGGTCCCACAGTCTCCTCTTGGGGGCTCCTTGAGGGACTCCTCTTCCCTCGGACCCAGCGCTTTCTGTGAGATGCACAAGAGAACACAGATGACAAGTGTAGCGACTCAAAGGCCACTGGCCTTTTAACAGCCTGCCTCATCATCCCCGCCCCCACCCCCAGCTCCTGGAGAGAGAGCCCAACACAAGGTTCCACAGTGAGGCTGGTGAGGCCGCAGCATAAGGCCAAGGAGCAGGAGCTGGGCATGGGGAGGGGCAGCCTCCCAGCCTGCGCCCTTTGCTGAGGGGAGGCCGTGGGAGGGAGGAGAGCACAGGAGCTTAGTGCTGGCAGCCAAGGAAGAGCAAGCAGCAGCTTACCTGGGATTCAGGGGCCACCTCCCAATCGCTAATGTGTCCCATCTTCAGGAGAGCAGAGGCTCTGGGAGTGAGAACAGCTGAGGAGGAAAAAAATCTCTGAAACTCAAACTCCGGATTCCAAAGAGCCCCGCCAGGTGCAGCTTTCTGGAAGTCATGCGTGGAACTACCTGAGGCTACTACCCCTGTAGCCAGGGCAGAGTTCTCCTTGGATTTCTCTGGCACAGTGTCCACCTCCTAAGCTGCCTCAGCGATGTCATGTGAGAGGCCAGTCTTGAACCCCCACAATCCCCACCCTGCAGGGCAGCAGCCTGTACCTGAGCCATAACTACAAGGACAGCGGGGCCCCTGGCAGCTTCCTCCTCTTCTCCAGGGCTGACTTACTTACCTAGCTTCTCCGTCCATCTATCAGAAAGGGATCTACACCCTACACCTTGCTTTGAAATGTGTACAGGCTTCCTCCCCGGGCACCCTTCTCTAGCACCCAGCCCTCTCTGCAACGGAGAGGGCCCTCTTCCTGGCGTTGCTCTGGTTCTGGTACTCACTGCTCTCTTGCAAGGACTGTGGCACCACCTTGGCGTTGAGATACTTGGGAAGGTCAGAGTCTGGATTCTTCGTCCACTGCTTTTGAGCCTGTCCCTCAGGCCAGTGGTCCGCCGGCTGCAGCTGGAAGCTCTGTGTTTCCTGCATTGCCTTTAAGGACCTGGTCTCTGCATATGATTCCAGTTCCTACGGACAGCCAAAATTCCCAGACATCAGTTCCGCGAGACCCACTTTGGTAGGGTAGGGGTGCTATCATGAGGGTAATCATGGTGCAAAAGCTAACAGGCAGTTTTAAGACCCAAAGATGATGTAAACGATGGCCATAGAGCCATCCTGCTGCCTTCACCAAACAAAGCAGCATTGGTTATGCAGTGATTTAGTGGTTGGCCACTAACCAACCAAGAGGTCAGCAGTTAGAATCCACCAGCAGCTCTCCAGAAGGAAGATGAGGCAGTCTGCTTTTATCAACCCTAAATATCCCTGCTGAAAGGTAAAGACAAATTTCATGTAAATATGATTAAAAAGAAGACAAAGAATCAAACCCGGAACTTTAAAATCATGTATGTGTTTTTTAAAAGGTGCACTGAATCCTAAAATCAGAAGGGTAAATAAATATAGCACTTTAACTCAGAACAGGAGAACATGAAAAATGGAATGGCCTAGTTGGAATTATTCGCATTAAATTTATAAAAATCAATTAGTTGATTAATTTTAACAGTTTCAATGACATACAATTCACTTATCATACATTTCAATCGTTCCCTCGTGTTCATAAGAGTTGTGCGACCATCACCACCATCAATTCCAGGACACGGTTTCGTCCTCGTCCTCGTTAGCTCCCTGTCACCTGCCAACTTCCCTGCCATGTCCCTTTGGAACCTATTAATCCAGCTGTTGTATCTAGAGGTTTACCTATCCTGGGTTTCCTATACAGAAAAACTTACAAAATCAACACAAAACACAAACAAAGACCCCCAACAACAATGACAGGATGAAACAGCAAAAAATCTCAATAAAAAAGCAAAGCAAAAAATATTTAAAATTGGAAGAATTCGACACTGGATCGAGAGGGCGATCAAATGATAAGGTGTCACATTTTGACCTAACGACAACTGTAGTAATCCATCGGCAACGGGGCTTTCAATGTCATCCACAGCCTTCTGACAACCAAGTGTTCAGAATCCAAGCTCTAATAGCATCCCTCCTATGGGTTTGGATTTTATTATGTACAATTCATGGATCACATACGCTGGTGTCCTTCTTCCAAGTAGATTTAGCTGAACCCTCACTTATATGACTGCTTGCTTTAAAGCAAAACTGTAAGACCCCAGGAGCTACTCTCTGTGACAGCTGGGTCCCATCTGACTTCTTCACCACACTTGCTACAGTACCCATATCCTCAGTGATCACTTTGCCTCAAGGAAGCCCATGGCCTTGGCTGATAGCAAGGTTATTACCAAAAACCACAACCAAAATTCACTGCCCTTGAGTTGATTCTGACTCATAGCAACCCTATAGGGCAGGGCAGAACTGCCCCTGTGGGTTTCTGAGACGATAACTCTTTAGGAGAACAGAGAGCCTTGTCTTTATCCCATGGAGCAGCTAAATGGTTTCGAACTGCTGATCATGCAATGAGCAGCCCAACACCTAACCACTATGGCACCAGGGCTCCTGCAAGAAGTACAGTCAGAATGTCTTAAAGGTAAGAATGGCAAGGACATGTCAGGAGAGACCAGTCTCTGGACGTCATGCTTGCTGAAGTAGAGGGGCAGCGAAAAGAGAAAGCTAGATGGATTGGCACAGTGGCTCAAACCTCAGAACAATTGTGAGGACGGCGCAGGGCCAGGTAATGTTCCCTTCTGTAGAACAGAGGGTCCCTAAGTTGGCACTGACTCGACAGCAGCAGAGGAGACTTAGGAGGAAGAGGGACGAACCCAGAATCCATCACAAATGCCTGTGCAGCTGACAGGGAGAGAGCTTCTGCTGGAGGATGACCACAGGTTAAACACGCTGGGAGCCCTTGAAGGAAAATGGCATACTGCCCCTTTAGTCTGGTACCTCCTGACCTTTTCTAGGTGGTCCTTCTGGGGGACACAATGAAGCTACTCCACTCCATTAGTATGACCTTTACTTAGAAAAAATGGAAGCTGTGTGTCGCACATATAAAATAATGAGCTACATATAACATATATGCCCCTCTACCCGAGCTCCTTGGCTACCTACCCTTTCGTTTAGACCTCTGTGAGTACTTGGGAACATGCAGAAAAACTGAAAATGAGGATCAGAGGAGAAACATATAAAGACTCCATTACCTTATTTTTCTCATTTTTAGAAGCAGTTCAACCTTGAGTCTGCTCACCAGGCATGATTTGAGAACCTTTGGTCTAGTCCAACCCCATCCTTTTTCAGATGAAGGAAGAATCATTTAAGACCTTGATTTAAGGCAATTCTCATCTCTGAGTCTCTAATTCTTCACCTGCCTTCCGTTTGGTCCTTCACTGCCACTTAGGACAAAGAGCCCTTTATTAAAGAAATGATGGGGGAGGTAGAACGGCCTAATGAAAAATGGTACACCTCGCTCAGACTTAGTTCTACAAGTAGATAGGCAGGGACTTTTGTGAGGCCCCTCGTGTTACGCGTTCTGTATCCTCCATCAATTTGTAAAGGAATCCGAAAAGAAAAGCTGCGGACTTTCTTCCTCCAAACTCAAATCTGTATCAAGGTCTTTGACCCAGAGAGAAACCCTACCATTTACAAAGGATGCTTCTTGAGCCTGACCATTTCCCCCAGTGGGATGCAGCTCAGAATTTTTACTAGCTGACCAAAGGAGGGCAGCAGGAGTATGTCGAGATATGGGCTCCGGGTAGCTGGAAGCCAAGCACAGGCCTTGTTCTGCACACACCAGCCTCAAAGAGGATTCGAGGTGTGTCACACCAGAATCATATAATGGGTCTTCAAAGGTCTCTGGTAAACCGTGACTGTCCAATCCATCCATGGCACTTTGGTTTTCCTGATCTCGGCTTACCGTTGGATCAGCTACTGACCTCTCAGCGTCCATTCACCCAGTTAAAAAACGGTCATTAAAACAAACGCAATTGCTGTCAGGTTGATCCCAATTCTTGGCGACCCTATGTGTTAGAATAGAACCGTACGTACCCACCAGGGTTTTCGGGCCGTGGCCTTTCTAAAACAGGTCACCAAGACTTTCTTCTGAGGTGCTTCTGAAGGGAAGCTTCCGATGGCCAACTTTGTGATGAGTACCCCAGCACTTAGCCCTAGACACTACCCAGAGACTCCTTGGTGAGAGGAACCAAAACTAAACCGACTACCATGGAGTCGATCGGATGCACGGTGACCCTGTAAGTCAGAGCCGAAGGCTCCATACGGTTTCTGAGGTTGCAAATCTCGACAGAAGCAAATGGCTTCATCTTTCTCCCTCAGAGCAGCTGACGTGTTCAAACTGCCGACCTTTCGACTTAGCAGCTCAGTGCTTAACCCAATGAACCACCAGGGCCCCTGTCTGACACAGTGAGTGCTCGTCCAATAAACATCCTATCTCCATTGCGCTGACCAACTCAGAGGTGTTTTTAAATCTATGGTTTGCAGATGAGGCATCTGTTGTGTAGAGGACAGAATGATGGGCCTTCGAAGCTAAGCATGGAGGGGGGCGGAGGCCTCTGGCTCACTGTCTGAGTGAGGGGAGGCTTTGGTCTCATCTGCAAAATGGGGGCAATGACATGGTTTCTGTCTATCTACATTAACTGCTGTCAGAATCCAAAGCGATCTCATTTGTGAAAACACTGTTACATGGACAACACACTAGATGCTGTTTTAGAGTCCTGGTTACAAGTGCTGCCTGAGAGTCAGGCTGTGTGGGTTCAAATTTTCTCACATGTGATGATCCGGGGCAAATTACTTAGCTTCTCTCGGCCTCAGTTTTCTGCATCAGAAATAATTAGGGTACCAGTATCTAGCTCATTAAACTGTCGAGGAGATTAAATGAGTTACTACATGCCAAGGACTTAAAAGAACCTTGCTTGCTGGAAGCTAGAGGACTTGGAAGCCCTTACTGATAAAGGTCAAAGACTTAGTATGGATTACAACTTAATGGAAAGGAAAATCCTCCAAACTGAACAATAGTAATAATAATCAGAGAAAAGATGGGAAAAGTCTAGGATTTCATTATACTTGGATCCAAAATCAAAGTCCATAGAAGCTGCAGTCAAGAAATCAAAGGATGGCGCTTTGCACTGGCTAGATCTGCTGTACAAGTGGTAGAGGGCAGAGGACTAAGGTGCACCTGGACCAAGCCATGGCATTTTCAATCGCCTCATATGCACACGAGACCGAGACAGTGAGTAAAGAAGAGCACAGAATTGACGCACTTGAATCGGGGTGTTGGAGAAGAACCGTGGATCTACCACGGACTACCAGAAAAACAAACACCTGTGTGTGGGAATAAGCACAACCAGAATGCTCCTTAGAAGGGAGGATGATGAGCCTTCGTCCCGCCTTCTGTGCACATCTTCTCCGAGGGAAAGACATCATGCTTGGTAGAGTAGAGGGTCAGCCACAAAGAGCGATCAAATAGAGGCATGGCTGTGAGGATGGATGGCACGGGACCACACAATAGCTTGTCTACTGCACACAGGGTCACTTGAGTCAGGACAGACTTGATGGGAGGTCACAGCTCTGAGCAGTGATTGCTACATTGTAAGTGCTCAGTACAGGTAAGACCATTTCTTCCATTATTCCATCCTGATACTGGCAATTAGTACCCTACTCACACTAGCCTAGCTCGGCTGCCCGGCCCGACCTGCTCCTTGGGGAACAGACTGTGGCCTCACCTGCTGCTGTGCGGCGTGGGCCTCTCGATGCCAATCCTCCACCAAGGCCACCGCCTCCTCACCGCTCTCGGGGTGGCGGGCCTGCACCCAGCTCTGGGCCTCCCTGGGCAAGATCTTCAGGAACTGCTCCAGCACCAGCAGCTCCAGGATCTGCTCCTTGAGATGGATCTCGGGCCTCAGCCAGCGGCAGCAGAGCTCCCAGAGCTGGCTGAAGGCCTCGTGGGGCCCAGCTGCATCCCTGTACTGGAACTGCCTGAAGCGCTGGCGGGAGGCCTCTGAGACAGGGACCGGCTGCTGGGGTTCCTCCTCCTGGGATTTGGGCTCTGATCCCCAGGAGTCTTCCTCCAGTTTCACGATCAGGAGTCCCTCAGGCTCTGGCAAGGGAGAGTCCTGGGCCTGGAATTCCAGGGCCACAGCCATGGTGCAGTCTGGGCGCCTCACTTCTGCTGGACTGTCCTCTTCTGACTTCTTCCTGCATGTAGCGTGTACCTGCCCAGGCGGGTCCTGAGAGAGGCGTCTGTCCCCAAGGATCTAAAGGCAGAAAGACAAAGACCACCGTGAGGAAGCGAGGCCAGGAGTCTCGTCTCCACTCTCCCGTACCTCCCACCTCCATGCGTGGAGTCCGAGGGGTGCCAAGTAAAACCACAACCTGCCACCAAAGCTAGCGGCCTGGACACCCCAAGACACACCGCACACAATTAAACCATCTTGGGACAAGCCCGCAAGCCTTAGCTGAGCATTCAAAGCCTCCAGGACCGGGCCCGGGGTCACCTTCCTCCCTTGGGCACACATCCGAAGTCGAACTTTCTCTCAGCTGAGCTTCAAATGTCATCCTCTCCAGAGGGCCTTTCTTCCTGCCTGTTCACACGTCCTCTGAGAGTGCTCTCCATGCAGATCTCTTTCTCTCGCAGTTCATGCCCGGGCCATCCTCTACTTGGCTGTCCCGCCATCTCTATTCTGACGACTCCCAGAACGCCAGCCAGGGCCTGGTTCCATGCCTCCAGAGTCCCCACACCCAACCAGCGACAGGGCACTTCCACCTGACAGTCCCGCGGACACGTGAAATCCAATGGTTCAAAAGCTGACGTCATCAGTTTCTCCTACGAACTTGTGCCTTTTCTAAACAATTACCTCCTCAGGCCAGGGAAGCATCACGTGATCAACCTGCAAACTCACTTCTCTGCTCTATTCCAGCCCCTGGTTCCTTCTTCACACAACATTCAAACCAGCTCACAAGGTGGCCACGTCATTTCCCTGCAAAACACTTTCAGTGGCCTCTCATTTCCCTCAGTATGGGCAGACAATCTTTCCCAGGCTCCAGTCCCCGCTCTCTACCTTGCTCCCACTAGTCAGGGTGCACAGCCCCCTGAACCCACCCACAGGCTATGATCTCCCCCAGAAAATGACCCCCACTTCTTCCCTTAGCCAGGCCTGAGCCTAATTTGGACATTTCCCAAGAGGTCTTCCCTGTTTCCTAAAATAAGATTCAGTCTTCAGTCATAAGCTTCCACCTCAAACCTCAAACTCGTTGCCACTGAGTCTGTTCCAACCCATAGCAGCCCTAAAGGAGAAGTGCCCATGTGGGTTCCCAAGACTGTAACTCTGTCCTAGAGTAGAAAGTCTCCGCTTTCTCCCAGGGAACAGCTGGTGGTTTCAAACTGCTGACCTTGAGGTTAGCAGCCAAATATGTAACTCACGGCACCCCCTGGGCTCCTTATAAACTTCCATAGCCCCTGTTTCCTCTACCGTAATCATGATCAGATCTTATCGCACTCACCTTCTCCACTAGACCACGGACTTCCTGAAGAACCCAGCATGGAGCTTCGCACACTTGGGAATCACTCAACAGGGAACTTGTGATTGATTGCCATGAACCGAAGATTACAACAAACCCATTTCCGCAAACAACAGATTTAAAATGGAATGACCCTCCTGTGCACACCTGAAGGAACACCTTTCTCCTCTTTATTTCCACCTTAGTTCTGCCTGACACTTGCTACGATTATAACCTCACGGAGGGCAAAGAATATAGCTTACTCCTCCACTTTGGGTGGCGTAGCGAATAATGCATTGAACTGCTAACCCTCAAGTTAGCAGTTCGAAACCACCAGTTGCTCTGCGGGCGAAAAATGAGGCTTTCTACTCTCATGCAGAGTTAGTCTCAGAAACACACTGGGGCAGTTCTACTTCTACCTTGTCTTGTCGGGTCCCTCTAAGTCGGCATTGGCTGGATGGCAGTGGGTTTGGCTGGCGGGTTGGGTTGGCCCCTGCTAGAAGCAGAGGGCACTAGTCACAGGAGGCTCTCAGTACATATTTGCTGAGTGAAGGACTGGGCTTGAGGATCCTGAACACCCTGTGCTGGGTTATCTTACACTGGTCCTCTGTGTGTCGTTCCCAACAAGTCGAGATGATTTAGGGCCAAAGGGAGCTACCCACTGCCTGACACAGCTGACTGTGAATAGAGGAAGGGTGGCGTTTGCATCTGGGGCCATCTGACGCGAGGCTGCCAGAAAACAAGCAAGAGTGCTGAGAACTAAAAGCCTTGTCCTATAGCTCTCCATATATGCAGGGGCTCCAAAAAGTTGGTGGAAAATGAAACTGAGCGATGATGGCCTTTTTCTGAAGCCCCTCAGACCATGGGAAAGTCTTCCTGCCATCCTTCGGCTGTCACTGCAAAAGCCACTCCCCCATGAAGTTTCTCGACACGCTCTCGTCATGCGCGGCCCAGCTCCTGCTTCCCCACAGTTTTCTCTCCACCCTGTGTCCCTGCAGCAGGCAGTTCCCGCCTCTAATACCGGTACGACCCCATGCGAGCGCAGGGGTGTAGTGGTTACACATGGGGTAGCGATGCCCAAGGTCAGCAGTTCAAATCCCGTCTCTCCGAGGGACTTGGTCTCGTGAACTCAGGGGCAATTCTATCCTGCCTGATAGTCAGTAGAAGTTGGCATTGACCCCAAGGCAGTGAGTTCAAGTTTTTTGGTTTAGTTTTGTTTGTGTGGTTACGAATCCCAGCATCTGAAAACCGCACTAGATGTATTTCGAAGTCCCAGACTCTAGTTTACTCATTTTTGTATGCACATTGCCCAACTCAGTGTCTGATAAATAACAGGGCCATTTAAAGTCTTGATGGCTTTTGTCAAAATGGTAAATGTCGTGCAACAAAAGCCTCCTGGGCTACGCAAGGCCAGTCATTAATAGGAAGCTAAAGAATTCATTTCTCACGGGACCTCCTTCTTTAGCAGCGGTGCGACTCATGTGGTAATCCAAGCATCTGTGTGTCACGCTCTCACATGAAGACTCATTCACCAGTGTGTCATTGTAGAGCGCCCACTCCACGCTGTGCCTGACTGAGGGAGGACCAGCTAGAGACCCAATGGTGACAGGACAGAGTCCTAACTTCATGGAAGGTACAGTAGTGAGAGAGCATTCATCTACAAAGAAGTAGGTGCTCCTACACAGAGAGGGTGTTACAGCTAACAGCCAATTGCTGTCTCACCAGGCCCAAGGTCTTCGATAAAGTTCTGCTGGGAAGATTTGAAATCCTAAGGCTAGTTTCCAGTAGAAATCAGAAAGCCTCAGGGGCCACCCCTCTCACCAGTTTTCCCCACTCTTTTCTTAGACAGATACAAACCACATCCTATTGTAGGAAGAGGGGCAGCAGCTCACAGAGAACAGACCAAAAGGACAAGAGCAATCCTCAGTCCTAAAACAACCAGGACTACCAGGCTGCCACAGGATCAGCACCTCCCCCAAGTACTGCTTAACTGAGTGCCCAGGAAGTGCCCAGCCTGGTGTCTGGGGCTCTACGCTCCTCCTCTCACTGAGTCCTGGGAACAAGCAAGCATCATTCGTGCTGTGTTGCATTGCACTGGCCTAAAACTCACACATACCCAACTCCAGACCAAGACCAGAAAGCGCCCACTTAACCTTTGTTCCCTCGGGCCTCTCTTTCCAGGGCAGGAGCCAGATCTTTCACACAACGTGGCTCCGAAACACAAGCCAACTCTTCAATGCTCAACCAAGAGAACCCAACCATCCTGGTGGGCTCCCTGAAAGCCAGTGAGCTCATTTCTGACAGCGCTCCTCGCCAAAGCATTTGTAAGCTTACTGAATGTGGTTTGCTTTTTTCCCTGCCTCCGGTGCTGATTGTAGAAGACAATCATCCTGTAACGTACGACTACACCAAACTCAAACTGCATTTTGGGAGACTGAATTTTCTATGACTAAAAAGCACTTGTTTAAGGTTACACAAGTAGCAAGTGGCAGAGCTGGGATCTAAAGCCAGGTGTATTTTCTGCATCCCTGGTGTCTGGCCACACAATCGAGCCTCCTCCAGGTCTGCCTGTCACCCAAAGCCCCGAGAAGATGGCAAGGGAGAGTGGAGAGACGATTAAGGCGGGAGAGAGCAGATGTGGGTTCCAGGTCCTCTCCTGCCAATGATCAGCCACGTGACTCTGGGCAGGTCATGTGACCAACTAAGGGCTACAAATATAAAAGGTCCAGGGACCAGGCAGGCAATAGAAATGACTGCAGCGGCCTGGGAAGGGGCACAGCTACCTACAGCTTCCGAACGGAAACGTGAGCCCAGTGTTTCCAGGCCTTCCAAGTTTTCCAGAAGCTGCAACTGTGGAATTCTAAAGGTTGAAAACCAACTCAAAATTGTTGGGAACCCCATAAGGGCTGAATAAAGGATGCTGGTGAGCTTCATTCAGACAAGCTGCCTCTTTGTCCACGGTGAGCAGTGATCTCAATTCATATCCAGGAAGAGGCCAGGTGGTCCAGGTTCTCCCAAACCATGAGGGATACGTTATGACTTCTGTCAAAAAGTCAGGATCCCATCACAAGCAGGGGGAGGCTGACTAGCACCCTGGCTCCTGGGGTAGTGATGGATAGATGTCGGCAAGACCAGCTCACCTCAGGAACAGTGGGGTTGGAAGAGAAGATCCACCCAGGGCCCATGCCAAAGAAAATGAAATTGGGGGCTCCCAGAGGCTGTCGGGTCCATTTGTCTGCTGATCCAGGCTAAGTTCAAGCAGCTGGAACTTAAGTTAAAAAGGTTTTACTTAAAGGCCAATTTGAATGAACCCAAGTGGCTTCCTCAATTATACTGCTGAGGACGCCCAGTCCCTTCAAACTGATGTGATCAATTAGGCATCACTGATAGAGACACAGGGGAAGTAGCAGCACCCTTGGCTTTGAATTTGCCACCCTTGGCTTAATCTCCCCAAAGCAATTAACCAGCCTCAGGCTGCAGACTGAAGCTCAGGTCCCTGGGAATGCACTGCAAGTAGCACTCCTCAAATCTGACACAGTAAAGCTCACCCTGGACAGTCCTTGTGCCCACATTCACCCAACATTTTCTGATGCCTGCTTGGAGCTGGGCACTGGGGAAATTGAAGTGGCTCCAATGCCCTGGAGATGTTCAAGTGAAAGAAATGGGTCACAGAAAATCATAAGCCAACATGGCAAATACGGCGAGAGAGGGATCCAGGGCGAGAAGGGGGCCTTGTTCTACCTAAGGAAATTAAACAAAGAAACACGAGTTGGTGCTTAAGGGCAGAGTGGTTCTCTTGGTAGAGAATGAGAGAAGAGAGTATTCTAATCAGAGAGAATCAAATCATCTACCCAGGAAATAGAGAGAACCTTCGTAGTCCTAGAAAAGGGTATACAAGAGGTAATAGTTGAAGATGAGGATGCCAGGGGGGTTAGAAACGTGTTTGAAGGGTTGTGGGTGTCAAGCTAAGATTTGGAACTCAGTTCTGTTGGGATGGGAGCTAATGAAGCACCCCTGAGAAGCAGAAGAAGGCACAGTCCGATTTGCCGGTTAACTAGGTCATACCAGCTGCAATGTGTGTGCAGGTTAGGGGGATGGGAAGAGTAAAAGCGCCACTAATGAAAAGCAGATCTAAAATATATGAAGGAAAGCGAAAGCAGACCCCCCTGGATGTAGAGGGGAACGGTGAGGCTTTCTCCCCACCCCACCCCTCCATTGCCCTTTGCATCCTCATCTCCACCTACTACCTCTTGTATACCCTGCTCTAGGACTGGGAGCGGGAAGATAACTGGGTTCCCTTCGAATACTATCTTCTCTCATTCTCTACCAAGATGTAATCTCAGAATCCCATAGGGGTAGTCCTACCCTGTCCTTAAGCACCGACTCCAGTGTGACTTTAATTTCCTTAGGCTCACTCTGAGTTGGGATCGACTCAATGGCGGTGAATTCGGTTTGTGTTTGGGAAATAAAGGCGGCCCTGCGGTTTAGTGCCCTTAATAGTGCCCTTAAGCTCTTGACGGCTAACCTTGACTACTAACCAAAGGCTCGGAGTCTGAACTTCCCTGAGGGGCCTCCTAGTTAAGGCCTGGGGATCACAAGCCTGGAAATCCTACTGGACCCTGTCCTACTTTGCACAAGAGAATCTAGGGAAGCTCACTGGCTTGGTTTTTGATGCAGAGGTGGGGGGCTGCCGAGGAAGCGGGGAGGGCAGATGAGTGAAGTGGATGATGAGGCCATGCCCTTCCACCAGGAACAAGGAAGGAAAGGGGCACCGCGGCGGCGGCGACGACGACGGGGCACAATGGGCATTCCCACCGCTGGGATCCAGAGGTAACACCATGACAGAGTGTGAGCGGCTCCCAGATTAGGCAGTGGGGCTCTAGGTGGGTAGGCAGCAGTGGAAACATTCTCTTTCAGGCCAGGCTTCAAGCCTGGGGCCCTCTGATGTTCACTTTTTCCCAGGGCCCTCTCTCCCTCCCTCTGGGTCCCCAGACCCTGCTCTCATTCTCCCACCTCCAAAATCCCCCACCACCCCACCCCACCCCCCGTCCCCTCGCCGGTGGACCCTCCTCATTCCCAGGACCCTCGATCTCCCTCCTCATCCTTGACCCCTCTGTGACCCTGCCCATCTGCGGACGCTTCATCCTCGGACCGGCCCCCCCACCACACACACGCGCGCGCGCGCACGAAGGCTCCTTTCTTCCCTCTCTACTCCCCTCCCCTGACCCCTGTGCCACCACCTTCTCCAAAGTCTCCCAGCCCAGACCCCGAGTCCCAGCTGCCCCCGCCCCGCCACCCGCACTCACCCACCGAGACACCCACTTCACAACAGGGCGGAAGTGCTCCAGGGCTCGCGCGGGGAATGCTGGGACGCGGAGTCCGACGGGCGCCACCCCGGGAAGGGAGCGTCCGAGACTACGAGTCCCAGAAGGCAGCGCGCGGGTGCCGGTACCCGGGCCCCCTCCCTGCGTGGCCTTTCCGATGCCATCAGCCAATAGACAAGGCATTTTCTCACGGGCCCCCAGACACTGGAACAAATCGAAATCGATTGACGCTTGGGGGCGGGCTCTGTGCAGATCCGGGCCCTTTCCAGGAGTGGGAGCTGGGCCGGTGGAGGGGCGGAGGGGCGAAGTGGAAGCCGCAGCCTTTGGGGGTGTCTGAGCCGAAGCAGCGATAAAGCCAGGAGAAGGGGCGCCTAGACTAAGATGGGGTGATCTAGAGAAGATGAGCGTGGTCCCTGCTCCAGGATGCCATTCAAATTCGTGAAGGGTTCCATACTTTTAATATGGAAATGCTCCTGAAGTCTTTTTAAAGCCTCACTAGTCATCTTCTAGGACTTGAGCGCTGTGCCCTTTGAGGGTCTATATCGGAGTCAAAGGGGCAACAGCAGCTCAACGATTAGATGGGAAACTTAGGAAGGGTCTGCGTGTAGGCCCCCTGGGGAGGATGGTTCGCGTGACTTGAGGACTGTCAATGTCACTGCATTGTGCATGCAGAAACTCCCTTTTTGGCGCATGATTTGCTGGGTGTCGTCTTCGCAACGGCAACGAAATACACTTTTAGAAAAGACGGACAATTTTGGAAAAGACGGTCGGTCGCTAGAGGTGATTAGACTAGTGACCAGATGGGAGTTGGAAGGTCGTGCAATTTCAAGCTCACCTCTAAATTACACGACTTCTGGTGAATTCTGTACCTCCCTTTGTTCACTTGTAAACGGCTAATAATAGCACCGATGTTACCAGGTTCTTGGGAGGCTTACATGAGATGATATGCCTCAAGCGATCACCTCGGTGCCTGAGTCCTAATAATGCAGCAGGAGTGTTAGTTATTATTACGTCAATTTGTTGGTACACATTTGGTACTTAGTGGGTGTTGAAAGAATGCGAGTCATCATTACAGAACAGTCCTAATATAAATGCACTTGGGTCGTACCATTGTAAATCAATCTGTGAGGGTCTGAGCAAGCTAAGATGGGCCTGGGAATGTGAGTTTTGTAGTCAGACATGGATCCAAATCTTAACCCAAGGACTTCCTAGTTATGTGACCTTGAAAAAGTTCCCGCACCTCTTTTGTCCTTGGCTTTTCCCATCTGTGAAATGTACGTAATGTAATAGAGCCTGCCTACACTGTAGAATGTTGTAAGGATCAAATGAGGAGGCAGGTGCAGCATAATCTCTGCATTCATGCTGCTTAGATCTAAAATTTTACTTTCAAGGGCAAGGTAGCTCCTTTGCCACTCACTAGTTCAGGCCATGGAACTGCCAACAGAACAAACTGATCGGTCTTGCTAGAAGTGCAGCCAGGATGCTCTTTACAGGCAACGGTGGCAAGACTTCATCTTACATCCTTTGGCCATGTTATCAGGAGAGACTAGTCCCTGGTCTAATAGAGGTCATGATGCTTGGTAACGTGGACGGGCAGCAGAGAAGAGGAAGGCGGCGACCATGGGCTGAGACATAAGATCAATTGTGAGGATGGCGCAGGACCAGAGAGTTATCTCCCTCTGTTGTGCATGGGGTCCCTCTGGGTTGGAGCCAACTCAACACACTTAACAACAACAGTGGCGACCCCAAAACCAAACTCACTGCCATCGAGTGGATCCCGACTCCTAGCGACCTTGGACAAGTTACTGAACCTCTTTTCCCCTCTGTCCCCACGTCTAAGATGAGGAGAAGCGGCATGACATCTGCCTGAGAGCGTTGCTGCACCCGTGTAAAGAGCTTGGCATTCATCTTGCACATAGAAAGAATTGAATGATCATTAGTTTTTACGGTGGTGTAAACAGTTAAGTGCTCAGCTACTCACCCAAAGGTCGGTGCTTCTCATCCACCAAAAAACACCTTGGAAGAAAGCCCCTGGCAATCTTCTGAAAGATCACCGCCATTGAAAACCCGGTGGAGTACAGTTCTCCTCCGACACACACGTGGCCATTCAGACTCTGACTCTTGGGTCTGAATCGGCTTCTGGCAACGAGTGGGTGTCTGGTAAAGTGCATGGTAAGTATTCTGTACGTATTGACTGATGTTGAAGTTAGGTGAATTCCGCACATTGGTCTTAAAGACCCAATTCAAATTCCTGCTCCTCTGAGAAGCACATTCTAATTTATTAACAACAGTGGCTTGTGTGAATTTGCTTTCTAAGTGTAAGAGCAACATGTAAGCACTTCTTCATTCTGAATTTCCAGAGTCCTTGTGGTTGATAATAATTTACAACAGGAAATAGTCACTCAGTGCCAGGGCTGGAATTTGAACCCTTGGGTGTGGGACTCCAAAGGTCTCTTCTCAGCCCCACATTACAGGTGGCCAAGGTCCCAGAGCAAGCCCAGGGCTAGGGAGTACAGTGTGGCCGTGTGGAGTGACGGGAGAAGTGGAGAGCAGACCGAGAGGGCAGTGGCGTGGGAGAGCAGAGCCAAGGACCTTCTTGCCCCAAGAGGAAGGGAGGCCACGGTGCACTTAGCGCAAAGGACGTCGTTAGGACACAAGAGGGCGCCCATCAGCCTAATTCCAGACGAGAATCCTTCTATGGTTTCCCTTGATCTTTGCCCTTGCATTTTACAGAAGACAAAACCAAGTCCCCAACAGGCCAGGCTCCCTGCCCAGTGTTCGCAGAGAAGTGAGTGACAGAGCTTGAAGCAGACGTCAGAGTTTCCTAGTTCAGGATCCGCCAGGATTTGATGTGCAACCGTTCTGTGCACACTTTTCTGAGTGGGGCAGCCTTAGTCTCTAACGGTGCAGAGATGAATCAAACCTGGCCCCTGCTTCCAGGGCTTGGGAACTTTTCCTGCTCTGGGAACCCAATGAGTAAAACATGATTGTGCACACACCCCCAATATTCATGTATTTATTTACTTATAGACTACATACATGCATGACAATAGCTAGCTTTTATTAAACATGTATCATGCCTTAGGTCATATTCTCAGTTCTTGGTACATAGTAACTCATTTAGTTCTCACAAACTCTCTGAAGAGAGGTCTAAGACTAATACAGATGGAGAAATTGAGGTACGGAGAGGTTAAGCAACATGCCAAGGCCACCTGCCTAAAAAGCAGACTAGCTCTGCAGTAATGTGAGGTTGAAAAGAAGAAAGCGTTAGAACATTTGCCTCCCAGATCCCAGTGCATTCCCACACATCCCAGTGTGTGTCCTGACTTTGGAAACCCTTGCTCCCAGGGCTCCCAAGCCTAGGAGAGGGGCAGTATAGTGGGATCAGGACAAGTCGTGGCAGCCCAGAGGCAGCAATTTACCCAGCCTGGGAGGTCAGGGAAGACATCGGGAGACAATGATGACGCACAGGAGCTTCAAGCACACATGGGAGTTCCTCAAAAGGAAAAGGTCTCTCCAGAGAGGTGGCAGCACGTGCAAAGCACTGGAGGCAATTAAGCATGGCATCTCATCTCTGGAGCTCCTGGTAGTTCAGTATGGCTGACGTGCTAAGTGCCAAGAGGTGGGGGGTGGGAGTTTCCCCCTCAATGTTGCTGTAAGAATCAGCCGAGACGATAGCTGCGAACATATTTTTATTGAGGGACCAGGCGACCAGGCTGCTGCTGTCTGCACAGTCTCAGCTGCTTAGTTCTTGGGCTCTCGCTTATTAACCCTTTTATAACCCGGATGGCAAGGAGTCCCTCAACACACCCCCTCCTCAAAGATCTGGTTATACTTGCCAGGGACCCCAGGACGCATTTCAGAACGATTCAGAGACATTCCTTCCTCTCAACTTTTTCCATGAGTTCCCACTATTATTTCCTTGGGCTTCCATTCTGGTAATCCCAGAACCTGAAGCCTTCCATTCAAAACCCACAGCCACCCCTCACAGAAGGGCCACAAGGAAGAGATGACCCAGTCAGGGTGCAGTGTAGCACTGATGAAACACACAGCTTTCCTCTGGTTCTCTAATGCTTCCTCCCCACCCCGCACTATCATGACCTCAATTCTACTTTACAAATCTGATTAGACCAGAACATGCACACTGCTACAGATAAGAGCCCGCAACACAGGGAATCCAGGATAGATATAAACCCCTCGGGGCCAACAATGAGAATAGAGATACCAGGAGGATAAGGGGAAGGTAGGGGGTGAAAGGAGGAATTGACCACAAGGATCAGCATATAAGCCCCTCCCAGGGGGACGAACAACAGAAAAGTGGGTGAAAGGTGACAGGACAATGTATGATGTGAAAATAATCATCTATAACTTATCAAAGGTTCATGAGGCCGGGGAGGTGGGGAAAAGGAGGAGCTGATACCAAGGGCTCAAGTAGAAAGAAAATGCTTTGAAAATGATGATGGCAACATAGGTACAAATGTGCTTGGCACAATGGATGAATGCATGGATTGTGATAAGAGATGTAAGAGCCCCCAGTAAAAGTATTTTTTTAAAAAGAAGAAGAAACAGAAAAAAAACAAAACCCACAGCCAATCAAGGCAAGCATTCTCTGGGCTTGGTCCAATGACTGACAATCTGGAGCGCTTGAGTGCACATTCCCCACGCATAGCTACCTGCCCTCCCTGAAATCTTTTCACTCCGCCTCCAGAGCCCTCCCAAAGGCAACGCTCCCTCCCTGCACATGCAGCACCCCACCCCCCACCCCCCACCCCCACAGATGGCCACTCGCTCCCCAGCAGGTTGTCTGCCCTTTAGCTACCTCCTCCCTCCAGTCCCTTGCCCCAGCCTGATCCCCAGCCAAGCCCGGAAGTCATCCTTCCCTTCTTTGTCCGGGCGCCACAGGCGATAGTCTTCTGGGCGGAGCAGCCAAGCCAGTCGGTGGTAGCCGGGGAGCTGGTGGCGGGAGACGGGCTCCAAGAAGACCAGCAGCAGCGCTGGCGGAGCGGACGCAGCCAGCAGCCGGGAGGTGGCCAGGCGGAGCTCCGTGCAGCAGCGGGGTGTGCACAGGGCCTCTCGACTCAGCACACACAGGGTGGCCCGGCTGCCCATCATGCTGTCTGCCACGTTGTCTGCCACATCCTTGCCTGCCTCAAAATCCCGTTCGGGGAGGCAGGCTCGCAGGCCCCAGCCACCCGGAGAGAAGCCCTCCAGCAGGGGCACCAGCTCCCCCACCACCCAGCCCTGATCTTGCCTGCAGTGGGACACAAACACATCATAGAAGAACCCCTGGCCCTCGGTCCTCTGGCCCCTCAGCCAAGCCCTGCACAAGGCCCGGAGATAGAGGGCCCAGTTCCTGGCCTCTTGGAGGAAAGGCAGGAACATCAGGAGAAGCAGCAGGGCCGAGGTCCCCAAAAAGAGCTCTCGCCCCAAGCTCTCAGGGCAGTGGCTCTGGAGAAAGGGGAAGAGGCGACTCTTGGAGCGGCCTCCACCTTTCGGTGAGCACCACTCCTCGTTTATGTACACGTATGTTCTGGAGGAGTGCTGGAGCCAGGGTTCCACCCAGCCATTGGCACATTCGCAGGCCAAGGTCACACTCAAGAAATACATGTACTGGGGCATCTGGGGACTGTGCTCCTGGAGGCTGCTGTCCAGCACCAGGCCATCTTCCCAGTCTAGCACTAAGACCTGGAGACGGCGCAGGCCCTGGAAGCCGGCCGCCGACAGCGTCTCCAGCCCTGTGTGGCTCAACTGCAGCACCTCGAGCCTGGGCAGCTCCCCCACCAGCTCCTCGAGGCGCACAGGGCGTGGCGGGGCCCAGGCCTGCAGATTCTGCAGGATCAGTTCCTGCAGGCTTGGCAGCCCTGTGATGCAGCAGGGTCTGGGGCTGCGCCTGATCCCCGTCACCGTCAGCTGCTGGAGCCCAGGGTGCTGCCAGAGGAAGAAGCGGGAGGCGTCCTGCGGACAGAGGGCCTCCAGGCTATCACCGAGCAGCGAGAGTTGGAGGAGGGCAGGGAAGATCTTGGAGACATTTTGGACGGCCAGTTGCAGCCCCCAGTGTTTCAGGGTCAGCTTTTGTAAAGCTGGAAAGATGGGGGGGACCAGCTTCCAGGGCTTCGTGCCTGAGACTGCGTGAAGCTCCAAACTCACCAGCCCTATCGGCAGAGACAAAATCCTGGGGCGTCCAGAGGGGAGCATCAGTATCAAGTTGGACAGACTTGCTGTGCTCCGGAAGTCCCAGATCGAACTCGGCACCATCGCGGTGTCGAGCGGGCGTGGGGTGGTTAGTTCAGACAGAGAAGCCTGCGCGCCCTGGCCTGGGGCTGCCTGTAGGTTCTCTGTCAGGTCCAAAGTCTCCAGTCTGCTCAGGCCCTGGAACACGTGGCCATCCAGGTGAGCCAGCCTGTTTTTCTTAAGCAGCAACGTCCTCAAGTGGGGCACGCAGGAGAAGGCGTCTGGGGGCACAGTCCACAGTCCATTGTCAGACAGGTCCAGGACCCGCAGTCCTGACTCGACCCCTGTCCCGTTGCTGCACAACATGCCAATCTGCAGGTGGTTGGCTGCCAGGTTCAGCGTCTGAAGCCTGGGCATGGCGTCCAGAAAGGCTAGCGGCAGGTCAGTCAGACCACTGCTCTTAAGATCCAAGCTCTCCAGGGTGTGACAAGAAGCCAGAGTCTTGGGAGCTATGCGCCCTATCGTGTTGCCCTGAAAATGCAGCGCTTTCAGCCCGAAGTGGGCAATGACGTCACCAGGCAGCTCGGCCATGCCCGTTTTCGCTGCAGATAGGACGTCCAGCCGTTGGAGCCCCAGGCCCGTCACAGCAGCTGCCTTCATCTCTGTGTTATCCAGTCGCAGGGCTCTCAGCTGGAGACCCCGGAGGGCCCCAGGGCCGGACGTGTTCAGCTTGAGGTTGAATGACAGGTCCAGGGTGTCCAAGGCCCAGCCCTCTCCAGAGGAGGAGTTCAGCACCAGGTCTGGGAAGATGTCAGTCAGCATGCCCACATTCTGCAGGCAGCTGTACCTCACGGCCAGTCGCTGTAGACTGGGAGGTAGCCGGACACCCAAGTTCCGGTCCAGGCAGAGGCCCCAGAAGGCAAGGTGCTGGAGGGAGCTCAAGTTGCTAAAGGCTTCCGGGGCTAGGGAAAGAGCATCCCTGGGGTGGCCAAGGAAAGAGAGCCTCTGCAGCTGCTCCAAGCCCCGGAGGGCTCCTGGCAGGAGCTGGGTGATCCGCAGTGTCAGGCACAGGACCTTGAGCCCGGGAAAGTCGGAGAAAGCATCTTGGGGCAGGACTGAGAGGGGACCAGCAAGACAGAGCCCCCCCACGTTCCGTGGCACAGCCTCCAGGGTCCGGGTGAGGTTGGTCACCGAAACGCATGAGGCAAGAAAAGACAGGCTGGAGTCCAGCACGCAGGGCAAGAAGAACCGGGACACCAGAGGCAGCCGGGCGCCTTCGACCACCTGGCAGTGGAGAGCTGTCGTCCAGGCTGCGGTCAGAGGAAGGGACAGGAGCAGGCCAGGTAGCAAGAGCAAGTGTTTGCCCATCTCTGTGCCAAGCCTGGTCCACACAGAGGCAGAATCAGAGGCCCACTCTCTGTTGGAGAGCAACCCAGACCCCACCCACCCCTGACACACACATACGCACACGCACGTACCCACGCATCATACTCACAGTAGTGACAAGGACAACTCCAACTAGGCCGAGGACGTCTGGGCAGCAGAGTCAGGCGACAGCACTGCCCCCGAAAGCTTTGAAACTGCTAAAGACCGGAAGAAGGGAGGGGTGGTACCAGACTAAGGCACACTGACAGCCAAGGACCCCGGGGCAGGGAGAGGAAGGCGAGCCCTAACGGTGAAGATGGACACTTAGTTTCACTTCTCTGTAGCGAGGAAGCAAGCTGCATTTCTGAGCGGACGATTTGGACCCTGAGGTCCAGGATCCCTCTGAGGGTGTCCAAAATGCAGCTCTTGCAGCCCAGAGGGGGGCAGGTGACCTCACCAAGCAGCTCGGGGCACCCAGACCCTTTTTCCAGCGCAAAGCCCTTCACCTCTCTGAACGCCAGTCTCCTCATCTGCAAAATAAGCGTACATATGTGCTGCCCAGGATCGCTGCCCATGAGACTCGGGTGACAAAATGAGGCTTGTCTCCCATGACTTCTCAGTGTTGCCAAGTCAGTGGCGACTCACATAGACCCCGTGTACGACTGAACCAAAACACGGGACTCGGGAGCTGCTGTGAGCGTAGAAACCAAATGTAGTTTGCTGCGCTCGCTTCCCCATTATCAGAAAGGGGATTTGCTCATTGCCTGCTTTTTTATGTCACTCCCTTATGATCCAGAGTCAAGTTTAGGGTCATCGGATTGATCAACACCAGTCCAGGGGCTTGCACAACAGCTCAAAGAAGGTTAAGGAAGCAAGTCCCCGTCATTGTCACCTTCTCTATAAGAAGCAGCCATGACTGTCTATGAAGAGTGAACTCTTGCCCCAACCCCCCAAAACATGGGTAAACAGAGGCCTGGTATGCTGGACACCCGGAAGATGGTAACTCCTCGCAACCTGGTATGAAGCTCACGGAAGTCCTACTCGGGGCCTAGGACGCTATGGCTGGGGGACAGTGCTTCTTAGCCTGTCCCGCTGTTTCCTTCAAGGAGCTGGGACCTCCACTGGAATCACTCCTTCATGCCTCTTCAGGGAGGAAGCGGGACTTACAGTCCTGGGCAGCTGGAAAGAGGAACAAGGCATGTGTAGCCCCGTGTCTTCCTCTTTCCTTTCCCGCTGGGGGTCCACTTCTTAGTCTGCTCTCCCATGTTCCACATTTTAAAAGGGAAAGCTAAAGCAAAACAAACCCGCACCATCGAGTCCCGCACATGGGGTCGTCAGGAGGCAGAGTCAACTCAATGGCAGCCTGCGAATTAGGGACCCTGGTGGCGCAGTGGTTATGCATTGGGCTGCTAACTGCGAGGTCAGCAGTTCAAGGTCAGCAGCACCTTGAAGGGAGAAAGATGGGGCTTTCTGCGCCCAGGAAGAGTTGCAGTCTTAGAAACACAGAGTCAGGTCTACCCTGTGCAATAGGGTCGCTGTGACTCAATGGCCGTGAGTTCAGCTTTCCAAGCAAGTCAGGTCCAGAACAGTCTCCTTGATGAGACTCCTCCTCCTTTTCACTATTCAGAGTTCCTTTTAATAATAACTAACATTTGTGGAGAAAATCCTAAGTGCCAGGAGCTGTATCATTTTTTTTCACTCAGTCCAAATAACCCAGCGCGCGCTGTGTGTGTGTGTTTCCCCACAGTTCCCAGATGAAGAACGGTGACCAGAGGGGGTTAAGTGACTTGCCCAAGGTTCCCCGAGGTAGCTACTTTCTTCCTCTGTTAAGGTGAGAAAGTCTTAGCTCGTCCAGCCCTCGGGTTTCCAAGGCAGTGTCTGAGTCCCTTGGTGGTTATTGCCTTTGCAGCTGTGGTGTTTTGGGGTGTAATTTCCAGATAGACGTTGAATAAAGGCTATCCTGATTCCCTGTTATCCCAAACATCAAAAGGACAGACAGAGGAGTCTAAACAAGGCCAAAGGATAAAGAGAGCGTTTAATTGATCCGCAGAACAAACGGGAACACAGCCGGGATTATCCAGGCGGTACTTTCAGAGAATTCCGTCTTGGCCTATGGGCAGGCAGCAGTTGTCAGCCTGTCTGGCAAAGTGAAGGAGGCTAAGCAAACCGAGTGTGGCCTGGACGACTCTCTGGCCTTCGTCTTTTATGTTAAAAACAAACAAACCAGAAATCAACTCAGACTACCGCAACCCGAATTTGTTGGGAAATGTCAGGGTAGGTCCCGTATCCCCGGAGTCCCTGGGTGATGCAAACAATTGATGAGCTTGGCTGCTCACCAAAGGTTGGAAGTTCCATTCCACGCAGAGGTTCCTTGGAAGCAGGAATGGACTTCCCAAAACTTAACCCTTGAAACCCCTCTGGAGCACAGTTCTAGGTGATGCCCATGAGTCAGAACCCAACCGAAGGCCAACAGTTGAGAAGCCGAGGGATAAAGACAGCAGAGACCTGCCGGCCAGGAGTGTCTCTCTCACTCCTGCTTCGACTCCCTGCTCTCTCAGGGACAGCCACACCTGCTTCTATGGCCTCACTGCCGATGGTGGCAAGCCACTCCCACCCCCCCAAAGGGAACACCAGACTGAACAGAGACCAAAGGTCAGATTTGGAGGGTGCAGAAGCACCATCCCTCCCTGTGCTGGTCATACTTGCCCCCCATACACCCCACCTACCACACCTGCTCGAGGTCCTCTTCCCCTCCCCACCCCCACTGTTGTCAATGGTCTTTCCCCTGGGGATCTCTGGCACGAGCTCTGAGAAGCCAGCGGCTTCCTTTCTTGGGCTTCATAGAAAGTCCTCTCCATATGGTTCCCGGTCTGTGTGGTCAGCTTGTTGGGATACTGTGCTTGGAGGGGATGAGATTTCTCCACAGTTTGAGGGAGAAAAGGAAAACATCCTCTCGTTCTAGGGAGCAGCAAAGTGCACCAGGATTCCGTTCCCACCGAGGCTCGGGGCGCTCTGACGAGCCAACTTCTCCCGTTATCTTTCTGGCCTGCAGATGACCTCCTTCAGGGAGTCTCCCAGACCATGAACACAGGGCGGTGAGGTGTGCAGGCCACACCTATTCTGAGCTGGGAACTGCGGCTCCGAGGTTGAAGAGGCAGGGTCCCTGCACTCAGGATGTTCTTGGTGGGTGGGGGAGACACGCCCCTGAAAAGAGGCATGACCTAAATGACCCTGTCTCTCCTGCCAGCAGACCACACTCCAGCACCACCACCACCACCACCACCTCTTTTGGGGGCGCCATGGCCACACAGAACTCTGTCAATACTCACAATTTGGGGTTAATTAGGGAAGTGACAAGG
Organism: Echinops telfairi; assembly: GCF_000313985.2. Lineage (NCBI taxonomy): Eukaryota > Metazoa > Chordata > Mammalia > Afrosoricida > Tenrecidae > Echinops > Echinops telfairi. The sequence goes on from NW_022111357.1 coordinate 11,139,155, forward strand.
TCAGGCAGCATGGAGGTAAAGTCTCCCTTCGGAATGGAGCGGCACTCGCAGCTCCCCTGGCTGGGCAGGCCTCGTCCCAGGCCCATGTGGATGGGCCTCCTCTTCTCCCGCCAACCTCCTCCAGTCCCCACGCTCCGGGCTAGCCTCGCTAGGGCAAGTGTTGCTCTTAATTCAGTTATTAGCTTTTTTGTTAATCGAGTGAAGGTTTACAGAGCAGATCATCAGTTTTGTATCCAACAATTTGGACACATGTTGTTCCATCACAATTCTTACTTTCCCCTCCATGTAACATCACCTTTCCACTTCCTCCTGTGTTTCCTGTTTCCGTGCCTTCTTTTCTGAAACGTTTGAATGTGGCTGCTGGGCTAATGCGACCCTTTTGATTTCAAATGGTGGTTGATTGTAAGAAGGTGTGCGAGCATCGCTAGTTCATCATTCCCCTTACACACCTGTCTATTAGTTGGCTGAAAATTGAATCATGGGAGGGGACTGTCCCAGCTCTACAGGGTGACTGAGAGCCATAGCATAGTCTCTAGGGTTCTACCACTCTCTCTATGACCCGTAAATCTTGTCTCTTTTATGAGTTTTGTTCTACATTTTCCTCTGACTCTATCCAGGACCCTCTAACCTGATTCCTTTCAGAAAAGATGGTAATGGTAACAGGACCCCATCTAGTTCTTCTGGTCTCAGGGTTGTGGAAACTGGTGTTCAGGTAGTCCACTAGTTCATTGGATTAGTTGTTTCCAAGTGTCTTCGATTTCCAACCCTCTTCTTTTCCTTCCGACAAAGAGAGAGCAATAGCAGCACCTTAGACGGCCACTCTCAAGTTTCAAGCTCACTCACAGCCCGCTTGTCATCTGCAGAGTTAAATCAGTCATTCTACCCTCGCCTCCAAGTTGTCTTCATTTCAGCACCCAGGACCTCAATCCACAAACATGAAAGTAAGTCTCGGTTTCTCATTGCTTTCCCTCACACCTCCTCCCAGCAGCGGCTCCCATGGACTCTACATCGAAATCCCCCTGAATTGTCCCACTTCTCTGCATCGCCAACATTCAACTTTTTGTGCCAGTCCCCATCCATCTCTTGTCTAGATGGCTGCAATGGCCTCCTGACCTGTCCATCCGTCTGCATGCTTGTCCCAGCAGTCCACACTGCAGAGAGAATTCAGAATGAGTTTGTCCAGGTAACCCTAGATTGTGTTACTATCTTATTTAAATCTATCCTATTTGAAATAAAGCCTAAATTTATGGTGCTGATCTATGATGACATCGAATACTCTCCCTCTCGTCTCTAGATTTCTCTTCTCTGAACCCCACTCAATTACGGTTATGTCTGAGCCCGGTGCTTCAGCCACCATGTCAATCCAGCTCAGGGAGGGCCTTCCACTTTCTTTTTTTCCTTAATCATTTTATTAGGGGCTCATACAACTCTTATCACAATCCATACATGCATCAATTGTGTAAAGCACATTTGTACATTCATTGCCCTCATCATTCTCAAAACATTTCCTCTCCACTTAAGCCCCTGGCATTAGGTCCTCATT
>NW_022111357.1:11142356-11155410 GCF_000313985.2 Echinops telfairi
GCCCTGGCCCTAAAGTCTATTTTTGGTATTCCCTTTCTGTTCTGTTCCACCCCCTTAGTGTTTTGCCTCGGTGTGGTGGATCAGATCGGGCAAAATTCTCACACTGTGTCTCCAGTGCTGTCCCCTGTAGGGCTATGGGTCAGTGAGGAATGTCGTGTTTCACAGTGGGGCCGGCCATGTGGTCTTCTTTGCGGATTGGCTGCTGTGAGCAGGAATATCATCCTCAAGGCTTGGTGGGCCAGGATGTGCTCCACTCTCTCTTCCTCCCCCTTCATTTGCTCCTGTGTGGTGTAATCAGACATGTCCCTCTCCCGGAGCTGCAGATTCAGTGCTGTCCTCTGAGATAAATTATTCTGGTTAAAATGTAGTACCTTATCATTTGATCTTCCTTTTACTCATTTAATGTTTACTGTTTTATGTTTTCTTTTCAATTAAGGTTTTTCCTATGTTTATTTGTCATTGTTGGATTTGGGGATTTTGTTTGTTGGTTTCTTGATTTTGTTATATATATATTATGAAATCCAGGACAGGTAAATTTATAGAGTCAATAACTGGATAGATAATTACCTAGGGACAGGTAATTATCAGGGAAGGTTGGAGGAAGTGGGGAGTGGGTGGGGGACTAACAATGAGTATAAGAAAGAATAAAATATACTAAAATTGGTTGTGGTAATAATTACACAACTCTTTTTAATATGATTGAATGATTTTATTGTATGATATGTGAATTATATGCCAAGAATTTTTTTAAAGGAATGTGGACATTCAATGTGCTTCTGGGAGACCTTATAAGAGAATTATGAACATGCTATTGGATACTAGAAGAAAAGTGATCCTTCTTATAATGTAATAAAGAACTTGGCTGAAAAAAGAAGAAGAAGAAGAAGAAGAAGAAGAAGGAGAAAAAAATTCTTCTCGGGGGAGGGGCAGGTGTCCATATAGTTGGGATTGGGGCTGGCCCATTCTCTGATTTCTTGACTGCTGTTCCCATGAACATTGATTATGAATCCAAGTAAAATGAAATCTTTGACATCAACCCTTTATCCATTTATCTTGATGTTGTCTATTGGTGTATTTGGGAGGATTTTGGTTCACTCCTTTACAGTGAATTGCAATCCACGCTGAAGGCTGTGGTCTTTGACCTTCACTTGCAAGCACCTCTAGTCATTTTGGCTTTCAGCAAGCAGCGTTGTGTCATTCACATCTCATGTGCTTCTGAGCCTTCCTCCAGTCCTGAGCCCACATCTTCTTCACAGAGTCCAACTTCTCAGATGATTGGCTCACATACACATGGAATAAATGTGATGAAAGAATCCCTTTCCTCACTTAAAACCAAGCACAATACCTTGTTCTGCTCAAACGACTGCCTCTTGGTCTATGTACAGGTTCTGGTGAGCGACATGAAGTGTTTAAGAATTCCCATTCTTCTCAATGTTTTCCAGAGAGTTTTGTTGTAATCCACACATTTGAATGCCTTTGCTTGATCAATAAAACACAAATAAACATCTTTATGATATTCCCTGTTTTCAGCCAAGATCTAGCTGGTGTCAGCAATGATATTTATCATTCCACATCCTCTTCTGGATCTGACTGGAATTTTTAGCAACTCCATCAATGTATGACTACTGCCACCATTTAAAAATTGTTTTCATCAAATTTTACTTGCATGTGATGTTAATGATATTGTTTGATAATCCACATTTTGTTGGTTACCTTTCTTTGCAATGAACATATATACGGATCTTTTCCAGTTCATTGGCCAGGTGGCTATTTTCCAAAATGGCAGAGACCAGTGAGGAGTTCCAGTACTGCATCAGTTTGCTGAAACATTTCAATAGGTATTTGCAATTCCTAGGGCCTTGTTTTACATCAATGCCTGGAACACAGTTTGGAATTCTTCCATCAATATCATTCATACCTGATCATATGCTACCTCTTGAAATGGTTACATGTCAACCCTTTGGGGGGGGGGGAGTGGCAAGGGAAGTGTACCCAAAACAAACAAATAAATAAACACCCCAAATTCACTAACATTGAGTTGATTCCAACTTACAGTGACTCTGTGAGACAGGGTAGAACTGCTCTTGCGGGTTTCCAAGACTGTAACTCTTTACTAGAGTAGAAATCTTCATTTCTCCTGTGGAGCCACTGGTCATTTCAAACTGCTGACCTTGCAGTCAACACCCCAACACATACCCACTATGTCACCAGGGCTCCCCTCTCTTTGGTACTAACTGCCATAGAATCAATTCTGATGTACAGAGACCCTATAGAACAGGGTAGAATTGTCCAGGTATGTTTCCAAGACTAACGCTTTACAAGAGCAGAGAGCCTCATCTTTCTCTCATGGAACAGCTGGTTTGCAGCCCACTGCATAACCCATTTCTTCACCAGGGCTCCATGGTCTTTTTCATACAGCAAGTATGTATTTACTTCATCTTCTTTTGATCCTTCCTGCATATATTTTGCTCATAGAATCCATCAATATTGCGACTCTAAGCTTGAATTTTTCCTTCAATTTTTTCAGCTTAAGCAATATTGAATGTGCTCTCTTTTGGCGTTCTAAGTCCGGGTCTTTGCACATTTCATTATAATCCTTTGTCTTTTTGAGCTTCATCATTTCTTCCATCATTACTTTGTCATTTCTTCCATTCACCTTAGTTCTGTAGAAGAGTTGTGATGGTACTATGAGGTAAGTATTAGACTGATAACTACAAGGTTGGCTGTTCAAACCCACCTGCCCCGCTGTGGGAGAAAGATGAGACTATCGGCTCTCATAAAGATTTATAGCCTCAATGACCCCGGAAGGTAGAGGGGGAAGAAGGAGGGGGGGGGGAAGGGTGTGGTGAGCGGACGGCATCATGGGCAGGGGAACAAGGAGGGAAGTGGAACCAGCATCTAGGAGAGGGTAGAGATCCTGTGAGTATCAGAGCAACACCAAGCTAGCGGAGAAGAAGCACTAAGAGGTGGAAGAAGGGGAAAGTGATGGCAGGGCAGGAGGAGGCAAAAGGAAACAGAGGCAAGCGCTAGGAAGCAAAGGCATAGATAGGGAGATTAACAGAGGTGTGCACTTATGAAATACATTAATCTATAACAATAGCGGTATTGACTTATGTACATATATTATAAGGCAAGACACTGAGGCTGCAGATGGGCCTTGGGCCTTGGCTCATACCTTCCCTCAATACAAAAACCCTTTGTTCTAACAAACTGGCATTTAGTGATGCTCACCCCACCCCCTACATGATCGCTGAAGATAAAACAGGTGCACAAGCAGATGTGGGGAAGACAGAGGATGGTGCCCGGCTATTAAAAGATACAGTGTCTGGGGTCTTAAGACTTGAAGTTAAACAAACAGCCATCCAACAGTGAAGCAACAAGCGCACATGGAAGAAGCACACCAGCCTGTGCAATCGTGAAGTATCATCTAGACCAGGCAACAGGCATCAGAAGATTCACAACAAGCAGTAAACAAACAAACAAAAATGCATTGGTGAGAATGGAGGGGGGTCGGAGCAGAGACTCAAAACCCATCTGTGGACAGTGGAGCATCCCCCCTCAGAGGGGTCGCAGGGAGGGGGTGAGTCAATCAGGGTGCAGTAGAGCACTAATGGGTCACGCAATATACCTGAGGCCCCCTCACTCCCCATTATCATGACCCCAGTGCTGCTTCTGACTCTGGACTAGACAGGAGCATGTACATAGGTAGAGGCAAGAGATAATACTCACAACACATGGAACCCAGGAACAGGAGTGGAGTGGGAATAGAGATACCAAAAGGGTAGGGGGAAGGTGGGGAGAGGTGGAAAAGGAGGAGAGAACCAATCACAATGAATGGCACATAACCACACACCCCCATCCAGGGGGAAGAACAACAGAAACCAGAGGGGAAGGGAGACAGTGGTTGGTGTGAGACTTGAAAAAAATTAAAAATCTATAATCTATCAAGGGGCCACGAGGGTTGGGGAGGGGGGAGAGGAAAAAAAGGAGCTGATTCCAAGGGCTCATATGACAAAATAATAATTTATAAATTTTCAAGGGTTCATAAGGGAGGGGGGAGAGGAGAGGGAGGGGGGAAACTGAGGAGCTGATGCCAGGGGCTTAAGTGGAGAGCAAATGTTTTGAGAATGATGAGGGCAATGAACGTACAAATGCGCTTTACACAATTGATGTGTATATGGATTGTGATAAGAGTTGTATGAGCCTCTAATAAAATGATTTTTTTAAAAGATAAAAGAACGATGCAATATATGTACTAATATGTTGGATACAATAAATGTATGGATTGTAACAAGAGTTGTAATAGTCCCAATAAAATGATCTTAAAATAAAATAATCATGTTTATCTTAAAAAAAATACAGCCTCAGAAACACTACATAGGGTCACTTTGAGTTGGAATTGACCCGATGGTAGTGGGTTTTGTTTTGCTTTGTTTTTATGTTGAAGAGCAGTTTCAGAGTTCCTTCTGACATCCATTTTGATTTTTCACTTCTTTCGTGTCTTTTCCGTGGCCTTTTGCTTCCTTCATGTATGATGTTCTTGAAGGTGTCCCACACTCTGGCCTTTGGTCATTAATGTTCCGTGTATCCACTCTGTTCTCTAAATTCAGGTGAGATTTATTCAAGGTTGTTCTTTGGCTCTCGTAGACTTTCAATTTTCATCAGCTTCAACTTTAACTTGAATATGAGTAACTGATGGGTCTCATCCACAGCCACCCCCTGGCCTTGTTTTGACTAATGACACGGAACTTCTCCATGGTCTATTCCCATACATGTAGTCGATTTGATTCCTGTGTATTTTATCTGGCAAGGTCGACATGCATACTCACCATTTCTGTTGTTGAAATCAAAGATATTTTCAATGAAGGAGTCATTGGTCTTGCAAAATTCTGCATGTGATCTCCAGCTTCGGCCATATTTTCCAACTACTAATCTTGCCTCTTTGTGCCTAGATTTCATGTTCTACTCACCAGTAATTATGAATGCATCATGACTGCATGTTTGAAAAATTTCAGACTGAATTACTTGGTAGAATTCCTCAATTTCATCATCATTAGATTTAGTGTATGTGCAAAATTTGAATGATAGTAATATTAATGGGTCTTGTAGGGTAAAGATACTATCCTAGAACAACATTGTGCTTCAAGATAGAGCTTGAAATATCCTTTCTGATGATAAATGCGTTGCTTGCCCTCTTAAGTTTGTCGCTCCTGGCATAGTAAATTATATGATTGTCTGATTCAAAATGGCCTATGCCAATCTCTTGCAGCTCACTAATGCTAGGATAAACTCTTCATACATTCCATTTCATTTCTGATGATTTCCAACTTTCCCATATTCATACTTATACATTCCATGGTCTGACTATGGATAGTTTCATCTATTTCTTCCCATTTTGAGTCAGACCCCATCATCAAAAAAAGATCCTAAAAGGTTTTCCCCATCCAAGTCATGAAGGTTGATTCCCTCTATTTTGAGAAGGCATCTCATTCTGGTTAAGTGTTGAGTGTCTTCCGACCTGAGAGGCTCATCTTCTGGCACTGTATGCGACAGTCTCTCCTGGCTATTCCGAAGGTTTTCCATGATTAGCACCTCAGAAGTGGGCTGCATAGTCTTTCTGCCTAGGCTGTTCTTAATCTTGAGACTTCACTGAAACCTGCTCACCAAGGGTGATCCAGCTGCTACTTGAAAGAGCAGTGGCATCGCTTCCAGCATCACAGCAACACATGAGCCACCACAGTAGAACAAACTGACAGATGAGAAGGAAAGGAAGATGACCATTTACTGTGCTATGCAAAAATGTGGTGAGGTCCCCCCAAACCAGCAGACACTCTGACCAGAGTGATAAGCAATACTGCTGGGAAAATCAAGTCAAGAGAGGGACAGGGGAGCATACATGTCCTCGAGGAGACAAGTGCATTTCTGTGGGTAGAAAAAGGAGGAGGATCAACCTCCCAGCAAGGAAAAATGATTAGCAATACTTTTAACAGACCTCAGGGGGAGAGTATGACTGGTACGATGCTCCTAATAGGGCACATTGGTCCAGGTTTCTGTACAGCCCCTGGAGACCCAGGCATACAACATACTCCAAAGGACCTTATGCTCCAGAAAGATGATCAATAAGATTCTGTACCATAAAATAACAAGATGTCTCAAAGGTGAACCAGAAGCAGATAGAAAACATAGATACAGGAATGGATTTGGAGCTCGCACTTAATCCTAGCTCCAATCTAAGAACAATTAGTTCTTACTACATGGCCCTACTCAATACGCACCCTCATGAAGGAAACATGGAAGATACAGTGGCTACTGCAAAGTGTGGTGAAAAAACTAGATGGTGCCTGGCTATCAGAAAGGAATAGCGTCTGGGATCTTAAAGGCTTGTTTTCAAATAAGCAGCCATCTAAGTAAGATGTCAACTAAACCCACATGGAAGAAACACACCAACATGCATAATCCAAGGATTGTAAATACCATAATATAATCCAAATCTGAAGGAGTGCATGTTATTAGAACTTTAATTGTGAACTTCTGGTTCGCAGGAGGATGTAGATGGCAGTGGAAACCCAAAATACCTTTGCCGGATCTACACGTGGAATAAGTCACCAGCGATTTTCCTCTGACCAGAATTGAAGGATGGGAATGGCTGGTTATCAGACAGAGTGAACGATGATAGTCAATTGAAATGAAAGATCTGACTTGAATGGTTAAAACCTTATCATTTGATCTCACTTTTGGCATATTTGGGGTTTAATCTGGGTTTTAATATTTTCCAGCATTTTTTTTTCAAACTGGGTTCATCTCTGTTGTGTTTTGTTATTGTTGGTAGTCTTCTTGACTCTCTGGTATGCATTTTTCTATACTTTCGGGTATGTGAAACCCAGATGGGTGAATCTATAGAAACAAGAATAAATGAAAGGTTCCTGGGGGTACAGCGGGGGAAGTGGGGGAGTAATGGGGAGCTGATATCAAGGAGTACAAGAAGGAAGAAAATGTTTTGGAACTGATTGTGGTAGCCATTGTACAACCCTGCAGTCTTGAAATGACTGAGCTATTGAATGTTGTGATGTCGAGATTATGTCCTGATAAAAGTATTTGGGGGGGGGAGACCATAATTTGATAATAATGATATACAAACAGAATTTAAGATCAAATTACTTCTTGGGATGAAAGAGAGCCATGTGAAAGTCATAAAAATTATATTCCCAGAGCGACAAAACCCACAAACTGTAGCTTTTAGAAATATAAAACATATGAGCTTTTAAAATATAAGGAGGAAAAAAAGGTGTTTTCCAGAAACACAGGAAGAAGTAGACAGAAGCACAGTTGATGTTTTCAGGTGTTCTCCACACAAAGGATTGCCTCCTACATGCCAGACACAGTTCTAGGTGGTAAAGAATAAGCCGTGGACACAACCTAAAATCCCTGAACTTGTGGGTTGTTGTCAGTTGCTGTGGAGTTGACTCTAACTCATGGCAACCCCATGTGCGACTCCATGTGTGACTCCATGAAACGCTGCCTGGTCTCGAACCAGCTTCATGATCACTGGCACTTCCGAGTCCATTGTCGCAGCCGTGGTATTGTACCTTTCAACCAAGGGGCTCACCTCTACCACTCTGTCAGACACCCATCTGCCGTGTCTACCCATGGGATTTTTGCAATACTTTGGGGAAGTAGCTCGTCAGGCCTCCCTCACTCATTCTCTTAGTCTGGAAGCTCTACTGAAGCTTGACCACCATGGAGAACCTTACTGGTATTCGAAATACCAGCAGCGCAGCTTCCAACACTGTAGCAACACATACGACACCACAGTGTGACAAACTAACGGGCGGGTGGTGCAGCTGACTTCTAGTGGAAGAAAGCAGATCATTTTAACAAATGCATGTATAGTGTATACTATAATATGACTTCTATGGTTTAAACATTAAATAAATCAATCAATGAAAGGGGATGGGGTGGGGTGGCAGTTACAATTTTCAATAGTGGGGCCAAGAAAGTGGTCTCTGATCAGGTGACATTTGAGCAGGAGCCTGAAAAAAGTAAGAGAGAGGTCCAGACAGTTGTCGGGGGACATCTCTCAAAGCCAAGCAAGCATTACGTGCAAAAGCCGTGAGATGGGAGTGTGCCTGGCATGCTGGGAGAAAAGCCGGGAGATCTGGGTGCTTGAAATGGAACATGCCAGCAAACAGGTAGGAGGTGAGGTCAGAGAGGTCTGTGGAGCAACAGGCAGCTCAGGGAAAGCCGTGAGGACTCATGAGGACTTTGCCTTTTACTCTCAGTGACACGGGACTCGTGATAGGGTTTTGAACAGGGAACGACATGGTCTGATTTGTATTATGAAAGGACTCGTGGGACTGCAATGACTGAGGATCCAAACCCAAACCAAGCCTACTACTCCTTGTCACCCGGTAAGACAGTGTAGAGCTGTGCTTTGGGGGTTCCTGAGGCTACAGATCTTCCTAGAAGCAGACAACCTCATTTTTCTCCTTGGACCAGCCGGTAGGTTCCAACCGCTGACCTTGAGATTTGCAGTCTAGCATACAACCAACCCACTATGCCACCCGGGCCCTGTGGAGTGGTGAGCAGGTGAGAAGAAAAGCGAGGAGTTGCAGCATTACTCAGGTGCCAGGTAATCTTGGACCACAGAGGTAGCTAAGAAGAGCTGTCCTAGGGAGATGCTGCATGTGCCCATGTGCCCTGAGGGTGGTACCAACAGTATTGGCTTGTGGATTTGATGTGGGGGAAAAGAAGTCTAGGACGATCCCAAGACTATGGGAGAAGCCAGGTTAGAAGGAAAAATTAGGAGTTGGACTCTTTAAGTGTTGAGTTTGACGTGACTTTTTGTATGTCCAAATGGAAACATCAAGTGGTACAGCGTGTGTGTGCATGCACTGGTGCGTGTTGGGATGCTGGCTCTGTCTTTTGGTATCTGTGTCACCAGCTTCGATGAACCATGGAGCTCACAAGACCTGCTTTCCAGCCTACTGCGGTTGTAAAGCATGGCCACATGTTTTTGACACTCCTCCTAACAAAAGGTGAAGTCGAATCCCTCTCCCTTTGAATATAGGCAAGTCTCAGTGACGCGGAACTAATAAGTTGAATGTGGCAGAAGTGGCCCCGTGTGACTTCCGAGGCTAAATTAGAAAATCTTCCACCTGGCTCTGATGCTGGGGACGGGCACCCTGGCAACGCAGCCATTACATTGTGAACAAAAGGCCAGGCCGTGAGGAGAGACCACATGGAGGTGTTCCTCGCCACAAGCTCAGTTAACGGCTCAGCCAACAGGCAGCATCAACTGCCAGACATGTGAGTGAATGAACCTTCACATGCTTCCCGCTGCCCCAGCTGATGCCCAGTGGAGCAGAGAGGGCTGTTCTTGCCAAGTCCTGCCCTAAGTGCAGAGCCGTGAGCAAATGAATGTTGTTTGGAACTGGTGTGTTGTGCAGCAAGAGAACCGGAACATCAGGAAAAGGTGTAAGTACGTTGTGCACTAGAAAGCCATCTACGGGCCTGGGCATTCGTCCATAAGTGTCCCAATCTACTTGTCCAGTGACGTCGATGTAAAGCCTCCCATAGAGGGTGCATCTCAGTCAGGCTCTGACTCCTCCCAGGAGTAAGCAGCACTGCGTGTGACTCGTGGTCATGTTCTGAGCCTGGAGCCCCGTTTGCCATCAGCCTCTCAAGTGCGTCCCTTGTTTCCACTCCACTGAACTTCTTTTCCTTTTCTTCTACTGTTTCTCCTGTCTGAACTAGCTTTCCTTCCCTGGACTCCAAGAACCTTGATTCCCAGGTACCTGTTTCCCCCTCTGTTCAAGGGCTTCGTTCACACAGTTTTTGCGTTTGTTTGTTTTGTTTTTTTCACACGGTTTTATCTAAGGCAGGACTCAAGATTTCCCTGTAACCTACAGAGCTAGTAGAAGAGACACAAACCAGACATAGGCACACCTATATTCGTGGTAGCCCTGTTCACAATAGCAAAAAGATGAAAAACCCCCAAATGTCAGCAGATGGCTAGATAAACAAACATGGTCCACACGCACCCAGCATCATCCGGTGCAGCCATCAAGAACGAGGAGTTCACAAAACAGCTTGCAAAGTGGATGAACCTGGGGGATATCATGCCGAGTACAACCAGTCGACCACGAAAGGACAGACATTGTATGCTCTCACTCTGATAAAAAGACAGGAATATTACGCGCTCCCAACACAACAATGTTTTACAGAGACAGGGATAGATTATAGATATACAGAGAGCAGCATTCCTTGGTGGTCACCAGGGGTGGGAGCAGGAGGGGACGTCACCCTCCAGGTAGTAGACATTTCTTATTTGGGGTGATGGGAAAGATAACCCTGAAATTCAGATGGAGGGGAGAAGGGAGAAGAAATTGGAACAACCTGCATGCGTTTGTTCAAGGCACTTTGAGTAATCAAACGGCCTCTTGCCCATGTGAAGTGTCCCCACTGTTTTATTGGTTCGCAGGACATGCTTCGGGAGCCCTGGTGGCGTCGTGGCTATGTATTGGGCTGCTACCTGCAAGATCAGCAATTCAAAGCCCCCAGCCGCTCCTTGGGAGAAAGATGAGGTTTTCTGTTTCCATGAAGAGTTACAGTCTCAGAGAGTCTCAGGGGCAGTCGGACCCTGTCCTGGAGGGTCGCTAGGAGTCAGCACCAACTCAGTGGCAGTGAGTTTGCCTTGAGGGCCTGTTTCACTGATGCTCCGTAACGATCCATTCCCACAGAAGCCCCGCTGCTTGATTTCCAGGCTCTATCACCTCTTCTGCGGAGCTTACCCATCATTCTGAGCCTGATGTGACACAGCCACTCCTGGTAGGCAAAACTGCCCTCTGCAGATCCCTGATGCCATGCTGCCAGGCCTGAGCAATGCCACTGTTCTGCTCGACTGCTGGGCCTGCCAAGCTCAGCTACCATTTCTCTGCTCAAGCTGGTGCCTGGGTCCTTCCCGTGGCCCCTCAGGTCAGCAGCTCCCTGGGCCTCCTAGATGATGGCCGGACAGGAGAGCATGGCTCCTTCTCTTTGTGGTAAAGGATAAGCTGGATATCTGCAGGCCTTTTCAGCCTTGAGATAAAAAAAAAGCTCCCTTAGCACTTTGGCATGCATTTGACTAACTCAGGACTATCCCACCCGTCAGCAGGAACCAACAAAGGTTGCTTTGCCCCTCGGTATGTTATAGATTGGCTGTGTCTCCTCAAAATACATGTCAGCTTCTTTAGGCCACGAGTCTGTCTGAAGTAATCACCCTCCATTGTGTGAGCTGATATAATCATGTTATTTGTTGTAAATCCTAACCTCTGCGATGTCAATGAGGCAGGACACAAAACACAGGATTGTGTGAGTCGCTCTCTTTGAGACACTGAAGAGATTAAACCAGCAAGCAGAGATGGGGGCAACTCAGTGCTACCAAGAACTGCAAGCCAGGAGTAGAGTATGTCCCTCGGACCCAGGGTCCCTGCAATGAGAACTTCCTAGATCCAGGAGACAGGGAGCTGTAATACTGGAGATGGTGCAAGGGATAGGCGTCTCACGTTGAGACTAGCAGCATTTGCACTTAGTGCAAGCCCCATCTAAGAACAATGAGTTCTTATGACATGGCCCTGCTTTGTGCTCATCTTCATGGAGAGATCACTAAAGGTATGGGTGCTGCAACAAAGTGTAGTGAAGAAAGCAGATGGTGCCCGGCTATCAGAAAAAAATAGTGTCTGTGGTCTTAAAGGCTTGCCTTCAAACCAGCAGCCATCTAAGTGAGGCGTCAACATGGAAGACCACCTGGAAGCAGCATTCCAGCCTGTGTGCTCTAAGGATTGTAAATAATATCATCGAAATACGAAGAGGGGAATGTATCAGATTAAATTGTGAGCACCTGATTGGCAGAAGGATATGGATGGCAGTGGAAGCCCAAAATCCATTTTCAGAGTCCACACGTAATTGAAACCTCGGTGAATCCCCTCTGACCATGCTCGAGGGATGTGTACAGCCTTGTTATCAGACAGAAAACATTGTAAAGTTGATTATGGCAGATAAGGTTAGGTTAAAACGCAATATCGTATAGTTTGACCTCCCTTTTGGCCCATTTAAACGTTTTGTTTTGTTTTTAAAGAGTGAAATGTGCGTGGTTGAAGCCCCTGGTGAATCCTTCTGACCGTAGACCAGGGATGCGAATAGCCGTGCTTCCCTGCAGAGCGCATGGGGGATGGATGACTGCACGGGCAGTTAGGTTAAATCGAACACCTTAGCCTTTGACCACTTCTCTGACCCATTTAAAATCCGTTCTATTTTCTAAGATTTTCTAATTTCTTTTCACTGGAGGCTCTTCCTTGTTTTACTTTGTTATTGTTTTTAGTTTTATTGTAGTTGTTGCTGTAGTATGTTTTTCTGTATATGAAACCCAGGATAGGTGTCTGGGCGGTCTGGCAGGGGAGGTTGCGGGGAAATGGAGAGCTAATAACACTGAGTATGAGAAAGGAAAAAAATGTTATAAAATTGATTGTGGTAATGATTGTACAACTCACCTCGATATGACTGAAATATTGAATTGTGTGTTGGTTATGTGCCAATAAAACAGTTTTTAAAAATAACATCAATCCAGGTGACACTTGAAGCAGAGCCAGCCCTGTCAGACATGGGCTTTTCATCTTTGGTCTGTCTGTGTGAGGGGAATAAACTCATATCCCACTGAAGCTGTTGCGTCTTGGGACTTTTCCTTTATAGCAATCGAGCCAGTTCTCTAAGATTCATTGGCCATGAGCAGCAATCCTTAGGCTTTCAACACCACTGTCCACCCACCCCCAGTCAATGTTAGGCACTCCCTTAGTACCCTGCCTTTAAAAAAATTATTTCTCAAAATAATTTTTTTTTTTTACTTTTTCTTTGTGGGGATTGTTTTGTTTTTTAATCATTTTATTGGGGGCTCACACAACTCTTATCACAATCCATACATACATCCACTGTGTCAAGCACATTTGTACATTTGTTGCCATCATCATTCGCAAAACATTTGCTTTCTACTTGAGCCCTTGGTATCAGCTCCTCGTTTTTT
>NW_022111357.1:11155993-11177890 GCF_000313985.2 Echinops telfairi
GGCTTTGTTGCTTCTGAGCTAGATGGCCGCTTGTTTACTTTCAGCCTTTAAGACCCCAGACGCTATATCTTTTGATAGCCTGGCACCATCAGCTTTCTTCGCCACATTTGCTTATGCATCCATTTTGTCTTCAGCGATCCTATTGGGAAGGTGAGCACACAATGATATGATTTTTTGTTCTTTGATGCCTGATAACTGATCCCTTCGGCATCTTGTGATCACACAGGCTGGTGTGCTTCTTCCATGTGGGCTTTGTTGCTTCTAAATTTTTATAATGTTGAGGTGATTGTTCACTGCCCTGTCAGCCAGTACCCCGTCTCCTCTTAAAATGTTAATAGAATCCTGACTTTATTCAGGTATGCATACCTCCTTCATTCAAGATCTTTCATTCAGGCCAGCTTGGGCTCATCAATCAGATTCTTTCTATTGGCTTTTGAACTAGGAAATGATGAGCCGCTCATCAAAAGGACCCGAGACTGCACATTCACAATGTACAGGGAGGGTGCCTGTGGGGCAGCAATGGGCCACATGCCAGCCAAAGAACTAGAGGCAAAGGTAAGGACCAGAGAGGCTCGGCAGCCAAGTGCACAGAGATCAAAGTTTGTTAGTGATTATTACTAGAGATGGACAGATGGATGGGAGCAGGCGGGGTTGGACTGGGGAGAACCCCAGTGAGAAGAAAGACCAGCACTTGGGGGACACTTGGAGGAAGAGGAAGTCTGCTTTTGAGGAGTTAGCCACTGAGAACATTCTGACCAGCAGCGGAACATGGTCTGATATGGTGCAAGAATAAGACCCTCGGCTGGGAGTGCCCGAGAGGGTCATTGGAAAAGAAAAAATGCACAGTAATATGGAATAACACCATGGCTGCAACAATGGGCTCAAACACACAACCGTGAGGATGGCGGCGACCAAGCAGGGTTTTATTCTGTTATCTGTAGGGCAGCTGTGCATTCATATGGACACGAGGGCACCTAACAACTACAGAAACATGTATTTACTTACCCGCACATGCGCGTGCACACATACAACTACAGAAACATGTATTTACGTACACACCCACAGATGAGGTCAGCAAGTAGGAAAAGCAGGTGTGTGCAGTGCAGGCAGACAGCATCAGTGATAACCGTGTGTCCTGTCTGCTCAGGTCCCACGGTCATCTTGAATCCAGGATTGTTCTCTGGTCCAGTCTCTGCCCTCAGTTTTCTCTAAGATAAGCAAACCAAAAACTCACTACCATTGAGTCGATCCCAACTCACAGTAACCTACAGGACAGGGGGGATCTACCCCCTGTGAGTTTCCAGGACTATAGGCTTTACACAGACGTAGAAAGCCCATGGATTCTCCTGAGGAGTGGCTGGGGGGTTCGAACTGCTGACGTTTCAGTTAAACAGCCCAACTGGAACTACTACACAGCTAACAAGAGTGCATCCTTGATTCTTCTTTTTTTTCTTATTTAAAATTAAGCGAGGTTTATTTCTGATATACTTAATTCATAAACAGCTCAATACTTGCACTATTTGCTATGTAATTATGAAAAGAAGATACAATGCAGAATCTAATGAAAGGCGCTTAAACATTTTTTTTTTTTTACTTATAAAATTACTGGGTAACGTACATACTGACAGCTACTCATGTTTAGAAATAAACTTGCCAATACCAGGTCCAAATTTCAATTGCCTTCCCTTTTAGCCCACGACCCAAAGAAATAGTAAGGTTCCTAGACACAACGCAACTGACAGTTTGAAATGAGATGAAAGTTACATGTTTGGAGTTTAAATAAGCATCACAAAAAATAAGAACTCCTCATTAAAAAATAGACGTGTGGTTTGCAGCTCCATGTAATGCCACAGAGGTCAGGATGCCATATAAGGACCGAGCCAGGTGATGCCGGTTCACGATAGGGCCACGGAGGGCCCTGGGGTCCTGCAGGTGAGAGCGAATGCTTAGTGTCGGACCTCGGTCTTTCCAGTTTAATCTCAGGTTAGATTATGCCTGAGACTGTAAGGACTCTGGGTGTGGGGCAGTCTGGAGGGGAAAGGGGGAGGAGGGAGAGCTAATGAATGGAGTCTGGCTGGGCTGGCCTGGGCTGAGCTAGGAGGGTGACTCAGTTACCCTCCACATTTTAGTCTCCACATTTTTTCTTTTGTTCAGGATACAAGGAGAAACCATCCGGAAGGAAGAAAGATTATGACTATCTATAAAACTGTTTGACAGAGACAGAAATGCTGATGATGAGTGGGCTGTGTCTGTGGTTCTTGGCCGTTCACATCGGCAAGGGATGAAGGAAGGCAGAAACTCCTGATGTGTTTGTCTAACGAGGGCAGTGCTGTGTTCAGCTGGAGTTCAAGGCAGATGTTGCCAGGAGTTTACGCTGCAGGAAAGTAAAATTGCCTCCGGGTTCACCTTTTCCTCCCAGCTTCGCTTTCCGGATCCTCAGGGTCAGGCTATGCTGAGGCCTAAAGTGACAATGTCCGTGGGGAAAGAGGCTTTGAGCAAGATGCCCCTCTCCCGGTTGCAGTCCAGCTCCTGGATAAATCCATACCAGTAGATGACTAAGCCAGGCCCGAACCTATTCCGGTAGCTCCAGAACTGGTCATGCAGGTAGGCGTGGTGGCTACATTCATCACCAAATGAGGCTTTGCTTTCAATCCAGTGAATTATGTGCCCTTCTACGGCTAAGGGACAAAGCATTACCACTGGCACTTATAAGATAAAGTCTGGGGTTTTGTCATAGCCCTTTGCCCGGAGCTGACCTTCACCTAAGAAGGAAGGTTTCTCTCCAGAAGTAAGTCTCAAAGCAGGACTTCATGCTCATGACCAATGGCGTGTTTGATGCAGTCCACCAGTGGTCCATAGCAACAGTCATTCACAGTGCACTGATAGACCTGATTGGCTAGAACTCCATCTGGAATCTGAGAAGGGTCCCATAGCACACTATAACAGACTTGCAGGCTCATTGGCCAGCTCCAGGAGCACTGGGGCAGCTCCCTTTTTTGCCACTCCATTCAGGTACCTCCGGTAATAACTTTCAATTGCTTCTGAAGTATGATGTTCTTTTAATATGTTTCTGGTACTCCTGGGAGAAGATGCTCAGCAGAGTGGCCTGCGATTGACGCAGCCCAGCTTGGTGGTCCACATGGAGAGAGGGGGAAGGGAAGGAGGGTAAGGGAACAAGGGAGAGGGGAGTGACCAGGGAGTGAGCAGCAAGGAGCTCAGAGTCAGAGAGCCATCCTTGACTCTTCTAACCCAGAGTCTGGATACAATAGTCACCTTGGGCAAATCTATTCAATAAATGTGTTTTTAACACTATCTTTGTCCTATGAACTGAGGTTAAAATACAAACAAAACAAAACAAACGCAATGCCATCAATTCCAACTTACAGCTATCCTATCAGACAAAGGTTTCCAAGGCTGTGAATCCTTACAGAAGCGTACTGCCTCCTCTTTCTCTTGCAGCATGGCTGGTGGGTTTAATCCACTGACCTTGTGGTCACCAGTCAAGCACTTTAACTACTGTGTCACCAAGGGTCCATGAGCTGGGATACTCTGGAGAATTATGGGGGAGGGGGGAACCCACCTCACTGCCATCAAGTTGATGCCGACTCATAGCCACCCTCTAGGACAGGGTAGAGCTGCCCCTTTGAATTCTCCAGATTGTAACTCTACAGGAAGAGAGAGCACCATCCCTCTCCCAGAGCATGGCTGATAGTTACAAACGGCCAACCTTGCCTGATAGTTACAAACGGCCAACCTTGCGGCAAGGCTGCTTAAGACATCCGAGACACAAAATCAACCGTATCACTCCTCTACCTGCTTAAAGCTCTCCTAGGGCTCCTGATTGGTTTTGGAATCAAGCCCTAGGTCCTTTGTGTTTTCCAAGGCAAGCCTGCCTCATCTAGCCCCGTCTAGCCCTCTCCCATCCCTTCACTTCTCGGCTTATCAAAGAAGCCTTCTTAGTGTGCCCCTCTCTCTCTGGCATATGGAGCTTCTCACACACTCTTCCACCTTCACACCATCACACTTGGGGGGAAAGTGTGATGAACAGAGTTAAGAGGCAAGATGCAGATGGTGGTGGTGATGATGATGATGATGATAGTCCCACTTATTGATCATGTCTATGGACTTTTCACCACCTGCTTGTCAGACCGTGGTATCATGTTGATGTGATGCTGGAAACTTTGGCACCAGTATTTCAAAGACCAACAAGGTCACTCGTGATAGACAGCAGAACTTCCAGACGAAGACAGACAAGGAAGGAAAGTCTGGCGATCCCCTTCTGAAAAGCAGCCACTGTGGATCTCAGCAGCGCATTGGCCTGACTCATTTGCTTTGGTTTGAGCCCATCAAGAGGCGGGATCACCCTCTGGGGGAAGCTATCATGTTTGGTGAACGACCGAGGCGGGCACCAGAGACCTTCAGTGAGAACTCACTGCCATCGAGTCAATGCTGACTCATGGCGACCCTCTGTGGGTTTCTGAGACTGTATCTGCTTACAGGAGTAGAAAGCCCAGTCTTTCTCCCTCGGAGTGGTTTTGAACTGCTGTGAGTATCGCAGCCCAACGCATAACCACGACACCACCTGGGCTTGGGCTCCCTTAGTGAGAAGGTTGATACAATCACCACCACACGGACTCAAGCCTGCTGGTGACCGTGAGGATGCTGTGGGACTGGGCAGCACCCACTCCTTCTGTTGTCCATAAAGTCCCCAGGAGTGGGCGTCGACGAAGCAGCGGTTAACCCAGGCCCAGCATCACTAAGCTTCATTCCAAGGTCGCAAAGTGGGTCCTGTTTCCCCCATTTTACAAAGGAGGCAACTGGGACTTCAAAAGCTGGTAACTTACTTTAGATCACCCAGTTAGGAAGTGGGAGAGCAGGCCTTTCGATACAAGTGTCTGACTCAGACAGACAGCGGGGGCCCACGGTCTGGCCATGGCACTCCAAGATGCATCCACGTTGTTGTCAAATAAATATCAAGAAGAATGGCCGTGGAAAACCCACTAGGACTACACCTACCAGTGGAACCGAACATTAAATGTGTAGCTGTGGCCGAATGTTCAAGTCCTTTACTCTGTGGTGTTTAAGAAAACTTCAGTGCTTCCAATGTTGTGTATAGCATTTGGGGGAGAGAAAAAAATGAACTGGTGATGAAGACATGAGTAGAAGCAAGCGAAAGAAAATATGGTATTTGACACTGAAAGCCTCATTGCACAATCCTGTAGGACATGTTTGGATACTGTTTATTTGCTGGACAATAAAGATTTTTTAAAACATAAAATCCCGTTGTCTCTTTGCCAATTTGAACCTCGGAAGGCTGACAGACCTGGGTTTTGGGGGTCTCTTCCCTAAGTGGCCTTGGGTGGGTCACTCAACATCATGAGCCTCAATGTCCTCCTTTGTAAAACTGTAGTCATCGTACTTACCTGCGGGGTGATCGTGAGGTTAAAATGCAGGGATGCCTATGAAGAGCTTGGTCTGGTGCCTTGCCCGCTGAATTCAATGAAGGTAGATATTTCTGTTCCACTGCCATTATCATAAAGGATAATGACACGCTTCCCTTAGGCGAGTGGCTCTCTCTCTAGAGTTCTTTCCAAGCTACAACTGTCTGCATCTTGTCACACACACAAGCTCAGAGCTGCTTCTCTGCAGGGTCTCCGGGGCCAGGCCTGCAGGATCCTGTGGAAGTTAGGTCCAGCGGACAGAGAAATGACCTGTAATTGATCCCAGTTCAGAGCCAGCCAGCCAGCCGTCCCTGGTTGGGGGCTTCAGGAAGTAGGGCTTGATTTATGTCCCTGCTGCACTGGGGATGACCTGGTGCCCTCTCTGCGTGTTCCAGCCTCAGACCAGGCCATAAAATGGAATTGGTGCTGCACATTTGTTCCTATTCAGAGCACATGCACACTGTTGCTCCCACCTTAGGTCAATCTCCTGCAGGACCCTCCTTGAGGAATGTGGGTACGGGTGGCCACCCTGTGAAGTGAGGCTGGCTGAGAATTAGGGCCCTATTTTTTTTTTAACCTAAAGCCCAGGGATAACACAGAAAAGGAAAATCATCATGTCATATGTTGGCATAGCTTCACTCATCTACCTACAGGCCTATGCCAATGACCCCAAACCAAATCCTGAACTTGCACCTCCCCCAGCCTCAGACCCAGCTACCCTGGCTGGCCACCTCTTTCTGAATGTCTCCCAATCAACCCCCAGCCTGTCTCATCATCTTCCCTCCTCTACCTGATCCCCTCCTCTCCTCCCCCCTCTGATTCGCACACCAAACTGAGGAGGCTGCTTCCTCCAGGTCTGGTGCAATGTCTTTGCATACCTTCTTCCTTACTCTGACTGCCAGGTCTATAATTAGGACAATTTATTGAAGTTCTTACATTTATCTGTATCCCTACCTGTCTCCTCCAATAGACTGTAAATCCCTATATATTAAAGGCTGGATCTGGTACATCTCTGTACCTCAGAGGCCCAGAGCAGAACCTGGCAGAGAGGGCATGGCATAAGCTTTGAAAGGGGTGGATGCAGGGAAGGATGGATGGACAAAGATGGACAGTTTATCATTTCTTGCCAGGTAGCTTTTAAATAAATAAGGTTTCTGAAGAGGAACTGAAAAGTCCCATCGTGGCTGCTATGGTTGGTATAGGCACCTCCCAGTGAGTTCCTAGTGGTAGTGACCATATGTCCAACAGAACGAAACCCTGCCTGGTCCGTGACCATCTCCACAGCTGTGTTTGAGTCCACTGTTGCAGCCATGTGCAGCTCATTGGAAGTCTTCCCTTCTTGGCTGACTCTCTACCACACATGCTTGAGGTCTACTCTACTGTGAGGAGGCAGCTCCTCCCCTGCTTGTACTCTGAGTGCCTTCTAACCTGAGGGTTCCCTCTTCTTACACAATGTCAGACGAAGTTCTGCTGCGCTTCGTAAGGTTTTCAGTGCCTACTTTTTCAGAAGTAGACCGCCTCTTTATTATTCTTAGACTCTCTAGTGGTTATGCATTGGGCTGCTAACCACAAGGTCAGCAGTTCAAAACCACCAGCAGCTCCTCAGGAGAAAGATGGACCTCTCTACTGCTATACTCTCAGAAACTCACGGGGGCAATTCTATCCTGTCCTATGGGGTCACCATGAATCAACATCAAACTCGATGGCAGTGCTTGGTTCTCAGTTAATCTTCATCTGAAAGCTCCACTGAAACCTGTCCTCCACGGATGACCCTGTTGGGATTTGTAACACCCGTGGCATAGCTTCGAGCTTCACAGCACCACGTGAGCCACTACAGTACAATGGACAGATGAGCAATGGAAAGTTCCATGGAGAATTGTGTAACTCAATCCAAGCAGCTTCAAGCTAGAAAGTACCTCACTACTAAAAAGACCTTCTGAATAGAAATGAACTTAGGTACTAAGTTATTCAATGTGCTGAGAGACTTGAGAGATTAAACAACGTGCTAAGGTTGAACCAAACTTGATGGCAGAGCCTGGACTCGACCCCAGCCCTCTACATGGCATAGCCCCATGCACACTTTCCCCTCTATGCTGCGATCAAATGAGCCCTTCACAGGCTCCGGCGGTCAGCTTCCAAAATAAGAGTCTATACAAGACACAGGCACGCTGGATAGTCAACACATTTCTATTTGTAAGTTTTAACCATAGCAGGAAAATGGAAGCGATCTTCTCAGAAATTTTCTGTTATAAGGGAAAATATAAAGGGGCATAACTGTGTGGCCTTTGTCCCCTCTAAGCCTCAGCTTCTTATCAGTAAAGTGGGGAGAATAAAGTATCTGCCATCACAGGATGCATTTTGTGCTTTATATTCTTGTAGTCGATGGCATTATGATTTTCCATCCATCTACAATTGACTCTTGTTATTCCTGGTAGTGATGTTCTATAAAATTGAGTGAACACTGAGTTAGTGAATACTGAACCATTGCTCCTAGGGAAATTGTAAGTTAGGTCCCTGGCAAGGATTCACTCACAACATTTTCATCAGCTGAGCAACCTTGTTTTATGTGTTTCTGTTTAAAGGTAACTTAATTAATATAGGAGGGTGAGTAAAGAATATTGCTACTGGAGTTCCAATTCATACATGTACACAGTTTTTTCCAAACAAAGCTCATTTCGTCCTGTGGTCCAGCCGCCACCATGGGAGCAGTCTCAGCACAGAAGACGACGGGTTGTGCAGGTGGCCAGCTGAGCTCAATACTGCGAGGGCTGCGAAAGCAAATGGTGATTGCTTTATTCTAGTAGACTAGAGAAATAAAATTCATAGACACGCATATTTTATATAAGAGAGAGTTTTATATAAAGAATAAGTGTACATTAAGAAAGCATCCCAACCCAGTCCAATCCAAGCCCCTAAGTCCGCCATTATCCCATACGCCCAACACCAATCTACAAAGTCCTCCTCAAACTCACAAAACACATGCAATGACACCAAATGCAGGATGATCACAGGCCACTGGGTAGATAGTCCTTGAATCCAGTGGCAGTGTAAGCATCTCAGCACTGGCAGGAGTCTCCACACGGCTTCTCCAGCACCCAGAGCTGCATCAGGGTAGGTCCATGTGGCTTCTCCTCAGGGATGTCTCACAGGAAGTGAGCCTTGCCAGCTGAGGCAGAGAACTAGCTAAGGCAGCCGCACACTGGTCCGACCATCAGAGAGCAAGAGACCAGACAACTAGACAGGCGAGGCTCGCCGAGTCATTTATCTCTCTGTCCTTCAATAAACCCCACATGTGTTCATCAACCAGGTTGGCACAATAAACCTTAACTATCACAATCCACCCCTTGCCAGCTTGGCACCTGTACACAATTCTTTAGCCATATATATAATTTTCAAACAAACAGTAATAAAATTGTATCTGTAATAGGATTAAAACTAAAAGGCATGCAATTCAAAAATGTGCCACCCACATTTATAAGTGAACAAAACAAAAATATCCTACACCTCAATCCTATAATCCTACAAATATATTCCCCCACCTATGAAAGTTTGTAAGACAACCACTTCATGCCTTTATCCCCCCAATTTTGGGTATCCAGTTTCTGTACTGCCCGCTTACATCAACCCAGCCCTCTGAGAAAACAATCATATTCTTTGATGTGAAAAATGTTAATTCCAGTTTAAACCTTGTGAGTCCGCATCCATAAGCAAAGTCAAATCAGGACAGGCCATCCATAAAGTCTGCAGCAGTTTGCACCAGTTCACAGGCTCAAATAACTTCTCTTCATCTGGTCAAGTTCTGCTCAACTCAATGTGGGCTGCCTCACTTAGCCTCCCCAGGGTGCCCATTGGTTGCCTTGCCTTCCAGTGGCTCGCAACTTTCCTCATGCCAAGACCCTGGAATACAGGTCCTCGTGTTTTAGTGACCCCCCAACCATAAAATTATTTTTGTTGCTACTTCATAACTGTAATGTTGCTACTGTTATGAATTGGGTGGCCCCTGTGAAAGTTCATTCGACCCCCAAGAGGTCACAACCCACAGGTTGAGAACCGCTGCTTGAGACCATGGCTCATCACAAATATGCAACAAGCCTAGCCCCCTCATGCTAGATCATGAACTTTAGACCAGTCAACCCGCTCTTGTCTTCTCCTCTTCTTCCTGTAAACCAAGTCCACAGGTGTCAGTGGCCAGACTCAACCCAGTCTCTTTATTGCAGCATTTCTCCCACTTCCACTCAACAAGTGGATCCAGGTGGTCATCTAGCAAGCATTTCAGCCTGCCCACAGGCTCTGATTAACATTCAGCCCTAAAGAGGAGTTTTCTTCATGGTTCCAGATTTTTTCCAGCTTTTGACAAAGACCGCTAGAGTTCAAATTTCAACGCCAAAGAGTTCTTCCTTTTACTGCAGTCTGCCAACAGCCCGAGATGTGTCTTCACCGTCTAATGCCCTGCGCCCTCCAAAGCACTGGGAGGGGCTAATCTCTCTGACGCCTTCCTTCAGGTGTATCCCAAACCCATCTGAAGACCAAATTAATGGCTTGAGGAAAGCGGACTTACAAGCTCTCTATTTTCATACTTCCCAATAAACATTTCTATCCATCATTATATCACTAATAATCAGAAGAAATCAGTATAAACAAAGTAAAATCAGATACTAAATTCAGTTCTTAAAGCAGTCAAGTTCAATCCTTATCTAAACTATTCGATTTACACAAAAATATGGGATTAGGTCTCTGAGAGCATCAAACCAGATCCAGGCTTTCTGTCAGGCATTTTGACCTTCTGTCAGCCATTGTCCTTAAGCAGCACAGTTTCTGAGAAGTTCAAATGGCGATTTCTGCCCTTGAGCTCAAAATATACATTAGCATTCATTTTTGCCATTTCACACAGGAATAAACCAAAGACGATAACCAAACATAATAATCAAAACTTTAACTTCCCATGTTCTTTGCAGAAAACAATCCAGTAAACTGCATGGACATATCTGACTTCTGGCTAGCCAAAGAAGAAACACTACCATGAGGCAGAAGTCAGATAACCATCCACTCTCCATCTTTCTGATTTGTTTCTCCAGTACCCCACTCCCAGTACCATAATATGTTAGTCTAGGTAGACTAGAGAAACAAAATTCATAGACACTCATATTTTATATGAGTTTTACATAAAAAGTACATTAAGAAAGCATCCCAACCCAGTCCTGTCCAAACCCCTAAGTCCGACATTATCCCATATGCCCAACACCAATCTACA
The DNA here is from genome assembly GCF_000313985.2 of Echinops telfairi. Classification (NCBI taxonomy): domain Eukaryota; kingdom Metazoa; phylum Chordata; class Mammalia; order Afrosoricida; family Tenrecidae; genus Echinops; species Echinops telfairi. Next base: position 11,166,686 of record NW_022111357.1, read on the forward strand.
AAGTCCTCCTCAAACTCACAAAACGCATGCAATGATGCCAAATGCAGGACAATCACAGGCCAGTGGGTAGAAAGTCCTTGAATCCAGTGACAGTGTAAGCATCTCAGCGCTGGCAGGAGTCTCCACGCGGCTTCTCCAGCACCCAGGGCTGCATCAAGGTAGGTCCATGTGGCTTTTCCTCAGGGATGTCTCACAGGAAGTGAGCCTTGCCAGCTGAGGCAGAGAACTAGCTAAGGCAGCCGCACACTGGTCCGACCATCAGAGAGCAAGAGACCAGACAGGCGAGGCTCGCCGAGCCAGTTATCTCTCTGCCCTTCAATGAATCCCACGTGTGCTCATCGGCCAGGCTGGCACAATGCTCACAGTAATTGATGGGGCTGTTCTTAAATGCAACATAACAGCAATAGCTAGAGAAAGAATGCAGGGAAGGAAAACCCAACAAACCCTAAAAGATACCAATAAGGAAATACAGCTACGACAAAAAGCAAGTCGCCGTTGCAATATGAGAAGCCGCTGGGAGAACAACAAAACGAAAAAGATGAGGCGCGAAGAGCATCCGCAGAAATTCAAAGAAAACAAAAGCTAGAGGAAGACAGGGAGAAATATAAACCTCTCATGAGCCAAGCATTCGATTGGAGAAAGGATGTGTTGCCCATTTCAGTCTTGGGGAAGGACGTGTTGCCTTACGTCCAAAAATATGGTCATGGGAAGGTTCTGTCACCTTTAATTTGGAAAAGCAGATCTGCCAACCAACGTTCTATTTCAAGGGCAAAACTTGAATAATGGAATGTTGGTTTCAACAGATACATGTGTCCTAACCTACCAGTCTTCAAAATCCTCTTACGAGGCAACCAGATAAGAAGAGAAGCTCATCTTTGACTACCAATGATACTAAGATGTATTCATCTGCTTAATTGAAAAAGCCACCGAGGGATGAGAAAATACGTGTTCTTCTCTTGTACCCTCCAAATACTAAAATCATAAGTCTCCTCGACCCAACACAAGCACCACGAGCTAGAAGCATGAGCGCCACTTCTTCATCCATCCTGGGAAAAGATATTCCAGGCACCAATAGCAATGTTCAACATCTGAAGACAGCCAGGCATAGCCAAAGTAATAATGAATTAAAGACATCTGTTCTGTCTCCACAAGAAGCCCTGGTGGTGTAGCACTTTGGATTTGGACTGTGATCCACATGGTCAGCAGTTCAAAATCAGCAGCAACTCTATGGGGAAAGACTGGACTTTCTACTCTTGTAAACAGTTACAGCAGGGGTGCTCAATACGGTCAATTGCAATCTACTAGTCGATCGCAAATGTAGTGTGGATAGATCGCCTGGTATTAAAAAAATGGACGTAAGCCTATCATCAATCCCGTCACTTAATTGATATACAGCGTAGCCAATCAGATGCAATCTTAGGTGTCAAACGCATGCGCAAACAATTGCACTAAGTGCAGCACAACTGACAAGCTAAGTTATCACCTATTTTTAGACCTTGTTTTTTTTTCTCTTAAACGTAAGAAAGGGTATTAAAATGAGTGGGGAAGTTGGGCTAAGTAAGAAGACAAAAACGTATCACTTTCATATGGAACAGGAGATTTTGACACTACAAACGGACATTCAGCTGAAGTCCAGAGCGCACGAACAGTTCAGGAACTTACTCGCAGAGGGAAAGTACCCAAACATGAGAAAATGTGCTACTTCCCTGACTGCATTATTCGGCTCTCCTTATTGATGTGAGTCAGCCTTTTCCCACATAAAGATCATTAAGTCCAAGTACCGTTCCACCATGACTGATGATCATGTGGAAGTGTGCTCGAGGCCGGCTGTCAGCAGCTATGGTCCGGACTATGCATCCCTGGCTCACTCCATTCGGTGCAAGTCATCAGAGTAAACTCAGGTAATGCCAAAAATGGACATAGTTAATTGTGTTGTGTTGTGCAATATGGACTCATGCAGTTATGCAAGGTACATAAACATACATTGTACATAGAAAGAATTCTCAATGCATTTATGAATAAATGTAATAAATAAATATATTTTTTGCATTTTTGTAGTTAGTGGATCATTTTGACTTGATCATTTTTTAAGTAGCTCGCCTGCTGAAACAGTGTGAGCACCCGAGATTCCCAGAAATGCACATGGGGTCACTCTGAGGCAGCAGACTTGGTGGCAGTGAGTTTGAGTTATTTTTGAGTTGATTCTGTCTCCAAAACCCACAATAAGCAAGCTCCTTTATAACAAACCAGAAATCCTTCCCAAAGAGAAAGTAGAAACGCCCCTAGCCTAGCCACCGGTGTGGATGCATTCCTGCAGCTGGCATGAAAGTGTCCCCCAAGATCATCATGAAAGCCTCCCCAGAGGCCAGGTGGAAGCTTCTCCTAAAGGGAATGTGGAAGTCTCCCCCAAGGCTAAGATGGGCATCGTTGTGGAAGTGCGCCCAAGACCAGCATGGAAGTGCACCCCTGAGGCCAGTGTGGACATCTGCCCCAAGGCCGAAGTGGAAATGCACCTAGAGATGTGTGTGGTAACCCCTTTGAAAGTAACAAGGAAGCCTCTTCTGAGAAATCAGAATTTGACAAATAGGCCTCAAGTCTTGTTACCAAGAAGCCCCCGACATCCCACAGACCACGTTATAGACGGTCTTCTACAGATGGCTGGTGCCCGCCAGCTCCCATTAACAGACTAACCCACCGCCTTCATCAAAGACATTGCCTCTGTCTTACAAAGTAATGCCTGTTCAACAGACCAAATATGCAATAACTACCATCCGAAAGAAAAAGGATGTTTCTAAAACCGTTAACAAGTGTGAAGCTCTGAACCACAAAAATATCACTCATGAATCAGAGTCCACCACGAAAAGCACACCCAGATTATGAACGCCAAGGAGGAAGCAGAGACCTCGGCAGAAAAGTGACCTCTACGTCTTGCTCAAGAACAGAGAGAAAAGGAAGAACAAGCGAGAAGCAAATAGCAGGAACGTGTCCTAGGAAAAATGCACGTGCTGGCCAAAGGGCAAGGAAGGCAGTGGCGGTGATTCCCTCGTGTTTGAGGACCAGGAAGGGGTGGAGACACAGAGTGGATGGAGGGCAGGGAGAGCCAACAACCATCAGGCAGGCCTCAGAAATATGTGGCGGTGAGTCAGCCGAAGCCAGCCAGGCAGATGCTGAAGAGCAGACATCTGACAGCAAATCAGATGAAAAAGCCTGGTCAGCAAGTCCCACGCACAGCAGTACACCTCAGAAACTGCAAAAAATGAGAAAAACCAAGAAAAAGTCTTGAAGTGAAACTCACACAGTTAGATGGAAGTAGGGGATGCACAACTACAGAGCCCACAATACTTAATAGTAATGTGAGAGTGCAGAAAACTGCAAAGGACCCATTGAATTATGCTAAAGGGCCTAGACTCCTAGATCAGTGGTCCTTTAATACAGTTCCTCATGTTGGGGTGACCCCCCAACCATCAAATTATTTTTGTTGCTACTTCATAACTGTAATTTTATTACTGTCATGAATCAGGCAAGCTCTGTGAAAGGGTCGTTGGATTCCACCCCCCCCAAGGGGTCGCACCCATAGGTTGAGAACTGCTGCTCTAGATGGACCATCAACAAAACAATTGGTCACAGTGCTAAAACCAGAAACACACTTGGAATGGACCACATCCTGGGGGCTTCCGAGAGCCTGGGCCAGAAACCTGAAGGGGGAATATGTGATCACATTCCCATCTAGCTGGCCAGCTAGAGCCGCCCCTTTTAACTTCAGGTGCCCAGCTGACCAATCGAAGAGAAACTGTGAAAGTGATCATACAGTTTCTCCAAAGTCCTCAGTCTTCTTTGGAGGGAAGAAGAAAGGAGGAGGAGGAGGAGAGGAAGAAGACATCTAACTCAGCTCACCCTGCTCAGAATTGTGAAGGAGTAGCGAGCAATTGGAGAGATGGCCTCATCTTGTCTCCAGGTGAACATCTCAACCCCAGGCCTCGTGGTCCTTTACCTCTATGGCTGCTTCGGCCTGCAACTGGCAAGGACCGTGGCTGTGAAAAAAAGGAAAACAGTGCGAAGTCATCCGGATGTATCGCAGATGGTCTTGCCTACACGAGGACTTCTCGTGCCACACGGGCAGAGGGGCTCCGAGTCAAACAGCAGTTCTCCTCCTTGTGTCTCCTCCTTGTGAGCCGGCCAGTCCGCGCATGCTGTGCCCAGTCAGGATGTGCACAGAAGACAACTCCACGTTTCTATTGAAAAAGTAAACAATCTCAACGAAGGAATCCTCTGCATCCAGTACCTCTTAAAAATGTTTATTCCACTTATATTAATAATGAAACGCATTTGAGCTGGTAGAGAATGTTAATGGAGTCTATGAGGGACTCTAGATTGCTCACCAGGGCTTTGCCAGACATGCTAATAAATTATAGTGCAGGTTAAAAAATAAATTGTATTTTCCATCATGTGTGTGTGTGTGTGTGTGTGTGTGTGTGTGTGTGTGTACGCATGCGTGCACTTTTGTCTTTCTTTGGGTCCCAGCAGTTGTCTTCAGAGTCAGTTGGGAAGTACACGGGCACTATCAACCCCTCGCACTTTTCAGGTTTTGTCAGGGTCCCCTTTTGAAGTGCATATTGGGGCTTAGTTACAAAGCCCTGTATTGTTTTTATGGTGCGCATAAAGCTGCTATCCCGAGGAGTATGTTTGAGTTTTCTGTTGATCATTTTTCTGCTTCAGCTCCCCAGGCTTACGCTCAGGATTGAGATCCGTAACCAACATCTGCTTGCCTTCCTCTAGCCTACGGCTTCACATGAAGGACCAGCAGCAGCTCTCCGCGCTCGCCTGTGCGATTCAGGATAGCACATCCCTGTGGTAGGTCAGAGCCACGTCTTAGGTACGGAAGCTACAGCCTAGCTCTTTCACATGGAAGGCAGCGACAATCATCCTAACCAACTGGATTTCTGATGTTTTTCTGCACACATGTCCCATGCTGAAATGTGTGCTATGTGACATAAACTTTTCAGAGGGGGAGGAAAAACATATTTCATCATATCTCAGTGATGGGTTGCAGACAAGTCCTCGCAGGAATACACTTGGTGAGAAAGACCAGGAAAGGTGCACCAATGATTTTTTTCTCAACACAACAATGCACCTGCTCATTTCTCAAGGGTAGCAAGGGCTGTCATGCAAGATTGTACTAGGAATCCTTACTCTCATCCACCCTACAGTCTTAATCTTGCCTCTTTAAATTATTTCCTGGTCCCCAAACTCAAAGAACATCCAGAGGGAACACAGTTCCTGCCATTTTGATGTAGTGTAAACAGAAGAACGCAGAATTCTTCATGGAAGGGTTTCCCTCGCTGCCATCAGGTTGATTGTGAGTCTATAGGACAGTGTGGAACTGTCTGTGGGTTTCTGAGGCTGTAACTCATCACAGGAGCAGACAGCCTTATCTTCCTCCCGAGAAGTGGCTGGGAGGTTCAAACTGATGACCCTGTGGCTAGCTTCCCAACCTGTAACCCACGATGCTGCCAGAGTCCCGGATGGAAGGATTAGAGAGATGGAAACAGAGCCTTCAGATGTGGATAGACCTAGATGGGGGAATCTGTTGAGAAAAAAATCACTTCCTATTTTGATATTTTAATGTAATGAAGGCCTCTAAAATTTTGTAGCAATACTTTTTTACTTATCCGAATACAGTGTTGATTAATTAGCATTGAGCTCCCAACCACCAGCACTATGACTCATGCCTGAACAAAGCTTATTCTAAGACACAGATTCCCTCCATAAGGCCAGACATAGCTTAGGACCACTGGACAACCCGTCAGCACTACGACTGGGGAGTCAAACAATGAACTCATCAAAAAAGCATCGTGAATACTGACTGCAAGGTTACAAATTCATGCTTGCTGGCAGGCAAATTCTCAAACAGAGAATTTTGTGACTGCTCCTTGCTGAGCCTTGCAGTGCCTCTCTGTGCAGACTACACTTCATTATGTCCTTGGCGTCAACTCAGGCCAGGTACTTCCTTTGGCCAATGGCATGTGAACAGATGTGATGTACACCATGGCTACACCAGTAGAAGCTTTAGAAGCCATCACAAGGTCCAACCATGGCATTTACCCTCTGCCTTGGGACTGAGCTAAGGGCTGTTCCCTCAGTCTGAGACCCAGAAAGTGAAGCACAAATGACCCGCAGCTTCCTACCATGTAACGTGAGTGAAAAATAAATCTTTGTTGTTGTCAGCTATTGAGATTTTAGGGCGGTTTCTGCAGCATAGTCTAGATGGTTATGTTGGGGGAAAATTATCTGATTATAATATGCATGAGCTCATTTGGAAGCCCTTAAAAGGGTGGGGAGGGGTTTGTAGTAAAATCCACAGAAATGAATCAAATCACAGGGAGCTCTAGAGCTGAGTATTGACAAACTGCCGTAATAAAGAAGACTCGGAATACTGGCCTTAAGTAAGATATGTATGTAGTTCTCTTTCATAACAGACTGCAGAGATAACCTAGGCAGCTCTTCTCCATGAAGTTGCCCATAGGCCCAGCCACCTTAAAACGTGTTGCTCTTATGAGCCCCTGTGGCACTATTCTTATCTTCGCCACATTTCAATCTATAGGAAGGGACGGGAAGAGATAGTAGGAGCAATCAGTATCCCTCTGATGGATGTGACAGAGATGCTGACCACACTGCTTCTGCTCACAGGCCTGTGGTCAGCTCTTACTCACACGGTCCCATCTAGTCCTAAACGAAAATCAAACCCACCTCCCCGCCATTGAGCCAATTCTGACTGATAGAACTGTCCTGGTGGGTTTCCAAGACTGAAACCATTGACAGGAGTAGAAAGTCTCATCTTTCTCCCAAAATACTGGGTCCGGGGTGAGGAAAGTCACTATACACAGCCCCTACACCTACACCTCTGGTGCCCACTTGGCCCACGGCTCCCCTGAAGGCGGCTTTATGCATGATCCCGATCCAGTTCCTCCATACCTAGACATAGATGAATAGCCCGAGGGGCAGCACCGGATCCCAGGGCCAGACAAGCCAGAGATGAGCTGCACTGAGCCAAGGACCGCATGCAGAGCAGAAAGGGAGGGAAAGGTGAACAGTGAACAACGTCAAGACAACCGAGGGGGAGGAAAGAGCATAGACTTCAGAGTCAGGCCCACCTGGGTCCAGATCCAGCGCTGGCTGGACGACCTTGGGCTTAGATGCTTTACATCCATGAGCGGCATCCCGTCTTCAGGAGGCCTCGGTTCTCCCTCACAGAGCCCTGGTCTTTCCCTTTCCAGCATTCGGGTCAGAGCTTGCTATCACATGTGTATCTACTTATTTCCTAAGCTTTCTCCTATCTCTGCACCAATCTGGATGCCCCTCTTAGTGTTGTTCAGTGTGGTATGCTCAACACTGAGTCCATGGTCTGACACAAAGCTGCCAGTCAAGTAAAATTTATTGAGTAAATGAATAAATGAGTAAAAATAATTAGGTGAGTTGACATCCTCAAGCCTTACCTGTAAAGAAGGGAGGGCACTGAAAAGATCTAAGTAGTAAATCCGGAGCAGAAAGATGCCTATGGCAGGGCCGCAATGCTAGAAGTCCCTGTTGTGCCAAGCACTGGCTCTTCAGTTGGGGGGCCATGAAAAGGTCGGGAGGACTCTAGAGGAGAAGCTACACCGGCCAGGGAGGAGCAGGGAGCTTAGAGGCTCAGAGCAACCATTTATAGGAAAACGGGTCACGAAATGAATCATCATTTACGCATCATGTGCACAATGAAGGAACTGATACCCTGCAGCTCCAAAGGTGTGCTGGGAGGAGGTGACATAAACCAACTCCATGACATGCTGGACAGGCAGGCCCGAGGAAGGGAAAGCACCTGAAGATCCCATAGTAATAAGACAGAAGTGGCTGCACTTCCCCTCTCTGCCCCAGATCTCAGCCCCTGCCCTGCCCCCTCCCCCCTGCCCCCCTCCACCCAAGATAAAAGGACTTCCTCTAGTAACCAGTCTGCTCAATGTGAAGAGTGTGTCGGGGTCTAAGGAGCTGTGAAGATGAAGGAACCCAAATGGGTATGGCCAATGGTAGGGGGGACTATGGCCCTCAGAGGTTCTTCAACGAAGGAAAGTCAGAAATTGGGAATTTTAATGTCTAAGGCCTGAGCAACACCCCACTAGTGTTCAAGACTTAGGGAGGCCTGGGCCCTTTCCTCGTCTCTGAGCTCGTAAAGTGGAGGCCTCTGGAGTACAGCTAGGGCTCTCTGGTCTCCAGACTCCAGACCAGAGCCTCTGATGTCTCTTGTTCACTGGGTAACCACAGTCTCTGGATGGTGCAAGCGGTTAATGTGCTTGGCTGCTAATCAAAGAGTTGATGGTTTGAGTCCACTCAAGGGCACCTCACAAGCGAGTCTTGAACCTTTGCAGCTCAGAGGGACTACTCTGATACACGGAGTTTCCAGGAGTTAGAAAGCGTTTGGCAGCAATAGTTTAGGTTGTATGTTGTTAGGTGCCCTCGGAACCCATAGCGGCCCTATGAACAACAGAATGAAGCAATGCCCAGTCCTGTGCCATGCTCACAAGTGTCCCTACGCTGGAGCCCATTGTGGCAGTCACAGTGTCAATCTATCTCCTTGAGGGCTGTCCTCTTCTTAACTGCCCCTCCACTTAACCAAGCATGATGTCCTTCTCCAGGGCCTGGTCTCTCCTGGCATTTTGTCCCAAGTATGTCTTGCCACCCTAAGGAACACTCTAGCTGTACTTCTTCCAAGACAGGTTGGTTTGTCCTTGTAGCAGTTCATAGTGCTATCAATATTCTTCTCCAGCACCACAATTCAGATGCATCAGTTCTTCAGTTTCCTTATTCAATGGAGGCAATGGAAAGTGGGTCAGGCACAACTTAGTCCTCAAAGTAACATCCTTGCTTTTCAGTACTCTAAAGAGGTCTTGTGAACCAGATTTACCTAATTCAACTCGTCACGTGATCTCTTGACTGCTGCTTCCACGAGCATTTACTGTGGACCAAGCTAGACGAAATCCTTGAAAACTTCAACCTTTTCTCCATTTATCATGTTACCTATTGGTCCAGGTGTGAAGATTTTGGTATTCTTTACAGTGAGTTGTAATTCATAACTGCAATCCTTGATCTTCATCAGCAAGTGCTTCAAGTAACCCTCACTTTCACCAAGCGAGGCTGTATCATCTGCATATCACAGGTTGTTAATAAGCCTTCCCCCAATCCTGATGATGCATTTTTCTTCATAGAATCCAGCTTCTCTGATGATTTGCTCAGCATGCAGATTGAATAATATGATGAGAAGATACAATCCTGCCACACACCTTTCCTGGTTTTAACCAGGCAGGATTTCCTGGTTCTGTTCACACAACTACTTCTTGATCCCTGTACAAGTTCCCCAGGAAGTGTTCTGGAATTCTTCTCAAGGTTATCCATAGTTAGTTATGATCCACACAGTGAAAATGCCTTGAGACAAGTCAATAAAACACAAGGAAACATCTTTCTGTCACTCTCTGCTTTGAGCCAAGATCCACCTGACATTAGCAGTGATAGCCCTTGTTCCACGTCTTCTGAATCCAGCTTGAACCTGTTGTGTTGTGGAAAATGGTATGTGCTGCGAACAAGTCCTTGGACTTGCAAAATTTTGCCATGTGATCTCCATTTCGGTTCTATCACCACGTCCATATTTTCCAGCTACTGGTCCTGCCTCTTTATTTTCAATGTTTGCATGCCAATCGCCAATAATTATCAATCCATCTGGACAGCATGTTTTGTCATTTTCAGACAGAAGTCCTTGGTAGAATTATTTCTTCATCACTAGCTTTTCGTGATTGGTGCAAAAATTTGAATGACAGTATGAGAAATTGACAGACAAATGGTGGTTCGGTTGGGTTGGGTAGCCCTAGGCAAAAGAGACTGTTGCATATGGCAGCCCAAGCTACTAGCAGTAAAGCCTGCCTCCCAGGCAACACAATAGATGCTCACCACATTCAACTTAAACAGAAAGTAATGACTGGAAGGACCCAGAGCTGTATCCCAGAAACCAAACACGCAGACAGAGCTGGGCCCGGTTAGGGACGCTCCAACCCTTCTTGCTTGCAGCAGACTGACTTTTTCTTCTTTCCAGGTGTAAAACTTCCGCTGTCATTGGCGCCTGTGTTTGTGGGCCTCCATGCAAGGCAACAGCTGAGCCAGACAGAAATTATTCCAGGCCCCTGGAGATGGAACATGATTGACTCCATTTGTGTCAGGTGCCCACCCTGGACTAATTACCCCATGGCCTGGAGTAAGAGAGTCCAACAGCTTCGCTGTTCCAGCACCGCTTTTGGTCCGTGGCTGGTGCAAGTGGCACTGTACTCCTAACTACCAGGTTGACAGCTGGAAATCACCCAGGGGTGCCACAGGAGAAAGGCCTGCTGCTGTACTTCCACCAAGAGCACTGTGAAGAAGACCCCATGGAGCCTTTCACTGTGCAACACGCATGGTTCTGTGATTCTTGACTTGCTGGCCACGGGTTTGGTTTTTTGTTTCAGCAACCCTCTAGATCATGGTTAAGGCATCCTGGTGGTATTGTGGTTTACAAATCGAGCTGCTACCATAAAGGTCAGTGCCTGGAACCCACTAGTCACTCCATGGAAGAAAGATGAGGCTGTCTGCTCTCATACAGATTTTAAAAATCAGAAACCCCAAGGAGCAGTTCTACTTGGTCCTATGGGGTCTCTAGGAGTGGACATTGACTGTTTTATTGTTTGGTAGATGATGTGCATCACTTTGTTGCTAGTTTGTGGTGCCTTGGGAAAAAGGCCTGGTTATCTACCTCCAAAAAAAATCAATGATTAAAAATCATATGGTGCACAGTTCTGCTCTGACATACACACAGGAGGGACAGGATCATGCCTAGAACACATTTGTCCTGTGAGACAGAGGGCATGTGATTTGTACGAGGTCAAACATCTAGAAAATGGCACACAGAGTTTAAATGATTCATAAGCCTCTGTTCTTCCAATTTTGCTCCATCTCAAGGTTACGAAATGCAGTCATTGTGCCTGGGAAACACCAGGCATGAAGCCTAAAGCCTTAGAACCCAATGATGGTGTGTTAGACAGGGTTCTATAGAGAGATAAAACCAAATTGCTGATAATTAAATATATTTATTTATAAAGATAATTAGATATATAACAAGAAATGAACTGTTAAATTATATACAGATAAATATAA
>NW_022111357.1:11179220-11183475 GCF_000313985.2 Echinops telfairi
CATAGCACCAGTTCAATAGAGTTGCTATGAGTCAGAACTGACTTGATGGCAGTGAGTTCGGTTTTTGCGTTTGCTCTAACTGAAATACAAGTGGATGGTTTTAATAAACAGAGGCTTGCTCTCTCACAGTTCAGGATGCTACAAGTCTGGCTTCAGGACATAAATTCTAGGGGAAGGGCCTGGGGAAAGTTTTGTCCCCTGGAGATTTGCATGCCTCATGCCAGCAATATTCCCTTGAGTGTAGGAGGTAGTCAACACAGGGACCCCAGTTCTAAAGAGATGTGTTCTGCTCCCAGCTTCATTCTGGGTGGTTCTGAGGCTCCTCTGATCTGGGCTTGCTTGTTAAATCTCCTTTATATCTCAAAAGTGATCGGCTCAAGATGCAACCTAATCCTGTCCACATCACCTTGCCTTGTGAACATAACTGCCACTAACCCTGCCTCATTACCATCATATTGGACAGAGGTTCAGATCTATAGCACATAGCATTCTTACACCAATAATTACATAGAACTGAGAATCAGGGCCTATTCAAACTGATACACATTTGGGAGGCGGGGATACAATTCAATCCATAACACCTCACACCAAGCCAGTAAACAGAATATATCCTTCCTTCTTATAGATTAGCTACTGAGGCATGGGAAGGTTAAGACGTCTGCTCAAGTCCACCCAGCCAGCAGCAGACCCACCGCACATCCAAGCAGCTTGGCTCCAGCGCCTCCACACTCAACCACTGCATACTGCCACTCTCTGGACACTGGCAGCCCACCCCAGACTTGGAGAATCAGAATCTCTGGGGGTGGGGCCTGGAAATCCATATGCCAACAAGTTCCATGGGTGCCTGATGCCTAGCCAGTTAAGTTAGCAGCCGGCCTGTGGCCTTGTGGCTAGAGCGAGCATAAGGCTATTGCCAGGCTTCTCAAGGGGATCTGATTATGTGAACATCAAATCCTACTGCCATCAAGTCCATCCCACTGGCAGTGACCTCTTAAGGCAAAGTAAAACTGGTCCATTGGCCTTCCAAGCTGGTGAATCTTTACAGAAGCAGGCTGTTAGATCCTTCTTCTGCGGAGCACCTGATGGGTTCAGAATGCTCACCTTGTGGTCAGCAGCCACGCGCTTAACCATTGTGGCGCCAGGCCTCTACTATACGAACATAAGGCCTGCCAAATAATGTTGATTGGTTGCAAGGAGGAAACTCAGGTCAACTCCTAAGATCCCTCTGGGAACCTTTGGGGAGAAGGCCTGTCCGGCTTATGAGACAACTTCCCAAAAGGGCTCCAGTGAGCAGACCAACATCCTTGGGATGGATTGTGTACCTGCCCTACTTCCTGGACTTTGATCTCCCATCTGACCTCCATCTCACCCCTGCTCTGATCTGACAACTCCTGCTGGGCTGACCCCATCTCTGACCCCAGCCTGCCCCAATTTTCAGCCTTACTGCTCTAGACAGATATCTTGTATCTTGACAGAGTGAGGAAGGGTGATATTTGTATTTGGCCACCAATATTGGATTGAAGACACATCTCTTCCAATGACGGAGTGGCCAATGGAATATTCATATCAAAAGAACTGTGACTTTTGGAGCGAAATTGGGCATCTTACTATCTTAAGCCAACTTTGGATTGTCACTGAGTGTGATATGTAGAAAGAATGAGAAACTAGGTGTCCCTTGGTCCTAACTAGAGCGAAGTTCTTTTATTCCTTGAAGAAGTGACTGTAGAGGGCAGATCCCATGGCAGTTTCTGTCTTAACACCGGCACCGGAAAACATGGGTAAAATGTTGTCTCTACCCCTAAGGAGCTCCCTTATGCCCGATTCTGCTGTTTTATCCAAAGAAGATGTTGTTCCCAATATTACATAATTGGATTGAAGAGAAGAAAGATTACATGATGGCCCTTTAAGAGAGGAGCGGTTATAAATTTATCCAAGGTCCCTAAGTCCTTCAAATACTGGACCAGCCTGGCTCTAGAAGCTTGGGGACATTCCTAATGAGCCTCGACACAAAAACCTTTAAAAAACTTAGATCTTTCAGTGTCAGAGGGTCAGGTCCCAAAGGTGCGCAGCCATCCTGGTAGGCATCGAAAGAGCTCAAGATTGACCACCTTCTGTTCCAGGCTTCACCCGAATTTGATGTGCGCTCTTAGACAACGCGTACCCCCTCTCTCTAGGCCTCAGCCTCCTCAGGTCATGGCATTATGTTTGTTGAGTGAATGAATGAATGGATCTTGGCAGTCCCTGCTGGCTCTGACATCATGAGTCTGTGAGTTAGGGTCGTCTCTGGGAATGAATGGAATTGGCTCAAAAGAAGCATGTTCTGTTCCCAAAGGACTCCTGAGCCAGACAGACGTCATTCTTTCAGTGTGATCTGTGCCTCGTGAATCAACCCTTCCCTTTTACTCTTTGTCCCTTTCCTTCACCTGCCATCTCCCATCAACCTTAACACTTACCGAGCCCCTCATTTGGAAATCACCCTCACTGGCACATGTTAACAGAACCCTAAGAAGCTCCATTGGCCCTGATCTCGCTCCAAATGCTCACTGAAGATGAGTCATTGCTGAGTCAACCGTGGATCTCTGAAACCAAGAAGCCTGCCACATGATTAGTTAGCAAGCAGAAGATGCTACGGGGAGGGAAGAGGGCTGCCGGCTACTTGTCCTCTCCTCTAGAGACAGCCCAAGAAGAAAGGGGGCTTTCATCACTATGAAAGGATGTCACCATCATTCTATTTTCCCTCATTCAGTAGATGCATATGAAGCACTGACTGTGCCAGGCACTGCTGGGGGACCAGAGAGAGAGAATGGGGGAGGGATGCTAAAGAATATAACATATGTCCTCTCAGTTTTATGAGCCAAGCTGGAGCTGGAGGCATGAAGTATGATGAGTAGAACTCTTTGGGTGGCACAGTTAAACAAGGGACCACCAGCCCAAAGGTTGGCAATTCGAACCCACCCAGAAGGAAGACATACCTGGTATCTGCTTCCAAAACTGCCACAGCTTTGAAATCCGTACAGAGCTGTTCCAATCTGCACACGTGGAGTCGCCATGTGTGGGAAGCAACTAGATGACAAGTAACAACGACAAGAATCTAGTGGGTTGTTCACATGGGCTTTGGAGTCAGGCAGACCTGGATTTGAATCCTGGTTCTGCTGTTGACTTCCTTCGTGATCTTGGGCAAATGGCTTCATTTTGGGTTTAAATAACCCAAGGATTAAACAAAATTATGTCTCTAGCACAGGGCCAGGGAAAGTGATCTGTCAATGTCAGTTTCATTACTGAAGAGCAAAGGTGACCGTGGAAAGCAGCCCCGTGAGAGGAAGGGAGTTCAGGTCAAACAAGCCCCCTGTCCTACTCAGACCCTCATCACTTCTTCCCAGGAGCTGTCTGACGGAATCCTCAGAACAGCGCCGGAAGTCAGTCTCATTTTACAAATTAGTTCGCAGCAAGCAATGTGGCAGAGGTATGATTCAAGCTTGCAAGCACATGTGCTTCTTATTCTTGAGCAAAGTTTATTTGCGAGACGACTGGAGTGGGCAGACGGCACCACGAAGGCAGGGAAAGAACTTAGGGCACTAGTCTTAAAGAACGCTGTGGTTTCCTGTAGAGAAAGCACATTGTTTGCACTAGACTTGGTTGCTGATTTTGTTTGATCATCACCTTCCCAGTGCTTACTACAAAATGTTCAAAACACTTCCCATTAGGAACTCACTTAATCCTCATAAAGCCTATGAAGTCGGGACTGTTATTTCACAGCTGTGGAAACTGAGGCACAGAAAAGCAACTTTCCAAAGGTCGCACGATGTAAGTAGTAGAAGCAGGATTTGCACTTGACTCTCCTGCCCCACATACAATGCGTACACTCACTGCTCTATGTTAAAGCACACCTTTTTTTCCGGGGGGGTGGGGGTGGGGGGGGCTGGAGGGGAAGGTGCCTGTTGAAGGGTGCAATTGGAAGAGGGAGAAGGCTTCCCACCCCCTCCAAGTCACCCTTTGGTTCCAAGGCTGCAATCAGGCCACGGGTAATTTGACCCTATAGGGTGAATGGCAGGATGAAGTGGGGGCTGTGAATGGACACCTTCTCATCTCTGACCCACCTCCTGAAAACGTTTAGCTCCTCAGCCTTGGAAACTCTTTAAGCACAAAGGGCTCATTTCCTGTGGCCGGGAAGGACAGGCAGAGTTCCTGATGACAGCTCATCTCCCTCATTACGGCGCTCGTAAAAGTAATTCAAGGAGCCTGACTTATGGTTCCA
>NW_022111357.1:11183686-11184801 GCF_000313985.2 Echinops telfairi
CGGAGGGCAGCTTTAGAAGTCCAAAGCCAGTGAGAAATCCTGGACCGATTCTATACGCGTCGGTTGTCTGTCCCTTGATAAGCTCCGGGGACAATAACAGAATGCTGTCGGGTTATCCAATAAGCAGGGTACACAGTGAGGGCACGTGGGCTTCCTTCTTAAACTATACTCACGCGAAACTGTTCACCGCAGATTAGTAAAGCAGCACACGTAGGTCCTTCCTTATTGGGGAATCCACCTCTGAACAGAAATGACAATAGCTTATCATTATGGAAGCTTTAGCTCTGGGCCAGAGCCTGGGCTAAAGGCTTTCTAGACATTCAGTCACTCCATTCTCCCAACACTCCTGTCCTGTGTTGCAAATGCAGACACCAAACCCTCACAGTGTAGGAAGGAATTGGATTTAGTCAGCCCCAAAAGGTGAAATGTACACATTTTCAAGATTGCCCTTAATAATATCTTAAACTTGGAGTATACATTTCTGTCTCGTAATTTGCATACACACTACACGCAGCGCTTCAGGAAAGGAAGGAGCAGATGTCTTGTGCCTTTATGATAACCATCAAGTCCCTAGAGTTTACAATGGACGGGCAAAGACTCTAGAGTGGCCTAGTTGCCTGCAGGGGTGACTGTCTGCTCTTTTCATTTTTAGCCTCTGTGACCCTAGCTTAGCACATGTCACATGTCATGAGATATATGCTGTAGGATTAAGAGATAAGTTACATTTTAAGAGGAAAGGATGTTCTATTAGGGCGAGGATTCTAAGTCCCAGGCTTCAATCAACAAATCTGGTGCAATGAGACTCTGTGAAATTAGTTTAGAAAGCAGGTAAACTTGGATTTGAACCTCAAATCTATTTATACTATTACACTAGCTGTGTAACCTGGGTAATTTGCTTATCTTCCCAAAGCTTTGGTTCCTGAATCAATAAAGTGATCATAGCAATACCTATCACATTAAGAAAGCTCAAAGGAAACTATCAAGGGCTCATGCGGGAGGTGGGGAGCGGGGAGGGAGGGGAAAAATGAGAACCTAACGTCGGGGGTTTAAATGGAGAGAAAATGTTTTGAGAAACGATGTACAAATGCGCTTTACACAATTGATGTGTGTATGGA
>NW_022111357.1:11188068-11195362 GCF_000313985.2 Echinops telfairi
AAACAAGCTAAAAAATAATAATAAAGTTAACCTAGAACTTCTAGGTTCTTTCCCTGTTATTGTTCTTGTCCTCACTTTTTTCTCTCATCAGCCTTTCTGGACCTTCCTTCCCCCTGTTCTTTGTCACCCATGTCTTCCCAAGTAAGGTTTTGTCACACACAAAGGTCTAACGTGTGGCAGTGGAGGCAGAGGCCGTAGCTCCAGGGTAGAGGGCCCTAAAAACTAGGCATGCTGCTTGCCAAGGGTGAGCTAGAGGCAGCAGCATCGAAGGACAGTTCTAAACCATACAAGAAGAGCAACACTAGCGCCGTGGCCAGGAAAGCAGTGCTGAATGTCCATCAGTGAAGGTCACGCCAGTGAGACCTTGAGAAATCAGTAGTCAGATCAAAAGCTGGAAGGATCTGGAGCAAGAGAGGATTTGGACTGTAATAAGGGCCAGGGCTAGCAGTTCAGAACTGAGGCCACTACTGCGTGTTGCTGCCTTCATCTGTACAGAGTATTTCCAGTGCCAGATTCTGCCTTCAGTTATCTACCCCTTACTCCCATTCTTTTCTCTTGCTCCCAATTGCCATCCAGGATCCACTTTTCTTTGGCTTCTTTTACTGAAGTGTTAGCTGCTAGAATAGCGAAAACCACGTTCTGCTGCCTCATCCACCTCTAGAACTATAAATAGTTCATTTCTAGCTCCTAATCCACCAACTAAGTAGGCAGCCTATTTTTACCTCCTGATCATTTGGAAACAGATCAAGGATGAGCCCTGAAATAGAAAGGTGAACCCCACACCGAACACTCACCTGATGTTTGAATCAAATAAAGGTCTTCTGGCTGTGCTTCAACCTAATAAATAAACCAAAAAATGGATTGTGGTGAGTTTGGGGCAAATGCCCTATTCTCAACGATACTCATAGTACAGATTAAGCCATTTAGAGAAAGTGACACTGGAGAGGTGTACCTAACGTGAAAGGCACTGACAATTTTGTAAGGGCTAGAGCAGCGGTTCTCAACCTGTGGGTCACGACTCCTTTGGGGGTTGAACAACCCTTTCACAGGAGTGGCCCAAATCATAGCAGTAGCAAAATTACAGTTATGAAGTAGCAACAAAAATAATTTTATGGTTGGGGGTCACCGCAGCATGAGGAACTGTATTCAAGGGTCGCGACATTAGGAAGGTTGAGAACCACTGGGCTAGAGGATCTTGGGTGGTACTTAAGCAATATTCTCAATCAACATATTTACCAGGCATCTGCTTGAGTGGGGGCTTTGGCGGAGACAGGAAAATGAGAGAGATGGTATTGTACAGGGCATAAAAGGGAGTTCAGTGCTGCTGGTTGCTTGCTATGTGATTTGTGCATGTTGGTTGACTTAAATTGTAATTTTTTGTAATAATACCATTTACCTCATCTAAATGAGACTACAAATGTATAGCTGTAACTCAGTAAGTGTTCAGTGTGCTAAATCCAACAAAAACCAAATTCACTGCTGTTAAGCCGGTTCCAACCCATGGCGACCCTATAATGCAGCTGTGGGTTGCTAAAACTATAACTTTATGGGAGTAGAAAGCTTCATCTTTCTCCGGCAGAACAGCTGGTGGTTTCGAACTGCTGACCTTGCAGTTAGCACCCCAAAACATAACCAGTACTCCCTCATCTGCTAAATAGGTGACTATAATTATAATTATGAGCTATAATGATGCGAGATGCCCTTTTTAAAAAAAATATAGTGAATTTTGTTTCATAAAGAAAAGGAATTTCTAGACAGGAAAAGTAACATTTATAAAACACAAGGCCAGAATATGGAAGAAAATTTCAAGGTGCAGTCAATGAAATTGACCAGTCTGGCAAGAAGAGAAGATTTAACTAGAGAATAAGGCTGGGGAAAGGCATTCGAGAGCCCTGAACACTAGTACTCTGTAGTGTCCCTCCTTTGTTTATACATTGGAATAGGATGTGTGAATTGTGTATGAATGTGTGTGTGCCTTAGCTATCCATGTTGTAACTTCTTAAATGTGGCCATAATATTAGCAATGGGACGAGGAAAATGGCATATGCCACATTTAGCAGAATGAAATGAACTAGATTATAAAATTGTTAATGGATGCGACGTACTAAGATTTTTTACTACAGTCCCCATTTTGTACAAAAAGAATATTCCACATATTGTACAACCAAGGAAATAAATCCGTGAACATAATTGTTTCAACAATCCATGTAAAATTCTCTTGGTCTCCCACAACAAAACATTGGCTTTCACCAATTTGCTTTTAACAGCTCCTACATCAGTTTTGATGCTTGCTTTGTAATAAATGCTATAATTATAAATGAACAAATGAAACTATGGCAGAAAGGAAAAATTAACGATCAGAAAACAAATATTATAAATAAATTACTGTATTTTATTTTTAGATAGGTCTTTCCTCTCTAACATGCTACGATTAGTTGCTCTTACAAATTCTTCACTGATATCTTTACAATGAAGCTGCCAAATAGCATCCACTTCCATATATCATGAGGATAATGAATCGAGTATTTTGGGAATCACTGCTGTAAGCTGAGGGTTTGGGGTGTCTTAGGGAAGAAAATGAGTGCTCCTCTGGGCAATCTGGAATCATGAAAGTTAGGCATCTGCATAAAGCAGTTTGAACACTGTGCAGTGCACATTGGTTTTTATCTTCTACGGAGGAATCCAGGGTGCCTACTTGAATATAGTTGTCTTTCCTGAATCTGCAAACGTAGTTCTCAGGTGAGAGTGAAGTTGCCCTTCTTCTCCATCAAGGCCTCCATTGGGTGAACCTGCACTACTTTCTTTCTTGGGTGCCTTCATGCATTCTTCATCAGACATATCCACATTTCTCAGGAAGAAAACCTATTTGAAAGGAGCTCACATTTCACCCTTCTTTTCATGCAAGATGCAAGTGTGTCAATAATGGTGCAGTATGTGGTTACGTGAAATTGCCCTCTGGCACTAGATGCTTCTGGAACACTTCTATTGTTTCCTTGTTTCTAATGCTTCTATGATGGTGGACTGCTTGATAATCAGTTTATGGCAGTACTTATTTTGTTTCCAAATTTTTCAAAATCTTCCCTTAAGTTATGCCACTATCCTGTTAATGACTGGTAGGGATGGGTGTATGTCTTTAAATTTACTTCTGAATCTTGGAGAGCTTGACTCCTCCCATGAAAATGCTGTGATATGTTATTCCCCAACATAAGCACGTACTCCACCGTTTGCATTTTGTTGGCGATGTTTCCAGCTTTTCTTTGTTAGCTCCTTATTGTGCCTGGGTGTTAGCAATGCTTTCTGAGGCTTCTAGAATCTGAATTTATGATTCCTGGGTTGCGCGCATTGCTGTAGCATGCACTTCCCAACACATCTGAGAAAGGCATTTTAATAACCAATGCCTAAATATGCTTTTTTTGCTGTAGGGGAAAAAACAGTAGGGTAAAAAATCCATTGTGTGATAGTTTTCTGTGCTTCATCTTACAAAATTAAGTGAATACAGTTAATGTTCATACACATAGTATGAAAATGGCATATTGATTACATTCTAAAATTAATTGTATGCCTCTATAATGCCTTGACATACTGACAGCATTGTCATAGGACTGGGCTCTGCACTTAGGACTTGATTTGCAGCTTCTTTACTGGTATGACTTATTAAGCGAGTAAATGTGATGAATCACTTAATAGGTTGTCTACCTGGGTGTTAGTCTGGGTACTTTAGAGAAACAAATCCACAGAAACTCTTGTATAAGAGATAGTTTTATATAAAGGTTAAGTGCACATCAAGAAAACATCCCAACCCAGTGCTGCCCAAGCCCAAAAGTCCAACATTAACCCATATGTCCGACACCAATCCACAAAGTCCTCCTCCATCTCACAAAACACACTCAATGACGCCAACTGTAGGAAGAAAGCCAAATCAGTGAACGTGTAAGCATCTCAGCACTAGCAGGGGTCTCCACACGGCTGCTCCAGTACCCAGGGCTGCATCGGTGTAGGTCCATGTGTCTTCAACTCAGGGATGTCTTGCAGGAAGTGAGCCTTGCCAGCTTAAACAGGGAACCGGCTAAGGCAGCTGCACCCTGGTCCAACCATCACAAAGCAAGAGACCCGAGAACTAGAAAGGCAAGGTTCACAGCCATTTATCCCTCTGCCCTTCAATTAACCCCACATGTGTTTATCAGCCAGGTTGGCACAATAAACTTTAACTGTCTCAATCTGTTAGTAGAGATCAAGATTAGAATCTACAGACAAACTGGACTATGGAGCTATATTTATTTCACTGAAAATAGCGGATCAAACTTTACCATTTATTAAGATTTTTACTTCTTCACAAGCTGATTTAGTCATACGTGATGGGGTGTCCTTTCCTTTGAGAGGAGGCCAGATAAAAATGGATCAAACTGAGCAACAAGTTCAAGTAAGCCCAGTTTCCATTTTGTGGGGACCCAAACATTTCATTTCTTCTTCAAAAAGATAGTCCATGTTCAGCAACTGTTATAATGACAGCAATAATATGTTGCGAGACAACTTTCCACTACTGATCCTCTTCATTAATTTATGTTTCCAGTTCATGACTTAAGCCAAAACCGTGATTTCAGTTTAAATATGACAGCATACAGCCTCTGTGAACGTGACTGTTTTCACGTTTGCTCATCATAGTCTAGTTGTTGCAAGCACTAAGCCCACTGCAATGAATAGAAAAGTAATTTAAGGCTGAATAGTTTGCAAACAAAATAATATACAGAGCTGACTGACAGAATACAGCAGCCCCTCACTCTTGTAATTCTCACCTCTAACTTTGTACCCTAGAAATACATTCTGGCTGCATAACCTTGTTTTCAAATCATCCAGGAATTGCCTACATGGATTTTCAAATTGCCTTCATGGTTCATGGATCCAACAGTTTATATCATTAGAAGAAAAATTACTCCACAATAGCAGAGTCTGTGCTTCTGTTATGTAAGGGTTTCGTGTCGTTGTTGTTAGGTCCATCCAGTTAGCTCTGACCGATAGCGACACTGCACAACAGAACAAAACACTGCCCGTGGCTGCGCCACCTGCACCATCCTCACAATTGCTCCTGTTCCTGAGCCCATTCCTGCAGCCACAGTGTCACTTCATCTCCTTGAGGGCTTCCTCTCCTTCGCTGCCCCTTTACTTCACCACACATGGTGGCCTTCTCCAGGGACTGATCTCTCCTGACAGCATGTCCAAAGTACGTAAGATAAAGGCTCACCATCCTTGCCTCCAAGGAGTGTGCTGGCCGTACTTCTTCCACGAAGTTTGCCATTTTAGCAGTCTATGGTACTTTCAATAGCCTTGTCCAGCACCAAAGTTCAAATACCTCAATTCTTCGGTCTTCCCTATACAATGTCCAAGTTTCACATGCATATGAGGCAATGGGCAATACCATGGCTGGGGTCAGGCACACCTTACGTCCTCAGAGTAACACCCTTGCTCTTCAATGCTCTAAAGAAGTCTTGTGAAGCAGATTTGCCCGATGCAGCTCGTCTTTTGATCTCGTGGCAGCTGCTGCCATGAGCATTGATTGTGGATCCGAGCCAGACAAAACGCTTGACAACTTCAACCTTCTTTCCATGTATCATGTTACCTGTTGGTCCAGGAGTCTGACCTTCTTGACATGGAGTCGTAATCCATGCTGAAGGCTGCAATCCTTGATCCTCACCAACAAGTGCTTCAAATCCTCCTCATTGTTAGCAAGCAAAGCGTGTCACCACGCATCGCAGGTTGTTCATAAGCCTTCCTCCAAGCCTGATGCCACATTCTCCCCCATGTGATCCAGCTTCTCTGAGGATTTGCTCAGCAGATAGAGTGAATAAGTATGGGGAGAGGACACAACCCTGTCGCATAGTTTTCCCCGAGCTTAAACCATGCAGTATGTATACAGACTACAAGTTCAGATTCCAAAATGCTTTCACTTTCTATAGTATTATTATTACTAAGGCATAGAATGGAGGAAGAATACGAAACAATTTCTGTTATAACCGTATCACCACTAGTGATTTTGCACAATTTCCTTCAACTAAACTTGAGTGTTTCACAGCCGTCTCGTCCTGTTTGTTGTGTTTTCAGAGGAAGTTAATTTTGGAATTGTCTCTAGGAATTGACAAATCCTTTTCCTCTTATTTTCTGGGGGCTTACTTTTTTTCTGGCTTAGTTGTTGCTGCCTCATTTTGCCTGGGTATAAAATTATGTCAATTTTAAAAATTGGTTCTATCATCGCAACAACATTTGAGCAATTAAAAAGAAATGGAATATATTTAAAAAGTGAAATGTGTAAAATTTACATTTGAATATGGACATTAACAGAAAATTTCACATTTGAAAATCAGTGTAAAATTTTATTTGGAAGATGTAATTTTCTTCAGGTGTGAGACAGTCCCAAGAAATCTTACCTACTGCTCACTTACCAACTCTCTTGTGAGCCAGCCTTTCGTGTTCATGACAATAGTGAAAATATCCATCCAGCTATTTTGCGCATTCATAGGGTGGCAGACATGGCGGCAATGGCTGGCAAGTGCTCCCTTCCTCTAGGAGGAGGTCTCCATGCAGCCTCGGGGAAGCTGGCCACCGTGTCCCGTGCCCTCTGCTCCAGCCTCCCTGAGCACATCCAGTACCCCTGTGGGGTGGCTCTGCTGCGTCTGTGGCCTTCAGACTCAGCACAGAGTTAACCAGCACCCAGACCCAGCTTCTGTGTCCCGAGACCCGGCCGCTCAAAACTGCTGAGAGGGGGAAAATGATGAAAGGAATTGGCATCAGAGAAGGTATTTAAAAGAAATACTCACACACAAAAATAAGTGAAAGAAATGCTCACAAGCTTACTGACATCCCCAAGTGAAGCTTCCCCCTCAGTGGTCTAGGCCGGGTGTGATGCCCAGATGGTAGAGCCCTGAGCCTCCCAGATTTGCCAGGTCTGCACAACAGAGCCGACACCCAGATCGTGAACCTGGGCTTAGGTCCCAGTGGATCTGTGGCTCTGCAAGGGGAACTCTGACCAGCATAGGAGGGGGACGACATTGGTTTTCCATGGACCCAGCTTTACTCAGCATAGTCTCCTCCAGAGTGGTGTGATCCATAATTGACTCATCATGATGAGCACATCCATAAATCATAGCTGTCATTATCTCTGAGATCGTGTGGTCTGAATTTTAAAAGTCCACCAAATGGATGGTCTGAGAACAGAAAAGACAAAACAAAAACCAAACAACTACGTATTACATCATGCTGATTTCCACCTAATGATCTAGTCTTTGAAACCTCCTCACCATGT
>NW_022111357.1:11197114-11211495 GCF_000313985.2 Echinops telfairi
CTAGTCGATAAGTCTGGTACTAGTCCATAAATCCCTCTTCAGACTCACACAGCCACACGCAATGATGCAGAATGCAGGAAGATCACAGGCCGGTGGGTGCAGAGTCTTGTGGATTTACTGGCTGTGGACACATCTCCAGGGCTCCAGATGCCATCAGTGTGCTTCAAAGTGGCTCACCAACAGGAAGGTGAAGCAGAGAGAGGGCCTCTCATAGGTCTCAGCAAGTCTCCTTGGCTTGTCAAAAGGAAGACTAAGGCGGAGAGAGAGAGGAAGTTCCCAGAATCCTCATAGGAAAGCCACAGCCACAAGGAGGCATCATCAGACTGTGGCCTGATTGACAGGCTAGACTCCACCCCTACACGTATTTATCACGTTAACATGAAATCATGTAACTACCACAGGACACATTCACATTCTGTCCTCTGATGCTGCATCTTCACACGTCACTGGACTGTATGCTGATACCCAATGGGCAAGAGCAAGGTAAAGAGCATGATACAACATCGGGGTCATGCTCCATGTGAAGAGTGTTGGGTTGACTCCAGACAAGCCAGGACAGGAGCCTCCATGAGGCCTCGTGTCCCTGGCACATCCTAATGTGGTCAGTGAAAGAAAACTTAGGTCATCTCAGGTTATGCCTGATTGGTCTGAAATGAACAGGAAATATAATTGCTATTTTATACAAAATGTTCATTTTATTTCTTTGTGGAATTGTTCAACTCTTTATATTCAGAGATCTGTGCATAATTGATAAAACAATCACCCTACTTCTCAACAAGCAAGGACATTTGGGGAGTCATAGCATTATCAATCAATTTCTTTTAAAAAAAAGTTAGTCTGAAGGGATGTGGAAAATAAAATATATTTACAGAATTTTTATTACCTACCTCTTCAGTTACTTCCTTCAGGAATTAACTCAATTTTCTTACACGAAGATCCATAAATATTCTGATAAAAAATAAATGTAATATTCTGGTAAACAACCTTTGTTGCTTTCTTGGAAGACAAATTTAGACCCTCACTCTTTGTTGCAAAGTAAACATTTGTGTACAATAGATAAATATTAAATTTTGCATCATTTTAATGTGTCTGATAGATTTACTAGCATATATTGAGAAATATCAAGCAATATGTCCCACACCAAAGACAATAAAAACAAAATTTACTTGATACATCAATGAACATTTTTGTTAAATATTAATATTTCCATTATTGTATATGTTTGCTATGCTAGTATTACACTAAATTATAGCCCACATTAGTATTCTATTAAATGCATGCTATTTACAGGGTCCCCACATGGATTAACCTCGGGTGAATCCTCTCTGCCTGTTGGCCAAGGATGGGAACACCTTTGCTATCAGACAGAGGGCACTGGAAAGCGGACTAATGCAGAGGTAGTCAGGTTAACATGTAGCACCTCATCATTTGTTCTCCCTTTTGACCCATTTTAAATCTGTTCTAGTTTTTGTTTTCTGCTTTCTTTTTGTTGAGGCTTTTCTCTGGTTTGGTTTGTTGTTGTGGCTTCTTTTCTTTGTTGTTTTGTTTTTATATGTTTTTCTTTATATGAAATCCAGAATAGGTAAACCTGTAGACAGAAACTGGGTTAATTGTTTATTGGGGTTATGGCAGAATTGAGGGGAAGTGGGGAGCCAATGATAATGAGTACAAGAGAGAAGAAAATGTTCTAAAATTGATTATACAACTCTTTAATATGATTGAAGTATTGAATTGTGTGATATGTGAATCATATGTCAATAAAACTGTCAATAAAAAATGTCAATGACATTTTTTAATACATGCTACATTACATTCATGTACATGGCAAACATATTTTAAGTTAAAGTTATAAATAGTACTTTCAAGACTGAGGACATAGCTCTATGTAAATGCCATATAGTTATAAAATTACGTGACTGAGTTAATTGCAATGATCAATTATTCAAGTTCCCTCACTTTTTTGTGCCATCTGAAGCTAGAGTTCCCACTGGTTGTTTACCAAGATGGGAGCAAGAAGCTACCCTTGTGTTTGTGTCATGGCAAAGAGCACTGCTGGCCCTCCTAACTGGAGCTGCTGGACCAGCAGGCATGATGGACAAAGTGGATCAGAGACCTGGGACCTATTAATATCACCTGACCGTACCTAGTAACTGCATATGTTGAATCCAGCTACGTATTAGGTGAATGTAGCAAGAGTTGGACTCAGCAACCTGGCCTTGTTGTTATCAGGTGCCGTTGAGTCCGTTCTGACCCACAGTGACCCTGTGCACAACAGAACAAAACACTGCCCAGTCCTGGCCCGTCCTCACGATTGTTCCTGTACTGGACCCCATTGTTGCAGCCACTGTACCTTGAGGGCCTTCCTCTCTTGCTGCCTCTCTATTTTACCACGCATGGTGTCCTTCTCAAGGGACTGATCTCTCCTGATAACATGTCCAAAGTACGTGAGATGAAGGCTCCCCATTCTTGCCTCTAAGGAGCGAATATTCTGGCCACACCTTTTCCGAGACAGATCAGTTTGACCTTTGAGCAGTCTGTGGTGCTTCCGATATTCTTTGCCATCACTACAGTTCAAACACATAGATTCATCTTCAGTCGTCCTTATTCATTGTCCAACTTTCACACGCATACCAGACAATCGAAAACACCATGGCTTACCTGAAGCTACAGCTCAGGGAAAGAGGCACACCTGGTCAGAGCACACAAGAGCAAACGAAGAGAGAAGGAGAGATAGTGGAACACACCTGTCCCACCAAACCCCAAGGACGATATTCCTGCTCAGAGCA
The DNA here is from genome assembly GCF_000313985.2 of Echinops telfairi. Lineage (NCBI taxonomy): Eukaryota > Metazoa > Chordata > Mammalia > Afrosoricida > Tenrecidae > Echinops > Echinops telfairi. Next base: position 11,199,901 of record NW_022111357.1, read on the forward strand.
GCCAATGCACAGAGAGGACCATAGGACTGGCTCCACCACGAGACACAGATGCAATGTCCCTCACTGACCCATAGCACTACAGTGGATCAACGCTGGAGGCATAGTGTTTCACACTTGGGTGAAACACTAAGGGCATGCTACAGAGCAGCAAGGGAAGCAAAGCAATGAAGTCTGCAGGGAATACTATGTCACCAGTCTGAAATGCCAGTAGGGTCACCCAAAGTGAACAGGTTTCAAGCTCCGAAGATGAACTTGACTGCCCACTTCAGAGAAAGTAACCGCTGAAAACCTTAAACTCATCCCCACATCTTGTTTATTAGAAAGATTAGAGTGTACTCTCAAGAAACCCACCAAGAGAAGTGGATTTTAGTTTCACGGGGAAGGACTATAGGCAACAGATGTCAGTAAACATGTTGCAATGGTAAGGGCCTCATAGCTCAAACAACCTTGCACATGGATGCCCTCATGTCCCCGGTGAACTTCATATCCGGCTGCACATTCTCACATGCCGGAGCTGGTATCAGTTTCACACTGGCAGTGCCCTGCCAGTTTCCTTCCACTGTGAGGCTTACTTTGCTTTGTGTCCTGTCTGCTTGACATCTGCTTTGAACAACTGGTGCTGTTTTGTTGATGCCCTAAGCACGTGTTTACCTGGTTTATTGGGTAGAGAAATGGTAAGATTAGAAGGGTTAGTGAAACCAAATTTTAGGAGGCATTGAATACCAAACTATGGAGGGGAGACTTTATCCTGTAGGTGAGGGTAAGTTTGAAGGGTATTAGAGAAATGTGAGATGCTGAAAGTAGTATTCATAGTATTTAATTTCTCAACAACAATGTGGAAAGTGAACTTCAGTAGGGAGATCATGGGCATTATTCCATCAGTTAGGAGGCCTGGGAGCATGATGGTTAAGTGCTCAGCTGCTAACTGAAAGGTCAGCAGTTCAATCCCTAACAGAAAGATAAGGCAGTCTGGTTACGTAAGAATACAGAGCCTTGGAAATCCTATGGGGGGCAATTCTACTCTGTTCAAAAGAACCCCAAGAAGTAAAAACCAACCAAAGGCAAGGAAACTGGGCCCCCAAGCAAGAAGGTTCCTAAAATGGCCAAAAGGGGTGAAAAAAACCTGGGAAACAATAAAAAAAAAATTGTCTAGATGTGAAGGGATACAGAATTCACTTACGGTGAGGACCATGAACATAAGAAGTGGTAGGTCCAATATTAAACGAATTTTGAAAACTCATTGCCATTGAATTAATTCTGACTCATAGTGAGCACATAGACTGTAATCTTTACAAGAACAGACTGTCACTTCTTTCTCTGGGGGAATGGCTGGTGGGTAAACCGAGCGCTCAACCACTGAGTCAGCAGAGCTCCTTTCAATAACATAAAAGGATAAGACACTGGGCTTTGTGATTGATTGAACATGGAGAACGGGGGTGAGGAAGCATCACATGAGTCAAAGACAGCCTTGACACTGAACAGAGTGACAGGAGTAACAGGAATAGGATAGACAGAAGGACAGCTGATTGGGGAAAGGAGACGAGAAGTGTTAGACATCTTGAGGTGACACTGAGACTTCTACATGGACATGTCCCATGAACATTTGAAATGCAGAGTGGCGAGTGTTTGGAAGAGAAATCTAGGCGTCTGATATCCAGATGGCGATCACCGGAGCCGTCAGATTGGCCAGGCTCACCATTGGTGACAGCATAGAAATAGAATTACAGAGGATTATGAACTAAAGCTTGGAGATTGCCCACCTTTAGGGAGATAGAGAGAAGAGATTCAGTCAGAATGGAAGAATATAAGCAATTATCAGAAAAGGAACAGAACCATTTAATTTATTCACCCAATAAGTACTTCCCGTCCACCACCATTTCCGGTGCAGCTGAGAGATGCAAGCCTGATTAGACATACTATTAGTCACAAGAGCGTAGAATCACAGAAGTCAAAAGAAGAAAGGATTTCAAGCTAGAGGAATTGGTCCACAGTATAAAACTACCCTTCTTTCAAGACAGACTTTCAAAGCTATGCCTAAGGTTTTCAGGGACTTCTTCTAAAGTAGACAACTGGGTCCTTTTTGTAATCTGTTCTTAGTCTGCATGCTGGGCTGAAACCTGTTCAATTCGGATGACCCTACTGGCATTTGAAAATCCAATGACATAGCTTCTAGCATCACAGCAGCACACATGCCACCACAGTATGACAAACTGGTGAACAAGTCTGTCTATCTGTACAGCCAGAGAGCTTTTTTGAGCAAGAATGGCGAGACTTCTTACATATTTTGAACATGTCGTCCAAAGAGACTAGTCCCTAGAGGTGGACATCATGCTTGGGGCAGTGTACGAGAGGAAGACCCTCAAAGAGATGGAGTGACGGTGGCTGCAACAATGGGCTCAGGTGTAGTTGTGAGGAGAGTGCAGGACCATGCAATGTTTCGTTCTGTTGTGCATAGGATCACTATGGGTCGGAACCAACTCGATGGTGCCTTAGAACAACATAACCCCACCCAGAGAGTGGAAGCAAGCAGGCATTGTGCATCCTTAGGAAACAAAGGTCATGAGAGACTTTTTGAAAGTGGTTGTCTCAATTTAGTGTGTGTGTGTGTGTGTGTGTGTGTGTGTGTGGTGGGAATTGTGCAGATATTAAAAGTCAGATTGGAAAGTGCAGTGAGATGCTGAGATTAAATGGAGACAGTTCACTGGACCTTCCTCGCTGTACCGCCCAGTGCACCTGTGCGTGCAAGTGTGAGTGTAGGGGAGTGTGTGTATGTGTGAGATACTGTGTGCATGTAGGCCTGGCTCTACTTCAGATGGTAGGGGCTTGTGGGGCCTCCTGGGGGGTGGCTGGCAGGACTCATCCAGTCTACCTGCTCTGGGCCACCCTCTCGGTCAGGGTTGTCTCAGGACTGTGGCCTGCCCCCCACCCCCCAGCACCCACCCTCAGGTCATGGCTTGCTGGCCCGGCCTCGACTCAGGGAAGGCTTGCACTCAGTGCTCATGGGGGGTGGGGGGGTCAGGTGAGCCTGGCCCAAGCCTCAGCACTGTCCAAGGCGCCGCATATCGCAGCAGCAGCCTCTAGAATTGCCTTCTCTGGGTTTCGGGACTGTGGTGCCCATGCCACATTGGTTGTCAGGCACAAGCAGGTGTCCCTGCCACCTGGGTCCCCACACACTGCTCAGAGGACCCTGACCTCCTGCACATGTAGACCCAGTGGCAGGAACAGCAGGCAGGTTTATAGGCATCCGCTGGTCACTCTCTCCGCTGCTCAAAAACAAGGGTGTAGTTTTTTGATGAAAGGAAATAAAGAACCCGATACACGATTTTTAAACAAGAAAAGGAGACAGCATGTAGCTCTCCTTTTGTCGTTCAGCAAAGAGAAATAGGACAGGCGTTAGGCGGGGAAGCCGAGTGAAGCAAAAGACGTTCTCTTCCCTATCTGCTTCGTTATTTAGCTGCCTCAAAGTCGTGCTTTCTTTCTTTCATCTCCTGTAGCAGCTCAACATTGCAGCTCTAAAAGTACTTTGATAATTACCTAGATGTGCCATAGAACAATAGGAATGGTTACCGTTTACTAAGCATTTACTGCAATACGTGCTAGGCGTGTTAGGCTAAGTGCTTCGGATGCATTCTATGCATTATACCATTTAACCCCCACAATGCAATATTGCAACCACCAACCTCGAGGAAGCCTGAAGCTAAATGGCTAATGAGTAGCAGAGATGGAATTTGGACCCAGCTTGTAATCTCCCAAACTCCAAACCAACCCAGTTGCCATTGAGTGGATTTTGACGGATGGCAACCCCAAGTAAACTGGGAGAACTTCACTCCTTTGAAGTCTTAGGGATGTGGCCTTTCAGAAGCAGAGCTCCAGGCTGTCTTCCTCAGCACCTCTGGGTGGATTTGAACCATCAACCTCTTGGTTAGTAGTCTAGCACTTACTCATCTGGATTACCCTGGGTCTCTGCTTTTACTCTAAATCTCGTCCAAAGGACCATGTTCTACAATGGAGCCGGCTTTCTGAGCATGTAACCAGTGCAGTCTCCCAGGGTACTGTGCTTAGAAGGGCTGCCATGCTTGCCTTAGTGCCCTGCTGTTGCCCTTGAGAAACTCAGAACTCTACACAGAGTGCCTGCATTCTCATTCTGCACACAGCCCCACAGATGATACAGCACCCCTTCACCAAGCTGTGGATAATCGCTTCTGAAGCTTGGGGAGCACTGGTGTCCCTTGTTTCCCCTGCATCCCTGCTGCGCATAGCACACAACCACATCCTCCTACCGTCCTCTCACTCGGGGCCATGATTCCGGTGATACGAAGCATCAGGGGGAGATATTTTGAACTCCACGTAAGCTCCCAGCCAGTGTGCAGAGAATCAAGAACGAAGAGGCACAGGATTCTTTTCCCAGAGTCCCTTGGAAAGTCCTCCGTTGCATTGTGAGGGCGTTCGTGGAGAGAAGTACAGTCCCTCCCGATGCTGCTGTCACTCAACTTCAGTGAGGGTGTTTCTGCTCCGACCGTAGTCTGTGAGACCGTTTGCTGGTGGGAACCTTCCAAGACCATGCTTCAACCTGCTGAGATGATTTAGGGTTTAACAGGTTGGGCACAACTTGTCTGTCCTAATCTGGTGCCCCTTTCATGGGCTGACATCCCTTTGCCACCCCCAGGCCACATACTCCCCAGCAGCTTGCAACCCTGTGGCCCCACTGACGGTAGCTGCGTCGAATGCTCGGCTTTTACTCGTGCCTTTGTCGCTCGCTCCGGTTCTCTGTCACCCACCTCCTGGCCTCTGTAGTCTCTCACTTTCCACTCCTCCTTGGAATGAACAACACCTTAAGGCTCTCTGATTTCTGGGTTGTTGCTCTCTCAAAAACAACTTTTACTCGCCCTTTCGCTCCTCTCAGGCCCGGTCTGTGATTAGTTGTTTGACCAAGTCCTGGCTCCACTCACCTCTAGCTGATCACTTGCCCAAGTCCTTTGCACTGCCTTTTCCCATGGTCTGTGTCCTCCTGTCCAGCATACTTGTTCTCGTGTTCCACTCCCATCAGGGGACCAAGTGAGCCTGCGGATGTGTGAGATAACGATCTGAAGAGAGCGCTCACTTAGCAGTACGTATGCTAAAACTGGAATGATACAGAGATGACCTTGGCCACTGTGCTAGGACTGCGTGCAAAACTGGGAAGAAATTTGGAGTACAACCTCTGATATACGTATGAAACTGTTTAGATAGCAAAGTGTTCGCCATAGTCTTCTATCTCTGCTTTTGGTACTGTTTCCATAAAGCCTGTAGCAGACATCTATTATTATGAAACAAATTACCCAATACATATCAGTTTACAACAGCAAATATCTCTATTATATAAACTTAATACAAGCATTAACTAGACTTACTTTTAATGAATGAATATCCTTCTGCTCCAATTGTCCTTTTGTATCTTAACATTCCTATTGTCATCCTTACCGGTACTGAAATTTTTAGGGACTCTGTCTTTTCCCATTTTCATATCCTCAGTCCTTAAAACCATTCCTTAAATAGTTAAGTGCTCTCTTAATGGTTGTTAAATACACTTTAGAAAAGCTGGTACACAGCAAGATGGATTAACACAGTGGCTGAGACCACGGGCTCAAACATGACAGCGATGTGAGGGTGGCCCGGGATCAGGGTGTTTCATTCTGTTGTACATAGGGTCTCTGTGAGTCAGAGCCAATTGGATGGCACCGAATGACAGCAACATATATATAGCAAGAAATCAAGCAACAGAGTGCACTGGGTAAGCCTGCTGCATGCATCTTTTTTATAGGTTGAGGAGAAAGGATGTCACTTTGAGGACTAAGGTATGTCTGCCCCAAACCATGGTGTTTTCAGTCCCCTCATATGCATGTGAAAGTTGGACCAACTAAGGAAGAGAAAAGAATTGATGCTTTCAAACGATGGTGTTGGCAAAGAACCTTGCACGCACCGTGGCCTGACTGAAGAATAACTAAGTCTGCCTTGGAAGAAGTACAGCCAGAGTGCTCCTCGGTCACACAGATGATGAGACTTGGTAACGTAGAGGGGAGGGGAAAAGAGGGTGACCTTCGGTGAGGTGGGTTGACTCCGTGGCTGAAACCGTGGGCTGCAACAAAACCACAGCTCTGGGGGTGGCAGTGTCTCCTGCTGTTGTGCGTGGGTCACTGCAGGCAGACCTGGCCCAGTGGCACCCAACAGCAACCGACATACTTGTTCCTCGTTAGGTAGTTCCTGGCATTCTGCCCTCTGATAACGATGTGTATACCCTGCTTCCGTCCCTCATCTAGAGGCTTAGGTGGCACTGCTGTGGGAGGTCAAAATGAAAGAAACCATCATTTATGTCATAGCCTACTTGACTTGCCAGCATGCCTTCTCCACAGAGGTCTTGAACTTGCCTCTGTCGGGAAGTCCCTGCCCACTGCAGCCCTGTTAGGACAGCATGCAGTCTCCAGTCTGCACAGTTCATTAACAAAGGTCAATACTGGATCACCATTCAAGTATTTTACTCTAAATGTGATGATGGCAGAATCTGTACCTGGCGTATTTACAGTTAATCAGCCAGACTAGTAACACCACCAAGTACTAGTAGATACGTAATAAATATTCAGTGAATGAATTCATGAAACCACATATTAATAAATATATTCGTCTGAGGTCTGGTCACTCATAATCTTTGGATGGAATTCATCATTTCGGATGGCCTGGATTGGTGGTTTTTTTAATCATTGACATTTCTTTTTCAGTTCTTTATCATGGCTAGCCTTTCTGAATTTCACCCCCTGCTTGTGAAGAGCTAGTGTACCTCTTTGTCTCTTGTTCTCCCTAACTAATGATACAGCCCTTCAGAGAATACTGATTGCATCTACCCAGAGTCTGGTGGTGGTTTGTTCTGGTGTGCAGAGTTGCTGTGAGTTGGAATCAACTCGATGGCACCTACAGCAAGAAACACCCAGCATACCAGTAAGTGTGTTTGAAACATTTGATGGAAAAGAATGATTTTCAAAAATGGCCAGGATCGTTAAGAAGCAGGGGAGTCCTGCTGGAGTAGTGGGTTCCATGTTGGGCAACTAACCAACCACTGATCCATGGGAGAAAGAGGAGGCTTTCTACTCTTGTAAATAGTTACAGTCTTGGAAACCCACAGTTCTGCCCTGTCCAATCCAGTTACTATGAATCAGAATTAACTTGTTGGCAGTGAATTTGTTTGTTTTTTAAGAAGCAAGTTTAAGATGGAAGCTAAGGTCTAAAATCTTCTGAGTCTGTTAAGACTGGTTAGCTTGTAAGTGTCAGCAATTCAATACAAATTAATCTTTCTACCAACCCGTGAATCAAAGGAATGAAGGAATTGCGTGAGTGAATAAATATAGTTGCCAGGGAAACACTTACTAACAGAAAAGAGAACCTCACGGGAATTCATATAGGTTCAAGGCAGCAATGTAACCTGATCATTCTCTGTTCTCTTTCTGACGGGAGAAGGAAGTGATGGGGGAACCATGGGTGCAGATAAACTTGACTTTCAATTTCTCCAGAGGCTTGAAGGGCAAGCTCTCCTTGTGGAAGTACTGAGTCGTTTTAAGCAAGTGATGACTGTTCTAAGACATGTCTCTCTATAAATGTAGAGCCTCTCCAAAACCATCCCTGAAATAGTATGAATTTAATTACCAGTAAATTCACAGATGTTTATTCAGCACTTTCTTAATGTTTTATTGCCTATAAAATAATAGGATTTTAAGATTGGAACAGGTTTAAAATAATTGTACCATAACTAGTGAATGTTCTTTTAAGTTTTGCTTTCATTTTTTTGAGCATGGATGATGTATGTTTCCAACTCATGGCAACCCTCTGTAGGGTTTTGAGACAGGAAGTAAACCTTTCCAGGAGCAGACAGCTCATCTTTTCTCATGGAGCAGCTAGTGAGCTTAACAACCAACTTTGCAGTTAGCAGCCCAGCGGCCAGCCCACAGTCCCACCAGGACTCCTTACGGTGATAGAAGCCTAGTTAAATATTCGATGCTTTTTTGAAAAATTCTATTTCTGTAAAAAATGGAAAGAAGAAGCATAACACAAGTATAACTTGTGCCATTTTTTTCTACTCCCGAGGAAAGCCTGTACTTGAGCTATAAAGCCACAGCTCATTATAGATGTTCCTCCTGTCTCGTTGCAATTGTAGGTGACACATTCAGCGTCTCTTTGCCATCTCACTCATGAACTCTGACCTTCATGTTCTTCTTCAAATCTTCACATCCTCTGTGTGCCAATGTTTTTATATGCAGTGGAACAGTTATAATATCTACCTCAAAGAATTGTAAAGTAAGATGAGTTAATACATGTAAAGCATTGCTTAGCCAATACTATTATGGTGTACCTTCAATTATTTTCCATGAGCTCCTAGCATCAATTCTGTTTGAAGGAAGAGAAGGTTATGTGTCATAGAGGTATAATAACTTACTTAAAGTTGTACCTCAGGTTTGGACTCAGATTAATTCATCCTTATCATTGATGTTTTCCATTCTATTTAGCAAGAGAGAGAAAATGAAAATTAGAGTAAGAGGGTTGAAACTGGCTTTTTGCGATAGAGTTTACTTTATTTTAAAAAATGCTAACACTAATACATATGAAAATGAAATAGCTTCCTCAAAGCCAAATGAATGTGAAAATGAATCATTGGGAAGAGCAGAAGAAAGGAAATGCCATAGAGGAGCAGGCCTGTAGTATATCTAGTCCAAAAATTCTGTTTCTTATCATCATAGCAAGAGATGATTAGAATGTACCATGGAGGTCATTGATATTATTTTTCAAAAAACTAAGAATTCTTTCCCTAACGTGTATATATCTATAATACATACATACCTCCCCCAAAAAACAGAAAAAAGCTCCGCTGCCTGGAGCTTTCGTTGTACACAATTTTCCCCGCTAGGCGAGCATCTGCAACTCACTCTGAGTTAGTGCACCCAGTGGTGTCGCCTTAGAAGGTTCTCTCTGGTCACGGTGAATTCTTTCTTAAAAGAAGTTTTTCTCGAACCTCATTTTTTGTGATGGCAGGTTTAAGAAAACAGTGTGGGGCTGTGAAGTTTTGTTTCCTGCTCAGGTAAAATGCTGCAGAAATTATTGTGATGTTGAACACAACTTACAAGGACGGTGTTATGGGAAAAACTTAAGTGTATGAGTGGTTTTCTCATTTCAAAAAATGAGAAAACACATATACACATATATATGTATGTATGCATTTTGAGCCCACATTTAATTATAAGCCCAATGTAAGAGCAAGTAATTCTTATGAAGTGGTCCTGTTGGATACTAACCCTCATGAACTGATCACTGAAGATATGGATGCTATAACTAAATATAGTGAATGTAATCAGGGGGTACCTGACTGGCAGAAAGAATAGTATCTGGAGTCTTGTCTTTACAAACAGCCATCTAAGTGAGCTAAGACTTCACAGAAGGAGCACACCAGCCTGTGTGATCTAAGGATTGTAAATAATAAAATTCAAGCTCAGAGAAGGGAATTGTATTAGAGCTTAAGTTCTGAGCACCTGGTATACAGAAAGCTATGGACGACATTGAAAGCCCAAAATCCATCTGCAGAGCCCCCAACTGGCTAGCCTCCATTGAATGCCCTCAGTCTGTTGACAAAAGATGTAAGTAGATCTTTTCCCTCAGAGAGTGAATTAGAAAGTAGACTACTTCAGATATAGCTAAAATTTAACATCTTACCATTTGTTTCCCCTTTGACTCATTTTTAGCCTGTCCTACTCACTACTATCAAGTTGATTGCCATCATAGTGACCCTGTAGGACAGGATAGAACTGCCCTGTGAGTTGCTGAGACCATAAGTTCTTACAGGAGTAGCAAACCCCATCTTTCTCCTGAGGAGCCTCTGGAGGTGTTGAGCTGCTGACCTTCCAATTGCATCAGGGCTATGATTTGAGTAAGAGTGTTACATCTCACTTTAATCTTTTTACAACTGATGGCTAATCAAAGATCCTATTATGGAGTCGATTACATTATGTTAGGTTAGGCCTTAACTGCCAAACCTCTGAGAAACCTAGCCCAGCCAGGTTGACACAAACCTAACTTATCACACCATATTTGTACTGTGGAACCCTCGCCAACCACTGACTTCTTAACCCAGCAGTAATATTTGTCTCCAGGTTTTTGCTGGCCACACCAAAAATAAATGAGATCAATTATAATACTCTGTCTTTGGTCTAAATGATGTGAGTCAGCAAATCCATCTCAACTATTAATTATCCTTTCGTATGTATTTATAAGAAAGAGCAAGAACACGTGCTAGTATGCATACTCACATATTTATTAAACATCTAGTATGAGCTCCCCGAATCAACTCTACATCAACCAGTAAGTGCCAGTCATCTCATAACCTTGTAAATTTGGTTTTAGGTATTAGATGGAAAAAAACAGACATCCAAATGACTTGTTCCAGTCTTTCTATTATACCATGCTACCTTCACAATGCCATGCTATCACAGCCAATCAAAAAAAGAAAGAAAGAAAACCTCAAATACAGCCTTGGATCATTCATCTTGTAATCATGTGCTGTTGGCCACAATAGGGATTATAAGACTCAGCTCACCACCATCGAGTCAATCCTGACTCACTGCAACCCTATAGAAAATGCCCCTGTGGGTTTCCAAGACTGTCAATCTTTATGGGAGTAAAGAGCTGATGGTTTAGAACTGCTGACCTTGTGGTTAGCAACCCAACAGTTAATCCACTACACCACCAGGGCTCCCCATTATAAGAAAGCGTTGGACAAATAATTACCTTTGTGCTCTGATTAGAAAACTAAATTTAATAAAGAAATGAAGAGAGTAATTGTTATCTACATAGGCCAATGTAAGTGAAAAAGGTTAATACATCTCTGATACCCCATCACTTGTCACTCAGAGACAGGCCTTTTCATTTGAAAGCCAAGTCCAATTATATATCATATTTGTAACTCTGTCTTTTGAATTTCTTTTTCATAAATAGCTTTCGCATTTGAGATTGCTACCATGGGATGATTTTTTTTCTAAGGTTATCTCTAGTTTATGCCATGCTTTTTAAGGCCTGTAACAAAGTCATATAATTTTATCGCCTTCATTAGCCATCTCCCTGATTTCATGGTGAGGCTACTTTAGGCGCCTGCTCTAGTTTTTCACTGCCTATGCCCTGTCTGAAGTCCTAGAGTATGCAAACAGTTAAGCACTCCACTACTGACAGATTGGAGGTTTGAATTCACCTACGCATGCTTTGGAAGAAAAGTCTGGCAATCTGTTTGCCTGAATAAATAGAGTGAGAGTAAATATTGTTTGTTGCTCTCAATCTCAGCAGAAAATCATTTAATCTTTCATTAAATAAATAATAATGCTGTTGGTAGGTGCTGTGTTAGACTGGTTTGACTAGAGAATCAAATCCAGTGACACTCACATATGTGTAAGAGAGAGATTTATATGTCAGGAAAACATCCCAGCCAGGTCCAACTCAAGTCCGTAAGTCTGATACTAGTCCATAGGCCCCTCTTCAGACTCACGCAGTCACATGCATGCAATGATGCAGAATGCTGGAAGATCACAGGCCGGG
>NW_022111357.1:11213625-11216970 GCF_000313985.2 Echinops telfairi
ACAACAGAACAAAACACTACTCAGTCCTGGGCCATCCTCACAATTGTTCCTATGTTTGAGCTCATTGTTGCAGCCACTGTGTCAATCTATCTCACTGAGGGCCTTCGTTTTTGCTGCCCCTCCACTTTACCAACCAAATTGTCCTTCTCCAGGGACTGATCTCTCCTGACAATATGTCCAGAGTATGCAAGATAAAGTCTCGCCATCCTTACCTCTAAGGAGCACTCTGGCCATACAAGACAGATTGGTTTGTCCTTTTAGCAGTTCATGGTGATTTCCAGTATTCTTTGCCAGAACTACAATTCAACTACATCGATTCTTCTTCAGTCTTCCCTATTCAATGTCCAACTCTCACATGTACAGGAGACTCTTGAAAACACCACGGCTTGGGTCAGGCGCACCTTAGTCCTCAAAGTAACCTCCTTTCTCTTCAACACTTGAAAAGAGATTTTGTGCAGCAGATTCACCCAGTGCCATGTGTTCTTTGGTCTCATGATCGCTGCTTCCGTGAGCGTTGATTGTGAATCCAAGCAAGACGAAATCCTTGACAACTTCAGTCTTTTCTCTGTTTTTCATGATGTTTCCTATTGGTACAGTTGTGAAGATTTTGATATTCTTTATATTGAATTGGAATAGATACTGAAGACTGCAATCCTTGATCTTCATTCATCAGCAAGGGCTTCAAGTCCTCCTCACTTTCTGCAAGTAAGGTTGTGTCCTCTGTACATCGCAGGTTGTTAATAAGCCCTCCTCCAATCCTGATGCTACATTCTTCATATAAGCCAGCAGTTCTCAACCTGTGGGTCACGACCCCTTTGGGGGTCGAACAACCCTTTCACAGGGGTTTCCCGATTCATCACAGTAGCAAAATTATAGTTATGAAGTAGCAACGAAAATGATTTTATGGTTGGGGGTTCACCACAACATGAGGAACTGTATTAAAGGGTTGTGCATTAGGAAGGTTGAGAACCACTGATAAGCCAACTTCTCTTGTTATTTACTCATCATACAGATTGAATAAGTGTGATGAGAGGATACAACTCTGATACACACCTTTCCTGATTTTAAACCACACAGTATTCATTCAACCATCTCTTTGTGTTTTTTTTCCTGTACAACCACCTCTCGACCCAATTATAGGTTCCATATGAGCAAAACATTCTAAAATTCCCATTCTTCTCAAAGCTATCCAGAGTTTGTTATTATCCATACAGTCAAATGCCTTTGGATAGTCAATAAACATCTCTCTGGTATTCCCTGCTTTCAACCAAGATTCATCTGACATCAGCAATGATATCCCTTGTGCCAAGTTCACTTCTGAATCCGGCTTGAACCTCTGACAGCTCCCTGTCAATGTACAGCTGCAACCATTGTTAGATGATCTTCAGCAAACTGTTACTTGCATATCATATTAATGATCTTGTTCTATAATTTGGGTATTCTATTGAGTCACCTTTCTTTGAAATGGGTACAAGTAGGAATCTCTTCTAGTCAGTTAGCCAAATAGTTGTCTTCCAAATTTCCTGGCATAGACCAGTAAGTGCTTCACCAGCTTGTTGAAACATTTCAATTGCTATTCCATCATTTCCTAAAGCCTTGTTGTTGGCTAATGTTTTCAGTGCAGCTTCGACTTCTTCCTTCAGCACCATTGGTTCTTGCTCATATGCTACTGGTGGATGTCAGCTAGTTCTTTTTTTGGGGGGGGGTGTTTATGTATATATTGGTGTATGTTTTCAATCTTCTCTTGTTGCTTCCAGAATCATCCAATATTTTGCCCATAGAAGCTTTGAATATTGCAAATTGAGGCGTGAATTTTTTCTTGATTTCTTTCGGCTTCAGACATGCTGGGTGTGTTCTTTCCTCTTGATTGTCTGACTCTGTGTCTTTGCCTCTTTCATTATAGCAATTCACTCTGTCTTCCTGCGCTGTCCTCTGAAATTTTCTGTTCGGCTCTTTGATTTTGTCTTTTCTTCCATTTGCTTTAGTTACTCTGTGATGACAAACAAGTTCCGGAGTCTCTTCTGACATTCACCTTGATCTCTTGTCTTTCCTGTCTTTTTAATGACCTTTTGCTTTCTTCATGAATGACGTTCTTGATGTCCTCCCACAGCTCATTAGTGTTCGGTGCAGCAAATCTGTTCTTGAGATGATCTCAAAATTCAGGTGTGATAGATTAAAGGTTGTATTGTGGCTCTAGTGGACACTAAAAATGTTTCTGCAGCTTCATCCTGAACTTACCTATGAGCAATGGGTGTTCCATAGTCAGCCAATGGCCTGGTATTTACCTGCTGATATTGAGCTTCTGCATTGTCCCTTCCCACAAATTAAGTCAACTTGCTTTCTGTGTATTCCACCAGAAGAGGTCCATGTGTAGAGCTACAATTTGTGTTGTTGAAAAAGATATTTGCTATGAATAAGTTGGTTTTGAAAAACTCTATCATGCGATCTCCAAGTTTCTTACACCAAGACCATATATTCCATTGACTGTTTCTTTGTTTCCAATGTTGCATTCCAATTTCTAATAATTATCAATGCATATGATTGCATGTTTAATCAATTTCAGACAGAAGATGTTGGGAGATCTCTTCAATTTTTCACCACTAGCTTTAGTGATTGATGCATAAATTTAAATAATAGTTGTATTGATTGGATTTTCTTGCATGTAGATAGATATAATCACAGACAGCATCGTACTTCAAGATAGGTCTTGAAATGTCCTTTTTGACCATAAATTCAATGCCATTGCTCTTGGTTATGTCATTCCCAACAAAAGCCATATTATTTCTGATTCAAAATAGCCAGTACCAGTCCATTTCAGCTCGTTCACACCTAGGATATCTAACTTTATGTGTTCCATTTCATTTCTGATGACTTCCAATTTTCCTAGATACATACTTCATTCATTCCAAATTCCGAATGGTGGTAGACTTTTGCAGCTGTTTCATCTCGTTTTGAGCCATGCCTATTAGCAAGTGAAGGTCCCAGAGGCTCCCATAGACTTTACTCCATTCATCTCATCATGGTCAGCTTTACTTTGAGAAGGCAGCTCTTCCTCACTCATAGTTTGAGTGCTTCTGGCCTCAACTTCTGGCACTATCTCTTACAACATTCTGCTTCTATTCATTAGGCCATCAGTATCTGAAAATCTGCTATGCATTAGGTTTTCAGTGACTACTTTCTCTGAAGTGGACAATTGATTCTGTCTTTGTATTCCGTTCTTAGTCTGGAAGCTGGGCTGAACCCTGTTCACACTGGGTGACCCTGCTAGCATTGGAAATACCAGGACATGGCTTCCAGCATCACAGCAACACCCAAGTCACCACAGTATGACAAACTGACAGACAA
>NW_022111357.1:11219165-11229217 GCF_000313985.2 Echinops telfairi
CTCCAGTGCTGTCCCGTGCAGGGCCATGGGTCAGCTCGGGACGCCGCATCTCGCCGTGGGGGCAGCCACACAGTCCTTTCTGTACACTGGGCCCCCCAGCTGGGCCGTCGTCCTCTGAGTTTGGTGGGCCCAGTTGTGCTCCACACTTTTCCTCCTCCTTCCTTTTCCTCCTCCTTCCTTTGTCTCAGCTTCCCTCTGGGTGTGGTGTGGTAGGTCAGCTCCCTTCCCACACTGGACGATCTACTTCCATCCTCTGTGGTGCTCCCTTCCATGGTGGGGGTCGGGCCAAATCTGGCTAGGGCCGGCGCCTGGTCCAGTCTCTCCATGGATTCCTCCACGTTTTACATTGCTCCTCTGATTTGGTGTGTCCTGATGGGGTCTGTATGCCCGTACCAGTTCTGTGGAGACACAACCAACACTCCCCGCCGCCCCGGGGTGGGCCAGTGCCCTGTTCCCCTGTGCCACCAACCCAGCCTCTCCCCACCCTGTTTCTCCCTCCATCTGTGCCCCCTCCCCCTCTTCACATCCGACTCTCATGTACCTCCCCAGGCGTGGCCTGCCCCCCTCCAACCATCCACACCTTCACCCATCCACCGTGCGATAGGTGCCCACCCCTCCACTCCCGTTATGCTGATTGTACTTACCTCAGGGGACTCATCTAAAAGAAAAATGTTAACTCTGGGATTTCATATTTTAGATTAAGTAAATAAGTAAAATATTACTATGTTGAGTAGGAGATGGTTTCCATTAAATTTGATAAATAAAAGTTTCCTCGTGACTGTAAAATTTATCTCAAAAATGTAAACACAAACATTCGAAAGTTCTATGTCTTAAAAAGTGAATCGTACCACTGTCTCAGTTATAAAGATTGTATGTTGAAAGCAATAATAATATACATTATTTATAGTCATTATATTAAAAGATGTTATTACTATGAGTCTTCCTAATTAATGATTTAAAGATATTTCAGTGAAGCCTAACCCAATGCCAAGAGAATATAATGTTTACCGTGGCTTACCGGTCATTTACTTTTCCGAGAAGTCACAGGAAAATAACATTCTTTCCCTTTAGATCTTCCATTCTAAAGAAATGAATGTCCTGGGTAATGAAGTTTGCTCATTAGTGCAAAAATTGTTGAGCAATAGTTTCTGCATGCTTGCAAATTGTTTTGGAGTAGGAATCAGAAGTTTCTAGGTAAAGAATGGCCTGTTCATCATCTGGCAGTAAGCAAAACAACCCCTCCATAGTTGACGTGGGCTTTATCATGCTTCCTGGGCAACCTTGAATAACGTGCAGCCTCTTGGCAAGAAGGTATTTGTCCTTGTCTCTTACTAAGTATTATGAGGCCTGTTTTTGTTATATTGTCTGCTATTTTTTGTGAAGAACAGTTCTAAAGTGGTGTGCAAATATAATGAGAGTGATTCATTCCTCCTCTTGCCAGTTCCAGTCCTATCAATGGAAACAGCACTAAAGGGGACATCAGCTGACACAAGCTTCCAGGAAGTTTTTATTTGCATAGCCCTTGATCCCTCAAGGCTTCTTAGTCGCTCATTGACTCAACAGACTTAGTACAACAAAATTGGATCAAGCAGATGAGTGAATAAGTGTCTGGATAGCAGCCCTGGAACCCAGCTGACCTGCTCATGGGCAAAGCTGCGTTTCCCTGCCCTCTCTACACACACACACACGGCCTGTGAGGGCAAACCCGATTAGATGCCCTCCTCGACTATTTTACAGGATTGGCCTTTTCAGCTTTAAGAAGCAGCATGACCTGTTCCATTCAGCTGCTGTTCTCAGTTCATGCTTTAACTCTGTCTCTGCAGTTCCCATAGAGCGAGACTCTGGGCTTCTCCTGCACATGCTCCCTGAGCGAGTCATTCACAAAGACAATCTGCTCTCTAAGGAAAAGCAGCAGAATCAGACCAGTCGGGAGAGAAGACTAAGGCACATTAAAAATGACAACCACACAGGAATCCCAGGGAGCCCGCAGTGCACTGGTATGTTTTTCCCGGAAATTCCAGCTCATGCCAGGCATTTATTTCCCTCTGTAAAGGAGTAGGGGCAGCTTTGCCTCTCTTCAGCAGCAGAGGCACAACACAGAACAGCCAAACAGACAACAAACCAGCCGTCCAGGGAAAACACATGGTACCCTTATAACAATCACTGTTCCTTTGAATATTCTTTCAAAGCATTTTTATTTCATTTGATATGAGAAATAAGATGATGCCATAGGATAGTTTAAAACAAGGGTGATTTGGTAGAAAGCAATCACATTTTAAGAATGACAGTCTGTTGATTTTCAGCAATCAGTTCAGTTAAACAAGTATGCATATAAGCCACTACACACTGGTAGATGAGTGCTAATCTTTGTTCTGGGGAACAAACAGGTATGTTTCTGGGGCAGGAGGGGAGAAAAGATGACGCAAGCACTGGGGTGCAGCGGTTAAGCTCATGGCTGCCAACTGAAAGGTTTTCAGCTAAAACCCACCATATTGCCACACACTGAAAAGAAACATTCTTTGATGGTTAGCAGGAGTGGGAGGAGAAGGGAGGAGAAATTACTAACTAGGGGGTAGACATATTAACTTGGATGAGGGGTCAAGGCCAAATACAATGAGAGGAAGGTCAGTACAAAATGATGAGGGCGAAGGGAAACACTGGGAAGAGTACCAATGTTAAAGGAACAGGGAGGTAAGTAGTGTTATATATATAATCTTGCAAGAACAATTTATGAGTGCATGCATAGACATGCAAGCTGAACAGGTGTAGGAAGGAGAAGAGGACAATACCAACAAATATACAGACAGGTTAGTTACCTGTGCTGTAAATATAGCCATAAATAGAGTAGAGCATACCGGGAGCAAAATTCTGAAAACTTTTCAGATATAACCTAACACCTGGAGGAAGTGAGTCGCTGGGTCTTGGAGGCTCAGGACCGTAGTCTAGGAGCACATCAAGTTGGCATCACATAGCTCACAAGGGCCATGTTCTACACCCTACTCTGATGAGTAGCGACTGGGGTCTTACAAGCTCATGAGTATCCATTAAGGTGCAATTGTTGGTCTTCCTGTGTGAAGCAAAGGAGTCAAGATAATTGAAGGCATATAAAAATTGTTAGTCCGCTGAACTAATGGACAAGGCAGCATTTGCTCAAGGACAAAGTTCAGAAGGGTTAGGAGAGGAGGGCCAGAAATAGGACAGAAGTGGGATACCTGATGTTACATTGTGGGGATTGCAATCAGTGACATGCATGAATTATTGAATGGAAAACTGATTTGCTCTGTAACCCTTCATCTAATTCGTAATAAAAAGTAAAAAAGAACTTAAACTGGAAACTACAACAACTAACTTAGTGAACATACTCATATTTATCAGCAGATTATAAGCAGCTAAAAACCCCAAATCCGTTTACAGAGCGCCCATATGGATTAAACCTCCATTGAATTCCCTTGTGCCATTGACCAAGATGTGCATAGTTTTGTACTCAGACAGAGTGAACAGGAAAGTGGATTCCTAATGTAGCACTTATATTTTATGTCAACTTGAAGTTGTGTAGGCTGGAGTCCAACCTATCAGGTCACAACCTGATGATAGATACATCCTTGGGAGTGTGGCCTTTTCTATAAAAGACAGTCTCCTCTCTCTGTCCGGTTCACCTTCCCTGCTTGCTGAGACTTTGCGTCTGCCTTCAGGGATGGCCCTACGTGGGCCGTGACCCTGGGAGCCAACCTGGGAGCTTGCAATCCTGCACTAACCTGTTGGCCCCTACCATGGTTCCACCTACCTTGCGTCCACGCCACTCTGTACCCACCGGCCTGTGATCTTCCTGCTTCCTGCCTCACCTTTCTGTGCCGTCGGCCTTTGGTCACATGCGTGTAAAGAGGGCTTCAACTAGCACTGGACCTGAGCTGGGGGGCCTTCTTGATAAAAAATCACTTCTTGATAGGAAGTTCTTTCTCATATCTGAGTGCCACTGGTTTTGTTTCTCTAGACAGCCCTGCCTAACACAACTGTAGATATAGTTAGGTCAAAATTCAGCATCATACTGTGTGATTTCCCTTTGGATCCATTTTTAACTGGCTCTAGTTTTTGTTACTTTCCGCTATCTTTTGGATTGAGGTTATTCTGCTCTTCATCTTTTTTTGGTATGATTTTCTTTATATGACATTTACCAGGATATATAAATCTATAACGATAGCAACTAGATTAATGTTTGCATGGGGTTAAGATGGGAGGTTGTGTGGAAGAATGGGGAGCTAATAATGGATACAAGAATGAGAAAAATGTTTTAAATTTATTGTGGTGATGAATGCACAACTGTTTCATATATTTAAGCCATTGAATTGTATGGTATATGAATTGCATATTAATAAAACTGTTAAAATTGTATCTTTAGTTATCAGAAATGTTTCTAAGAAGTGTCTGTGATCACTTCATGAGGACAAGTATTGAGTAGGGCCACATCATAAGAACTGATGGTTCTTAGATTAGGGTTTATGATGCTGTGCAAGCTCAAGAATCCATTGCAAAGACAAATTATTTAAGAAAGAAAATAAACATTGCATTCCAGGAAGCAGTAAGTAAACCGATAAGTGACTTCTCAAAAGCAACGATGGAAGCCAGAAGAACAAGCCTCCCGTAAATGTTGTCTCAGATTATTCGCTGTACAAGGCCTCCTGGCAAGGCTGGCAGTAGACCCAAAGCCTAGTCCTCACTCTAGAAACAGCTTGGGGCTGTTTTAGCTCAGAGAAAGGGATGCCTTTTTCAAATTCCCACAGAGGTGTCTTCCATTTGCCAAACCACATGCCAGTGGGGTAGCATCTGCCTAGAGAAGATACCCTGTTTTAATTTGCATAACATTACCAAAGAAATGTCCAGCAGTTCTGTGGCAGAGGGTGTGGAATAACTTGAATGTGTCCTTACATGTTTTGAAGTTGCGCGCTCTTTCAAGTCTTCCCATCAGCGGAGCCAAGCAGAAAGAAAATTGATCTTGGATGTATATACCAGAAGAACAATAAATGTATTTTGAGGCGACAAAAACTTACAGCAAATATAAATGAACTAACTATTATAACTAAAAGATAAAAAAATCATCACACTGGCCGAATAATAATTCAACCTTATGCTAGTCACCGAAGCATACCAAAAACACAAGAGGGCTTCAAAGTATTGGGGGGAAATTCCACTGTCTTCATTTCATTTTCCGTGAACCTTTCGAAGCCCCCTCATATCGCAGTGTTCGGCAAGACTTCTAAACTCTGCAGGAGGGTTTCAGTGGCTTCTTCCTCCACCGTGGGGAGGGGAGCCCTTTGTTGTCTGTCCTCAGTCTGTTCTCAGCTGAAACCTGTTCACTTGGGTGACCCTGCTGGCATTTGCAATACCAGTGACATAGCTCCCAACATCATAGGAAGGCCCTCAATGAGAGACTGACACAATGGCTGCATCAATAGGCTCAGGCATGGGAACAATTGTGCGGATGGCACAGGACCGTGCGGTTTCTCCTTCTGTTGTGCGTAGGGGCGCTATGGGCCAGAGCACACTCAGGGCACCTGACAGCAACAACGCATAGCAGTGAGTCTCGACTGGAGGTGAATTTCCCTCAGGAGACATTTAACAATATATGAAAATACTCATTTAACGATATCTGAAGCTGTTCTTGGTTGTCAAAACTGGGAGTAAGGAGGGCATTTAGTTGGTAGAGGCCTCCCAGTCTATGAGTTTTCTTTAGACCATTTGGGAGAAATAATTGATGCCCCAGGTGTCTAGTTTTTAGGATGTACCAGTCATCTGGTTTGTCTTCTGCTGTTTCGTGTGTTTTCAGTTATGTTTCATAGTGTATTTAAGCCAACTACATGCATTTTTCTGCATCTTAGTTTTGAGACTTCTCTTTGTTGATGCATAATGTTGACCATTAATTATCCTTGCTGCACAGTATGCCATTGACTTTATACTCCACAGTTTATTTTTGCATGCTGCTTCTGATGGAAATTCGAGTTATCTATTGTTTTTTGGTTGTTGTTGTTGTTGTTTTACTATGCCAAATAATACTGCCATTATTAGCATATGCAAGGACATTTCTAGGATAACACATACAACTCACTCCCATTACCATTAAATCAACTCCAGCTCATAGCAACCCTTTATGAGGTTTTTAAAATTGTAACTCTTTCCAGAAGTTGACAGCCTCATCTTTCTCCCAGAGATGACTGGTGGGTTGGAACCACTGCCCTCGTGGTGAGCAGCCTAATGCCTAGCCTCTGGTGCCACCAGATCTTCAAAAGCTTGTGGGAAAACACCATTATAGCCTCATTCTATTTTTCCATGAACTTTTTGAAGACGCCTACAGAGGAAGAGAATGGCTGAGTCATCGGGTGTGGGTGTATTTCATGTTGTTGTGAATGTGACACTGCTTAGACACATGTTAGAATTGCTCCGTATTCTCCCCAGTGTCAGACTCTCACACGTTTCCCGATCAGATGGCTGTAAGGTTACATCTCGTTGTGGCTTTCCTGAATGTGAATAAGGTGACCATTTGTATAGCTTCCTGTTCATGTAGTATTCACAGAGGAGAAAACTCGGTGTGAGCCTGTTGTCAGTTCTCTCCTGAGTCTTTTCATTGATTCACAATTCTTCATCTATTCCAGATTAAAAAGTTGATTAAGGTTATGTGGGTTGAAAATCTTTTTTATCCATTTAAGCCTTGAATTTACACTTTCTTCCTGGTTCCTTTAAAGGAGCTGAAGTTTTACATTTTAATTCCAACTAAATTCACAGCCATCGAGTCTATGCTATAAGTTTTATGATATAAAAAATATTTTCCTACTTTAAAATCATTCCATTTCCCCTACCTTTTCTTCTAAAAGTCATATTTTCATCTAAATATTTAACCTACATAGGATTAACTTTGGGGTTTGATGTCAGGCAAAAGCAATTTTATCAACATAGTGTTTGGGGAATAAATGACATCTTTGTCATGTGGAGTTTTTAAACCTTGAGCAAAGTTTATCTCCCCGTTTTTTTAGCTCTTCTTAGATGACTTACACTAAATTTTTATCATTGTATCTTTCTATCTTTTGTTAGTTCAATTTCTGGATACTTTAGTCCCTGGAGAAGGACCTCATGCTTGGCAAAGGGCAGCGCAGTGGAAAAGAGGAAGACCCTCAGGGGGATGGACAGACACAGCGCTGCAGCAATGGGCTGAGGCATGGGGACAGTTGGGAGGGTGGCGCAGGACTGGGCGGGGTTTCATCTGTCAACAGCACCTAACAGTAACACAGTGTATAATGGTTGCCTTTTTGTATTGATTTTGTAGCCAGATATGTATAAGCATTTTACTAATTCTAATCATTGAACTGTAGATTCAGTTTTCTATATACACAATCATGTGGTCTATAAATAATGACAATGTTGGTTTTTCCTTCCCTGTGCTTTTGTTTTATACAATTCTTTTTCTTGCCCTACTGTGGTGGCTAACACCACAGGACCAGCTTCATTAGCAGAGGTGATGACAGGCGCGCTCATTTTCACCGTCAAGCAGGACACTTAACATATATTTGTACAGTGAAAGAAGAACAAAGGCAACAATGGGTTTGGTATATTGGTGGTAGAGTATAAAGGCTAAGTGATTATTGATCAACAATTCCTCGCAACTCAACCTTCAAAATATATCCAGAATCCAATCATTTCTCACTACCTTTATGAAACACACCCAGTCCATTATCCCTAAAGGCCTCCTAACAGGTCTTGATGTGTCTGTCCTTACCACACTACAGTTTATTCTCCACTCAGCAATGAGATGACCCTTTGAAAATGTAGGTTAGATCATATTACCCCATCACTCACAGCCCTCTAATGGCTTCCCGTCACATTTAGAGTGGAGACCAGACACCCTGCAATAGCCTACAAGGCCATGCATCCATCAGGGCTTCTCAATCTCAACACTACTGACATCTTACTGTCTTTGTGGCGGGGGCTCTCCTGTGGGGGCTCTCCTGGGCATTGCAGGATATTGAGCAGCATCCTAAGCTTCAGCCCATTGGATGCCAGTAGCACCGTCTACTCCCAACCCCATCTCTGACCTCCACTGGTGTGACAACCAAAAGTGTCTCCAGACATTGAAAAGCGTCCCCTGGAAGATTAAATTTCCCAAAGTTGAGAGCCTATTGATATAATCTATATTCTTCCCCATTCAACCTCACTGGCCTCAATTCAGCCACCCTGGGTCATTTTTTTTTTTTTTAATTCATGAAGCATGCTGTGTCCTTGGGGCCTTTCCATTTGTCCCTCCATTTTCCTGGGATGCGCTTCCCCCAAGACAGTTCCATGGCTTACTCCCTCATTTCTTTCAGGCCCTTGCTCAAATGCCCCTGATGCTCAAATAGCCTCATCTGCTATATTACAAACGACCTTCCCCAAGTCTCACCTCCAAGTCCCCATGTCCCTTTTACTCTGTCTTACTTTTCTCCAAAAGTAAGCATTCTCCAAATAGCATTCATACCCCATCTACTATTTATTTTTCATTTTCTTTCTCTCTCATGGATAATGTTAACTCCCCAAGGAAGGAGCTGCTTGTCTTGTTAGTTTGTTGCTGCATGCCTAGTGCCCAGAGCGGTAACTGGCATGTGACTGATGCTCAGTATTGGTTGAATGAATGAACAGAGGTGTTGGATTAAAACAACAACAACATCACCTAAACCAGTTGCCATCGAGTTGGTTCTGACTCATGGTGACCCCGTGAGGCAGAGTAGACCTGTGCGCCATAGAGTTTTCAATGGCTTCTTTTTAAAATGCAGGTCATAAAGCCTTTCCTCTCAAGTACCGCTGGGTAGACTCAAACCTCCAACCTTTTGGTTAGCCTCTGAGCACATACCCAGGGTGGTGTCAGTTGGAAGGCAGTGAATAGATGTCACACTTGCATGAATTCTTTCCTAAAGGTTAACGGTTAAGGTCTTTAAGAGAGTGAACTGTAAAATCAGCATGACAGAAATGCTCAGCTGCTAAAAGAGCTGGGTATGATGAACTAGAGAAGTGCCTCTTGGACAGCGGTTCTCAACCTGGGGGTCGCGACCCCTTTGGGGGTTGAACAACCCTTTCACAGGGGTCGCCCAACTCATAACAGTAGAAAAATGACAGTGATGAAGTAGCAATGAAAATAAAGTTAGGGTTTGGGGGTCACCACCCCATGAGGAACTGTATGAAAGGGTCACGGCATGAGGAAGGCTTAGAACCACTGCTCTAGGACAAGGGGAACCTGAGGGCCTGGGCCAAGGTGATAGCAATCTGGACACCAAAGAATGCAGAGAAGAGGGACTGTGCAGAGAGCTGCGCAGAGAGCCATGAGCTGGCTTAAAGTTTCACTCCAACCGGGTCACATACACTCGGACGCATTTCCTAATTCCACGTGCTGATGACCAGAACAGACTTCCCTGACCCTCGCTGCTAGGATAATCTCCCGCGTGTGTCCCCGATCTCCTGTGGCTTTGGTCTAGCTCACATCTAGCTGTTGGAGCCATTTTAAAATACATAGATGTGGCTATATCCATCACTTCCTTTTATAAACAAGTCTATAATGGTTCTGCGCTGTACTTTAATTCTCGGCCTATGTGTAGGCCTCCACATGCTACAATTCCCTTAGCACCCTTCCCTCATTCTGTCAACTCCCACTGCCTGCTGATATTGACTAGTTTAGGTTAAGAAAACTATATTCACTAGCTGCCACCCAAACAAAGTGGACACAATTTTTACATTACAACAGGTTTATAGTTTGTCTGAAGTCCTTTAATTCCCAGACCATTTCCTGATGCTTGTATTTATTAATCCTATTTTAAGCATAGAGAAGAATGATATAATGATGCATGGATAGCTCCTTTTCTTTTTAATCCTTTTTTTAGGGGCTCATACAACTTATCAAAATCGATACATACATCAATTGTGTAAAGCACATTTGTACATTCATTGCCCTCATCATTCTCAAAACATTAGCTCTCCACCCAAGCCCCTGGCATCAGCTCCTCATTTTCCCCCTCCTTCCCTGCTCCTCATGAACCCTTGAT
>NW_022111357.1:11229967-11241082 GCF_000313985.2 Echinops telfairi
TTTAAGACCCCAGGCGCTATATCTTTTGATAGCGCGGCACCATCAGCTTTCTTCACCACAATACTTATTCACCCACTTTATCTTCAGCGGTTGTGTTGGGAAGGTAATGATAGCTCCTTTTTTATTAACATAAAGGAGTTCATCTGAAGCACATTATTCCAAATTGGATCTTTACAGTCAATAACACATCTTAGAGAGCTTTCCATGTCAACATATGTTGTTGTTGTTGTTGTTGTTGTTGTTGTTGTTGTTAGGTGCCATTGAGTCAGTTCCAACTCATAGTGACCTTATGTACAACAGAGGGAAGTCCTGCCCCATCCTGTGCCATCCTCACAATCATTACGTTTGAACCCCTTGTTTTGGCCACTGTGTCCATCCATCTCACCAAGAGCCTTCTTCTTTTTCGCTGCCCCTCTGCTTTACCAAGCACAATGCTTTCTCCAGAGACTGTTCTCTCCTGACATGTCCAAAGTGTGGGAGAGGAAGTCCCACCACCCTTGCTTCTAAGGAGCACTCTGGCTATACTTCTTCCAAGACAGATCTGTTTGTTCTTTATTCTTCTCCAGCACCACAATTCAAATGCACCAATTCTTCTTTGGTCTTCCTTAGCCAATATCAGCCTTTCACATGCATAGGAGGCTGTGGGAAATACCATGGCTTGAGTCAGGCGCACGTTAGTCCTCAAAGTAACATCCTTGCTTTTCAACACTTTAAAACAGTGGTTCTCAATCTTCCAAGGCCGCGACCCTTTAATACAGCTCCTCATGTTGTGGTGACCCCTAACCATAACATTATTTTAGTTACTACTTCATAACTATAATTTTGCTACTGTTATGAATCTTAATATAAATATCTGATATGCTAGATGTATTTTCATTGTTACAAATTGAACATAATTAAAGCATAGTGATTAATCACAAAGCAATATGTAATTATATATTGTGCAATCTTTATTTCTAATTACAAATAAATTAAATTTGTTTTGAAGCATACTGAAGCACATTTAACAGTCTTAATATAACAACAGTTAAACTACATTGCTACATTTTGCAACAGTATGCATAAAAAGCCAACGTCAGTGCAAAGGTTGAGATAGCTTTTATCTCACCATATCAGAAATTCCCCGGGCAGTCTTTGCAAGAGCACAATGAAGATCATCGTCCACAAGTCTACTTCTGTATTTAGACTTGATAACCAATAAGCTGGAAAACGCTGTTTCACAAAGATATGTTGTTGGAAATGAAAGAAGAAGGTGCAACACAGTCTCAGACAGAACAGGATATGACTGCAAACACTTGATCCAGAATTCATAACTGGAATTGTAGAGAATTCAGTTCTTGCTGCATCATGGTTAATAAGTTCAATGAACTCCTCTTGTGCCGTCTCAGGAACATCTTCAACTTTGATTGTTTGCCAGAATGGGCTTCTGGCAAGTGCAAATGGGGTGTCAAGTAGATTTGGAAAAAAAGTACAGATGAAATTTCATCTACAAGAATGAGCAAGTGTTCTTTCACAGAAATCATCATCATAATCCTTTTGTCTGGTTCAATGTCGTGTTTCTCAAAGAAAGCAGATAAGGTAGACAGCATGTCAATTTTATTTTCATCCAATTTTTTTTTTTTTTTTGCCAAAGCTGAAGTTTCATTTGGAATGATCGGATCTTTTCAGACAAATCAGGGCATGTTGAATTTAGTCCTTGCAGTGAGAAATTTAACTCCTTCAAGATGGCAAAGATGGCAACCAAGTAACCTATTTTCTGCAGTTCATTTTTATCACTGAAAAGTGCTTCGAATTGCAGTCTTGTTTTCTGATTAAAAAACGTTTTGAATTCATCACGAAGCTCAAAAACACGTTTTAAAACTTTTCCTCTATACAACCATCTCACTTCAGTGTGAAACAGCAGAGCATTATTCAGTGCATCCAACTCGTGGCACAGTTGCAAAAGCAGTAGACTGTTTAAAGTGCTCTCCTTTACAAAACTGACAGAACTTATGACACTTTTCATTACTTCTTGTAACTCGTGGCAAGTGTCTTCGTTGCTAACATTTGCCAATGAATCATACAGTGATTTCTGATGACTTTTGGTGACTCATTCAGTACCAAACGTTGAAATCCAGATCAACATCCTAGCATAGCTGGAGCATCATCTGTGCAAACACCACACACCTTTTCCTAAGAGAATTTGCACTCTTTCAGAATGAACCAACTGTATCAAATACATCACGTGCAGTTGTTGTCGTTTCCAGAGGTTTGCAAAAAATTAACTCATCTTTAAAGTCGCCATCCTTAATATACCTCACATAAACCAACAACTGAACAGTTTGCAACATCTGTAGATTCATCAAGCTGGATGCTAAATGTTGGAAGTGGAGCAGATTTCATTTCCTGGATTACCTGATCAAGCATATCACTAGACATGTCATCTATTCTTCTGCGGACAGTGTTGTTAGATAAGGAAATTGCACTCAATTTTGTAACAAATTCTTCTCTGATCATAACTCGAACAATGTCATTGGCCACTGGCAACAGTAGATCCTCAGCAATGGTGTGAGGTTTCATAGCCCTGGTGGTTCTGAGTGCCACCAAATATGAAGCTCCAATGGCTGCTATATTTTGTTTGTAGTACTTGCCACCATTGTCAAGTCTGGCTTTCTTGAGTCCATCAGTTTTGCTTCTAAAATAGTTGGTATCCTTGCGGGAAAAGCTTGGATGCTTGCTATCAAAATGGCATTTTAGTTTGTTCGGCTTCATAGATTCAGCTGATAGAACTTCACAACAAATAACACATTGAGGGCTCTCAATTCCTGCTGTAATTATTGAGGTAAAATCATACTGTAAAAATTCCTCACTATATTTTCTTTTTTTAACGTTTTTCTCTACATGATCCATTGTCATGAAATACAATGAAAATAATATTTAACAATATATTATTTTGATAATATATATATTAGCAAAATATATTTTTTGCTAATGAAAATAATGTATAACAATAGCTTTAATAATACAAAAGATGATACATGGCATATGTCCATCAATACAGTTCATTGAAGTTTCCTATGATTTACCATTCTCTGTGTTGTTTCTGTTACTTACATGTTATATCACAAGAGGGTAGTATTCACATCTACCACAGCTGAATATAAAAAGACCGATCAGCATCCAGATTAAATTCCCATGCTACAGATATTTTTCTTTTTGCAGTAATTGATGATTTTACAGTACATGATTTTACATTTACTGAGTAATTATAATTCACGAAGTGTCGTTTTACCTCCAGTACTGCTGCTTTCGGCACAGTAGCTGCTTTTAACAGAGTAGCTGCTTTCTACACATGTGTGACTGGTCCGCATAAGTACATTATGGTACCAACCCTGTCAAATACACGTGTATTTGTATGGGGTGTATGTGATGGGGTTGGCACGATGATGCCATCACGCCGGATACTCATATGTGGGCATATCTGCATTTGGGCAGACCCGCCTGCAGATGGATAGAGGAGTGGTGTCTCAGTTCCTAAGACCATTGGAAATATGTCTTAGGCAACCCCTGCGAAAGGGTCGTTCGACCCCCAAAGGGGTCGCGACCCACAAGTTGAGAACCGCCGCTTTAAAGAGATCTCGTGCAGCAGATTTGCCCAGTGTTTGATCTTCTGGCTATTGTTTCCATGAGCATTGAGTATGGATCCAAGCAAGATAAAATCCTTGACATATCCCCACAGGAATTCCTCATAGAGTTATTATCTCCATTTCGTAGTGGAGGAAATAGCCATGCAGTGAGGGAGAGTAAGTAGTCCTAGGGCACCGTGCTAGTGAATGACAGGGCCTGGCAAGCTGCAAAGCCACTCACTACACACACTGCATTGCTTCACTCTTCACTTTGTGTAGCTGTGGTAAAATTGTTCATATTCTCCCTCTATTCCTATCATCCTTACAATCCTGTAAACGCCTTTGAGCACAGGAACCGGGTGACTTTCCCCTCCCCTTCAAGCAGTGCCAAGTGAGGCTCTCGCAGTGAACTGGATGGGATGGTTGGCCCCAAGAACACTCCATTGTCAATACCCAGCTCAGGAGCTGACTTCAACCAGATGCACTCTCTTCGGAGAGTATGATCTTAAGAATCTGGTGCCTCCCATCGTTGTGGGCTTCTAGACTTGCAAAGGGCCCACCCAGTCCCTGGGGCAGCACTGGAATACCTATGTGGGAAACCAAGGGGGCTGCCAGCACCTGGTTCCACGGGTGTCTGGACACTGAGCCAGTGCAGCCGACTTGCACCGCCAGCTCTGAATGACCAATAGAGAATGAACAGAGGGTGCATCCTGCATGCTGTCTCTGGGGTTTTCAGGTTTCACTTCTGCTTTGTCCTAAGAATACTATGGTCTTGTTGTTAGGTGCCATCAAATCAGCTCTGACCCACAGCAACCCTGTGCACAGCACAGTGAAATGCGCCCCAGCCCAGCCATCCTCACAGTCGTCCTCTTCTCGAGCCCGTCGTTGCAGCCTCTGTGTCAGTCTGTCTCCTCGAGGGCCTTCCTCGTTCTCACTGCCCTTTATGCACTGTGCATGCTGTCCTCTTCCAGGGACTGGTCTCTTCCGACAACATGTCCAAAGCATAGTAGATGAAGTCTCTCCATCCTTGCCTCTAACGAGCTCTCTGGCCATATTTCTTCCAAGACAGATTTGGGGTTTGGGCAGTCCATGGTACTTTCAATATGCTTCACCAGCAGCACAATTCAAATATTATAGTGCTTAGGCCCACATACTTTAAAATTGATAAGCAACTTGTGTACATGTAGAGATTATTGAATTGGTGAGTGTTCTGTTATATATATTTTCAACCTCAATAGAAGGAAGACAAGATAAAGGGGCCAGGACTGAGGTCTGTCTAATAGCTTATAACATGTTCCTAAGGATTAAGCACCTGGGAGTCTGGAGTAAAGTCTGCATCAGAGCCGAGGGCCATCCGCTGTTTCCTCCGGTTCTTATCTGGCCACCCTGGTGCCTGGTGGAGGAATCCTGGTGGCACTATGGATTCAGCATCGAACTGCTCACCCCAGGTTTTTTCCACACACTGAGACCAATGAGGCTGTCAGCTTCCATAAAGACTTTCGGTCTCAGAAACCCTAAGGAGCAGTTCTCCTCTATTCTAAAGAGTCACTGTGAGTTAGAATCAACTCATCTGATGGTGCCTTGTGGTGGTGTGGGATGGGAAGCTAGCAGTCAGTGAACACGACTGCGTCCCTGGCACTGTGTCAAATGCTTCCAATACTTTCTTAGCCTCACGACCACCTGGTGAGGCCAGTGCTATGATTCCCCTCCACTTGCGGCGGGGGAAGCCAAGGTTTCGAGAGCTCAACATGCTCAAGCTTTCACAGCCCGTGAGAAGGACAGCTGGCCCCCCACCCCAGGAGGTCTGATGCCTGACGCCGCGTTGGAACATTAGACCAAAAAGCAGAGTTGCCATCCCAGCTCCATCCTTAGATATGAAGACCACAGGGGCTTGGAGCGTCACCGGTTCCCCTCTTGTATGTGGGAGGAGGCTACCACTGTCTGTCAACTCAGTGTCTCCTCCGAGGAAGTACGCCTCAACTTGTAAACCCATCCTCTGCCTCAAGTTTCTTGGTCAGTCATTAGGGATTCTGCCTGCAGTCATATCAGTCATGGGGTAAGAAGGCTTCTTCCACGAATCTGAGCCCTCTCTGGCTCCCTCAGTGAGAGGGTTCCTGGACAGAACCCACACTTAGATTGCGCCACAGCAAGGCCAGGGGCCATAACAGGCCACATCCATTTTCATTTACCTTCTGAAAGAAGATCAAGGGGAAAATTCAATTTTGCCTTCATGCCACCCCCAAATGGCTAATTTATATGCTAATTAGCGAGATAGAAATCGATGAAACTGGTAATCAATATGATAGCCAAGGCACCGGTAATGAAATTCATTCTGAGATGCATTGCCAGTGGAGATGAAGCAATTATGCAGAATAAATGGGGCAGCTCGGGGAGTAAGGGCTCCATATCGCACTTTGCTGCATTATTTTCCCCATTCTGCCCTCCCCTCACTCTTTCCCCACGCCACTGGACTCAGCTGTCCACTCTGAGCCTGGGAGGCGCCGCACACCAGCGTCTGTGCTTCCAAATGGCTGACTGCCTTGGCCCTGAGGATCTGTGGTCTGTCATGGGAAAGCAGTTCCCGGAACTCATCAGTTCCAAGAAGATTAGGGCAGGAGAGTCAGGGGCTTTGCTCTCGCATTTGCTAAGGTTGGTTCAAGATTTTTCCATTCTGAAGTGTAACTGTAGTTACCATGTTGCCCTGTTTTTTTAGAATTATCCAGTTTCAAATACCTTACCCCATCAGACCATATGTCAAATAAGTCCAATTAGAAGCAGACCATATCATCATCAAAAGGCTTAGCCTAACTCTAAGACAGTGTTTCCCAATGTGGGTGGTACCACCCCCTGCGGAATGCTAGAGTGACCCAGGAGATCTGCGAAAACTGATACCTACACTCCATCCTCCGTTATGGGCCAGCACACAAAAATGTAATTGCCAGCAAGGCACTGAGTAATTTATTTGTTCTGGAACAAGGGCGGTGGGCCAAACAAGTTGGGAACCTGTGCATCTAGAAAGGCTAATTTCAATCTGGACATTTATTTCAGGGTTTCCAGATCTTTTTTGTTCTTTTTCAGAAGATGATTGTAATCAGCTCTGGAGATCTGTTGTTGTTGTTGTTGTTGTTGTTGTTGTTGTTAGGTGCCGTAAAGTAAGCTTGGACTCACAGTGGCCCCTGTGTACAATAAAACAAACACCCATCCTCACATTGTTTCCTATGCCTGACCCATTGTTGCAGCCACTGTGCCAATCTATTTTGTTGGGGTCTTCCTTTATTTTTACTAACCCATTACCAATGAAGCCCTGGTGGGGCAGTGGTTGAGTATTGGGCTGTGGTCCGTATGGTCGGCAGTTCAACATCACCAGCAGCTCAGAGGAAGAAAAGCTGGACTGTCTACTCCCATAAATAGTTACAGTCTCAGAAATGCATGGGGTGGAGGGGGGATGTTGCTTATGGTCAATTTTGACTCAATGAGTTATTTAAGCCACCATGATGGCCTACTGTAGGGACCGATCCCGATGACACACGCCCAAGGTCCATGAGACTTTCACTCCTGAGAAGCATTCTGAGACTTTCACTCCTGAGAAGCATTCTGGCTGTAAGTCCTCCAACACAGATTTGCTTGTTCTGGAACTCCATGGAACACCACCATTCAAAGACATCAATTCTTCAGTCTTCTCACTCATTGTCTAGCCTTCACATGCATATGAAGCCATTGAAAATACCATGGTTTAGGTCAAGCACATTTTAATCCTCAAAATGATATGTTAAAGAGGTTTTTGCAGCACATCTTTCCAATGAAATACACTGATCACTTGGCCATGGCTTTTGTGGCTGTTGGTGGAAGACCCAAGCAAATCCTTGACAACTGTAATCGTTTCTCCATTTCTCATCATTGTGCTCATTGGTCCAGTTGTGAGGTATTCAGTTTTCTTTCTGTTGAAGTGTAGTCTTTTATCTGAAAGCTGTAATCATTTATCCTTTGCTATCATAGTCTTGTTTTAATTTCCTTCAGCTTCAACTAGAACTTGCAAATGATGAATACATGGTTTGTTCTGCAGTCAGCTCCTGGCCTTGTTCTGACTAGATATCAAGCTTCTCCATTATCAGTTTCCAAAAATATAGTCTTTTTCATTCCTGGCCACGTGTACAGTTGCTATTTATGCTGTTGAAAAAAGAAGAAAAGTATTTCAAATGAATAAATCATTGTTCCAAGCAGATTCTATTATGTATCATTTCTATCCCAAGGACATATTTTCCAACTACTGATCCTTCTTCTTTGTTTCCAAGTATCTCATCCCAATCTCCAGTAATTATCAACACATTGTAACTGTTCAATTTCAGAATGCAAAAGTTGGCAAAAGTCTTCGATTTCTTCGTATGTAACATTAGTGGTTGGTGCATAAATTTAACTAATTATCATATTAGCTGATCTTCCACGTAGGCATAAGGGTGTTATAATGTCACTGGCCGAGAGGTGCTTCAAGGTAAATCTTGACATGTTCTTTTTGACAATGAACGTGACGCAGTTCCTCTCTCTTCAGTTTGTCATTCCCAACACAGTGGACTCTAGGAATGTCTGATTCAAAATGGTCAATACCAATCCATTTCAGCTCACTTTAGGCCTAAAATATTGATCTGCAAACATTCCACTTCATTTTTTACAACCTCACATTTTCTTAGAGTTATATTTCATACATTTCATGATCGTCAGATGTTTAATGGATGTTTGCCATTGTTTCTCCTCATTTTGAGTCACACCATATCAGCAGACAAAGGTCCTAGAAACTTCACTCCATCCACATCATTAAGGTATACTCTACTGAAAAAAAGAGGAGCTTCTACTAAGGGATCGAGTAGAAAATGTTTTGAAAATGATGATGGCAACATATTACAAATATGCTTGATTCAGTTGATGGCTGGGATGTTATAAGAGCCCCCAATAAAATTATTTTTTAAAAAGGTCTGCTCTATTGTGCGGTGACAGCTCTTCCCCAGTCTTCTTTCCAGTGCCTTCCATATTAAGGGGCTCCTCTTCATCAGAATCACCTGGGGGTCTTTTGCCTCAAATATGATGATGTAAAAGCCTTAAGGTACAGAGCATCTGAAAGCATTATAGATATTCATATAAAAGGGAGCTTCCAAAGGTTCATGGAAAAATTCCATTAAAAGAATTCCACAGTTTCCAAAGGTTCATGGGAAAATTTCATTAAGAATTCAATTTTTCCATAATTTTTTAAAATCCTTTTCATAGTCACTATCAAGAGTCGACAAGTAACATTTTACAGTACTTGGTTTATCACATATATACACAACTGTCCATCCCTCTATTCATTCATCAGTCCATTTACTGTATTTTTATGTCAAATGCAGTTCAGGCACCAGTATACTTTACCCCTAAAGCACTTCAGCAACCATATTAACTGGAAGTCATTAATTGTTTATAGTTTCTTTTGCTTCTGAAATAAAATTTACAGACAGTGAAATACACAAGCCTAAAGTACACTATTTTATGCGTTCTGACAGATACATATACCAATATAATCTGAACCCCTATCTACATGTAGGACATTGCCATTACACCCCCAGAAGTTCTCTCTGTCTCTTTCCTCATCGTTCTGCACCCCTGTCCCTCTCTGTGCCCCTTCTGGAGGCAACCACTACTCAGATGTTTTCCTACCAGATTGACTACTTACTCTCAGAACACCATGTAAGTGGAATAATTAGAATACACTCTTGGGTTCCGTGACTTTCATTCAATATAGTGTTTTGTTTTTGAGATTCATCCATGTTGCATATGTGAATAGTTTGATGAGTAGTATTCTATACTATACCAGTTTGTTGGTTTGGTTTATCTTTTCCATAAATAAAGTTGCTATAAAGACATTCATACAAGACTTTCTGTGAGCCTGTCTTTCATTTTGCTTGAATAAATTCTTAGAAATGGAATTTCTGAGTTTTAGGGAAATTGTTTATTAGGAACTGCTAGGATATTTTCCAAAATGGTTATGCCATTCCTGGGAAGTTTTTCAAAAGCACTACCTACCCTCCCCGCTCGCTGCTCACCGCCCCACCCCCAAAGCCTTAATGAGTTGGTCTGGATGGGGCTCAGCCATAAGCCTTTCTGATATGCTCGTCCAGTGGTTCTAATGGGCAGCAGAGGTCAGAGTAACCGAGAGGTTAGCATTTCCCTCTGCGTAGGAGACCTTTTAAAAATGCAGAGAGTGGTTTGGGTTTTGACTTTGGACAGTGCCTTTCTGTTGCTGCTACCATTTTCCTTTACTTTTACTACTAGGAAGATTTGGGGTAGCCTAAGATTTTCCAATGAGCTGCTCCCCTCAAGGTCAGCAGTTTGAAGCCACCAGCCACTCCTGGAGAAAAAGATGGGGCTTTTTACTCCTTAAAGTTTGGTTGCTGTTGGGCTTTTTGCGGGGAAGATTTTCTGTTCATCACAGTGTAGGCTTTTGAATCAAGAAATCAAGGAAATTCCGTGTGTGTTTGTGTGTGTGTGTGTGTGTGTGTGTGAGAGAGAGAGAGAGAGAGAGAGAGAGAGAGGAGAGAGAGAGCGAGCGCTTGGTGACTTTGAGCAAGTTACTCATCAGTTTTCTCTTCTGTAAATGGAGCTCATACTATGTATTCTAAGGCTATAAGGATAACTATGTCTGAGAGAGCTTAAAGATGTATTCCAACTCCATGGGATGAGTGGGATTCCTTAAGTATCCCCTTCTGGACAAAGTGACCATCGACAGTTCTTTTCTTTGGCTCCCTAATGTGACTCAGGATGATGAGATCGTAAATGCCAGAAGTTGGAGAGCTGTCATCAGCTTCCTTTAACAATTAGAGTATAATTAATTTTCATATAGCTGCAAAAAAATGCAAATCAATATGGACTCAAAAATTCCAAAAATTGTGAAGATAGTGCTGACAGGCAACATGTCATTCTGTTCTATGTAAGCGTGCTCTGAGTCAGAGCCAACTGAATGGCAACTAACCACAGCAGCAAATGAACAGCATAGATTTTGTGTTGTTTTCTGTCCTGGGTGGTGACGTGGGCAGCTCTGTCTATGAGGAGGCTTCAAAATTTTGTGGAAAGTAGAATTAAAAGAAAATGGAGTATTTGCTGAACCCTCTAACCAACAATTTATCTCTCTGAGATGCTGGCCATGAAGAGAACTCTCTGGCAGTGGCAGTCGTAGCTTGTTCTTGCCTTCATTGGCTGTGGGCTACTGAGCACTGAGTTTAAATATGAACTATTGAACGTCTGATCCCTGCCACCCTTCCCCTTCCCCCAGCCCCATGCCCAGAGGAGACAATCTGGGAGACCCTGTCTTCTGATTCCACGTTATATGGTACCAAAGTCTTATCAAGAGTTAAAGCACGGGGGTTTAAGTGGAGAGGAAGTGTTTTGAGAATGATGAGGGCAATGAATGTACAAATGCGCTTTACACAATTGATGTGTGTATGTATTGTGATAAGAGTTGTATGAGCCCCTAATAAAATGATTAGAA
>NW_022111357.1:11241637-11244774 GCF_000313985.2 Echinops telfairi
GGATCAGGTATCAGGTGTCAAAAGATCCCAAACAGTTACATCGATGTGAAAGAGGGGGATTGGAGTGGAGACCTAAAGCCCATCTATAGACAGTTGGACATCCCCCCATAGAAGGGTTACAAGGAAGGGACAATTCAACCAGGATGCAGTATAGCACTGACAAAACACACATCATTCCTCCTGTATACTCCCACACACACACACACACCCACTACCATGACCCAGTTCTACCTTATAAATCTGGCTAGACCAGATCTGTACACACATTGGTACAGATAAGAGCTCTCGACACATGGAATTCAGGACAGATAAAACCCTCAGGAACAGTAGTGGGAATAGTGATATCGAGAGGGGAGGGGTATGGTAGGGGGGAGGGAGAAAGCAGGAACCCATCACAAGGTTGGATATATAGCCACCCCCACCCCCCAGGAAGAATAACAGAAATGCAGGTGAAAGGAGACAAAGGACAGTGTAAGACATGAAATAACAATAACATATATAACTGATCAAGGATTCACGAGGGTGGGGTGGGGAGGGAGGGGAAAGAAGAGGAGCTGATACCAAGGGCTCAAGTAGAAAGAAAATGTTTTGGAAATGTTGCTGGCAACATATGTACAAGTGTGCTTAATTAATACAATTGAATGATGGATTGCTATAAGATTTGTAAGAGCCCCCAATAAAATGATTAATTTAAAAAGAAGAAACCCCTCTGAGATCCTTCTACTTGGTAACACATGGTGGCATTGTGGTTCCACTTGAGCGTCTAACCTTGAGTTCAGCAATTTAAAGCCATCAGCTGCTCCAAGGGAGAAAGAAAGATGCGGCTTCTTACCCTCCTTCCTACCCCCCTCCTTACCCCCTTCTTGCCCCCCTTACTACCCCTCTTCCTGCCCCCCTACCTACCCCCCCTTCCTACCCTTTAAAGGTTTACCATCTCCGAAACTCACGGGCAATTCTGCCCTGTGCTGTAGGGTCACTAGGAGTCAGAGCCGACTCAGTGGCTGTGAGTTTGATTTCTGAACACCCAGGGCCGCCAGGAGCTGAAACTGACTCATCAGCAACGGGGTCAATGATGGGATGTCACATCGCTCAACCACTCTTTGAATGAGGGTTTGACAGCACTGGGAGGCATGCGGTCATGGATTTTCCCATGTGACACAGGCCAGCATGGGCATGGACAAGATTCTTAAATCCGGCTAGCAAAGCTGAGCTGCTCTCTGTAAGGAGGGCGATGGACCACTCTCCTTCCTTCTTTCCGCAGACAGCTACTGAGAATGTGGTGTGCTTTGCATTCTTGAGATGGCAGTTTGTCAGAGATTGCCCTGGGCTCATTGTTATCAGTAGAGATTCAGGGGTAAAGGATGACTGCTAATGAACCTCTTGTCAACTTTTCGGCCTCCCTGAATGTGTGTCTGTGGAACCTGAAAGCTTTTGTAAGGGGTTCAGCCTGGGGGGCACGGGGGGGGGAGGGGGGAGCGAGGACCGGGATCAGATGGCTTGCTACATGAAGCACGTGCCTGGCTTCAATAGTCCCCTTTTGGGTTGGTTGTATTCTGTAATGTGTCCCCTGAGAAGACAGACTAAGCAGCCTGGGTTACCCTGCAATTTCTCCAAACTATTTGCATGAAATACTGCAGGCAAAAAGCCCAGCCCCTGATTGGTTGTTGCTAGGTAACAACATAATCATCAGGAAATTAGGCTGTCCTTTTTTTTCCCCCCCCCAACCCACAGTATGTGTGTGATTGCAGCGTCGTGCAGGAAGAGAGAGGGAGTGGAACAAAGAGAGATAAATGGGATGGTCCTGAAGGCGGGGACACTGCAGCCACAAACCTGCATCCCACGGTAGGATACTCTGCTTTGGGTTGGGCTCTTTACTCCGCCGTGCCAATATTGGTACGCGATCCTTTTTTATTAGCATGGCAGAGCTAGCGGGGTCCTGCAGACAGCAGGGGCAGAAGCCAGGAAAGCCACTTTATCGTTTGACGT
Organism: Echinops telfairi; assembly: GCF_000313985.2. Taxonomy (NCBI): domain Eukaryota; kingdom Metazoa; phylum Chordata; class Mammalia; order Afrosoricida; family Tenrecidae; genus Echinops; species Echinops telfairi. Next base: position 11,243,624 of record NW_022111357.1, read on the forward strand.
GATTTTTAGAGGCAGGAGGTTGTGCTGAATCTGTGGGAATGAATCCAGAGAGAGAGGGTGAGTACATGAATGTGCCTGGGGAAGGTGTCGCAGCAGATAAGAACCCTTAGCAGGGCTGTGGGGTGCCTGAGAGCAGAGCCTGAGAATTCCCATGTGAATGAGATGTGTGACAGGAGAAACCAAACGGGCTCAACAACGTGGAAGGAAGCCCCCGAAGCTGAAGTTTAGATCTGTCTCGGCTATAGCTCCACCAACGGCTAGCCATTTGGTCTCGGTGTTATTATTTGGTCAGGCAATCCTCAGCCTATCCTTTTGCCAGGCTGGACTTGGCAGTTGTAAGGAGCATGCACGTGTGTGTGTGTGTGTGTGTGTGTGTGCGCGCGCGCTCCCACATGGGAACACAACTGAAGCATCTAGGTCATTTTCCACATTGTGTTCTCATGTCACAGCATGTGAAACCCTGGCAAGTGCACACTCACACCTGGACACTTTCAGGGTAATGAGTAATGAATACTTACAGGGACTCGTAGTACAAACCCACCCCACCCCCTCCACCTTTTCTTCATGCTAGCCCCAGGTGGCTTCTCCACTGCTAATGTCCCTGATCTTGTCTTCCTTTTGCATGTTCCCTAGCAATGACCCTGCCCTTAGACTAGACCCTCAATTGCCAAACTGCATACTTCATTGGCTTGCTACAACCCCAGGCAAGCTAATTGCCTTTTACCATTCATTGTCTGCCAGATTAATGGCTCCTCCTGTGTCTGCTGAGATTCCTCTGTGGACTGTCGGACTCCCCTTTCCCTGCTGCCTCCCTGCGCAGCTCGGCCTCACTGAGCTCCACAGCTAACTTTTTACAAGTCAGTTTCATTTAAATGCTAAACTAGAGCCACTATTGATCTATTACTTATTCAGCCTGACCAGAGAAGGTAGTCCCAGGCATAATGCAGAGGAGACCATTGGTAAGAGTAATTTAAACAAATGCAAATTATCAGCAGCAGGACAGAATGTGCACCTATAGCCAATACTCAGAAGAGGTGATCCTCCCCACTACACACCTGCCCACATGACTTGCTGCTTCCAGTGGGGTGAGCCAGACAAGACTCAGTGCTCCTGGAGGGAAAGAAAAGCACCACCCACTTCTAGTGGCTCAA
>NW_022111357.1:11245877-11253067 GCF_000313985.2 Echinops telfairi
TGATGTATGTGTGGATTGTGATAAGACTTGTATGAGCTCCTAATAAAATGATTAGAGAAAAAAAAAAGAGTTAGTCTCAGAACCTCACAGGGGCAGTTCGACCCTGTCCTATGGGGTCACTATGAGTCAGCCTTAACTGACGACAGTGAGTTTGGTTTTTGTTTATTTGTTTGTTTGTTTGTTTGGTGGGCCCGAATGGGAGAAAGATGAGGCGATCTGCTCCTGTTATGCTTTATGGCCTCAGACACCCTATGTAGGACCACAATGAATAGGAATTGACTGACTCGGTGGCAGCGGGTTTGGTTTTGGAGTAGACTTGAAGTTTTGCCAGGAGAAATTGGCCACTCATTTAGGAATTCTAATCTAAGACTAGAAAATAGGGGCAGAGTGTAATGGGAATGATCTTCCCCCCAATGGGAATGCCCCCCCACCCATTTCCGTAAGCCCTGATCAAGCCCAACGTTTAAAATTCACTCCAAACTAAACTTCTAGTTGATTAAACTGAAGGTTATAACTTTACACGTTATTACATTTCAGGAGTTAGCAAACTAGGGCTCGTGGGCCAAATTCAGCCACAACCTGTTTATGTAAAGTGCTTGAGCTAAGAATGGTTTCCAAATGTTTTAATAGTTGGGTAGGGGAGGGGCAAGCAAAGACAAGTATGCAGCAGAGGCCCTGTGTGGTCTGCAAAGCCCAAGCTATTCATTTCTGGCCCTTTATAGAAAATGAAAAGTGATTCCAGGACCTCCCCTTACACTGTTAACTCTTTAAGACCAGAGTCACTTTTATAATTCCATTCAGTAACAAGTACATAATTGTTCAATAAATGAGGGATAAATGGGAAAATGGATGGATGGGATGGACGGACAGATAGTGGTTAAATGGGCTAGTTGGGGGGTTGACCAGTATTTGACCAGGATTCTGGGATTCCGAGGAATCAGTTTTGTTACTGTACCATCTGTGAAATAAAAGCAGTGGTTTCTTCCACCTCAGTAGATGATGAGAGTCCGAAGTTCACACTAATGGAATTCAGCCTTTTGTGGCATAGGAGTTACACGTTGGGCTGCAATCTGCAAGGCCAGCGATTTGAAACCACCAGCTGCTCCACAGGAGAAAGGCCAGGCGTTCCACTCCCACAAACAGTTACAGTTTCGGAAACTCACCGGGGCAGTTCTGCCCTGTCCTATGGAGTTGCTATCACTGGCATCGACTCGATGGCAGGGAGTTGAGAATGATGAAATCCAGTTAGGGTTGCCCTGCAAATTGAAAACAGGACAGCAACCAATTGGAAACACGTTGTTCCGTTATGGCCAGTGGAAACAAGGGCAGCTTATATAACAACCAAATCTCTTGTGCGTGGAATTTTGACCCAAGTGGGAGCCAGGCACGGGCTTAAAGATGGTCGTGAACCAGCACACATTCAAAACAGCACAGTTGGACACTTCTCATCAATCCAGTCAATGCTGACTCATAGTGACGCCCCTCTGGGTTTCCGAGACAGTAACTGTTACAGAAGCAGAGAGCCCAGTCTTCCTCCTGTGGGACTGCTGGTGGTTTCAAACTGCCCACCATGCAAATCGCAGCCCAACTTAGCACCACTCCACCACCAGGCTTCATGAGTAGGCCACCACTACCTATGTCCGACTCCGGGAAACTCCAGCACGCAAGAGATTTGGTTGCTATGCAACACGTACATGGCCCTTGTGTCTGTCATCAGTGACTGAACAATTTCGAACTAGTTTGAAGTCCTGCTTGAGTAACAAGATTAGCTTTTAAAATGGCATTCATAAATGGAAGAGCTAGAACTGTTTGAAGATTTCCAAATTTCAGTGGAGTAGTCCGTGTCCAGTAAAAGACTCCCATGGGATCAGGCACTCCTGGTATTGAAAGAGACGTCAGAGACCGCTCTGCATGAATGTCCCTGGCCATGTGGTCGCCCGGCCTCTGCTTGAACAGCACCATTAGCTGAAAGGTCTGGAACCCATCTAGAGGCTCTCAGAAGAGTGTGGTTGTTAGGTGCCATGCAGTCATTTCAACCCATAGTGACCCGTGCACAGCAGAGCAGAACACTGCCCAGGCCTGTGCTTGAGCCCGTCAGAATTAACTGTCTAATTTTTATAAACGTGAGGGGAAAAACCAGGGTAGAGTTATACACGTCTAGAAAGAGTAAAGGTTTGAGAGAGCTCTTCTCCATTCAGATGGGTTTTCCTTGCAAATCATAGAGAATGAACAGAAACATAAGGAGCTAAAAGCAGATAGGTGTGCGAAGAGAGAACAAAGGGGGTATAAAATGGAACACCAATGAGCTTTCCGAATACAATAGGAAGAGAAGGGCTGGTGGTCGCAGAGGATCCAAGGCTGACCACAGACGCCCAGCATGTTTTGGTGAAGAGGCATGATCGTACCAAGGAGAGGTTATTATGTGGGGCCGATGAAAGCTAGAAGGCCCCAGAGCTGGGCCCGGGGGACCTTGGAACTTCTTGGCGATTCCCAAACTATGAAGCTAAAGCTTTCCTAGAGAAAGCCTCGCAGGAAGGGCTGGACATTCTAAATGGGGGCTGGCCCAAAGCTGTGAGGGTCTTCAAGAGGAGCTCTCCAAGAGAGGATGCAAGGAGGGAGCGGAGGACACAGGCTAGCCTGTCAAGCTATGCCCGTCTGACTGTTCACAGCCTTATGTGGTCTGCCTGCTCAGCCGGACACCCAGGGAACTGACAGCTCCGACGAAGACCGACTGGTGATGCTGTCCTCTTCGGAGTTCTCAAACACCTTCACTGCACCGAGCTTCACAGTGTGCAGGGATTTAGAAAGAGCAGTGGTAACCGGCTTCCGCAGCTCCCATTTTTCTCACACACACACCCCCACCCCCGTGTAGGTACGTGGGGACACATTTGTGCACACACACGAGCACCATGACCACTTGAGACTGGAGCTTTTGAGATTCTGGAGGGAAGCTTATGTTCAAGCCAAGCCTACGTCTGTGTCCAAGTTAGCCTGGGTTTGGATCACTGTAAAGAATTAGCAACCCAACTGTATTCGACTCTCCGGTTCCCCACCTGAGAGGCACTCCCACAAAGCCCCAGGGACGTGAACTCGAGATTCATGCTGTTCCGTAAGCCAGCCACTACACAGCGGAAGTGCTGATGCTCTGGACTTACTTCCTCCGCTCTCATGATGAGTCCACAGTAAAGTCAGGAAGGTTAAGGCAAGCGGAGGAGGGAGCTGGTTACTGAGGGCTACTCTGTGCAGTGCACGGTCCTCGCGGCTTTGCTTGCTTTGCCTCGTGTACTTTTCGTGTTTTGTTTTGTCTTGTTTTGCCTTTCTTTGTTTTCCAATCCTCCTTCGTTCCTAATCCACACTGTCATTGCCCTTTTGATCTTAAATGATTGACTAATCTACCACAGGGGTGAGTTCAGTTCCAGACCTGAAGGGTGACGAGGGGCCATAGTCTGAGGGGTCCCACCTGTCTATTTCCAACCAGTGCACCTGATCTCGTTTATGATTTTGAGTTTTGCTCCACATTTTCCTCCCACTTTTCCAGGGCTCCCAGGTGATCCTTTACAGAGCAGTTGGTCGTAGTGGTAGTCGGGCACGATCTAATTCTTCTGGTCTCAGGATGGTGGAGACTAATGTTTGTCTCACGAATTCTTAAAAGTCTACCTCCCCAGCACCATTGTACAGATGAGGAAACCGTGGCGCACAGAGGCTGTCCCCTAAAAAGAAATCCACTGCCAGCACAGGGATCGCAACTCGTCTTGACTCTGCAGGAAAGTGTAGAACTGCCCCTGTGGGTTTCTGAGGCTGTAAATCTTGACAAGAGTAGAAAGCCTCATCTTTCTCCCAGAGAGAGGCTAGTGGTTTCAAACACTGACCTTGCAGTTAGCAGCCCAACTCGTAACTCATTATACGACCAGGGCTCCCTAACTGGAGCTCAATGGGAGTCGTAACAGTTTTTTCTGATCACACAGCTCCTCCGTTTCCTTTTAAATTGCACCCAGCACATAGTGAGTGCTCAGAGAAGGTCAATTTCCTTTATCCCCTTTCTTTAAAACTGTGTGGCCATCATTTTATTTTGTATTTTTCAAATGCATGGCAGTAAATTATTTTTCATAGTATCAGCCCACTGTGCAGAGTAGAAAATATATGTGAAAATACTTAGGAACAGGAAAAGCTGCAAATATTAGGCATTTTTATTACCCAGATGTGATTTCTGGAATCCCAGGCAGACCCTGGCAAAGTTATAGTTGACAAGGTTTCCTTGGGCTGACCCCACTGCTGGAAATAATGCTTGCAAGACAGCTGATTAGACAGAAGGCAGTGGGAGACAAACTAAATTCCTAAGTGACTGGCCCAGAGAGGCATAGCTTGGCGGGAGCACAAGTAATCCGACCTCCCAGGAAGGGATATGCAACCGGCCTCCCTGTCCTGTGCCTGCCACTTGCTAGGTGGTGGCATTGGGTAAGTCTTGGGACCACTCTGAACCTCAGTTTTCTTATGGGGAAATAATCCCGGTGTCAAAGGGTTGTTGTGATGGAAAAATGAGATCCTAAATGTAAAGCTCCTGTTCAAGAGAAAACATTCAATGAATGGCAAGAATTGATCATTTTCCTATACTGGGCCCAGCCCATTGGCCTTTTAATGGGTAAAAAATCACTGGCATACAGAATAGAAGTCTTCATGGCAGGAGACACCCCTTTATTCTAGGCCCATCTGTCTCCTTATAACGATATCTAAGTGTATCAAGTTCCATCTGCTTCCTCTTTGCAGGAGATATAAAGGAAAACCCAGAGTAGAATCAGTTCCCAAGAGAGCTTGCTCAGATGGTGGCAGGCCTAAGTGCTATGTTTTAGGGATCTTTGTCATTTTCAAAGTACTAAACTACCCCCTTGTCTCATGACATTTCACTCCTTCTTGTGGCATTTTGCATATGTGTAGTTTTGTCTCTGAAATGTTTTCTCGTATACATTTTATTTCATTGTTGCAAAAGCCCTGTGAGGTCAAAGGTGAGGTATCTTCCTCTCTGTGTCATGCTGATAAATTGCTCCCGCAGCCAGTAAGCAGTCTAGCTGGGTCTGGAACCCCAGCTTTCTGACCAGGATCTTCCTCTGCACCCTCCTTTCACAGTTCCCGGTGCCCCAAGCCCTTGCCAGCCACTCCTCTTGTGCCCCCTTTTCTCCTTGGTCTCTATTCCCCAATCACAGCCTTTATGTCTTGGGCCCTCTTCCTATCTATTAAGGGTTATAGTAGTGATTGGAGCCTCACAAATTGGAGACAAGGTGTTTAATAGCTGCTACTCATTTAAAAGATACCTTTCAGGTACTATTCTATTCCCCTAAGCGGTCTTCCTCGGGAGTGCACAGTAGATTTACCGAGAGCTTCAAGCTTCGGTCACTTCCTGTTTCACAAATACTTACTGTTGCTGGCAAGACACTGGGTTAGGAATTAGAAGTCCCCTTGCTGTCAAGTGGACTCTAACTTACAAAGACGCCATGCATGTCACAGTATTACTGTGTTCCCGGCTGGTTTAGGAGGTAGACCACTCGTACCGCTTCTTCTTCTGAAGCGACACTGGGCGGACTTGAACCTCCAGCTTTTTGGTTAGCACCACACAAAGACTCCATTGCTGTTGTCCTTAGCTATCCTTGAGTCACCCCTGCCCATGACAGCCCCTGGTACTCGGGTAGACCTGCTCCATAGGGTTTTCTGGGCTAGCATCTCGACAGAAGCACCCCGGCAGGCCTGTCCTCTGTGCGCAGGTAGGAAACACCAGCTGTTTGGATCTCAGCTGATGGCAGACCACTGACACCCAGTCTCTTTGTGTTAAGCATTCCTCCCTCACTGCCATCAGTGCTTCTGACTCACAGTGACCCTGTAGGACAAGGTAGAACTGCCCCTGTGGGTTTCCAAGACTGTGACTCGTTATGGGAGCAGAAGGCTTCATCTTGCTCCTGGGGAGTAGCTGGTGGTTTTGAACTGCTGGCCTCATGCATAACCCACTAGACCATCAGGGGTGTTAAGCACTGGGGAATTTAAAAATAGTCATTGCCCGGTGAAGAAAAATTGCTGTCATACTAAATCACCCAAGTTCCAAACCCATGCTGGGTGCACAAGGGAAGCCTCGAAGAGGAACAAAAAGTACTGCTGAATGTCTGGTGGATGGGGAGAGGAAGTGGTCCAGGCTGAGGGCACAGTCCGAGCCAAAGCATAAAATCCCCTGAGTGACTAATTCAGGAAGCTCATGTGATCCACTGTAGCTGTAGAACAGGTTGTGTGTGGGCCCCCAGGAAACACTGAGAACAGAGAGAGAGGCAGGAAGATTCCCCAAAGGGAGTGCTGCCCACACAGCCCTTCTCGGGCACTGAGGTCTTTGGGGGTTTTCAGCAGGAAAGAAACTATGTTTGGTTACTTGCCCGCCCCCACCCAGCTCTCTCCCCAGCGTTCCTCTCTCTTTCAGATATCTCATTATAGCCAGTGTACACCATAAATGTCACTGCCACGTTGGAATCTTGTGTTAGGGTTGAGAATGGGTTCTCAACAGTTCTCAAGCCTAATGGGCACCAGAGTCCCCTGGGGAAGCGGTTGATGAAGACACAGGTCCTGAACGCCATCACCAGGTCCGAGGCATGGCTTGAGAATTTCCACTGTGCGCAAGTTCAATTCTGAGAGACCACAATGTGAAAACCCCTGCCTCAGAGCTTTCAAATCTGTGGCGTTCACAAGGCCACCTTTCATGTCGCTGTCCCTTTATAGCCATCAATGGGATCTGAGCGCCTTAGGTTAGGCAGTACTTAAAGTGAGAGAGAAAAATCAGTGGAAATGCTAAGTGATAGCTAACTGGGATGTTAAAGGAATGGAAGGCTAAAAGCTAGGCACCAATTTAGCACAATGGATCTACAATTAGCCCCACGTTGATGTGTCGGTTTATCTTCTGAACACCACAGGGTAGCACCCCACTTGAAGGCAAAGGAAACTTGATACTGTCGATAATGGTTATAGATCACATTAAGTGTTCGCCAAGTCCTGATTTTACAGTGGCGGAGATTGACGAGCATCTATTCTTAACCGCTATTTACACTCCCAAGTTTGGGCCCCAACACTTCCCTGACAGCACCACCCCTGCTCTTTCCTATACTCCCGGAAACCCCAAACTCCCTGACAGCTGGAAATGCTGCCCTTTTTTTTTTTTTTTTTTT
>NW_022111357.1:11255399-11256894 GCF_000313985.2 Echinops telfairi
GTGTGTGTGTGTGTGTAGAAAGAGAGAGACAAAGAGAAATGTATCCTAAAAAATGACTCATGTGGTTGTAGAGATTGGCAAGGCCCAAGTCCATGGATCAAGCAGACATTAGATTGGAGAGTGCTCCTGATTCATGTGGCTGTCCTGAAAACCGCACTGCCATCAATTCATGTAGTTGGCCAGGCAACTGTATCCCAAGTTTCTAGGCAAAGATGAGTGAGTGTTTCATCAGCTTGTTGAAATAATTTCATTGGTATTCTCTCAATTTCTGGAGGCTTGCTTTTCGTTAATGCCATCAGTACAGCTTTAACTTCTTCCTTCAGTACTATCAGTTCTTGATCAGATGCTGCCTCCTGACATGTTGGTACAGTGACTCTGTGTATTCCAGCCCCTTTTGTTTGTTCAATTTTTTCCCCATAGAATCTTTCAGTATTTCAACTCAAGGCCTGAATGTTTTTCTTCATCTTTTGAGTTTGAGGTGTGCTGAGCATGCTCCTCCTCCTTAGTTGCCTAATTCCAAAGCTTTGTACATTTCAGTATAATGACTTTACTTTGTCTTCTTGAGCTGCCCTTTGAGATTTTCCTGCTCCGCTTTTGATGCTATCGTGTCTCCCATCTGTGTTAGCTACTCTGCCATTGAGCAAATTCCAGAGTCTCTTCTGATCTCCACTTTTACCTTTTCTTTCTTTCCTATCTTTTTAATGACCTTTTGCTTTCTTCGTGTTTGTTCTTTTTCCCCCATTGAAATAATGAATGCTTTATTTTGACATGCTTAACATTTTTTTAATTATATACTTTTATTGGGGTCTCTTAAATCTCCCATCACAACCCATACATTCATCCATTGTGTCAAGCACATTTGTACCTATGCTGCCATCATCATTTTCAAAGCATGTCCTTTCTACTTGAGCCCTTGGTATCCGCTCCTCATTTCCCCCCTCCCTCATGAAGTATGATGTTCTTGATGTCATCCCCAGCTTGGCTCATCTTCTGTCATTAGTGTTCAGTGAATCAGATCTACTCTTGAGATGTTCTTGAAATTCAGGTGGGATAGACTCAAGGTCAGATGTCGCTCTCGTGGACTTGTTTTCATGTCCTTCAACTTCAACCTGAACTTACATAAGAACAAGTGATGGTCTGTTCCATAGTCATCCCTTGACCTAATTTGGCAGCTGACATTGAGCTTCTCAGTCGTCTCTTTCCACAGATGTAGTCAATTTGATGTCTGCGTGTTCTGCCCGGTGCCGTCTACATGTGCAGTAGTCATTTATGTTGTTGTAAGAGCGTAATTGCACTAAAGAAGTCATCGGTCTTGCAGAAGTCTTCATGCAACCTCCGGCTTTGCTGGTGTCATCCAGGCCAAATCTTCCAACTATTGTCCCTTCCTCTTTGTTTCCAACTTTCACATTCCAGTTGCCAATGATTATCAGTAAACTTGATAGCGTGTTTGAACAATTTCAGACTAAAGGCGGTGATTGAATTCTTCAAGTTCTTC
>NW_022111357.1:11258960-11261649 GCF_000313985.2 Echinops telfairi
TAGTCTTTTCTAACTTACAAAGAAAACTAAAGAAGTTCCAGAAAGAGCTTATTCATTTAGAAGTGGCAGTGTTCTCTTTCACAATGAACTCCGTCTATTTCGATTGCCAGGGATTACCCATCCTTCACGTCTGCCTTTATTGGCCTTCATTTATTTACTCCAGTTTCTAGAGACACGGAAGGTGGCAACAGACAGAGGGATGGAGAAAGAAGAGGGAATTTTTTTGAGGCGTGTTTGATCGGAATCCGTTTGGATCCTACCGGAGGCCGAAGGGTTGTTAGTTGCCAAGTGAGCGCTGACTCATGGCAGCCGTATGGATAACAGCAGGAAGCGTTGCCCAGGCCTGAGCAATCATGACAGTGGCCACTGTGCTGCCTGCCAACTGTTCCGGGGTCCAAAAGAGACCCTAATCTCAAATATGATTTAAGGAGAACATTTATAAAGACAAGACAAAGACACGGACATGTCATCTGGATGGAGGGGGGGAGAATTAGCGTGACAAGGTCAAAACGGACATGAGGCTTAACCCTCAGGATGCTAGGTACATAGGCATGAACAAAGGGAACTGTCACAAATTCATGCTTGGTGGCAGATAATAGGCACAGTTACAGGTGGGAAATTCAGTAGCAGGAACAGGGCCATGATGGAGACACATTCGTTATGTTAGGTAGAAGAGCTGTCAAGCTTAGTCCAGGGCCTTCTGACCAGAGCAGTCAGGGGAAGAATGCTAGAGTGTGGCTCATGACTCTGCGATGTCCTGTACCGTCCCCAACCCACTGACCTCCATCAAGGACACGCCCAGCAAGCCCCTAAAAGAGACTGCCCTTCCTGCGCTGGCTGGAAAGGGGTGGAGGTCATCTACTTTCCAAATGCATGCTGCCGCCTGAGGACAAGATTATCTGCATCCTTGGTCAAGGGATCAGCAATTCTGTGGAGGCTTAATCTATGTGGAGACTTGGAAAATAGACTTGGGCCTGCCACACTCACCCCTAGCCTTCTGCAAACCGGGCAGCTCAGAATGTAAGCTCTACGACACACCCCAGGAGACTCATCATCCAGCACAACAGAGGAAACTAGTCAAGGCATAATTAGACAGTTACAAATCCAGTGACTTATATTAATCCAGCAACTCAGAGTTGTAAAGATGTCTCCGTAAACCCAGACAGTCTGAAGCCTTTGATACATAGCCTATGGCTTGTACAGAGAGGCGATCCAAGAGGATCCCTTTCACTCCACCTTTTAAAACTCTCCCTACACAAGGTCGACCCTGAACGGTGCCCCATGGTGTTTTCAATGGCTGATTCTCTGGCAGGCAAACTGGGACTGCTACCGGGCCACTGAGCATGTGAAACCATCTGCGCCACCCAGTGACTCCCCCGCTAGCCACTAGGACAATAATACCAGTGGCCATTGTGGGACTGACTAGACCTTCCATTTCCTGTAAATCTCTAATTCCATTAGAAAAACTCCAACCCATTTTACCCCAGGGCTTTAGGCCAGGTTTGGAGAGCTCCATTTACAGTATCTTCCCTCCCTGCTTCCCTGAAACCTCAGCCACAGCTGTAATCCACAGCAAATGGATTTCCCAGACCCTCGGGACAAAGGCCTCGTGTTTCCTAGACTGAGTGGCTCCTGGGAGGGCAGAAGCCCCAGCACTTATGCAGCTGCTGAGCGCATCCCCTCTGGGCAGCAGAGACCTGTAATAAGATCACTATCCAAGCCGGTTTTAGTCAGCACCCGCCACTCAGAGTGGTCCCTTGCCATTGGGAGGGGAAATTTGACTCCAGTAGGAATCCCAGGCTTTCAGAACTTGGGCTCAGACAAAACCACACAGCGAGCTGGAATCCAAAGAAAAACAGACTTCCAGCGCTGGATGTGGGCCGTTAATCAGATCTGGCTATAGTTCATAGTGGGAGTCCGAAGCGATGGGTGGCCTTGAGAAAGAAAGAAGTAACGAGTTATAAGGAAGAGAAGAGAGGAATAAAGGTCGGAATTGAACTGAAATTGAATAGGGCTGGATGAAGTGTTTGGCGGGTCGGCAACAAAGAGGAAGCCCCTCATTGGAGGAATGGCTTGGCCCGGGCTGCAGCCTGGGCCATGGCCAAGCACAGCAATGGCCTTGAGGACACACATGACCAGGCAGAGGTTTGTTTGGTGTGTAGGGTCACGGGGGGTGAGAGCCACTGTGCTTGTTGGCACTTCACAATGACAATACAACGCTTAAAGTCTAAGGAGTTCAGGCTTTCCAATGTCGGGCAGCAGGGCCAGTGCATGATGGGAGTTCACAGACACGCGGCAGCCCTCACAGAGACTACAATATCCTCCTTTAGGGGAGCCAGTAATATGGGGCACAGGGGAGTAGTAAGTGTTCTAGAATTGATGGCAAGGAGGGTACAGCTTCTTTGGTAGTGCTTGATCAATTGAATTGTTTCTGAAAGGAATTACTGAGAGGTGAATGATGGGTAAACATAACAGTGGGGTAGGAGGAGGGAAAAGGCAAGAAGAAGAAAAAATATATGTGTGTATATGCATGTATATGTGTGTATATATATATATATATGTATGTATGTATACATACACACACACAACAAGGAAGCAGATGGACTTTGGGCCTCTATTTCAATCTTATCTCAGTACAAGAATGGTTTGTTCTAATAATGTGTCATTGTATAATACTCACATTCCTGAC
>NW_022111357.1:11264359-11282108 GCF_000313985.2 Echinops telfairi
ACAGTTCATTTCTTGTTATATATCTAATTATCCTTATAAATAAATATATTAAATTATCAGCAATTTGGTTTTATCTCTCTAGAGAACCCTGTCTAACACAGAGGGAATGGGGAGCTGATAGCATTTTTGAGTGTATAATCCCACTTGAAGTTATTGAACAACAGAATTGTATGTGAATGGATATATTGGATATGTAAGATATGGCAAAAATATATAAATGAATAATAAATACTGGTTCCTGGAGGGTAGGGTGGGGTTGGGAGAGGATAAAGGGGAGCTGATATCAAGGAATTCAAGAAGAAAGAAAATGTTTTCAAAGTGATTGCGGTAGTAATTGTACAATACTGCTTGATATGTATATACCGAGCATTGAGACCGGAGGAGGCTGGGCAGAGCGAAGGACTGGTATTGTGGGAAACTCTGCCTGGAACCCAGCTCTGGTTTAAAACTCTACTTCTGGGAGACCTTGCATAAGTTACACAGACAAGTTCCTCGCTGAAAAATCAGGACTATTCCTACTCCATCTGGGATGTCTTGAACGTATATAAAAAGCATCTTGAACAGTGCTTGCCACATAGTAACCCGTTACTGTTGTGTCTGCTCCAAATCACGGGCATGCCACATGTCCCAAACACGAGACTCACAAAAAACAATGACACCAAATCCAGGATCATAAGCCAGTGGGTGCAAAGTCTTGTGGATCCAGTGGTGGTAGAAGCATCTCAGCACTGGCAGGGGTCTCCAAGTGGCTCCTCCAGTTCCCAGGGCATGGAGTCTAGCAGTGTAGTGTCATGTGTCTTGTCAGTAGAGCATCTCTCATGGAATGAACAGAGAGAGAGACCTAGACTCCAAGGAAGAAATCCAGGAATTCCCAGAATTCTCAGGAGAAGGCCGTGCCCACACAGAGGCCTCATTGGCTATCACCTGATTGACAGCCTAGACTCCACCCCTTAACTCATAATCCTCTCAAATTGACAAACGATTATATAACTACCACCATCCCCAACCTTGATTTAGTTAAGAAGCAGAGCTTCTCAGTGTGAGATCGCAGACAAGCTTCAGAGGATCTGTCACCTTCTTCAATTGTAAGCACCTTTTTTGTAGATGACTATACATGGATTCAGGAGCCCTGGTGGCCTAGTGGTTTCAAGTTGGGCTATGACCCACAAAGTCAGCAGTTCGAAACACTAGCCACGCCGATGGAAAAAGATGGGGTTTTCTACTCTCGTAAACAGTTACGATCTCAGACACTCCTTGTCCTATGGGGCAGCTTTGAGTTGGCATCGACTCGATGGCAGTGAGTTTAGAGTTGGGGTTATGCATAGATCCTGGGATTTTAGGTTTCCACATTCTCATGTGCCCCCCCAAAGTGAAGATCCTTGGAATCAGGGTTTCCATCATCTACTCTTTTCGGTTCCCAGTCTGCAGCAAGACCACCCTGTGTAGGGCAGTGTCCAGATCATGGAGAAACTGGAAGCTTAGGAAAGAGTCTCGAAGTGGTTGGCAAGGAGTGACTGATGGGACGGGTGGTTTCATGCTGTGAAGAAGACAGATGAAGTGTGGGTCAGGTCACTCATCCCCTTGGAAGGCTATCTTTCCCTTCTTTGGTCTTTGCCTGCGCATTTGAGAGAGAAGCAAAGAGAGCGGGGGAAATCCAGAGACTGAGAAAGAGCACAGGAAGCGTCAGCGCTCTTGCGACCCAGAGCTTGGGGTGGAACAAAGAAAGGGAGGAAGAGTGTACATGCCATCTGGAGAGCCAGCGTGTGTGTGTGTGTGTGTGTGTGTATGTGTGTGTGTGTGTATGTGTGTGTGTGTGTAACAAATAAAAGAGTGTGAGGCAAGGTGAGCCCAAGTGAGAAGAGCATGAACAATATTATGTGAGGCGGGGGAGAGGCTGCAGAGGGAGGTTGGTCAAGGGCCAGTAGGGCTAGGAGAAGGTGTGGAGAGAGCCCCAGTGCAAGTGGGAGGCAGAGAGCTCATTAGAGAGAACCAGAGCCAACAGTCAGAATCAATCAAATGAGGGAGGGAGGGAGAGAGAGAGAGGGAGTGTCAGGAGGATGGGCTGAGAACCCAAGGCCAGCCTAATAAGCCAGCGGTGAGTGAGGGCTAAGGAAGAGGGGCAGGAACTAGCGTGAGAGAGCCAGGGTGGGGAGCAGAAGCTAGCCTAGAGGCAGGGGTGCAGACAGAGGTGAGTTTGAGGCTCAGAGCCAAGAATGAAGGAGCAAAGGGAAGAGAGAAGGGAACCACAGCAGATGAGCCCGAGCATCCTGCACTGCACTGTCTGTGTGTCCCTGTTCCCAGTTCTCCTCCCCGGGGTGGGACAGGCAGCAGTTGCCGCCCTTGCCTGTGCAGTTTTCCCATAGAGGCATGCTTTTGTCTTGTTTTAGTTCAAAACCAAGACTGAGCGGATGCTGTGCCCACCATGTACCCTGTTGTTATTGCCCTTTGCCAGGAGCCAGCTCCGACCCCCAAACGCTGCCTGACTCTGTCTTCGGGGTCACTGGGATGTTTGAGGCCCTTGTGCTGACAATGGTGTTGACCTGTCTCACTGAGGATTTCCTTCGTTTCCCTTGACTTTCCGAAAGGTCCTGGTGGTCCAGTGTTTCAGCACTCAGCTACTAACCCAAAACGTGAGTGCTTCGAAGCCACCAAGGGATCACGGGAGAGAAAACTGATGATGTGCTCCTGTAAAGATCACGACCTAGAAAACACGCTGGGGCATTTACTCTGACCTGTGGGGTCACTGTGAGCTGGTATTGGCTCAAGGGCACACAACAACTACTACTTCTTTACCAAACATGTTCCTCTTTCCAGAGATTGGTCTTTCCTCATGACAAGTCCCACGTGCGCCCAAGTCTTCTTGCCATCCTGGCTTCTAAGGAACATTCTGGTTGCATTTCCTTGAAGGATGACTTGTTCAGTACTCTGGCGGTCCACAGAATATTCTATTTCATTTACCAACAGCACAGCCATTCTTGCTGTCCAGCTTCACTTGCATGGGAGGCAGTTGGCAAACCATGACTCAGGTCAGACACACCTTGGCCATCAAAGTAACACCTTTGCATTTCAAAGCATTTAAGGAGGTTTCTACAGCAGATTTCCCCAGAGATCTCGTCACTGCTGCTTCCATGCACGTTGTTGACCCAAGTAAAAAGAAGTAAGACGAAATCATCAAAAATGTTCATTTCTTCTTCCTTTATCATATTGAGTGGTCCAGTTGTGAGGACTTGCAATTTCCCCTTCAGGTGGAATCCACGCTGACGGCTGCAGTCCCTGGCTTTCATCATAAGTGCTTTGAACTGCCTTCATTTTCTGTAAGCAGGGTTATATCATCTGCATGTTGCAGGTTGTATGCGAGTTTCCAGTAGTCCTGATGGCAAGTTCTTCGTACAGTCCAGCTTCTTGAATGATTCATTCAGCATATCGATGAGTAATATAATGAGCATATAAATGAGTAAGGTGAAAGGATACAGTCCACTGTACACCTTTCCCAACCTGGTTCAAAACTGGGTAAGATGAGATGTATCTTCCCTAGCTGCTTTGAAAGAAAAGGGCAACATGTTAAAGGCCGAGCTGAGTCCTGATCACTGAGCTGTGATTGCCCTGCCTGAATTTTCTGCTGCCTGTACCCAGCTTTCCCTTGTTACTTCCTATGCCTATAAGCACTTACTTCACTTGACATCTTCTAGGGTAGGATGAAAAGCAAGAACTGAACCCCAACTCTGATCAGCCTTCAGTCTGAAGGGGAAGGGGTGGGAAGGCAGTTAACGAAGAGAAGAAAATGGAGAATGTACAGGAAATCTCTTGTTTGAACATAACTGTCATTGACTGATTTTGGGGGGCCAGGGCAGCTTGGTGATCCTTAACATTTCTGTTGATCCTCCTCTCTCCAACTAGTTTGTCCTTTCTGCAAGGTCAATGACTGGGCTCTCTACCACTTTCTACCCAGCCTCTCTTCCCCTCACTAGAACGTAAGATAAGGGAGGTTTCAACAGAGCTGGGTAGAGGAAATACTTATTGACTCTGATTGATTCCCAAATCATGGTGATCACTAGAAGCTTCCTTACCAAGCGACTGGCCATCCTAAAGACTCAAAACTGAGTGTCATTCATCTAAGGCAGCGGTTCTTAACCTGTGGGCGAGGGACCTTTGGGGGTGGAACGACCCTCTAACAGGGGTCGCCCGATTCATAAGCATAGCAAAATGACAGTGATGAAGTAGCAACGAAAAGAATTTTGTGGTTGGGGGGTCACCACCATATGAGGAACTGTATGAAAGGGTCGCAGCATGGGGAAGGTTGAGAACCACTGGTCTAAGGAAACTGGGACTGTCATCGTGTCTTTTCACCCACACCCACACCCACACCCACGCCCACACATATTGGCTTAGGAGATGGTCAGTTTCCATTTCTGACCCCAAAGAGTAAGCTGGCCCCACGGTAACCCCTGACCTGCCTGGCTGACTGGGAGGAACGGTTCTGGGAGACGTTGCCAATTCCATTTTAGGAGAGAATTGACTGATTGGAACAAACCCCCAGGAACCAGACTGGGGACAATGTGAATAACCATGGCAGCAATCAATAGTTATGGAGCTCTTGGCTTAGGCTTGACACTCTACTGAGGGCTTTTTTCCGTCAGCCTCCCCAGCCACATACTCTTAGTGTACAAATGAAGAAGCGGTGGAGAGAAGTTGTGACTCACCCGCTGGGAACAGGCAGAACCCCAATCCGGCGCTGGCAGCCAAAGGGCTCCTTGCGGTGCCCTGAGCAGCACTGGAGGCGCACTCCATGCTTAGCAAGGACAACGGAGACCCACACAGCCTCAGAACTCTTCTCTGGCTTTAGAAACAAAACAGAATAAGCACTTCATTTCTCGCCTCCTTGATTTGCCTCTTCTCTGCATTCGGTTCTCTCAAGACGTTGAATCCCATTTGTCTCACGAACTGGTTGTATAACTGTGGGCAGGTCATTTGAGCTCTTTGCTGTTGGGTGTTCCCAGCACAAAGACAGGGCAAGATGATCCCTAAGCCTACTGCAGGTATTGGAAAGCTGCCTCCTTCTCCGGTGTTATGGTTGGTACCCTAGTGGTGTAGTGGTTACAAGTTGGGCTGTGACCCCCATGGTTGGCAGTTCAAAACCACCAGCAGCTCTTCAGGAGAAAATCTGAGTGTTCTACTCCCGCAAACAGTTCAGAGTCTCAGAAGCCCACAGAGGGTCGCTGTGAGTCAGCACTGACTCCATGGCAGTGAGTGTCAGGCTTTGGGAATCCTGGCTGTGTCCTGGGTTAAGCATTGCACTGCTGGTCACAAGGTGGGTGGGTCAAACCCACATGTACAGCCTCAGAAACCCCAAGGCACAGTCTCCTCTGTCCCATAGCGTAGCTCTGCGTCAGATCAACCCCATGGCAGTGGGTGGCTCACTGGTTCTGCTGCCTCCTCCAGGCAGACGGGTAGCACATCTGCCCTACTCCACCAGCCCCGGCCCCATCACTATGAGGTCAGGTGCGCATGGAGACCTCACTGCAGAAGTGGGCCTACGCAGGCGGTTTGAAAAAGTCGAAGCATGCGCCTGTGTGTGTTTTCTACGAAGTATTTAAGATTCAATTCTGCCTTTCCCTCCCAGAAGACGCCTGCTCTCCTACCAGCCGAACGCCACGACTGTGCCACCCTCTAGGCCATGGAGAATGAGCTGCCAGTCCCGCACACGTCTAGCAGCGCCAGCGTCACCAGCAGTCCCAGTGGGGTCACCAGTAGCGGTGGCGGCAACAGTAGCAGCAGTGGTGGCAGTGGCCACCCCACTGGGCCCCAGATTTCTGTGTACAGTGGTATTCCTGACCGGCAGACCGTGCAGGTAAGACTCCACCTGAACCGAGAACCCTACTCTGTAGTGTCTGCAGAGGGGGAGCGGCTCCTGGCCCGGTGGGTGGGGTCTGGGTGTGGCATCGAGAATCGCCATAGATTATACCGAGTGCGTTGGTGGATGCGTATGAGGGCAAGTTCAAAAGTATTGCCACCTGGGTCCCCGTTCATACACGCACACACGGTTTTATTCCAAACAGAGCGTGTTCGCACCTGTCTCTGCGATTCAGGAGTGGCTGCAGACAAGTTCCCTCCGTAATAGCCTTTCTTGGTCTTGTTAAGGCTTTGCCATCAAAAGCCCAACCCAAAGTGGCTTCCAGGGGCATCTGCTGAGCTCAGAAGGTTTGGGCAACTTGGGGGGAGGGGGGTTGGCATTCCAAAGGGGTCATGTTGGTCTCCAAGAGCACGGGATGACAGGGGCTTATTGTGAAGATGGCTGCAGACACTTGAAAAGCTCCGTGGTGAGAAAAGAGGCAGGAAAGTCTTCCAGGAACTGCCCCCTCGCCCCCTCGGGACAACCCCTGTCTGTCCTCGGAGGGTAGGAAGGCTGGCCTAGGAAGAGTTCATTGAGAAACTTTAACCTTGTCCTCGCATCCAAGACCTGATCTTGCCCCCTCAGACTTCTTGTTGCACCCCAAACCCAAAGAACATTTTAAACGAAAGCATCCACTTCCCTCGGGGATGCCAACACCGCCGCTTGGGTGCGGTGGCACAGGGAGGAGCGCAGAATTCTCCGGGGAAGGGTTCTGATGAAACCCCGCCTCCCCGAGTGCAGAGACCCAGGGGGTGACTTGTTGCAACAATGGTTCCACATTTTGATACTTGTGCTTAATACGTACGACCTTCACTGACCTGCGCACTTGCACGTCTTCAGAGGACAGAGAGACGCTAGAGGAGCCCAGCCCAGGAAGTCTGGGGACAGGGGGATAGTTGCAAGATCAGAACAACTCCCTTCTTACCTGATGATTACCCGATGGCATTCTGGGAGAATAAGTGTGTGGACATGTGAAGATGCAAAGGCAAAGGCATGCCTGGCTGGAAGTTGCGCAGCTGTCCCACAGTGCAGTCACGACTGCTTACTGACAGGCGCTGCTCGGAGCCTTCTACAGACTCCCCCCTCCCACCCACCCCCGCTCCCCTCCTCCAATTTTATCACTAGACACACGTTTTTGCTGTGAAAACTGAGGCTCCTAAAAACCCATTGTCACCAAATTGATTTCCACCCAGAGCCACCTTACAGACCAGACTAGAACGGCCCCATCGGGATTCCAAAGCTGTAAATCTTTACATAAATAGATGCCCATCTCTTTCTCCCATGGAGTAGCTTGTGGGTTCAAACCACTGACCTTCCACCTAGCAACCAAGCACTTAACACTGTGCCACCAGGCTTCCCAAATTTGTCCAAGGTCATTCAGGAAAAGACCAAAACACTGTACCTCTAACTCTTACACACACTCCCCTCCCACAACCTGTGCTCATAATCACTACAGTGTCTGTTTGAGGTTCCCAGATTACTCAGGCCCAAAAGGGTCGGCAAGCGAGAACAGTGCACCCTCAGTCATGTTGCTGTCGCAGCTTGGGCACATGAGACAAATGACCTCACCCTTCTCTGGCCAGGCCCAGAGAAGAGGATGGAGAAGATGGCACTGCAGGCCATGGACAGGGCACGAAGTGTCAAGTTCAAGAAGACACTTTAGCAAGAAGGTTCCTTAGCATCTGCTCTCTCTCAGAGTACTGCTCACTCTCTCAGGTTCAAACCATGTGTCCTGTACCCATCCTCCCTCACCCCCACCCCCACTGCCAGCCTCTTCATGCAGGAAGGCTTAGTTGTTGTTAGGTGTCATCGTGTGGGTTGCAACTCATAGCAACCCTATGCACAAGAGAACAAAGCACTGGGCCACCCCCCAATTGTTCTCATGTGTGAGCCCAGGTGCAGCCCAGATGTCAGTCCTTCTTGTCCAGAGCCTCCCTTTGTTTCACTGCCCCGACACCGTACCAAGCGCGCTGCCTTTCTCCGGGACTGGTCTCCCTGACAACATGTCCAACCATGTAAGACAAAGCCTTGCCACCCTTGCATCTGAAGAGTACTCTGCGATGCTTCTTCCAGGACAGATCCGTCTGTCCTTTCAGCAGTCCATGGCGTTTTCCATATCGTTCTCCAGCACCACAATTCAAATGCATCTTTCTTCTTCAGTCTCCCGTATTCAATGTCCAACTTCCACGTGCATGTGAGGCAAAGCAAAGTACCAGGGCTTAGGGCAGGTGCATGTTCGTCCTCCAAGTAACATCCTTGCATTTCAATACTCTAAAGAGGTCTTGGGCAACAAATTTACCTAATGCAATATGTCTTTGGATCTCTTGGCTGCTGCTTCCATGAGCATTGATTGTGGATCCAAGCAAGACAAAATCCTTGACAACTTCAACGTTTCTTTACTTCTCATGATGTCACCTATTGGTCTAGTTGAGAGGATTTTGTACATCTTTACATTGAGTCGTACTCCATACTGAGGGCTTCACTCCTCGATCTTCATCAGGAAGTACTTTAATTCCTCCTCACTTTCACCAAGCCAGGTTGTGTCATCTGCATACTGCAGGTTGTTCATAAGCCTTCCTCCACTCCTGATGCTGCGGTCTTCTTCATATAATCCAGCTTCTCTGCTGATCTGCTCGGCATACAGATGAGTCAGTATGGTGAGAGGCTACAACCCTAACTCACGCCTTTCCTGACTTTAAACCATGATGTATTCCTTTGTTCCATTCGCACAACTGCCTCCTGATCCATGTACAAGTTCTGCATAAGCTCACTGAAGTGTTCTGGAATTCCCATTCCTCTCAAGGTGATCCATAATTTGTTATGATGCACACAGTCCAATGCCTTGATGTAGTCAATGAAACACAAGTAAACCTCTTTCTGGGGTCCTCTACTTTCAGCCAAGATCCATCAGACATCAGCAATGATAGCCCTTGTTCCACGTCTTCTTCTGAATAGTTTAGCTGTCAAAAATAATCATCTCATGATCAAGTCAATTCATAGTGACCGAATAGGACAGAGTGGCCGAGGCGAACTGCGCCTTTGAGCAGCTCCTGCTGAGGCTGCTGATCTTCCTGGGAGCAGACAGCCTCATCTTTCTGCCCCGAGCCACTGGTGAGTTCCAGCAGTTGCCGTTGTGGTTAACAGTTCAGTTGTAACCACCAAAGCCACCTGGGCTCCTCTAGCTGCCAGCAGTTAACACCGAGGTGAGCCCTCTTCCTCGCTCTCATCAGAACTCTAAGCAAATGGGATGGGGTTTCTGTTCTCCCAAGTGGCTCTCCCAAGTGGCGTGACCTGCGGCTTGCTTGCTTTCCACGGCCAAGCAGAGTCCCTGGGGCTACCTCCTGTTTCCGTCCATTGGCACCCCCTCGCAAGGATGAGTCGCCTCACCACTCCTGCTGCTGACTGGCCCACCATGTAGGTTACTTTTACACCGATGAGAAACATAGAGAGGCCTAGGTACAGACGGTAAGAACAGAATAAAATAACCGAGCTCATGATAAACAGTTCCTGAACGAAAGACGTAGACATGGTGGGCTGTGGGGAGGGAGTGTGCAGAGGCATCTATGGAGAACCCCAGAGCCCAGAGGGAATCTGTGACGTTAGCACGTTCTCACAGAACCCCGAATCCGAGCCCAGTGTTTTGTGCTAGAGTTCCCAGCACTTGGTAGAAGCAGACCAGAGGCTCCCTCGCTGGGGGGAGGGGAGGAACCAAGCGTGGGAGCAGCTTGATAGCCAAGGCTTCAACGGAGCTCAGGGTGGAAGTAGGTCAAAGCTTGGACAACACCCGGTGCAAGGCACCCAGTGGGGAGAGGGGACAGCAAAGCGACAGGATGAGGAGGAGAAGGGAAGAGAAATCTCTCTGGAGGATGAACATTGATGATCTCAGGGCTGACGGGCAGGTAGTCCCTTTTCTTTGTCCCTGAGGGTTGGGAAAGGGCTCTGAGGGGTTGGGGCTAGAGAGTGGGAGAGTCCAACCTAAACCATTGCCACTGAGTCGATTCTGAGTAGAATGTTCCAGAGGGTTTTCTTTGCTGTCATCTCCCTGGGCATAGTTCATCGGACCTTCCTTCCAAAATGAGGCTAGGTGGCTTTGAGCCACCAACCTTTAGATTCGAAGCCAACCCTTCTGTCATTTCCTAGAGGCCCCGGCTCAACCCATCCCATCAGGAAAGAAGGGGAAGCAGTAAAGGCTGGAGACAGGGCCGGCAGTGACAACAAAGGAGGCCTGGAGAGAGGGAGGGCATGGCTCACGGGGAACTGGCTCATTCCTCTGGCATCAGTCTGCCCTGCAAAGCCGGGCTTCTTCAGACGGACTGACGGAACGTGCTAGGGAACCAGGGGCAGAGCCTCCGATGCAGTGTAGAATCCACCTTGAAGGCCCACCAGAGGAGGCGTTGCCTCTGGATACTTGTCATTTGCCTGGCTACCTGGTGAAGCTGGCCTGGGCCCCCCTTCTGACCAATCCCTTTCTCGCCACCTCTTCATTCTCTCGGGCTTCTTGAGTTTCTATCCTCTGTGCCCTCGCCTTCTTCGTGCCCTGTCAGCCTACTCCTAGCTGCAGAATTGGCTGCCAAGCTGTCATGGGACACGACGGGGGCCTTAAGGGCCTCTGTCCTTCTGAGCCTCCTTACGGCCTCGAGAGTTGGCCGGAGCAGAAACGCCGCCCAGGAGCACAGGGTGTTGGGGAAATGTGAGGAAAATGGACACTGAAGCGAAACGCAAGACAGCCAGGCAGACATGTATAAAGCTTATGCAAACAGGTCTCTTCCCCACCTGGAGGGTGCCCATTGGTCACAGTGGCAGCCTCAAAGCCCAGACGAGGCATGACAGAAGGAGCAGGTCCACAGCAGGTGTGGCGGGTGGCCAGTTGGGTGCACCAGCCCTTTCTCCTGGCCTCCGGCCCCTGCCCTCTGTAGGTGATCCAGCAGGCCCTGCACCGGCAGCCCAGCACCGCCGCTCAGTACCTGCAGCAGATGTACGCCGCCCAGCAGCAGCACCTCATGCTGCAGACCGCAGCGCTGCAGCAGCAGCACCTCAGCAGCGCCCAGCTCCAGAGCCTGGCGGCTGTGCAGCAGGTAAGAAGGACGACGATGACGATGATGATGATGATGGTGGTGGTGGTGGTGGTGGTGGTGGTAAGAAAGATGATGATCATGGTAAGAAGGATGATGATCATGGTAAGAAGGATGCTGATGATGATGATGTTAAGAAGGATGATGATGGTGGTGGTGGTGGTGGTAAGAAGGATGCTGATGATGATGGTAAGAAGGATGATGATGATGGTGGTGGTGGTGGTGGTGGTGGTGATGATGTCGAGAGCGGTAGCAGTAGTAAGAGGGAAAGCCCACGTCTGTTGAACCATGCCATGCCAGGCACTGCATGGCACAGGTGTTTCGCAGGCACCACCTCCCTGAATCCTCACAGAACCCCTGTGACGCAGCTGCTGCTGTCAGCACCTCCTTCCGGCACAGACGGACCAGAGGCGCTGGAGATGACGTGCCTCCTCCAGGTCACAGAGCTAGTGAGTGCAATGGCAGGGAGTCTTGCCTCCTCTAACCTGAGGAAGCAGTACAGGGAGAACCCCCTTCTTGGCCACATCACTGAATGACTAGGAGAGGGACCAAGGAGGTGTTCATGGAGAAGGGCACTGCCCAACTAGCATTTCTGCATGGGTTAGCTCTCTCTCCTTGTAGTGGCTGAGAAGGACTCACCCGTTCCCTCCTTCAGTGAAAACTGCCTAGTGCCTACTTCAACTATCAAAAGGTCAGGTCACATGCTAGGAATACTGTGGGTTTTTATTGGAGAGACAGCAAGTCAACAAAAATCTAAACCGAGAAAACCAAAATAGCTCATCCCACTGCCACTGAGTGGATGCCAACTCACAATGGCTCTGAGTCTGTAAATCTTTACAGGAGCTGATCCCATCCTTACCCAAAAGCATTGAGCTGCTAACCGCAAGGTCAGTAGTTCAAATCCACCAGCCACTCCTTAGGAGAAAGAAGGGACTTTCAACTCCTGCAAAGAATCACAGTGGGAAACTCACAGACAGGACTACCCTATCTATAGGGCCACTATGGGTCGGAAATGACTCAAAGGCCACGAATTTGGGGCTGGTTTGGGGGAAGCCATGATAAGCACTCTGAAGGGAAAGACCAGGTTGCTGTGAGGGAATAGCAAAGAGGGGTGTGCTCAGTGAGTGGTCAGAGAAGGCCTCTTGGGGCCAACACTTGAAGGCTTAGAAGCAGCCAGGGGAAGGAGGTAGGTCGCACTTTCCAGATTCTATGTGCCAAACTCTTCCACATGGGAGTCCATGAGCCAGGTGTGATATGGTGGTTGGTGCTGTGGGGCGAGAGAGAGTTGGCATCACTAGCCAGTAACGACAGCTACAAGCAGGAAACTGAGTGCTTCCATAGAAATGCTCTCTGTGTGTTGCCTGGTTGCCTCTCCTCAGCACCTCGGCGCGGTAGACACACTCATGGCATACAGCGTATGAGAGAGGAAACCCAAGGACACACAGATGTAGCAGATTGGGGATTTGGTTCCAGATGATTTCTCTCTGTGGGCCGCTCTCCCCCCCGGCCGGCCGGCCTGTGATGCTTCTTTGAGAAGATGAGTGTGGGGGAGACGTGGCTCTGGAATGACAGGTTGTGTTCTTTCCTAGGCAAGCTTGGTAGCCAACAGACAAGGGAGCTCCTCGGGCAGCAGCGGGGCTGCGCAGGCACCAGCCCAGCCGTCCTCGGTGAGTGGGCAGCACCCGCAGCTCAAGGCCAGTTCCCTCCTCTCTACCCACAATGCCTGTGCATGCGCAGACCCAATGGCAGTGAATCCTCAGCCAGGTAGACTTGTGGCTGGAATCTGTTGCTCTTGCCAGAAAAAAAGAAGCAGAAGCAGATTCCACTCTAGCTCTTCCATTATAACTCCTGTCACCTTTTGACTCTTCCACTGTAACTCCAGTCACCTTTCCAGTGTCAAGGCTCAGTTCTCTCCCCATTGGATGACCCCTGCGGCTCCGCCCCTGGGCCACTGATGAGAGCGGTGCGGAGGGGAAGCTCCCAGGGATCAGAGGCCTTCCTAAGGCTGAATCCCCCATAGAAAAGAAGTGGGGGGACGGGGGTAAAACCGACAAAGAGGGCACAGCATTAACCAACAGAACATGCTGTTCACGTCTCTCTCATCAGCTCAATCCGGCCGCTGCCCAGCTCATCAGTCGGGCACAGAGCGTCAACTCGGCCACAGCCTCAGGCATCGCCCAGCAGGCAGTGCTCTTGGGCAACACCTCTTCTCCCGCCCTGACGGCCAGCCAAGCACAAATGTACCTGAGGGCACAAATGGTGAGGCCCGGCTCAGATGGATGGGTCCAGAGAACAGAGTTGGGGGCTGGGGAACTCAAAAAGGGTCGGAAGATGGATCGGGGATGGTCAGGAGGGTGGGTCCTGTAATAAATAAGGGTGGATCTGGAAGGGGGACAGGACGGGGAGCTTGTCTCCAGAAATCAAGGGTGGGTGGGATTCCAAGCTTCAACGCCCCCTTCCCTTCCCAGAGTGGAACAATTATTCTTTTCTCCTGAGGGCCTCTCTGCCCCCAAACCGACATAGACAATGCAAGGGCCTGTGCACCAGTGGTCCCCAACACTCAGATGTGTGAGATAAGTAAGCCTATAGCCCCCGGCACCATCAAAAGGGGTCTTATCCCACTGTGACATTTGGGTCTCTGACTGGGACCACCCACCACTAGCTCAGGGGCCCAAAGTGCGTCCCAGCCAGGTGGGGAAGGTGGTAGCCCCGGCTTTGGAACATGCTGCTGCTTCCCCTCCACTGCACTCCTCCCCGTCTTGCCTCCCAGTGTCTCCCTCCTTAGCCTTCCCTCTAGCTGCCCCCTGGCTAAGTTGGCCTGGCCTGTGGCTGAGCCCACCTGGGGCAGGTAAAAGGGGCCTCGTTTCCTGTGATTCCAGGCCCAGCCAGGTCACCTGGTGCAGGTAGCTAGGGGCCTAGGCGGCACTGTTCCTTTGTCCCCTCAGCTCATCTTCACGCCCACGGCCGCCGTTGCTACTGTGCAGCCTGAGCTCAGCACTGGCTCCCCCGCCCGGCCCCCCACCCCTGCCCAGGTGAGGACTCCCTGTGGGTGGGTGGGCAGTGGGGGGCACCCCTCGAGAGGGGCTCTGACCTTGGGGCTGGGCACACCTGGAGGAGCCTGCCATTGCTGCACAGGCAGGTGGGAGGCTGAGAAACCCTCAACTTCACGTGGCGGGTCTCAGGCCCTCGATTATGACTTCGGCGTCAGAGCCCAGCCTGCTGAGGTGAGCAGGGCTGCTGGGGGGGGCGGTGTCTGGGCCACCTTTTGTACCTTACAGCCTCCCCTGTATTGCTTCTTCTGTTGCTGCTGCTTTTTAACTCCTGCTCTGATTTCAAATGCCAGTGCAGCCAGGCACCAGGAAAAACAGTATGGAGGCAGGAGCAGGGATGGATCCCTGCTTCCTACATCTCCTGGGGGGCGCATAGATTTGAGCGAGGCTGTAAAGGTTCTATGGACAACCGGGGGAGGACACCCTCCTGAAGCCCTCTATAGAGTGGAGATTGGGCGGCAGGCAGCTCAGATTAGTCTGGTTCACACCTGGCAGAGCCTCCATGTGTCCAGCAGAGGGCACCCGGGACCAGGCTGACTAAACACGCAGCTCTGTCTTGGAAAGGCCCAGTGTTGAGCTTGTTGTAAGGGCAAGAAAGTCGGTCCCTGGGTAGCCTTGCTGGCCAATGAGCATTCAGTTTACCCTGGCCTTTTCCAGTGTGGGAAGCCCCAGGCCCTGCTGTATCTGGGAATGAGTTCTTGACAGTATATCTCTGATCCTGAGAGGTGGGAGTGGTGGCGAGGTAATCAGAGGGAGAAAGGCCTGGCCTCAGCTTCTTCTCAGAATTCAGTTCCTCATACAGATGGTCGATCCAACCACTGCCACCTTTCTTGCTTCTTTTGGAATCTCCATCTGCTCCTGGTTCTTCTTTCAGTCGCCCTCGCCCACGCTCATGCCCTCGCCCTCATTCATGCCCATGCTCAAGCCCACACCCCATGCTCATGTCCATGCCCACTCTCATGCCCATGCCCTTGCCCACACCCAGACTGTCCACCCGCCCAGTCACTCCTGGATCCAGCCCAGCCTCCTTCTCCCACTTAGTCCTGTGTGGGCATTGGTGCCGTCCACATTCTACGGATTCCGATGGAACCCTCTCTTCCAGGTACAGAACTTGACTCTCCGGCCTCAGCAGACACCAGCCACAGCAGCCTCGGGCCCCACCCCCACCCAGTCTGTCGTCCCCAGCTTGGCCTTGAAACCCACGCCAAGTGGTAGCCAGCCTCTGCCTACCCCATCACAGGGCAGAAATTCCGCTCAGGGCTCCCCTGCAGGTGCCAAGTCCGGCCTAACTGACAGTGCGCTGGAAGCACTCAAGAAAGGAGAGGGCAACAGCAGCGTGCCGGGGACCATGGAGGGCCGGGCCGGGCTCGGCCGGGTGCTGCCCTCGGTGGCTGCCCACCCCCTCATTGCACCAGGTAAGGACTCTGGGATGAAGACATCCTAGCCCAGAGAGCCCAGGAAGGCTATGGGCTTGGATGGACATGTACCACGCATGCACACCATCTGGAACTATTCCTCAGCCGCCTATTCTGTATCCTGCATCTGGCTCACAGGGCAGGAGCCAGCACTGAGGGGGCTGCATGAGTCCGTCTGCACCATGGGCAGCCGTGGGTCTTGGAGTATGCAACCTTGAGTGAGGAGAGGGTGGCAGTAAGGCAGTCTTGAAATTCTCTAAGGCAGCAGGGAAATGGACAGGGGCTAGCCAGCAGCATGCCAGGTCCACACAGCGGGGGGAGGGGGGAGCCCTTTCTTTGCTCATCACTTCTTGCCCTTCCTCGGCGAATGTCTGCCAGATGCATAGCCAGTTCTGGATGACAAGTCAGACCTGGGCCTGCCCTCCAAGGACCGCTGAGAATAGCACCCTCAAGGGTGACAGATGCTACCGCACACATAAGCTCTGATGTGCACAGAGAGACGGTAGCTGCAGCCTCGGGGAGGGGGCAGAGCCAAGAAAGGCTGACTTACAGAGAGGACACTTAGGGATAAATTTAGCAGATACTTGTGGGGCAAGTTCTGTGGAGAGGAAGAATCTTTATTTCCTGGATGAGGCTCCTTCCCCTGCCTGCCTGCTACCCCTCTCCCTGCACCACCTGGCCTGGCAAGTGTTCAGTGAGGAAACCTTCCAGGGTCCCCAGAAGTCAGGCTGCTTGGCCTCGGAAGGTGGGCAAGCTGTGACAAGGCAGAAACCAGTGCGGCATTGGCCCACAGGGCTTTGCGTGAAAGGGAAAATCGCCCCGGTATGAACCCTGATAACGTCATTCTGACCATCTGTATTGTCCAGGGGAACCCCTTTCCCACCCCTGAGCACTTGTTCTGTGACTGTTACTAAGTTGGCCAAGGTAACCAAAGCATGCTGCCTTTCCACTCAGTCCCATCTAGTCAATATGGAAGTCAGGTGTGAGGGGCAATGTGGCGGTGCCCAGCAGGACCGCTCGGGGAGGGTGTCACGCAGGAAGTGGTAGATGGGTCTTTAGCAGACAGAATGAGGAAAGGGATTCCAGTCTGACAGAAGAAAGCATAATTGGAGAACATTCTAGCAATGAGGTAGGAGGACCCTGGAGTAAAGTCCTCTGTATACCTGCATGAGGTCAGAACACACTCAAGGACACAGGGCCGGTGGTCAGTGCTGCGCCCAGGAGCACTCCCTGCAGGGCCCTCGCTGCCCCGTGGCGTGCGGTGCCTGTGGGTCAGAGGCTAGCAACGCTGTTTCAGAGAGGAGTCCAGTCTCGATAGAGAGAGAGAGTAGTACAGACAGGGAGACTTAGAGCAGCGGTTCTCAACCTGTGGGTCGCGACTCCTTTGGGGGTCGAACAACCCTTTCACAGGGGTCGCCCGATTCATGATGAAGTAGCAACGAAAATCAGTTTATGGTTGGAGGGTCACTACAACATAAGGAACTGTATGAAAGGGTGGCGGCATGAGGAAGGTGAGAACTACTGACTGAGAATGACTGCCAGTCTGGACCATCATCAATTCTTCTGCCTCCTCCATCAACCTGCAAACCCTAGAGCAAGGCCGGGGCTTGGGGACTTCCTTGGAACCCCATTCCTGCCCCCATATGAAAGGCAACCTTTCTCTAAACTTAAACCAGCCCCCCAGCTCTAACAACCCCGAAATGACTAAGGCCCAGGTTGCCTCCAGCTGGTAGGCAACCCCGGGGTCTCCAAAGAGACTGGACAGAAGGGGACAAGCAATTGTGGGCTGTCCCTGTGCCCTAGATCACACGCTCCATGTTGTAGTGCGCGCACACTCCCTTCCCGTCTTCACCCGAGCCCTGTGGGGCACTAGCTTATAGCGTGCCCATGTCACAGAACGCTGCAGCTCGGGGAGGTGGCCCAGCAGCTCGTGGTGTTCTGAGGTCCTGAGGTGGCAGGAGCCCAGCGGCACCATTGGTGCCAGGCCTGTGTTCTTAATTGTCAAGCCAGACCGATCTCAGGCCGGGCAGTGTTGCCTGAGCCTCTCTGGTTCCTGACCCCAAAGCTCAGAGCTGGGCCTTCTCCGACTGCACTGAGGCGGGCAGAGGTGCAGGACTCTGCTGACCTCCTAAACGTAAAGAAAGTGTGGGTCCAGGCCCCATGTCAGAGGCCTCGGGGTGGCTAGGCTAACAGTACGCAGCATGGGGACAGGCCAGTGGCTCCAGAGCATTTGTAGGGAGCAGCTGTGGGCTGCAGTACCACAAAGACCCTCTCCCCCTGAGACACAAACGAGGGGGCTTTGCCTCCTTCCTGCTGCCCACA
>NW_022111357.1:11282550-11299311 GCF_000313985.2 Echinops telfairi
CGTTTTGAACTGGCTGCTTGGCTGCCCCCGGGAAAGGAGCCAGTGGGGACCTGAGAGAGGGGCGTGGGGGCGCGTGGAAGCGAGGACGGTTTCCTCCCGAGCCGGGGCTGCTCCCGCTGACAGCTGTTTGGGGGCAGAGCCCCTCCCCCATGGCCAGCTCCCTGCTGCTCCCGCTCCTGTCACCGTGGCAACCGGCTTCTTTAAGGCTCGCAAAGAGAAAAGGTCCCTTGTGCCCTGAAGAGAGGTGGGGGCAGCTGGGGCGGGGGTGGGGGTGGGGGGCCGAGAGAGCAGAGCCCAGGAGGCTGTGCTTCAGGGGGGCTGGCCAGCCGGAGGTGGCCTGGCCTCCTCAGTGCAATGAGGACTGACCCACGGAGGGCGGAAGAGGGGCAGGCCCCTAGGGTCCCCTGGGCCTGTCCTCCAGGGACTCGGAGCCCTGAGAGAGCGGGATCACAGCTCAGCTAGGAGGCAGGGCCCCGGGAGCCCTCTGGCTAGTGGATAAACTCCAAGTGGTGGGTGCACTGTCAGGCCCAAAGGTGAGGAGGCCGTGGCCGACTGGGGAGGGGGAGGCCTGCATCAAAGGGAGCTCTTGGGTCATTGAAAATCCCGGGTCCTGACTCACAAGCGCCACATCCACTTGCCAAGTCTTTGTTCTCCCTCCCCAGTCCTGCCTGCCTCTCAGCTGAGGGATTCTCCCTGCAGCAGACAGCCTAGTTTTATCAAAGGTGATCTTGTGTCAGGGAGGACGGTTTCCACTATATGATCCATGGGCTGGACAATGTGAGGATGGCCGATCCTAGGGTTCTTGGGCACCCAATTTCCCTCCCAAACTGTGAGGTAGTCGCACTTTGACCCTTTGAGAGTATCCAGGAATAATAAAAACATCGCCCCGGTTCTGTTGTCTTAACAACCTGCCATCATTTGGCTGTTAAAATCGTGGAACCACCCATGAAGGTATGGCAACCATCCATGGTTTGACCCATTTTTAGATGATGAAGAATCGTCCCCTTTGAGGAAAACCTAGAGGGAATAAGTCATCGATGGGAGAGTGTCACTTGTTTAATAAACAGCTCTCACGGTGAGCGAGACAGAAAGAGAGCAGCGGGCGAGACACACCTTCCACTTCTCTTCTGTGGCCTCCCTGGTTGCTGCCAGCCCAATAGTCCTGCTCCAGCTCCTGTGCCCCGGGCTTTCCTGCTGACCTTACTCAGTCCTCACTTGACACTCTCACTTGTCTCCTGTCTCTCTCATTGTCCAGCCCCACTAGGCATCTATTCACTGAGCACCTGTGATGCCAGGCAAGGTGCTCAGCACCACGGAAAACAGAAGGAACGGTCTGAATTCGAACAGTGGCCGCAGAAGTTTGAGTTGTGCCTTGAAAGAGGAGGCTGTTTCAAGACAGTTAGAGGAGGATTAGCTCCCCTGGCACCAGGAAGCCCTAAGCTGAGAGTGGTGTCTTGTGCGTGTGTGTGCATGTGCGCGTGTGATCCTCTGTGTGTGTAGCAGGGACCTGTTTCTCTGGTCCATTTCCTGCGGCTCACCATCATTAGCGGCTCACCTGTCCTTAAGGACAGGACAGGCCCCCTTGTGCTGTACTCAGCCCTTATTCTCTAGAGGAGCTCGTCTGTTCACCTCTTCTGCACATCTACCACCCCTGGTCTGTGCTGGGCTGCTGACTGAAGGTCCATGGTTCAAACCCAGCAGCTGCTCCCTGGGAGACTAGAAGTAGCAGTCTGCTTCCCTAAAGATTTGCAGCCTCGGAAACACTATGGAATAGTTCTACTCTGTTTTATCAGGTCGCTAGGAGTCAGAATCAATTCAGTGGCAATAGATTAGGTTTGGCTGTGGTGTTCCTTCACCCAGGAGGTGGTGGGTGGATACCACCTGTCTGCAAGTGGCTTCTCATTATGCTTCCATCCCTTGTCCTCATCCCTTCTTCCCATAGAGTTCTGTCTCTAGCACATTCCTACTTGGACACCACCCTACCTGCCCGCAGATTTTTTTTTTTTTTTAATTGGAGCACAGTTCTTAAACAAAACAAACCCAAGGAAAAAAACTCGGAACTCTTCCTCTACGGAAAGACTACCTTCTCGGGTTCCTGACCACTGTACAGCCTTCAGGTCTTTCTTGTCCATACCCCAGTCTCACACTTAGAGTTTCTTTGCATGCCCCTCCTTCACCAAGGAGTTGTAGTGGTGCAGTTGGTTAAATATTGGGCTGTTAATCTCAAGGTCAGTGGTTCAAACCCTCCAGCCACTCCCCACAGGAGAAAGATGAAGCATCCTACTCCCATCAAAGATTGACAGTCTCTATAAGAGCAGCCTATTCTGCCCTAAAGGGCTGCTGTGAGTCAGAATCCACTTAATGGCGGTGGGCTGGGCTAGGGGAGGCAGTGTGGGCTTCAGAGTCACACTTGGTTTCAAATCCTAGTTGCATTGCTTAGTAGTTCCGTGACCAGGACAAGTTACTTCATCCCGATAAGCCCCGATTTCCTCATCTATGAAAACAATGATTCTGTTGACCGCAGGCTGTAAAGATGAGTAAGAGACTCTCAAAGACGCACAAAGTAGGCTCATGACAGATGGTGGTTCCCTTCCTTCCTGATTCCCACCCTCCATCACCACCCAGCTTATCTCCAGGTTCTAAGACACTCCCTCTGTGTTGGCTTCCTGCCTTTGCTCAAAGCCGGCTGATCATATGTTAGAGGCTTAACTGAGCACCAGGACATCCTACTCACAGCTGTTAGAATCCTCTTCCTCCCAGAGTGCGTGTGATATCTTTCTTGTGAGAAACTTTTAGTATGTCCTTAATTCCTATGTTATCAACGGGAAAGCCTAGCCTGTAGTTGTTGTTCCAACCCATAGTGACCCTCTGACGAAAACACCAGCTGGTCCCGCGCCATCCTCGCCATGGTTCTGTTTGAGCCCATGGTTGCAGCCACTGGGTCAAACCATCTTGTCCTTCCTCTTTTTTGCTGTCCTATTTTACCAAGCATGATGTCCTCCAGGGACTGGTCTCTCCTGACCTGTCCAAAGTACATGAGACAAGGCCTCACCATCTTTCCCTCTAAGAGGCTCCCTAGCTGTGCTTCTTCCAAGACAGGTCCGTTTGTTCTTCGGCAGCCCATGGTAATTTCAGTATTCTTCTCCAGCACCACACTTCCAATGCCTTGATTCTTCTTCAGTCTTTCTGAGTCCCTGTCCACCTTTCACGTGCATGTGAAGCAATTGAAAACACCACGGCTTGGATCAGGTGTACCTTAGTCCTCAAAGTAACTTCCTTGCTTTCAACACTTGAAAGCGATCTGGTGCAGCACATTTACCCAAGGAAATGCATCGTTTGATCTCTTGACTGCTGCTTCTGTGAGCATTGATTGTGGATCCAAGTAAAACAAAATCCTTGACAGCATCCATAGTTGACCCCATTTCCCACGATGTTACCCGTTGATTCATTTGTGAGGAGTTTGGTCTTCTTGACATTGAGTTGGAATTCATAGTGAAGGCTGCGGTCTTTGATCTTCATCAGCAAGTGCGTCAAGTCCTCCTCCTTTGAGCAAGTAAGGTTGTGTCGCCTGTGTACCTCAGGTTAATAAGCCTTCCTCCAATCCTGATGGCACATTATCCTTCATATAGGCCAAGTTCTCTGGTGTTTTCTCAGCACAAAGATTGAATAAAGATGGTGAGAAGATACACCTTGACACACACACCTTTAAACCATGCAGTACTCTCTTGTTCTATTCACACGACTGCCTCTTGGCCCTTGTGCAAATTCCTCATTAGCACAATGAAATGTTCTGGAATTCCCATTCTTCTAAGGCTACCCATAATTTGTTAAGATTCACACAGTCAAATGCCTTGGCATAGTCAATAAAACACCAGTAAACATCTTTCTGATATCCGCTGCTTTCAGCCACGATCCAGCTGAGATC
This sequence comes from Echinops telfairi, assembly GCF_000313985.2. NCBI lineage: Eukaryota > Metazoa > Chordata > Mammalia > Afrosoricida > Tenrecidae > Echinops > Echinops telfairi. The sequence continues at coordinate 11,286,476 of NW_022111357.1, forward strand.
CGCACTTGTTGGAATTTGGCCAAACTTTGGGCAGCTCCCTGTCAACGTACTCCTGCAACCATTGTCGGATGATCAACCAAATTCTACTTGCATGTGATATTAAGGATATTGTTCTATAATGTACACATTCTGTTGAGTCACCTGTCTTTGGAATGGGTGTGAAGATGCATCTCTTCCAGTCAGTTGGTCAACTAACTGTCTTCCAAATGTCCAGGCGTAGATGAGTGAGAGCTTCCAGGGCTTCCTTCGTCAGCTTGTTGAGATATTTCTATTGGTTTTCCATCAACTCCTGGAGCCTTGTCATCGGTTAATGCACTCGGTGCAGCTTGAACTTCCGTCGGCACCATTGGCTCCTGCTCATGCCCTACCTTCTGAAGTGGTGAAATGTCACCTATCTCTCTTTGGTACAGGGACTCTGTATTCTTTCCATCTTCTTTGATGCCGCCTGCATCACTCAATATTTTGCCCTTAGAATCTGTCAAAATTGCAGCTTGAGGCTTGAATTGATTTCTTGAGTTCTTTCCATTTCAAATACGCTGAGCATGTGTTCCATTTTGGTTTTCCAATGCTCGGTCTTTGCGCGTTGTATTATAGTATTTTACTTTGTCTTCTCAAACTGTCCTTTGAAATTTTCTTTTTTTTTAAAATCATTTTATTAGAGGCTCATACAACTCTTATCACAATCCATACATACATCAATTGTATAAGGCGCATTTGTACATTCATTGCCCTCATCATTCTCAAAACATTGCCTCTCCACTTAAGCCCCCGGCATTAGGTCTTCATGTTTCCCCTCCCTCCCTACTCCCCCTCCCTCGTGAACACTTGATAATTATAAATTATTATTTTGTCATATCTTGCCCTGTCCGACATCTCCCTTCACCCACTTTTCGGTTGTCTGTCCCCCAGGGAGGAGGTCACATATAGTTCCTTGTAATCGGTTCCCTCTTTCCAACCCACTCTCCCTCTACCCTCCCTGTTTCGCCACTCACACCACTGGTCCTGTAGGGCTCATCTGCCCTTGGTTCCCTGTATTTCCAGTTCCTATCTGTACCAGTGTACATCCTCTGGTCTAGCCAGACTTGCAAGATCGAATTCGAGTCATGGTAGTGGGAGCGGGGAGGAAACATTTAGGAACTAGAGGAAAGTTGCATTCTTCGCCTTTGAAATTTTCTGTTCAGCTTTTGTACTTCATCAGCTCTTCCATTTGCTTTAGCTACTCTATGATTAAGAGCAAGTTTCAGCGTCTCTTCTCATATCTACTTTGATCTTTTCTTACTTTCTTGTCTTTTTAAAGACCCTTTGCTTTCTTCGTGTATGATGTTTCCAATATAATCTCACAACTCATCAGGACTCCTGTCGTTAGTGTTCATTGTGTCAAATCTGTTCTTGAGATGTTCTCGGAATTCAGGTAACATAGACTCAAGGTCTTGGCCCTTGTGGACTTAATTTTTTTCAGCTTTAATCAGAACTTACATTATGAGCAATAGATAGTCTGTTTCACAGTCAGCCCTTGACCTGGTTTTAGCTACTGATATTGTGCTTTTCCATCATCTCTTCCCATACATGTAATCTATTTGATTTCTTTATATCCCATCTAAGGAGCCCTGGTGTTGTAGTGGGTATGCATTGGACTGATAACGGCAAGGTCAGCAGTTCGAAACCACCAGCTGCTCTGGTGATGCTACTTTCTACTGCCGTAAAGAGTTACCCAGAGTGTACAAGGCAGTTCTCCCCTGTCCTACAGGGCTCCAGTGAGTAGGCGTCCACTTGATGGCAGCAAGTTTGGTCTTTGTTTCGTGTTCATATGGAGAGGCCATGTGTGTGCTCACCATTTATGTTCTTGAAAAGGTCTTTCCAAAAAGTGCTTGCCGACCTGAGGGGCTCATCTTCCAGTGCTGTCGCGGCAGTGTTCTGCTTTTTTCCACATGCTTTTCAGCACTGACTGTTTCAGTTCTGTCCGTAAGGTTCTCAGTGACTACTTCCTCAGAGGTGGGCAGCCTAGTCCTTCTTTGTAGTCAGTTTCTTAGTCTGGAAGCTCTGCTGAAGTCTGTTCACTCTGGGTGACCCTGCTTGTGACTGAAATGCCAGGACCTAGCTTCCAGCGTCGCACAAGCCACCATAGTACAGCAAACTGAAACCCAAGTGTTGGGAACCTATATAAGGTGCTCCAAAAGTGCATGTTCGTGACTTTGACCAGCAGACTCCTTGCCGGAGCTTCTGGCAGACCCTCCCTAAGCTGCCCTTTGAGCCACCCCCACTTCTCATCGTGTCCTCAGACAGACCATCTGTTACAGCCAAGTAAGTGCTCATCTCACTTCTCCCCAGCCCAGCGTTTTTTAACTTCATCGACTTATCTTTTGGCATCATGCTCCCTGTTCATGCCTTCGCTCATTCCTCCACAATGACCTTCAAAGTTCTCAGCCATCTCCAGCTAACACGCCTAGGCTTTCTGTATTAATCTTCGCCTGCTGACTTGTGCTAGTCATTCATTCATCTGCTTTCTGAGCAGATGTTTCTATACGGGTAGCACCTGATTTCCAACGAAGTCCCATTCTGAAGATTCCCTCCTGAGTCTGTTGTAACAATGTATCCTTCTATAGTACTGAATGCTGGATACGCTCAGGGTAGGCCCTGGTCTACGGATAAGTCAGATTCCATTCCGTGTCCTCACAATGAAGCCAGGCTCCTAATGGCTGCTGGGCACAGGCCCGGTTCAATTGTCTTATCATTACAGTCGAATATGCCCAACTCTCTATCCATTATGACTCTCAACACCAGCGCCAACATCATTTTTTTTTAAATCATTATATTAGGGGCTCATACAATTCATCACAATCCATACATACATCAATTGTGTAAAGCGCATTTGTACATTCATTGCCCTCATCATTCTCAAAACATTTCCTCCACTTAAGCCCCCGGAATTAGGTCTTCATTTTCCCCTCCCTCCCCGCTCCCCCCTCCCTCATGAGCCCTTGATAATTTATAAATTGATATTTTGTCATATCTTGCCCTGTCCGATGTCTCCCTTCACCCACTTTTCTGTTGTCCGTCCCCCAGGGAGGGGGTCACATATAGTTCCTTGTAATCGGTTCCCTCTTTCCAACCCACTCTCCCTCTACCCTCCCAGTATCACCACTCACACCACTGGTCCTGTAGGGATCATCTGCCCTGGGTTGCCTGTATTTCCAGTTCCTATCTGTACCAGTGTACATCCTCTGGTCTAGCCAGACTTGCAAGGTAAAATTCATGTCATGATAGTGAGAGCGGAGAAGAAACATTTAGGAACTAGAAGAAAGTTGTATTTTTCATCGTTGCTACATCACCCCCTGACTGGCTGGTCTCCTCCCCTCTGCAAGGAAGTCTCCAGTGGTCTGCTAATGGGCTTTGTGTCTCTACTCCGCACTCCCCCCATCATTCACTATGATAAGATTTTTTGTTCTGATGATGCCTTATACCTGATCCCTTCGACACCTTGTGATCACATAGGCTGGTGTGCTTCTTCCATGTGGGCTTTGTTGCTTCTGAGCTTGATGGCCGCCTGATGACCTTCAAGCCTTTAAGACCCCAGACAGTGCCAACATCATTGTGGACCCGTCCAGTGCCTGGTATACAGCAGTGGTTTTTACCAGGATGTCAAGAAACTGAAGAGTCATAAGTGTAGTTCATCATAACTCAAGCCCATCCCAAGTTGGTGACGATGTATGCGGTAAACCTGTGAGGCTTAACTAACCACTGCATTTATAAACATTGATGATGACAGCTACCTGGCCAACCCACAGGAAGAGATCCATATTCATGTCCATTGTAAAGAAAGGTGATCCCACAGAATGCAGAAATGATCAAACAGCGTCATTAGTGTCACATTCAAATGTGTGGATGATAACAAATCATGGTTAATATTGTGAAGAGTGCAAATTCCAAAACATCGAATTGTGCCCATTGGGAACGTGTATAGACCAAGCAGCAGTCATTGGACTGGAACAAGGGAGGAGACAGCCTGGCTTAAATCTGGTAAGGTCAAAGTGTATGTCAGGGTTCTATCCCTTTGCCATACCATCCCCTTGTGCTGAGCGAGTAATCTTCGAAGCGGGATTCTATGAAGAAGAAGAACACGGCATCCAGATGGCAAGCTGTGATATGCAGATGACACGGTCATGTTGGCTGACCGTGAAGAGGACTTCAACACTCACTGATAAAGATCAAAGACAACAGCCTTCAGAAAAGATTACTGAAACACAAAAGTCTTCACAACTAGACCAATAAACAACATCGTGATATCAAACCAAATGTATTCCTGTCAAGCCAAATGCTGGTTAGAACCGCCCCGCAAGGTTTCCAAGGAAGAGACTCGATGGTAGTGAATTAAAAAAAAGTCTTCAAGCTATAAGAGCCCCCAATAAAATGATTTTTTTTAAATCTTTACAGCAGAATGCCACATGTTATGGTCAACAGTCAAGCACTTAATCCCTGTGCCACCAGCTGCATCATGAATAAAGAAGGCCAAAGAAAGCCTGATATCATGGCGTTCAGCTGCGAGTCAAGAATGTTGGATGTGCATACCATGGGCTGCCAGGAAAACAAATACATTTTTCTTGGGAGAGGGATAGCCAGGAGAATCCTTAGAAGCCAGGATAGTGAGAGTTCATCTCCTTTAGTTTTGACATGGTACCAAGAGGGACTGGTCCCTGGAAAAGAACATCATGCCTGGTCAGTGAAAAGGGGGGAAACCATCAATGAGATGATTAACACAGGGTCTGCAACAGTGGGCTCACCGTGGCGTATGCATTAACACACACCTATATATGCACGTATATGCTGATGGGCCTGCACACACAGTTTTGGCGGTGGTTCCTGTTGTTCCCTGTGGACATTTAGTGGACATTGTTTACCTTCACCCTCATGTGATGTGGCCTTTCCCATCACCTAAACTAATGAGTGGTGGATTCCCCCTCTTCCTGCCCCCAGGCCTAGCCCTGGCACCCTCAAATGCCCCGCGCTTTCTGTATATTGTCCTGTCCGTGTCCCTTCCTCCAAGTGAAGCATCCACTCTTCGTCTGGGTGCTGAGGCATGGGGCAGTCCCACTCTTGCTTTAGAAGGCGCCACCAGACTGTTTTCTGTAACAGCTGTTCCCATTTGCACTCCCACTGGTGCTGGATGAGGGCTCACGTTTCCCCACATCCCCGCCAGCGTTTGATGCATTCCATTTTCGTCTTGTGTGGGCTGAGTTCTTTATAGCCATCCTCGTGGGAGGGAAATGGAATCTCAGTGTGGTTTTGAGTGATTTCTCTGCTGTCTAATGACAGTGACCGCGTGCCCGTGTGCTGTTGGCCTCTTTGATGATGTGTCCCTTCTTCCCCTTGCCCAGTTTGAGATAGGGTTACTCGTCTTTCGGTTGTTAAGTTATAGACATTTTGTATATATTTTAGATATTAAACTCTTGCCAGTTATATCATTCCCAACTATTTTCCCCCAGTTAGTTGGTTATCTCTTAATTCTTTGGATGAGCCTAAGTATTTAACTTTTATGGAGTTCCAATGATCTATTTATTTTCTGTTTCTCGTAAGTTTATTGTTGCATCTGATAATCAGTCATTGGATGGATGTGGGGAGGGGAGTCCCAAAGCCTTGCTCCTATATTTTCTTCCAAGAACTTTGTGGATTTGAATTTACCATCGAGGGCCCTTTTGAATTGGTTTTTGTATGGTATGAGGTCTGGTCCTTGTTCATTTTTCCGCATGTGGAAACCCCATCTTGGCAGCACCATTTGTTGAAGGGAGTGTTCCTTCCTCATTGAATGGATTTGACTCCCTTATTAAGAAGCCATTGACTATCGATGTTTGAGTTTGTTTCTAGAGTCAGTTTTCCTGCAGTGTCTGTGTGTCTAGCAGTAAGCCAGCACCAGGCTGTTTTCACTCCAAACGTATAAGGTCTCCGACTTACTTCTTGAGCTTCATCTTTTACTTCCTTCTGGACACAGTACTTTAAAAACACCGCCACACATTGCCATTGAGTGGATTCTAGCGCACGTCAACCCAAATCTGTCAGCGTAGAACTGTGTTTCATTTATATGTGTAAATAAATACATACATACATAAATACATACATGTGTAGATAAATACATACACATTATATGTGTAAATGAATACATAGGGTTCTCACTAGCTGATTTTTCAGAATAGGTCACTAGGCCTTTCTTCAAGTGCCTCTGGGTAGATTCAAATCGCCAACTTTTTGATTAGCAGTTGACCATTTGCATCACCCAGAGACTCTCTATTTTTCTAATAATGAGACCCACTCAACACAAAACAAACAAACAAAACATTGCTCACGTTGATTCTGACTCTTAGCAATCATATAGGACAGAGTGGAATGGCCCCACGGGGTTTCCAATGCTGGAATCTCTCTGGAGTAGACTACCACATCGTGAGCCCATGGAATGACCTATGTGTTTAAACCACTAGCCTCCGGTTAGCAGATAAGTGCTTTCCTACTGTGCCATCAATATGCCTTCGTTTTAAAACTCTGAAAACCAAAAAGAGGGGAAACTTCCGTTGATTCCAATTCATAGTAACCCTGACAGCGTTTCCGAGGCTTTACAAATCTATACGGGAGCCCACGGTGTTCTATCTCCTGTGGAGCGGCTGGTGGGTTTGAACTACAGACCTTGTGACTCGCAGTTCAATGCTTGCCCGACAGTGCCACAGGCATAGCTCCCATGGATTGAGCACCTTCTCAGTACCATGTTTGGAGCAAAGGCAGGGAACCTCTGTGCGTTATCAATAGTATTTCACTTGGTCCTAACAACTGCCCTACATGGTTGTATCACAGGGACAGAAGGAGAGCTCAGAATTCAAAGAGGTTAAGCAGTTTGTACATAGCCCGCCTAGGTGCCAAAGCCAAGATTCCAGCCCTGGTCTAGCTGACTCTAAAGCCCATGCTTATGCCGTACTGCCACCCGTGCCACAGTTAGCAGGAGGAGGAGGGAGGGCCAGAGATGGAGATACTAGTGTGTGCTGTAAAGCTGATTCATGCCCACAGAGCATTTGGTCATGTGTGCTTTTGCAAAGCTGTTCCAAAGACAGAAGGCTGGCACTGACCGCCACAGAGTGCCCCTGTGGTGCCATCCTGTTTTTATGACCTACCTTGTCTCTTACAGGCAAGAATTAGCTCCGCTTCCCTCAGACTCCTCCTAACCCCAAGTCTGGAGGGAAGGTAACACAAGAAAGCCATTGACTATGACTTGAAGCTTTTCATCTTTTCTTTTTTTAAATCATCTTATCGGGGTCTCCTATAACTCTTATCACAATCCATACATCCATCCATTGGGTCAAGCGCATTTGTACATTGGTTGCTATCATCCTTCTCAAAACATTTTCTTTCTACTTGAGCCCTTGGTATCAGCTCTTCATTTTTCCCCTCCCTCGTGAGCCCTTGATAATTTAGAAATTATTATTATTTTTTCATGTCTTACACTGACCGATGTCTTCTTCCTTCCATGTCAAGCTGGCTCTAAGATAGAGAGCCAGCTTCGATTGCAGTCGCTCCCAAGACCACCTAAGAGGGGCATTCATCTTTGGAGGTGAGCAGCCTCTTGAGGGGGCTGGGAGAGCTGAGGCCCAACCCCAAACCGCCTCCTCTCCCGGCTCCTCTCCCACAGCCTGGCAGCTCCCTGAGGGCGCCCTGCTATTTCAGGCCTCTGCTTCTACCATAGGCTTTCTCCGGTCATCTTTCCCAAACGGGATACCCCTTTCTCCCTCCTTGCGATAGTCTCTACTCACCTACAAATGCTGGCAGTATCTGTCCCCCCTACAGACTGACTGTGTTCTGGTCTGGGGAGGGGCCTGTGCATGAGCCAGCACCAGGCACGGAGTACTTGATCTGTGGTAACCACAACCCACAGGCCCCTGGCTTCTGGGCCACTTCTGACTCATAGCAGCCCGTTAGGCAGTAGCACTGTGCATTGGGTTTCCAAGGTTGTCATCTTAACAGAAGTTGACTGCCTGCCACATCTTTCTCCTGCATAGCAGGGCACTCGGTGGGTTCAAACCAATCCCCTTTCAGTCAGCAGCCAAGTGCTTAACCCACTGTGCTACCAGGCCCCCTTTGATCTGTCGTAGGTTTCTAGTAAGTTTTTTGTTGAGTGCATGGATGGTGCAAAGCTTAGCTTCACTTAATAACTTTCTGAACCTCTAAGCGCAGCTTTGGAACAGTAGTCCATGCCTCTCCCATAGGTTCCCTGCAGCACTCCCACAGGCCAGGGTCCCTCCACGCTCTCACCCACTGCCGTGAGTCACGCAGACCCTAGAAGCCAGGGTCGAACTGCCCTTGTGGGGGTCTGAGACTGAAACTCTTTGTGGCAATAGACAGCCTCCTCTTTCTCCAAGTGAATTAAATAAAGCACACCTTTTAAACAAAAAAAAAGAAACCTGAGACTCAGTCTTGACTCAGGAAGCACACAGCCTCACTGAAAAGCCAGGACAGATACACCACACAAAAGAATAAGAGAAGCCCCATTCCACGTCATCGCAGATGCCATCAGTTGCAAGATGTGTCGTTATTAACGCTAAGAAAGCAAAGCTGCCCCTTCACTGACATCACCTAGAAGGCACAGCCCATCCCCCCAAAATGAGTGGACAATAAGAATACATTTTTGAGACACAGTGAAATATGCAGATAAGAAAACATATATCCCTTGAAGAGGGGCCTCAGGGAGGAGACGAGCCAGTCAGGGTGCGATGTAACAACGATGAAAAATACAACTTTCCTCTAGTTCCTAAATGTTTCCTCCCCCACCCCCACTATCATGATCCGAATTCTACCTTGCAAGTCTGGCTAGACCAGAGGATGTACACTAGTACAGATAGGAACTGGAAACACAGGGAATCCAGGGCAGATGATCCCTACAGGACCAGTGCTGAGAGTGGATATACTGGGAGGGTAGAGGGAGAATGGGTTGGAAAGAGGGAACCGATTACAAGGAACTATATGTGACCCCCTCCCTGGGGGACGGACAACAGAAAAGTGGGTGAAGGGAGACGTCGGACAGGGCAAGATATGACAAAATAATAATTTATAAATTATTAAGGGCTCATGAGGGAGTGGGGAGCGGGGAGGGAGGGGAAAAATGAAGACCTAATGCCGGGGGCTTAAGTAGAGAGGAAATGTTTTGAGAATGACGAGGGCAATGAATGTACAAATGTGCTTTACACAATTGATGTGTGTGTGGATTGTGATAAGAGTTGTATGGGCCCCTAATAAAACGATTAAAAAAAAGAAAGAAAACATATATCAAATCCCAAATAAGCCAAACAAACGGGGTGGGAAACAAGCAAGAATTCTGAGTAAAACGCCCCAGTTGAGGGATAAGGCAGATAGCGAGAAAGCAGGGCCAGAGACACTGAAGCTTTTGATCACGAAGCACAGCGTTCTGGAAAATGGAAGCGCCTACGCGGAAGCCAAAACCCTCAAAGGGACAGGAAACTGAGCAAGGGGTAGAAGCTCCATTACGTTGGATTGGAGATTGAGGCTGGAGACAGAGCAAACGTGGATGCGATGCTGGCTCTTCCTTCAAGAAACCAGAATGCGCATTAGACTCCAATGACTCATCTCAGATCCTCTGCTTCTGAAAAGGTAAAGTTTTATGGGACAAAATAGAGTCCCGCCATGTTGTCGTTCATTCATTCACTCAGCATTGCTGATTAAGCATCTACTCAATTCAAGGCAGGGAGCCCTAGTGGCATAGTGAGTTACTCCTTGGGCTAATCACAAGGTCAGCAGTTCAAAACCAGCAGCCGCTGTCTAGGAGAAAGATGAGATTGTGTGCTTCCATCAAGATTTACAGCCTCTGAACCTAGCCAGACAGTTCTCCTCCCCTATGGGTCACTGCGAGTCAGGACCGACTCAGTGGCAGTGAGTCAGTGAAGTTCAAAGCACTTTCTGGGAAGCAAGTGAATCACTAATTCTGCTGATTGCGGGAAATAACTATGAGAGAGACTTCATCATTATCCCCATTTTACAGGTTACATTACACAAAGCTCCAGAGGATTCAAATAATGTGCCCGGCATGATACAGCTGCTGAGTGGCAGGGCTAGGACTTAAATCCAGACCTTCTGACTCCAGAAGCCACATTTGGCTTTGATGACAAACTGCCTCTCTGAGGGCAGGGCAGGCAGAGAAACACAGTGCCAGCCAGAGAGAAGTGGAAGAGCGAGGGAGGAGAGGGGAGGAGGGCGTTTAGGGCACTCCGGACAGCCTGGGGGAAGTTATAAGAGGCAGCAGGCAGCAAATAGTAACATTCACTTGAGTCCAAGAAATAATCAAAAGTAAAGCGTTTTGTTTGTGTTGTAAAGAGAACTGGAAAGCCAGGAATTCAGATACTCTGACCAAGGACCAGAGCTATACACTAGGAAGGTTAATTTGCAATCCGTGTGTCAAGTGGGCTAAAGAAAAACGAAGCGGAAGCAGGGAGACCACTTAAAAAGGTATCGCAAATCTGGAAACAAGTACTTTTGACCCAGGATAATGCTGGAGTCTTTGTGTTTTTGTTAACTTCGAAAGGTAAAGGTGTATACACACACACACACAGGTAAAGGTGTATACACACATGTAAAGTGTATACACACACAGGTAAAGGTGTATACACATACACACACAGATAAAGGTGTATACACACACACAGGTAAAGGTATATACACACGCACAGGTAAAGGTGTATACACACACAGGTAAAGGTGTATACACATACACACACAGATAAAGGTGTATACCCACGCACAGGTAAAGGTGTATACACACACACAGGTAAAGGTGTACACACACACACACACACCAGAATACCCGGGACTTTCTGATCTATGAGTTGATCTAAACCAGTGGTTCTCAACCTTCCGAAAGCCGTGCCCCTTTAATACAGTTCCTCCTGTTGTGGTGACCCCCAACCATAAAATTATTTTTGTTGCTCCTTAATAACTGTAATTTTGCTACTGTTATGAATCGGGTGACCCCTGTGAAAGGGTTGTTCAAACCCCAAAGGGGTCACGACCCACAGGTTGAGAGGCACTGATCTAAACCCTCGCACACTGTAATCCCAGTCTTGACACATACAACATTAACGACATTTGCCCTGAAACAACTACTCTAGGTTTTCAGAGAGAGGAACCGTGGGTGAGCAGAGTGGGTTAGGGAGGGAAACCCAGGACCTTCAAGGATAGGGGACAGCAGTTCCCATTCCCATCCCAAGCAAGTGAAGTGTTTATTGGCCTTGGTGGCCCTGTAGGTTAGGTGCTTGGACCCTAACCGGACATGCTGGTCCTTCAAGCCCACCAGCTGCCTTGCTTAAAAAGATGAGGCTGTCTGCTCTCATAAAGACTTCCAGTCTCAGAAACCCTGGATAGGGTCGATAGGAATTTCCTATAGCTCAGCAACCCCCACATGAACCACACAACCAGACTCACGGCTATCTAGTCAATTCTGTAGCATGGTGACCTTAGATGGATTTCCCCTGGGCCTAAACCAAACTCCTGCAGACATGTTCCAATCCTAGTTTTCATTGTCGCCACATGAAAACGTTGGACATCGTCCACGTTCCCTCTTTCTCCAACTACAGTAGTCATGTATTCACATTATATATATCTAATAGTAGCAGCAGGAACCCTGGTGGCCTAGTGGGTTATGCATTAGGCTACAAACCACAAGGTCAACAATTCAAAACCACCAGCTGCTCCAAGGACGAAAGATGAGGCTTTTTACTCCCATAAAGAGTTAGTCTCAAACAACAACTCACAAGTTGCAGTTTGCAGCAAGGCTATACTTGCATAACCTCCTTTTCTCAAATTCTTCAATTCAATGCCATTGGATAAATTATTGATGAGGTCCATGGAATTGCCTTATGTCCCAGGGGGATGATTGGCAATGTTGCTTATTATAAAATGATAATGAGAGCACTAAAGTAAACCAGAGTTGTACGTATTCCATGGACAAGTGAATGCATTCTGGGCTCCCACTTCGTTCCAGCTCCAATCCAAGAACAGTTAGTTCTTAGGACTTTGCTCGATACTCGCCTTCATGAAGAGATCACTGAAGATACGGGAGCTGCAGCAAAGTGAGGTGAAGAAAGCAGATGGTGCTCGACCATCAAGCAGAATAGTGCCTGGGGTCTTAAAGGCTTGTATTCAAAGCAAACAGCCATCTAAGGGAGGCATCAACAAAGTCCACACGGAAGAAGCACACCAGCTTGTGTGATCCAAAGATGGCAACAACAAAAAATAAAAAATCCAAATCCAATGGAAGGAAAGGTACCAGAACTTAAATTGTGAACACTCGATGGGTAGATAGCTATAGGGGAGCCCAAATCCATCTAAAGAGGATCTGTGTGGCTTAAGCCTCTGCCAAGTTCCCTCTGCCACCGTCAAGGGAAGTAAATAGCCTTACTATCAGACAGATCATTGTAAACTTGACTATGGTGGATGGAACTAAGGTATAAGAGGGTACCTGGTCAGCTGATCTTCCTCTGGACCCAGTCTGGATTTGTTCTAGGTTAAATAGTTCTCACTGTTTCTCAACAGAGGTTTCCTCTCCGGCTTATTTTAATATTGTCGGTGTTTTTTTCCATTTTTCGTCTTTGATATGTTTCCCAGTATATGAAACACAGAAGGGCAGGGTATAGAGACAATAATTGATGTAATGATTTGTGAGGGATCCGGGGGTGGGGGCAGGGGAAGTTAAGGGGAATTGGAGAGCAGATGATAAATACCAGAGGGAGGCAGATGCACTGGAACTGATTGTGGTGATGTGAATACAACTCTTTTTAAATATGACCCAACTATGGAAG
>NW_022111357.1:11299411-11303893 GCF_000313985.2 Echinops telfairi
GGTCCGGGAAACTCACAAGGGCAGTTCTAGTCTGTCCTATGGGGTTGGCTCACTGGCCGTGAGTTTGGTTTGGGTTTGGGGATGCATGCCTGTATACGGTGTTGGTAACGACCTGATTGTCCTTGCCCTCCCCTTCCCATTGTGGCCCCCTGGGCTGCAGTCGGGCAGACACCGCCAATGGTGTGCTTGAGATGGTTGCAAACCCACGTGTAAATAGACAACATTCAAAGAAGAAAACCCCTTCCTTCACTGAGTTTGAAATGTTTATTTTGCACCGGTAGCTTCAGAGAGTCCTTTTAAAAGGTTAGCTCAGGAACTCAGAATTTGCCTTTGTCCTCCCTCATGCTGAGCCTTTGCTTTGCTCATCTCCATTCTTGAGCTTCCACTGGGGGCCTCTGCCAGCAGTCCTCGGCCCTCGGCCCTGGGCGTTTGTATGCCACAGCCTCTCTCTGATGGCGCCCCAGGTGTGGACGTCTCTGTGCAGAGCAGCTCTCAGGTAGGGCAGATGCAGCTGAACTGCCCTCATCCCCAGCTGGCCTGGATGTCACTGGACATCCACGCTCTGCTTCAGGGCAATTGATCTCAGAGCTCCATCCTGGAATCCATACTATGCCCAAAGCAGGAAGCTAGATACTAGATAAATCCTGACCTCAGAGGGTCAGCCTGGTTGACATGGAAGAAGGAAAAGCTAGCAACACCTGGCAGCCAATGGATTCCATCTGAAGGCAGTACATTGATTTGCTTAGCATTCGAGCATCAGGCATGCCCCCTGCAATGTTCTCGATAAAGACATACGGCAGACTTCTGACCACAGGGTTAGGTGATCTGAAAGGAAGTTAGATAAGAAGCTATTAAAAACCCACCTCAGTAAATATGATTGCCATTGAGGTAAACCCAGCCTATTTTAAGACTCTAAAACAAGATTGATAGGAGCCCTGGTGGTGCAGGGGTCCGACGCTTGTCTACAAACCACAAAGTCAAGCGATTTGCACCCACCAGCTGCCCGTAGGTGAAAGATGGGGCCACCTACTTCTGTAAAGATTTACAGCCTTGGGAACCCCATGGGCAGCTCTACCCCATCCCATCAGGTCACTGTGAGTCCATAGACCCGATAGTTTGCATAAACCTACACCGAAGTAATAGTTCTAATAAAATCGCTAGACCGTGGCTGGGTGGGAGCCACTGGGTTAGGCCCATCATGTCATTTAATTATTTAATTGATTGTATGTTGAGAAGGCACACAGCAAAACACACACCAAGCTAACAGCTTGTTCAGAGACACGGAATATGTTCTCCAAGCTGAGCCACCATTCCCGCCCCCCTCTTCCGGGTTGTCCCTTCACCATGAACGTGAGCTGAGTCTCCCAGCCAAACCATCATGTCATTTTCTCCCACGTGATTCTCACGGTGTTTTTGGATACAGTCAGGGGAGGAGCAACGATGATTTCCAATGTTTAGATGAGAACGCTGAGGGTAATAGCTAGGCCCAAGCCCCACGGTATGGAAGAAAATGAGCTGGTTATCTAGCCTGGTCAGTTGAGGGCCCCCCTGTGAAACTAGCGCTCCCTCGAGGAAGTCTGACCTGAGCCGAGCCAGAGGGCTGGCTGGGTAAGAGCTAGCCATGCAGGGCAAGGCTTGGGCAGTTGGGAGACGGCAGATCTTACAAGCTTGGAGAGCTGGAAATGAAGGGCACGGGGCTGGGGGGAGATGGAAGAGAGCCTGGCACATGGTGGAGGGCATTGTCCCTCTGAGCAGCTTAGTCACTAAGCCACTAAGCCTGAGTGGCTAAAGACAACTTCACAGAGGAGAGGAGATTTGGGCGGGGAGGGGAGGTGGCCTGTTTTGATTTTCTTTTTAACTTTCTGTTGTGAAGGTTTACAGAGCAGATTGTCGGTTTTACATTCAGCATCCCATCAGACCTTCCGATGCCCTGTCCCATGTCTGTCATCCTGCGCCCATCTCCTTCCTGTTGGATATTGCCTTTCCCATCACCCAACTTAACACATGTCCAGCCCCTAGCCTGCGGCTTCCTCTTCCATCCCTTTTCTTCCCAGCTCTGATGACCATCGGAGTCATGTTTCTTTTAGGATGGAAATGTTTTCTTGATTTTTTTTTTTTAATAACAGTGGTCTCATATAATCTTTGTGCTTTTTGTGATTGACTCGGCATCAAGCCCTCCATGCCATGAGGTGCTTCACAGAGTCATTGTTAGTCTTGAACGTGTGTCCTATTGCAAAGTTCATCTATCCATTCTTCCCCCAGTGGACATCGAGGTTATTTCCGTCGTTTTTGCTAGTGGCCATAATACTACTAGTGCTGCGATGACCTTGGGTGTGCACATATCTGTCCCTTCATGCTTTGGCTCTTCGTTCTTTAGGCTGTGCACCAAGTGGAGGGGTGGCTGGGACATCAGGTATTTCTATTCCCATTTCTTTTGGAGGATGCACCATTCCACTTTCCACAGGGATCGTACCCCCTTTAGTCCCATGCAAAGTGTATGATGGTCCAAGGGGTGCATTCTGATTTGGGTTTGGAGCCCACGTGGCAGCATGGAAAGAAGGCAAGACTACCAAGAGAGACAAAGTCGAGCCTTGGCAATGACTAGACCAGGCTCTAGGTCAGCAGTTCTCAACCTGTGGGTTGTGACCCCTTTGGGGGTCAAATGACCCTTTCACAGGGGTCGCCCGATTCATCACAGTAGCAAAATGATAGCGATGAAGTAGCAATGAAAATAATATTATGGTTGGGGGGTCACCACCACACGAGGAACTGTATGAAGGGGTCGCGGCATGAGGAAGGTTGAGAACCACTGCTCCAGGTAAAAGATGTAGGAGGCACTGAGTCTAGCAGACCCTTTTCCTTTGGGTGTGGTGTGGGGTGTGGTTGGGGGAGGGGGTGCTAAGGCACCTTGCAAAGGAGGGCAAGTCATGCTACCTAACCTGAGTCTGCCCCCCACTCCCCACCCCAGCCTATGCTCAATTGCAGCCACACCAGCTCCTCTCACAGCCACCATCAAAGCACCTTCAGCCTCAATTTGTGATGCAGCAGCAGCAGCAGCAGCAGCAGCAGCAGCCGCCAGTGCCACCATCCCCGCAGCAGCCACGGCCTGTGCTCCAGCCCCAGCCCCAAACCCAGCTCGCCTCCGTCCCTCCCAGCTTGGCCCTCCAGCCCAGCTCAGAAGCCCACGCCATGCCACTAGGCCCAGTTACACCCACCCTGCCACTCCAGGGCCCCACTGCCAACCTGCACAAGCCTAGCAGCACTCAGCAATGTCATCCCACGCCAGATACGGGGTCCCATAATGGACATCTGGAGGGCCCATCTCATCTCCCTCAACGCAGGTTCCAGCACACCTCCGCCGTCATCCTGCAGCTACAGCCTGCCTCCCCCGCGGTGAGTAAGCTCCTCTCAGGGTCCAGGGAGCAAAGGGGGCAGCCCCGGGCTAGATGATCACCAGCACTCATTGAGTTTCGCTTCTGGGTAGGCTGAGTGTTGAGGCCACGACTGGGCATTCCAAGAAAAAGAAGGGGCTCTCCCTAAGTTGGGTCAAATGGGTATCATCTTTATCTGCCCTCTGTCCTCCCTGGAAGGGATGGTTGATGCCCAAGAATGTCAAGGCAGCCCCTAAGACGACCTTCTCTCTATCCTGATCCTCCACAGCCCCAGCAGTGTACCCCAGATGACTGGAAGGAGGTGGTGCCTGGGGAGAAGAGCGGGCCGGAGACTCAGTCTGGCCCATCACCACACCACCAAGCCATCATCCCCGCCATGCCTGGTGGCCTTCCTGTACCCAAGAGCCCTAACATCCAGCATTCCCCAGCTCACGGTATGGGGTGTAGTTAGCAGGGCACTGGGGAGGGAAGAGTCAGCCTTCCTTGCCATCTGTGGCCTTGTTCCTGGGGGCCTCAGGAACGATCGCCCGGTTCCGAAACCTCGAGGTCATTGCTGTCGGGGGTCCCTGGAGCTGGATGCACACCTGCCAAGTTGAGAGCTGAGGCAGTTACCCAGGTGTCTCCGTTCTCTGTTCCCTTTAGTATGAGAAGGCGCTCTTGACATCAGAAATGCAGCCAGATGCCCGCCATAGCTCAGATCAAGGACATGCCTAGGCTGTGGCATTCAGGGTGTGTCCAGCTCACAGAAGCATCTTCAAAGGACCTGGAATCACCATGGTCCATCTGCGAATGCAGTTACAAGGGGGGTTGTTCAGGGTCTGGGGGTCAGGAGACTCTGCTGGGCCCCTCCACCCTGATGGGAGAGTCACCGCAGTACCTCCGTCTGCTGGCCAGATCCGTTTGCTTTCCTCCCCCTGTCTTCTGGGTATATAGCAATTCTGGCCCAGATCTCAGGGCCATTCTGGGCCAGGAGCCGAGTGCAACCCAGGCGGGCAGTTCTAGCCAGTGGGCTAAGACTGTTGGGAGAGAGAGGAGGGCGAGTTGAAAGAAAAAGTTTGAGAAATAGAAAAGGAAACACTAGAAGAAAAAT
>NW_022111357.1:11304889-11306353 GCF_000313985.2 Echinops telfairi
ATAGAAAACTACAGGTACATGCTTTAAATACTCTGAAGCAGGAAGCATGGTGGCCAGGCAGAGATGAGCAGACAGCTGTCTGGGAGCCCATGGCAGGGTTGAGAGCAGAGGCTGGCAAACCATGGCCCTAGGACCATGTTGGTCGCAGCACCAGTGTTTGACAGCCCATAAGCTAATACTAATGGCTTTTGTATTTTTTAATGATTTCCTACAAGTCAAAAGAATATTTTTTGGTATGCCCCCAAATCTGTGAAATTCCGATATCAGAGTTATAGTTTTTTTGGAACACAGCCACCTGGGGTGTGTGTGTGTGTGTGTGTGTGTGTGTGTGTGCGCGCGCGCGCGCGCCTGGACTTGCTTTTGTGCTCCTTCGCAGTTAGTGAACATGTAGTTGCAAGAGTGACTGCACGGTCTGCCAGATCTTAAACCCTCCTCTCAGGTCCTGTGCAGAAGTGTGCCACCTGCTGTTCCTGGGGTTTGGGCCTTGAAGGACCTGAGCATGCCGAGCAGGGAAAGGGATTCCAGGAAGGACCAGTGTAAGGAAGGGGAGGGATGCGGGCAAGTGTGAGCTCGTGTGGGGATTAGAGAGGCCAGGTGTTCAGTGACGTGTGGCCATACTTGATTAAGCAGAATGTGAAGTATAAAGAATGTAAAGGCAGAGATGGAAAGGGAACACGAATATTATTTAGTTGAGAAAGGGAATGGAGAGAAGTCAATAATGGAGAAATATAAAATGTGGAATCAAAGAATGAAGCCTGGGGAGTGGGACGAAGAGTGGAGGTGGGCAAAAGAGTTGGGGCAATAATGGGAATACATTTGAAGTCAAGCGAAAACTTGGTGTCTCTTCACTCTCCGCCCCCCTCCACCCACCCAAAGCTCCTGGGGGCAAGCACCATGGGTGACAATGCATATGGCAACCCCAACCCCCACGGCTGTTAGCCTGTTTAGGGCATGCGTGTGCACCACCAAGACAACTCGGCTTAAACCAACATCGTTTGGGAAGAAAACCAACATTGACTGAGCTCCTACTGTGTGCTAGGCTCCACAGAGCCATTTGTATACATTTCCCCATTTAACCTTTGCGGTAAACCTGGAGATCCTCCTCCTACGGAAGTGTCATTGGATGCCTTTGGTCATTACTTCCCCTCTGGTCCTCAGTTCGCAGTGGGGAGGACAGTGACCTGTAGGGTTACTGTGAACAGTGAGTGAGAAAGCGCGGTCACGCAGGTAGGGCTTGACCACGGGCGTGGTTATGATTATCGCTGCTAAGGCCCTCAGCTAGTCGGTTGGTTGTGGCAGGGCTCAGACAGGCAAACATGCCTCCTGGAACACGTGATGGCTGCGGGGTGACGATGGCAGGCGTCTTAGTGACGTGACCCGTGGCCCCTAGACGGAGACCTTGGCATCCCTAAGCATCCGCGAGCCCAGCTTCCGTCCCTACAAGGCCTCGGCCTCCAGGGCCTT
>NW_022111357.1:11307280-11336816 GCF_000313985.2 Echinops telfairi
CCGCTGGCAGCCGCGGCGCCTCGCTGGTGGCGGACTGCTGCTCCTGGAGGCGCCTGCGGCTTCGATGCAGTTTTGTTTTGAACGTAGTTCCGTCTCACGAGGCTTTTAATTGGATGGAAATGGACTCGCTGGGCTGTGTCTGCCCACTGTTCCATTTTTAGAAGCGCGTTCTCCTGCCAATTGGAGGCACACTACGTTTGTTGGTTGTCTGCTGGCTCTCTATTAAAATAGGGCTTTGTGATGATCTCTATTTGAAGTCCGCAGAGAGGTCAGGTTGCCAACCACTGGTGAAGCGGCTACGTTCTGAGCCCCTGGCTACCCAGGGCTTATTGGTTACCAGTTTGTGCCCATGATACCCCACCCCCACCTTTGATAGCAGAGATTTCAGTGACTTTCAGTTCTGGTCCACTTTCCTTCCTTAGAATGTTTACCTTCTCCGAGCTGTCTACTTGGCACTCCTTTATTCGTCTTTTTCCTGCTTTACAAATCAATGACAGCTTTCCCCTCAGATCTCTCCCATCCTTGATCCTTAATCCCCTCTCATTAGCATACTGGGCTCAGAAGATCCCTTGCTGTGAAGTAAGCCAGGGACCTAACTCCACCGTATGTCCCTGATTTTTCTAGGACAGCCCAGTTTAAAATATCCTGTCCCATTGTCTTTCAGCCCAAGTGCCTTGATTTGGGGTTTAAACCAATAATGTCACTTTAACTGCCCTAGAACCTGCTGCCTGGCCTTTTCCAGCCTTTTGGCCCTGGGGCATAACTGGATAACCCAATTATCATTCACCTGGGGTTTTCCTTCCCCTCCTGAGTCACCCCAAATGTTAGAACGTCAAGGATTTTGAGGTGAGCTGGAACATTAAAGAGTAATGAAGCAAGAAGACCCCTCCCAGCCGTTGTGTCTCAGCCCCCCTGCCACCTCCCCCTTTTATTCCTGTGCAGGGCAAGCAGACCTGCGGCAATGCCACTTGAGATTGGGGTGTAGGGTTAGGTGGAAAGGGCAGGACAACTTCACATCATCTGGACTACTTTAGAAAGTACCTGCCTGATTCAGGCAGATTTACACATCATTATTGGTCCCCTGTTTTCTATGGAGCCCTGTGGAAAATAGGTGTGTTCTAATAGAGTTCCCAAGATTTGGATCTGTAATTGGAAATGTTAACACTTGTGAATCTTCTGGTAAACCCTCTCCCACCCTGATTCTAGGCCTGAAAGGTGGGAAGCAGGGCTTCTCGGTTGGCTCCTTCACAGGGCTGGCTTGTCCCTGGGTGTCCGGCCAATGGATGGTAGTGCTCTTTTGGCACCTGCCGTTCCCAGGCATTCTTTATCCCATGAGCTCTGCCTCCCAGCCCACCAGGGATCTGCTTGCGTACTTGCCACTGCATGCTGGGAAGAATGGGTGCCTTTAATCTGGAGAAATGGATGTGTACTTCGTTTACTGTTCTATGGTTCTTGAATTGGTTTCTCAGCCATCCAGCTTCATTCACCGTCAAGAGCAGCCTCTTTGCTGTTTTCACCCACTTTTAAAACTCTTGTTTTACTAACATCTGGTACCTAGGCGCTTAATGAATGTTGCTGTTTATCAGATACCCAGCTCCCGGCATTTCCCACTTCTCTCTCAGGTCATGGCTGAATTTCCAGTTCTCCTTTGTTGAGTGGGCTCACTATTTATTATGTCCACATCCCACAAAGTAAGGCAGAGACTTGAGCTCCCCTTCCTCCTGTCTAGTCCTGACTCTCCTGGTTCTGGGACCTCTCAGCCATTGCATCTCTGCGGCCCCCTAGAGGGTCACATGGTAGGAAGGTGCCCTGCTGCTGGCCTCTGTTCCGAAGCTCTCCCAGACACACCTCCTCAGCCTTTGACGTCCTAGTCTCAGTTGATTGACTTGAGTTTTCTCCTTGCCATCAAGACCCCTTCCTCTACCTCTGACCCTGCCTGTTCCTTACTTTGGCTTAGAATCCACTCGTTCTCAAGCCACATCCTTTTTCCTGCCTTACTCATATCCTGTCTCAGATACTTTGGGTATCCAGGTTCAGAGGGAGCAGGAATAAACCAAGAGAAGAAATGGATAGATGCTCATATACGATAGAACTTGTGCTGCTGCCTGTCACTTCCTTAAACTGAAAAACCATTAGAACTTGTGCTGCTGCCTGTCACTTCCTTAAACTGAAAAACCATTGCTATCAAGTTGATTTCAACTCATAGCGACCCTGTAGGCAGAGTGGAACTGCCCCTGTGGGTTTCTGAGCCTGTAAGTCTTTACCGAAGCAGAAAGCCTCCTCTTTGCCCCCAGTCACTTCCCTAGGCTTAATAATTTGGGTGTGTGTGTGTGTGTAGATTACTGTCTCAGAATTAAAGACCCTCTCTGAGCTTTTGAATGCCTTTTTAATCTCAGTCATCTCTCGCTCTCTCACTCTCACACAAACACATACACACAGAGCCTCTTCCTGTATAACTGTGCCGGCACCCCTTAGTGTGTAGCCTTGTGCAAAGCTGTGGTAATCATTTGCTGAATAAACAACACTTACTGTCCTGTGTGGGTCCTTAACTTTCCTCTAGCATGGATCAGCAAGCCAAAATACAAGCAAAATTTTAAATAGAAAGAGATTGGTGATTCCAGGGCTGATAATTCTGCACCCCCACCAGTTAGTATGAGATTTGCCAGCCCACCACTTTGAGACAGAGTTTATAGTCAGGTCTCCCAGCTGTTCCATGCTACCTGATCTCCAGGCTGAGGCGGACCCACACTTAGAAAGTGGAGAAGAGGAAACAGAATGAGCCCCCTGCTCCGATTCCCTTTGTTTTGTGCCCATTTGCAACTAGAACAATGAAGATGGTCGTTTTCTATGGGCAGGAGGAATCTCACCGAATGAGTTGTGTGTGTGTGCCCCTCAAGAAGCTGCCGTGGCATGTGTCTGCTGCTGCCCGCCACGTGCCTGCCTCCCTGGGCAAGAGCAGTTTACCTCTGATGGGTCTCGGCGCCAGTGACGGAGAGGACTCCCTCTTAAGCAAGTTAGCACTTTGAGAACACTGAGCTGAATAAGCCCTCAGAAGTAGAAGTGCTGCCGTAGGTGGGGTTATGGCTCGGTTTAAACTACAGCGTGAGCCACCAGCTAAAAACACTGTTAAAGCTTGTTTCCTGTTTAACAATCAAAGTGCGCCTGAGTAAGCGACCTAATGATGTATGCATAATTCAAGTAGATGTAGATTGATTTTAAGTCCCGAGTTACTTTTACATTTTTAGTTTGAATTAGTACCTACATCAGAGGTGATAGTTGTAAAGATATCCAGAGGCAAACCATCTTTAATTTAAGTAACCATAGCTATTTTGGGGGTCTGAAGAACTGACTCAACCATTTGCTTCCTGAAGGTAGCAGTCTTGATATTATGGACATTTGTTCTTCCCCAATCAGCAAAAACAAAGTGCCGGGTTGGATATGGTCAAGAAATGGGCCATTTTATAGTCAGGGGTTACACAGTTAAGAATGATTTCATTTTTCAAGACTAAAAGTATAGTAAGCATGTAAGCATATCATATGATCATAATTGCTGGGTGATTCCTTGTCAGACCTTCTAAGCCAGCATATAATGAATGTAGTCGCTTTTCCCTTTTCCAAATCATGTATACAGTTCATGGAAAGGGATCTGCTTTCCTGTTCTTTCAATTTCCAAATTACTTTCTAGTTAATTAAAGTCTACAAGAATGGAACGTCTTTTTACATCTGCTCAAAAAATGCTTGCTCTCGGACACCAGATTGCCAGTGCCCTAAGATGAATCCAGATGTTGCTAAGAGTCACAGTGTGCTGTTGGACCGTCTTTTTAAGCATCATCAGGTGACTGTCTTTGCTGGCTTTCTTCTTAGCAGTGAAGTAAGTCTATTAGAATTCCTGTTAGAAAGAGATGAACGTGACATGCCATGTGCCCTGACCGACTCTTCTCCAGAAATGGGTGGCAGCCAGGCCTGAGAGTGAAGATTGAAAGTCTTGGCAAGGAAATGAGAGTTCCTGGTTGCTGGGAGTTATTTTTGCAGCGCCAGTTGTTTGGCTTGTTTGATGTCTCCAGTGCTGTATAATTATCCCTAGTCACAGATCTCTTTAGCATGTTTGAAACCATCCATATGTGGCCTAAAAATACATGGCCTAAAATATTTCTGAACAATCAAAGCAAATGACACAAAACCAACAGTGTGAGGCAAATTATTTAAGAAAAATAATTTTAAATCCATCCTTCCACATTTCCACTCATTAGTCTTAACTTGTTCTACTTCTGGTGGCTAGGTAACATGAGTGAAAAACGTATAAAACAAGAAAAGGGTAGTGTGTTTGGGGTAGGGTAATAGATTTGTAAGATAACTATTCCGTACCCCATTCTACAGATAAAACAACTGAGGTTTAGCTCCCTTTGGGGGCCCATTATTGAAGACTGTTGGTAATGTTGGTTAACAAAATCAGGGCAGGGCTCCTTTGGGGAGCCTGGGTGCCTTTCCTTGGTCTCAGCCTCAAACCCATTAGGGAACTCACTAAACATACAAAAGAAAGTGAGGGGACAAGTCTATCTGCCTTGATTTGATCTGCAGCCCCCCCCCCCCCAGCAGTTTTGTTGGAATATAACTTACATATACATCATTGTCATTTCAAGGAGAATTGTACAATCATTACCATGACAGTTTCAGAGCATCTTCTCCCCCCTAACCCCCCATGACCTGTAGTTTTTTAGCCTGTGAACTGTTGTCTGTTCACAGGCTAACTACCTCCTGGCATTCTAAATTTCATAATGTACTTTCTCTAGATCAAGTCGTTCTGCCTTTTATGGGTCCTGAAGTTCCCCACTTCTGGTTCCTGGGCTTCTTGGGCAGTGTATTTGCTCCCTGGGCTCTCACCGAAAGAATGACCTCGATGGGGAATCTGCTGATTATCTGGCTGCAAGGTGACTTGAGCTCTGAAGGGCAGGCACACGTCCTCTGTTGACTCACTGTCAGTGGAGGTAATGCTTCTTCCTGAAGCCTGACTCCAGGAGTAGACCAGGAAGACAATCCTGCTCTGGGGCTTATTGAGACGGGAGCAGTAGTAAGCTTTTCCTGAGCCTTCTCTTTGCTCTCAGCAACATTGGCTCTTTTGTAGCAAAGCCAAGGTTACTCCATCTTACTTGAGCTGCCTTATCTCACTTAGTTTTCCTCTAACTCCCTGCCATCGAGTCAGTGTAGACTCATAGCCACCCCACAGGACCGCGTAGAACTGCCCCTGTGAGTTTCCAAGACTGTAACTCTTGACACGGGTAGAAAGCCCAGTCTTTCTCCTGCAGAGTGGCTGGGTGGTTTCAAACTGCTGATCTTGCAATTAGCAGCCCAATTTGTAACCACTATAAGGACCCCATTTTTCAGATGAGGAAACTGAGACATAAAGTACTTTGTCCAGGATGCAAAATTAGGATTTAGGCATAGGGTCTTTGTAATCCCAACATTTTATCACATTTCATCGCTTCTAAATGTAGTCAGAGTCTAGCATTTTATTGTCTAAACTCTTTTAATATTCGCTGGTGCCTCAGAGGACAATGTGAGCCTCGTTTTCATGAATGAAGAAGCAGAAGATGTATGTGTCCAGGTCCGGCTCGTCCCCTCTGTACTCTGCAAATGACCCTTTCATCTCCTTTTATCTTCATGTCCCTGTTGAGCCGCCTCCATCATTGGTCCCAGATAGTTTGCCTTTTGAAAGCTAGCCTAGCATCTCCTGTGATGTGAGACTATCCGGGAGCCCACGTGGACTACACAGAGCTGGCTTCCATTGGAAGGTTTAAGTGGAACTCTTTGAAAACTTCCTCCCCCGCCCCATCCCCTTCAGGGCTGGCTGGGGTTCCCTGGTGTGTTGATGGTCCTCTTGGAAGTTGTCCCGCAGGTGCTGCTGGTGAGTCCTGTTGTTACAGGGCTCTGCTGGTGGGCTGGGGAGCCGCTCCTGCAGCTGCTGGAAATCCCCCATTGCTCCTGTTCTGAGCTGCATCGCTGTTCGCTCCATTGATTCCTTCCTTCATAGCTTGGAATACATTCAGCTGTTTACAATTCCGCTTATGTACACTTTAGCTGGGAATGTGGGTGAGGTGGGAGGGCTGCTCTCTTTGCCTGCATCCTAAGAGACAGCATGAGAGTCAGCTGTATGGTAATGGCTGCCAGGAGGAAGGAGGGGCCCACCCTAACAGACGCCTTCCGCACAGTGGCTCAGCCCTGCTGGGCTGTCTCCCAGATGCTCCGGATCCGAGGAGCATGCAACAAGGTTATTGTGTGGTGACCTTGAGGGCAGGTCTAGGGCCACCTGCCTCAGTCTCAGTCTCTCCTGCATTCCGCTGGCCAGCTCCCCTGCAGGACCTGGGGCCTCATGCCTCCAGGGATCCTCCTGTCTCTGCTGCTTGTCCCTCTCTGGGAGGGGCCCTCTAGAGCAGGCTGATTGAGCTTGCAGAGCTGAGGGGGCTGCTTGGAGGGGCAAGCTGGTGATGGCATCTGTGTGAGCGAGTCCCAGCCTGCTGTGCGCGGACGCAGCAGCTTGGGCCCTAGCGACTTGGAAAGCTTAACGTTGGAGGGGAAGCAGTATGCTGAGCTGAGCTCAGCTTTGCTCTTCCCTTCTGGTGCTCAGGGGACCCCAGGTGGAAAGTCCTACAGCTTTGCTACCCTCTTCCAAGTGAGCCCTGATGGTGATAGCTGCAAAGCATTGGCCGCCTAACCATCAGGTTTAAGCCCACCAGCTACTCTGGGTGAAGAATGAAGCAGGCTGCTCCGGCAAAGATTGCTTGTCTCGGAAATTAGGATCGCTGTGAGTTGGAATCAGTTCTCACCTGGTTGATCTGCCAAACAAGGCACATGTCTAACGTGTACAGTCCACATTTGAGATGTAGGGGTACATTCATTGTAAAGACTTTTGTGGGAAATGGGTCACTTTCACAAACGCATGAGCTGCTTGTGGTGCTGGGTATCAGAGTTGATTCTGACTCAGACACCCGCCTTTCCCCCACCCACTGAAGGAGCATCTGGTGGGTTCCAGGGGCTCAGTTAGCAACCAAGCACTTAACCACAGTGCTACCTGGACTCTGTTCTCTTGAAGGTTGTATGCTGTTTCCTCTTAAAAAAAAAAAAATAAAAATCCACTGCCACTGAGTTGATTGGAACTCACAGCAACCTGAGAGAGGGCTTCCTGGACTGTTGTCTCTGTGGAAGCATGCAGCCCCGTCTTTCCATGGGAGTGCCGGCTGGCTAGACCCGCCTGTTGTGCATTAGCAGCCCCACGGCTATTCCACAGCACCACCAGGGCCCCTCTTGGCTTTAGTTTAAGGTGACCAGACATCCCACTTTTGGCATTTTTTAAAAGTCCCAATTTTTTGAAAGAATGCACGACAAGCTAGGGAATGGTCTATTTGGTCCATATAGACCAAATTTTTAATCAAGATCCTCACCCACCCCGGTCATCGGTATCCCACTTTAAATCTGGTCATCTTACTTTAGTTCTTCTCCTGAGAAGGCGAACTCATTGCTGTCAGTCAATTCTGACTCAGGGCGACCCTGTAGGACTGGGTAGAATTGCCCATTTGGGTTTCCGAGACTGTAACCTTTTGCAGAAGTAGAAAGGCTCATCTTTCTTCTGCAGAGCAGCTAGTGGTTTTGAACTGCTGACCTTGCAGTTAGCCACCCAATGGGTAACCCCTATGCTACTGAAACAAACTCACTGCCATCAAGCTGTTTCTGACTCATAGTGTGATCTTATAGGACAAGACAGAACAGCCCCTGTGGATTTCTGAGACTGTAACTTTGTAGGAGCAGAAAGACAGGGAGTAGCCCTCTTTTTCTCCAGTGGAGTGGCTGGTGATTGCAAACTGCTGGCCTTGCAGTTAACAGCCTGGCTTGTAATCAGTACACCACCAGAGCCCCTTATTTTTGCATAGGCTTCTTGAAATACTGAATCGTGCATGTGAGTGCTCGTTAACCATGTTTAGAGATTCCTTCGTTAATCTAACAGAAACAACTTCGGAAACCCCTGACCTAGACCCCTTTCCAACCTATGCGCTTCAGCCACTTACCATATCTGACCCCTCTGGTTGCAGGGGCCCTAATGCCCTCTTGTCTAGTCAGAACAAACCCCTCCTTCACTTAAGCCACAGCCTACCAAGGAAAGCTAGGTTACTGGCTCTGCCACTGACCTCCTGTTGTGACCTTGGGGAAGCCACTTTTCTGCTCTGGAAAATGAAGACACTAGATTCAGGCCCCTTCTAACGCCAATCCCTCTGTGTTCGAGGAATTCTAAGGGCTCGATGAGCCCAAACACTGTCACTGGCCACATTCCCAGTCCCTGTCACCATTCCTCCTAACTCTCCAAATTGGGAGGGAAGCAATTTGCTTACCTTGAGTCTATGGATTCGCAGAAGTGAATGACCCAAGGTGTATATTTGCATTTTAAAGAGGGTTGTTAGCCAAAAGAGTCTCTTCAATTGATTTCTCAGGGTCCCAGGTTAAAGTTACCGCCTTAGTCCCTGATTCCCTCCCCTGGGAATAGGGGTGGTGGTGGTGGTGGTGGTGGTGGTGGTGGTGGGTCAGTACATGTCTGCCTCCCTCCCTTCTTGAGTAGCACTAATTTGAGGCCCCAATATAACGGAGACATTTAGGGTGACCCACAGACCTTTCCACCAGACTGTGTCTGCTGCCCTCAGCGTCCTGGGCTGGGATCAGTGTTCCCCATCTGGCCCGTGTCGTTTCTGTGGGTGCTTCACTCTGCAGGTGCCCTACTTTGTGAGCTCTACTGCTACTCTCCCTGTAGCATGCCATTGTTCAGGGACCCTGCTGTCTCCCTTCCTGGCCACATGACAGCCCACTAAGCTGAGGCCCAGGGAGCAGGACTTCGGTGCCAGGAGCCTGGAGAGAGCTCTCTGAAATAGGTGACCTTGTTTTCACCATTTGTTGAGCAGAATTTGCCCCAAGCAAATTCTGATCACTTATGCTGCCTCCTTAAATTCTTTGTTACCTTCATTGTCTCTGCCTTACTGCAGCCAAAGGAGGGACTGGTGGGGCATGGCAAGAAGGCTTATAAACAGGGAGAATACTCCCTTCTCTGGTCCATGCTGCTGTTTGCTGCCCAGCCCTACTTCCACACCCACTGTGGTTCAGAGCAGAATTGCTCCATACAGATTTCTTGATTGGAACCTTATGGAGCAGTTCACCTGGGCCATGCCCCTTGAAGCTGCTGGGTGGGTTTGAACCTCCATCCTTCAAGTAGCGCCCAGTACCGCCTGCACCACTGAGCACCTTTCCCATTCCACTGGAAATGGACCTTGCGTCCAGCTGAGCAGCTAGAAAGAGAAGTGCTGCTGACTTTCCATTCCTCTGCAGTCGGGACAAACAGAATGACTGGCCAGTCCATCTGCATGCCCCTTACAAGTGTTCTTACTAAATCGAGTCCCAGTATAACTGAGGTTTGTCAGGTGGTCAGTGGCTTCTGAAGTGGCCTGATGGTGCACAGTTGGGACCAGGCTTGCCTCTGCCCTCAGCAGGCTGTTACTCGGCCTCTCTGGAGGGCTACCCGCTGGTCCTGAGGACGGGCTCACCCTGTGCAGAGACCCCTTGCCTCTGCCTCTAGAGGTCACCATGTCCTTCCAAGGGCCTGCAGCCAACAGAAAGGCTATGGAGGGGCCAGGGAATCTGGAGTTGTGGGTGCAGGGGACATTCTCCTCTGCTGAGCAAACCTCCCTGATCAAAGGAAGAAATCAGCCAAACCTAGTTCTTGTTCTTCGTCACAGCCAGACACTCACGTGTGCTGCTCCCTGGGCCAGGCTGTGGCCTAGCAGCTCTCAGATGGTGGGCAGGGCCCCAGCAAGGCATTTGGGGGACTCAGTTGGTGCCACCTTCCTTGTTTCGAACCGAGGAAGACCTGTACTCTATCTCAGCGGTCAAGGTCGGAAACCTAGGTTTCCAGATCTTCCACTCTAGCAAATTGTTCAAATCTGCCCACGGTAGGCATGAGCTTAGTCCCCGAGTGCCCAAGTGACTGAGGCGTAAACCCTGGTCTGCTTACCTGAAGCAAATAACTTCACAAATGGCACCATAGAAGGGCACTGAGTGGTCCTGAGTATTTTGTCCTGCTCCTGTAGGGTGCTTTTTCTGCCAGGTCCACTGACTGAGGCCAGACTTGGGATGTATATTCTGAATACCTGGCCCTTTGTAGTCAGCATCAGGTAAAGACAAGGCTTCAAACCACTTTATTTGGGTTTGACACCCACTCAGGAGAGAGAACCCAGACATATTGAATCAAAATCAGCATTTTAACCAGGCCCATAGGTGATTATTATGTCTTCCTATGTACTCGGCATACATAAGATTCACCTAGAGAGCTCCTTAAAGTAAGTGTGTGTGTGTGTGTGTGTGACTTCTCAGCAGGGGGCTGAACCAGTTCAAACCCCTGATTGAAAGTTGGATCCTACCTCCTACCAGCTGTGCACCCACCACCTGATGCTTGGCTGTGCTCCCTCCCCGGCCTTTCTCTGGAATAATGGCATTTGAGACCTGTGGGAATCCATCCCCAGTAGTACTTACAGCCTAGGACAGATCTGGAAAGCTGAGCAGAGAAAGGAATCCCAAAGAGAATGTCTTTGTTTCTTTTTACCTGGCCTCCGGCCGAGTTTCACCATTATTCTGCTCCCTTCCCCGCACACAGGTTGCAGAGCACTCGGTAGAATGGAACACAGAGCAGTCTCCACGTGCGGAGCTTGGCAGGGGGTGAGGAGGTGGTGTTTGGTCATTTGGGAAATAGCCCAAAACAAATGATCAGGCATTGCCCGAGGAGACAACTGCCAAGCCAAATAACTGTGAACCTTCCTATTTCCAGAAAACACTCCCTGCTTCCCCTTGGATTGATTCTCTTATTACTCCCATAAGTTTTCTCTCTCCTGTTACGGGCCAAGTTGCACTGGAGAGTAATGATTTCTAATGTTGGTGAAATCGTTTGTTAATTAGACCTAACTCTGAATACTCTATTTTGAGCTTTTCTGCTTCCCAGAGTTAAGCCCTGGCTGTGCAGCCGCTGAGTTTAGCAGACGTGGCTGTTGAGTAGTGTTTTTTGAGGGGAAAGACTGACCTCAAGAAGTATCCCGACTTGCGGCATCAAATAATAGGCATGGATCTGAGAGACAGGAGGGAGGGGGAGTGGAAGGAGTGAAGCAGAGCAGAAGAGAGCAGAACTTCCATAAAAGGAGACAGTGAACATCGGTGGGAGGTAGGATGATCCCAGATTTCAGGAGAATGACTTTATACCATAGAAGTGTTATAAAACTCAATGTTAGAAACTCAAGTAAGAGAGTCTCTAGTCCCTTCTGCCTGTGCTTACAGTGTGATGCTGCTTGAGCCAAAGACAAAGCCAGGTCTCTCGGTTGCCTATACTCAGTAGTGTTTAGTAGTACCCACTGGGTACCACCAGTACCAGTGCTGACTTTAAAAGAAACCTAGGAAGATCATTAACTGCAGCCCTCTAATGTCAGAGATTGTTGAAAGAGCAGAGGGGGGATTTGGCCTGGAGATGTATTGGGGCTATTCGTGATCTCTCATGAGACCACACAACAGCATCTGGGCTTTTCTGGAGCACTCCCTAGTGTGCTAGCCCTGCACTGCTGTGTCGGGTCTCATTTAGTCCGCACCGCAGCAAGCACTCTCAGGTAAGTATTGCTAATACCGTGTGTAGAACCAGTGAAACAGGCCTGCCCAAGTTCACTGAGTGGTGGAAGCCAGGTCTAAGCCTGTGTTTTGACCATTCTACCAATCTGATTTAAGCTTGTCCGTGGGTGTTTAGTTAACAAAGTTAGGCAAGTGGGCAAGAAATTAAGAGATCGATTTTTGACTCATTCTCAGGAAGAATTTTTTTGTTTATTTGAGCTGCCCAATGCGGAAGCACACTACTTCAGGACTCGAACCTGGTGGGTACCTTTGTCACGAGATGCATTCCAACCCAGGCAGAGAATCGTTGAGTGGCAGTTTGGTACAGAAGGTTCAGCACTGAATAGGGGCTGGACTAGACTTTCCAGTCGAGTGATTCTGTAACCCTCCGTTCATTAGGCTAACCAGCAGTCCTACTGGGCTCATTTATTAAGGAAAAACAGCCAGCATTGGAAAACCCACAAATTTTGGACTTAATCAAATTTCAGGCAGGCCGAGCATTTATTCCAAACATGTTTAAACATGTGTATGCAATCAATTGATGAATGGCTGCAGACGGGTTCTCTCATTGATATAACTGCCTTAGTCTCTTTGGGGGGGTGCGTTGGGGGGAAAAAAACCAATAGCTTCCGAGGAGATAAGCTGGGCCAATGAAAATTCGAGGCAGAGAGATAAGCTCGGAAAGTTATGGCTACTGTTGTGGGGATCTCAAAGGGTAACCATGATAGAATTTCTCAGAGGACACATGATCACAGGGGCTTGTTAGAGAAAGCTTTAAGAAAACTGAAAGCTGCATTGCTGAGCAAAGGCCCCGCCCGGAAAGCCGCTCCAAGGAGAGCTTTTCCTCCCCAACCTTCTTCAGGGTCACGGGGGCTGTCCTAAGAGGACTTTGTCGGGAAATCTGACCCCATCCACCTGATAGCCCTCATCCTCTCCCTTCAGCCTTCTCTTTGTTCCCAAACTCTGAATTTAAAAGGAACATAGTTTGGGTGTCCGATGCCAAAACTGCCATTTTGACGTGGTACAAATGGAAAAAGAAAAAATCCACAGAAAAAAAAGAGAGAGACGTTGCCTTCAAAGTGCATAGACATACGTACGTAGAGAAGCAGCACTTTCACGTTTTGATACGTTCTCTGAAGATCCCTGTGAATTGTAGCACTGCTTTTTATCTCACCCTCTTAGTCATGGTGGTATTTTGGGTCTTTGATGTGTGAAATAAGAGCATATTCATGTAAAATCACTGGGCAGAAGTGAACTTAAGTAACAAGTAATTTAATATGCACAGATGTGTGTGTGTCTATGGTGTCACATTCTCTGCTCTTGTCGATGCTTCTTGCAATAAAGAAATGGTTTTTTTCTTTTTCAGGGAGTTCCAGGTTACAGGCAACCTCAGCCCACTAGGCGGTTGGTGGTGGTAGAAAATGACCGAGGGAAGAGGGTGGGGGTCACCAAAGGCACCGGGGCCTCCCATGAGAGATGTTATGTGACGCGGAGAAGGTGGCACTGCTCTAAAGCTCACCGTATGTGCACCTGGCGCTCGGTTTTAGAAGCAGACTTGCAGGGCCTTGTAGAAGGAGAGCCCAGGCGAGGCAGTCCACAGAGGGATGAAGGAGGGAATCTTCATTGCTGAGCATCAGGCTCTACGTATGGAGCTGAGAATTGTGCAGGAAGCTTGATGGGCAGCACCAGACCCACAGGAACAATAAAAAAGCCCTGCTCTGCCCAGTGGCTTCCTTGGTGGGGAGATAGAATTCAGACCTGCATTAAGGCATAAGAACCAGTCTGCACTGACATTATTGTCTCTACCTGGGCCCAGTCCACAACTTCGCTCTCCCTCCACTAGTGATGTTCAGTGCTCTTGACATTTCACTGGCCCATAAAATCCAGGTGCATCAGGGAAGGGTGCTTTAAACACTCTTCTATCCTTGTGGGCCCCCCCTCCACCTGCCAGTATCTCAAGCCCCACACAAAGGTCAGCTTTGGGTCCTGGTTTTCATCGCCATCTTGGATGTGCTTTCTGAGACTGCCTGCCACTTATTTCTACCGATTCAATGTTTGCCAAGGACGGAATTCCTTGAAGGCAATTTCCCCGGGCTGAACGATTGCAGAATTAAGTAGCACTGCTCGATGAGCCGCTGTGTGGTGGGGGGACTAGGGACCATCACACCGGGCTGCGTGCCCACTCTGATATAACTCAGTGAGGGTAGGAGGGTGGGGGTTGGCTCCATGGGAAAAGCCCAGACCCATTTGGAGCCTCCGCGTGCTCTCCGCTGGCCTCCGGCTCCGTTCTGACCTCCCTTCCTGTGTTCTCCTCTTCCCCTGTGCAGAGCCAGGGCAGGGCATTGTTCATGCACTGAGCGACCTCAGCAGCCCCGGCATGACCTCAGGGAACGGAAACTCTGCCTCCAGCATCACTGGCACTGCCCCCCAGAATGGTGAGAACAAACCGCCACAGGCCATTGTGAAACCCCAAATCCTGACGCATGTTATCGAAGGGTTTGTGATCCAGGAGGGGGCGGAGCCTTTCCCGGTACGGACTACTTCTTTTCCCCTTTTTTTTTCCTTAAGTATATTTTGGATGTGTATTAGATTTTTTTTTTCATTTCCATGCAATATTACTGAAAATGTGAATATTTTAGCTTTCCCTGTTAACTTTCCCCAGTGAATGTCAGAGTGATTGTGTAGGACTGAGTATTTCCCTAAGTGAGGGCCAGAAGGGGTCGGTGGGAGGAATAATTGGCAAGGCCCCTTGTTGAGGAGTTTCTCAGGAAGCTTGAGTTGGGGTGTTTGGTGAGAGATGAAACGCTCCTTGAAGTGGGATTTGATGGTCTCATTAATTCTCCCTCTGGGTCGAATAGTTATGGAACAAAAAGGACCTGCCTAGTACCAGATTGCCTGACTGTCTATGACATGAGGATCAGGAGCACGGTTGTAACCTGAAGCGGCTTCTGGGGCCAGGGCCTAGTCAGGGGAGTGGACAGTTTTGAGAGGCCTGATTAATGCTGCCATTTGAGGCATAAGACCAAAGAGAGATACCAAGGAATCAAGACAATGACTTAATAGAACAAAGCCCCCAGAGCTGGCTCGTATCTGTCCTATGAAGGGGTGTAGGACGGCTGTGTGGCAGGTCCCAGGCCCAGTGGCTCACTGGTCTCTCTCCTGACAAAAAGGACCTGCTGTGAGAGATGCCTCATCTTCATGGGCTGCCGCCTGCCTTTTGCTCTTTGGCCAGAATAGTCGGCAGAGGCTGAGCTTGAATAACTCCTTCCCCAGTGCAATAAGAGGCCTACTTTCTTATCCCCAGCCCCTGGAAGTCAGTCGAGACTAACAGCAAAGAAATCCACCCGGGGCGCCTTGGCCATTGTCACAGCCCTTCCCTCAGTGGACGAGGACTTCCCTGTGGCCTCCCAGAGCAACTGGGAAACTGACTAATGGCTGCACTGAATGGCTGCAGCTGAGTAGTGGTCTAGCATTGCCCCAGAGTTTCTAGCACAGCCGGCACCACGAGGCCTGAGCAAAGGCAGGGCCACGTGAGTTTGTAAGCCAGTCGGGGGTCCTTTCACCCACAAAGAGCCCCAGAATCAGCCCTTCCTGTTCTCGTTGGTGTCTGCTAGACCCCTTCACTGGACAGTAGCAAGGGGCTGACAGCAAGAAGTCAGAATGTGGGTGCTGCCCAAGCTCCCCTGCATTGGCTCAGCAGTGTCCCTGCCTGGTGACTAGTGAGCACTGGGCCCTAGCACTCCATCTAGGAGTCGTGGAGACCAGCCCTCCGCCGCCACCTCTGCACTTGGACACTTGGAAGAAGAGATGTTTTGTAGCCTTCTAAATCCTCCATTGGCCCTGGATTCTGCCACATGAACTTAACAGCAAACAGGGCTGTGAGAAGCCCCCTCAGAAGCGGATTGTGGGGGTGGCTGTGGAGGACTGTCCGCTGTGCACCTGGATATGTTAAATGTGTGTGCTTTTGATGAGACTGGAGAGCAGGGAAGCATCTTCCACCTAACCCTCTTGGCCTCCGTGTCACCTGTCTTCTAGGTGGGACGCTCGTCCCTGCTGGTGGGAAACCTCAAGAAGAAGTATGCACAGGGGCTCTTGCCTGAGAAACTTGCACAGCAGGATCACACCACCACCACGGACTCTGAGATGGAGGAGCCCTATTTGCAAGGTGGGCCTCAGGCCTCCTGACCTGTGGCTGCTGCAAGTAGACAGACCGGGCCCAGTGTTCTTGGAGAATTGGAGCCAGGGCATGTGGCAGCCTGTTAGTCTTGCAAACACTCCATCAATCCCTTCTCAGCCTGGATCCCTAGGAAAGAGGGATGGGAGAATTCGGGGTCACTTGTCACCTGCCTCTCCCCACTCTGATTCCTAGAGCTGCTTTTCCTAGCTGGTTACCTGGAAAGTTCGGGCTGTGCCATGTAGGCATGGCCCCAAGCAGGGGGCACCTTTTGACTGCTGCAGGTACCTGCACTCAGGACAACGGGCCAAACAAGGGACTGCTCATTACAGATGAACCACTGATAAGTGGGGACTGTACAGGTCATGGATCCTGGGTTCTAATATCCAAGTCAGCAGCCAACTAGCTGGATCGGGGGTGGGGGTTGGGTGGCTCCAGATGGGCTGTGGCAGCATCTGGAGAGTTTGCTAGGAGCCGCTGCGTTTTCTCGTGGTCATAAAGAGAGGTGCTATTCACCGTCTCTTTGAGAGACAGTTGTCAAATGCCCAAGAGGCCTTGCTAGCCCTCCTTGGCTACTTTCCAAAGACAGTGACAAAAGCAGCCCCATGTTTCCAAGTTAGACTGCCACCATGTGTCATAGCTGTGGGAGCATGTGTAAGAGGCTGCACACCGTGGACAGGGCAGGAGACTACATCCTGTAGGAATTGCTCATTTGCCCACACGTACCTATTTCTATACCTTTCAGAATCCAAAGAGGAGGGTACTCCCCTCAAACTCAAATGTGAGCTCTGTGGCCGGGTGGATTTTGCCTACAAGTTCAAGCGTTCGAAGCGTTTCTGTTCCATGGCTTGTGCAAAAAGGTGAGTGATCGGTGCCCAGTCCCTTCCTGTCCTTCAGAGGACTGTGCCTTTGGGTCCCGCTGCTGTGTCTCATCTCCCTCCATTGAGAGGCCGAGGGTGTGGCTCATCCAGCAGCATGTCATGATTAATCAAGCACTGACATCCAGTTCATAACAGAGAGCAGCACAGAGTCCAAAGAAATCAAGCCCCCATTCCCTTCTCCTGCCTGCCATCTCCCTAGGGTGAGCCCTCCATTGGCAGCTCTGCCCAGAGCCACTGCCCTATTCACACATGCTCCTCTGTGAGCATTCACCTCAGCTTAGTCGTAGAGTGGCAGTAATCAAATTGACTGTCGTTGATTGAGAGCCTGCTGTGTGCTAGTCAATTGATAGCATTCTCTCATCAAAACTTCAACAGAACCCTGTGAGGCGGCTGTGATTACTGCCCCCTCTATACCAGTTAGGAAACGGGGGCACAAAGGATAAGTGATTGTACCCAGGGCTTATCTACTAAGTTGTAGATTTAGACTAGTGGTCTTTGGATCCTGTGGACTTTGTACTGAGCCTTGAGTTCTCAACAGAAGAACTGGTTTCTCCGGGCTCGAAACCGCTCTGCTGTAACAGGTTGTGGACAGTGCAGGTGCTCTAGCCTCAGCCCTCCTTCCCCGAAGACTGTGCTGAAGATAGACAGGACTCCTGTCCAGCATGTCCCATGGACCCTAGCTTACTGGTACCTATAACGTTTATTAGAAAATGTCGACCTGGAGTTCTGACCAGATAATAACATTATCTCATGTTATTGTCAGAGAATAGAGTGTGAGCGGTGGTATCCCCAACTCCAGATAAAGTAAACAGACTCAGAGGTTAAGTAATTTGCCCCAAATCACACACCTAAAGTATAGTCAAGGTTGGAGTTAGGATTTGAACCAAGTGGACACCGTAAAGAACATCTCAAAGATCTATCCTGGAGCACACCACTTTAAGTGATAGGGTGCTAGCTATCTACACGGCTTACAGGAAAACCAGTTATAATATGACCATTACACACCAACCACTGATGTCAAGGAAAAGAAATGGAAGGATTTACCAATCTTCACAGCCTGAAATTGTTAAGATGCATTGATAATTACTGGTGACTGGAATTTGAAAGTTAAAGACAAGAAGGATCAGAATTAAAATTATAGGCTTGGTGATAGAAATGCTAGAGATTGTTCAAGATAGAATTTCACAAGACGGAGGACCTGATGCCTGGGGCTTAAGTGGAAAACAAATGTTTTGAGAATGATGAGGGCAATGAATGTACAAATGTGCTTTACACAATTGATGTATGTGTGGATTGTGATAAGAGTTATATGAGCCCCTAATAAAACGATTTAAAAAAAGGGTGGGGGGGGAAAGAATTTTAACAGGACCAACAGTTTCTTCATTGCCGTTTCTTGTTACAATATAAATGATTATATACATGGAACTCACTGGATGAAATATTGAGGAATCAAATCAACTACATATGTGGAAAGAGATGACTGAGAAGCTCAGTATCGGTCAGAGCAAGGGCCAGGGCCAGGCTGCAGAACAAACGGTCAGTTATTCATACACAAATTCAAGCTGCAGCTGAACGAAAGTCAAGTCTAGAAAAACCAAAGGTCTTGAGTGTATCCCACCTGGATTTCGAGACCATCTTAGGGATAGATTCGACTGAATGAGGGAACATTAGTGACTGAAGACTGCTACACAGGTTGTGGGTTGGCATTAAGCACATCATGCACAAAGCGAAAGACCATTGAGACGGAAAGGAAAAACAAAATGGATGTCAGGAGAAATTTTAAAACTTTCTTATGAATGTAGACTAGATAAAAATGAAGGAATAAATGTTGAAATAAGAGAGTTGATCAGAAGACTTCACAGGGCAGCTTAGGAAAGGAAAGTATGATGAGGAAATGTACAAGGACCTGTAATTAGAAAGCCAAAAGGGGAGCGCATGTGAGCATCCTTCACAAGCTGACAGAACCGAAGTAAAAATCCAAGCACCAAGTTGCAGTATTAAAGGATTCTATGGGCAACAATGGAACGATGCAGCATACTGGAAAAGAGGTGCGGGGAAATACACGATCGCTGTACCAAAAGAATTGAATGGCATTCAGTCGACTCAGGAAGTAGCATCTGCTTTAGAATTGAAGAAGAAATCCAAACTGCGCTGAAGACATCAGCCCAGGAATTGATGGACTGCCAATTGAAATGTTTCAACAACTAGAGGCGTCCACTTTTCGATGCCAAGTAATTTGAGAGACCAAGAGATCTGCATTTGTGCCCATTGCAAAGAAAAGTGACCCAATAGAATTGAAATATCGAACAGTCTCATTCATTTCACAAGTGAACTTTGCTGAGCAGACTTCAGCAGTAATTGCAGCATTTGGGCAAATGGGCTGCAAAAAAGTGTTGAAGAGCAAGGATGTCACTTGGAAGACTAAAGTGTGCCAAACCTAAGCCATGTCATCTTTAATCACTACACATGCATGCAAACGCTAAGCAAAGAAGGAAACCCAAAGGAGAATGAATGCCTTTGAATCGTGGTGTTGAAGAATATTAAATACACCAGAACGAGCTAATCGGTGTTGGGAAAAGTCCAACCAGAATGGCCTTTAGAAGAACGTCACGACTTCAGCTCACATTCGTTGGACATGTTAGCATGAGGGACCCGTCCCTGGAGCACGACATCGTGTTTGGTAAAATAGGGTGTCGGTACAACCAGCTAAGTTCACACAGTGGCTGTAACAATGAGCTCACACCATAGCAACAATTGTGTGGATGACCCAGGACCGGGCAGTGTTGTGTTCTATCGTGCATGGGGTTGCTGCATTAAACAACAGATGGACTCGAATTTCACCAACTAGTTTGGCTGCTCTTACTCTGGTTTGGGTCTATAAGCCTTCCCAATGGCTCTGACCTCTCTTGTCCCTTATATCTTGATAGGTACAATGTGGGATGCACCAAACGAGTGGGACTTTTCCACTCAGACCGGAGCAAACTACAGAAGGCAGGAGCCACAACCCACAACCGCCGTCGGGCCAGCAAAGCCAGTCTGCCAACACTCGCCAAGGATACCAAGAAGCAGGTGAGAGAGCTCCCCGTCAACTACTTAGATCCGCAGCACAAACCTAGACAGCCACATCCACTTTTCACCCTGCTTTCTATACACACTACCAGGCTCTAGTTGTGGCGCCGTCAGATGGCACCTTCCTCAGGCTCTTGATGGTCTGCCTGCCTCATCTGGATCCATGAATGCTGATAACATTCTCGAGTCCCTGGCCCTGCCCCAGCATCACCCCTCATGTTCCAGTTTCCCTGCCCTGACTTCTGAGGCCTACACCTTTTATCTCCCCTGCTCTCCTCCTCCTTGAGCATTAGAGCCACGAGCTCTGGAAGGCCTCCACCAGGCTGTGGCTACTCAGCCACACAACAGTGGCTACTGCCGGTTCTGTGCTAGGCGCTGCTGGCCACTGAGGCTACAAGGACTTGGTTTTGCCCTAAAGTTACTCACAGCCTCATGTAATGGTTCACGAGCCTGTATGTCTAGGTGTTTTACCATATATACTCGTGTGTAAGCCAAGTTTTTCAGCACATTTTTAATGCAGTTTTTGTGGTAAAATTAGGTGCCTTGGCTGATAATCGGGTTGGCTTATACTCGCGTATATATGGTATGTGGTGGGAGCATGGTTAGTGTCTGATGAAATTAGTGAACCAAAACATGCGCGCATGTGACGTTTTACCTGCTGTTTTTCGGTGATTCACAGAGCCCTAGTTAAAATCCCCATCTGAAAGAAAAGACGGATGGATGGCGCGATGATTGCGATACGGTGTGGTCCGTACTACCACACCAGTTGGGGTCGCTCTGCTTAGGGCTGGGGAGGAGACAGCAGAGAAGATGCTCTTTGATCTTGGAACACAGACAGGACCAAGTAGCAAAGGCCAGCCCCACTGCTGGGAACAGTACCCCCCCATCCTGAAGGATGTTTCTCTCTTTCCCCAGCCAACAGGCACTGTACCCCTTTCCGTTACGGCTGCGTTGCAGCTAACACACAGCCAGGAAGACTCCAGCCGTTGCTCAGATAACTCAAGCTACGAGGAGCCCCTGTCACCCATCTCAGCCAGCTCATCCACCTCCCGACGGCGGCAAAGCCAGCGAGACCTGGAGCTCCCTGACATGCACATGCGGGACCTGGTGGGCATGGGGCACCACTTCCTGCCAAGTGAGCCCACCAAATGGAACGTAGAAGACGTCTATGAATTCATCCGCTCTCTGCCAGGTGAGGGTGCGCTATGCCGGCTTGCAGAGTAGGAAGGAGGGGAGTGAAAGACCTCACCTCCCTCCACAGAGAGGAATAGTGACGTAGCCTCAGGTGCAGGGACTTGGGTGCCAAGATGATTAAGGTAAGGCTGCCTGCCCACCCTGAACCCAGGCTGTAGAGAACACTTTGTAGCCGCGGTGCCATAGGCGGGTACTGCCCTCATGGTGACGGACTCGGGCAGTTCACGTCCAGCCAGTGGCTGTACCAGTGGAAGAGCTGATGATTTCCCTAGACGCGCAGCAAACCCCATGGGACTAGGCAGAACCGCCGGGGAGTGAGGGGGGCGCCAGAAGACAGGAGCAAGAGGAGGCCCTTTGCTTCCATGAAGATGTAATAGTCTCCGAAACCTTTGTTTAAAGTGGGACAGAGACACCCTGAAGGATGAGGACAAGACAGGTCATCCACTGCTGTCAAGTGGGCTTCTGACTCATACTGGCCCCGTGGGGGCGGAGAACCGTTCCATAAGGTTTCTGAAGCTGGGACAGGCCAGGCTCGTTTTCCAGGTGGAGAACCCAGCAGAGGAAGCCACTTGAGCGGAGGCATGAGAATGAGGGGCAGGGCCATGACAGGACTGCGGGGCGGGAGCAGGTGGAGAGGGGAGCGCTGGGATGGAGAATGAGCTGGGAAAGGCAAGCAGGGACCCAGCCCAGGAGAGCTTCTCCACTGTTGGTTTCTGCCAGCCCGACCCATCCACTGGCAGGCCAGGTGTTGATGGCAGCCACGGGCCTGTTAGAGACTGGAGGAGGGCGTGTAGCTCAAAACACAGACTTCTGAATTAGAAGGAACTGGATTCAGATGCTGGCTCTGCCACTTAACCCCAGGGCATTCATTCTCCACTGCAGCTGACGGAAAATGGCACTCCTGGTTTGTCATTGCCCGGTGTCCGGTGAGGGACTTGGGAGTCCTTAGCTTAGCCGGGCAGTCTTGCTCCTGGCTCTTCTGAGGTCCAGATGCCAGCAGGGCTGAGGCTTTCTGTGGCGGTTGGATTTACTGCCAGGGTGCAGCATGTAAGTGCCCAGTAGGGTTAACGGCTGGCCAGAGACTTTTCCAGGGTGGGGGTCTTTCCTCATGATGGAGTAGCAAGTGATCCGAGAGAGCAAGACAGACCACTGTAGCCTTTATGACAGACCCCGGGAAGTCCTGGACTACCCCCTCGCAGTATCCTTTGGTCACACGGACCGTGTGAGAGGACTTCGAAGACAGGAAGACCAGAAAGAAAGGATTATTGAGTGCCATCGTGGAGCTGGGCTACCATAGTTTCCCATGAAAAACAAGCACAGATGTGCCTCCTTGGGTGCAGTTTCACGCGTGTGAGTCCTTTCATACTGATAAGGCATCCTGTGCCTTCAGCACTCCACAAAGCCCGCCTGGGGAGGAACGGTGGGCGTGGCCATTAGGGCATGCCCATCCAACCCTGGCGGGGGGTGGGGAGGGCGGAGTGCGCAGTGCAGTCAGGAGTCCATACCAGCACTGATAGGGCTCAGGCCCCGTCAGCCATATCCTTGTGAAGACTCGGTTGGGGAGGGATTCTTTTCCCTCTCTGAACCAAAAAAAACACAAAACACCTGCTGTCGAGCTAATACCGTGCACCTGTAGAGAGTCTAACTGCCCGCAGCTGTAATCCTCACAGGAACAGACTGCCACAACGCTCCCCAGTGGGCTGGCTTGTTGGCTCAAACCATCGACTTTCTGGTTTGCAGCAGAGCACTTAAGCCATTGCATCACTTGAATTTTTAACAGTCCTTTTCCCAGCCGATTTCCTGCTGCTGCTTTTGTGTTCCTCTGAGCCCTCCAGTCCAGGCTCATGGGGTCTTTTTGCTAGTGGGCTTCTTAAAATCGTCTAAGGGTCTTAGTGGGACTCACTCTGCTAGAAGATAATCACACCCTCAATGTTCAGATAAGCCTCCTGCACGTGGGCTTCCAAGGCTGATGTGCAGTGCCTTCAAGAGTCTACAAGAGTGGCTGCAGGACACACCCATGAATTCCTTCAAGAGCCCCAAGCTGACTGAGGCCTCCCCTAAAACTTCTAGATCCCAACACAAGAACACCCTCAGGTGCCTCTGAGACCGTGGTTTCTGTTGCTCTTCTCTTAGGAACCCTTGCATTTGCCATCTGGAGAGGCTAGGGATTTCCCAGTCAGCAAATCCTGCCCCTGTGCATCCACCAGTTTGCCTTTGCGCTCCTGCTCTCTGCTCTTTCTTCTGAGCAGCTCCTTCAACTCTGCCCAACGCCTGCCTTAGCTAGGTCACTTCAGTCACTGCCGTCGTTGATGCCCCCAGCCCATGCTCAACAGGAGTGGACCGCCAAGGTCCATAGGGCTTTCATCAACAGGTCACCAGGCATTTCTTCCTCGTCTGTCTCCATCCGGAAGCGCCGCTGAAACCTTTCAGCAGCATAGTGACATGCCAGCCTCACTGCCAGGTGGGTGCTGGTTGTGCTCAGTGCACTCGGTTCCTTAGCTGTTTTGTTCACTGACCCTCCCAACAGGGTGGCTCCATTTGCTGCTATTTCAAAACAAGGACGGACCACCGTTTCCTCCCATGACCAGTAGCACAGCAGTTTCCTTCGTCTCTCATTCTGCTCCCCATCCTGCCAACTTCCTCCCACTGCCTTGTCCCAAGGCCTTGCCCACACTTGCAGGGCTTTGTTAAAACAGCCCCCCCTCTTCAAGGCACCACAATCTGTATTCATTATCAATTTCTGTGAAACAAACTGCCCCCAAACTCAGTGGTCCTTTATTATGTTAGGAGTTCTGGGGGTCAGGAATTTGGAGCCGCTGGGCTGGGCCATTCTGGCTTGGGGTCTTTTGTGAATTCTCAGGCCAGATGTCACGGGGGAGCCACAGCATCTATCTGCAGGGTAAGCGCTGGAGGAGATGCGCC
Organism: Echinops telfairi; assembly: GCF_000313985.2. Lineage (NCBI taxonomy): Eukaryota > Metazoa > Chordata > Mammalia > Afrosoricida > Tenrecidae > Echinops > Echinops telfairi. Next base: position 11,331,194 of record NW_022111357.1, read on the forward strand.
GAGGTGGGGCTGGCTACGTGCTGGTATCTCCAGGGGAGTGACCTCTCACGCGTTCTCCAAAATACATGATGCCAACTACCTGCTGTCAATCCCGCACCACCTGTAGCCTTTCAAAAAGCCCACTGCCCCCGAGTGAATCCCCCTCACAGCAACCCCCGTGCCCCGCAGGGTTCCCAAGCCAGCCATCTAGGAAAGCAAGCTGCCCGCCCAGGCGTTCTCCGGGGATGGATGGCTGCTATCCACCCACCTTTCAGTTAGCCACCTAACACTTAACCACGGCACCACCAGGGCTCCTTGGTTGGTTTCCAGGTCAGCCCAGCTCACTGGGGAGGGGTCAGGCCAGGAGGCATGGATCACTGGGGGATTTTGAAGGCTACTCCCCTGGGGAAGCCTCTGGCAGTAAAATAAGTAGTGAGACCTGCCATGGGCGGTTTGTGGCTGAAATGAGAGGAGGGATCTCGAGTTGCCCAGAGTGACTGGTAACTGACTCTGTGTGGTGGTGCCCGCCCCTCAGGCTGCCAGGAGATTGCCGAGGAATTCCGTGCCCAGGAGATCGATGGGCAAGCCCTGCTGCTGCTCAAGGAGGACCACCTGATGAGTGCCATGAACATCAAGCTGGGGCCCGCCCTGAAGATCTACGCCCGCATCAGCATGCTCAAGGACTCCTAGGGCCTCTGCGCTGGCCCTGGCCCGGGGCCAGACAGACATTCCAGAGGGCCCAGCAAGGGGCCATCAGAGGGCAGGGCTCTCTGGACCTGGCTGGTGAGGAGGTCTTGGCTCTGCCTCAGTGGCTCTCAGGGGCCTTTCATGTAAGTGGGAGGGGCAGAGGGAGGTGGCACAGAAGATGGGGCTTTATGCTTGTAAATATTGATAGCACTGGCTTCCTCCAAAGTCCCAGTCCTTTAGCCCCACTCTCCTCCCCTCCCTGTGTCCCCCATTTTCAAGGGGGTATGTGGTCAGGGCTCTCCAACCTCTGTTGGGTTCTTCCAAGGGCAGCCAGCAGGCCTGGATAGAGGCCTTGAAAGCCCTTGCCTGCCTTCCTCCCTCGCTCTCTCCAGACCTGGTTAACTCTTCCGTTGCCAGCTTCTCCCCCTTCAGCCTGTTTCTGAAGCAGCCGGGGTTCCCCTACTACACCCTCTGCAGGTGGAGAGAGAGAAGCTGCGCCCAGCTTGGCCATGCCTGCTGGCACAGACGCCTTAACGCTGTATGACTGTGTAACTGTGGGGCCTGGACGGACTGACGGCGAGAGCCATCCTCTGGCCTCTCCAGGTGTTTTGTAGCAAACAGCCACTTAGTGCTTTGTCCTGGGCTCCGCTCGGCCTCAGGGTGGTGGGGAATAGAGCTGAGAGCTAGCCGTCTCAGTGCCAGAGGCCGCTCAGACAGACAATGTTTAGGAGCATTTCCAAACTTGTCAAGACCTTCCTAAACACCCCCACACACACCCCTCCCACACACACCCCTGCTATCTCACCAACAGCAAAAAGGAAGCTTCCATGGACTGGGCCATGAACTACCCAGTCCGCCAGCTCACCCTGTGTGCCCAGTGTGGGGACGCAAGAGCTCGCGTTGGCATTGACATGCCCAAGGCAGCCTCTGGCCTCCCACTCCCACACTCTTTGCTCTAAATTTTAGACTTCCTAGCAGCAGTTTGAGCTACCTGAGGCAGCAGGGTAGGAGGAGCTAGGGCTTGCCTCTAACTCACCCTGCCCTTTGCAAGCTCCTGGGGGGAGGGTAGGATTCGTCCCAGGAAGGGAGTGGGTACCTTTCTCAGCTTGTTCTATTCCCCACCCATACCCCAGGCAGGGTTGGAAATGAAGGACTTTTGTAAACCTTTTTGTTTTTAAAAAAATAAATCTGTAAAATCGATCTCTTCTGTGCCTTATTTCCTCGGCTTGCCCACCTCCAGCCTGGAAGACTTACACACACATGGGCCCTGTGGGGAGAGAAGGGATAGCCTGCCGCCCTGGTGTCATCCATGTTTTCCTGAGGCCACACCACTTGAGAGTGCTCTTAGCCTGGGTTCAGATGGGATCAACAGAAACCTTTGGGGGCCTCCATTACTACTGAGCCAGCAGCATCAGGGTCACCTCAGTCCGAACCGGACCCATCCAGCCTAGCCCTGGGCAGCTTTGAGACCCCCTTTGGGGTGCTGAAACAGACACACCAGCAGCAGTGCAGGAACTGGCATGGGTGGGTTAGGTGTGTGTGTGCTGGGCTAAGTGAGCCCCTTCTGTGCCACTTCCTGGAGCTAGAAAGGCAAGCCTTTCATGAGTGGAACTGAAAAGCCACAGTGCAGCTAGCACAAGAAAAGCCAAACCTGGCCTTTGGATTGCAACCTCCCACATGTGCGCACACCACACACACCACACACCTGCAGGACAGAGGAGAACACAGAATTTCCAAGGCTGTAAGTTCCCTGACACACACTGCCACATTCTCCCACAGAAGCTCAAAACTCAAACCCAGTTCAGTGCCATCGAGTCCATCCTAACTCAGAGCGACCCTATAGGGCAGAGTAGAACTGTCCCAATGGATTTCCGAGACTGACTTCACAGGTGTCGAAAGCTAATGGTTTCAAACTGCTGACCTGAGGTTAGCAGCCCAACACATAATCACTCCGCCATCAGGGCGCCTGCCACCTTACGTGACCATCTCTAAATTATGTTCCAACGGGAGGGGGCCTGTGTGCCTTCAGTTGCTTGGCACTGCATTTGCCTTGGGTGCTTAGTGAAGATCGCACTGTAAGCTAACGAACTGTCCTTGGTCGTTTGCCAATTCTCCCTTCAGGGCCCATGCTGCTTTGGAGACTGGTGCTCAGGCTGTGGCTGGGGACAGCAACCCCCTCACGACAGTCCTTGGGTAGTAACAGAGGGGTGTGGAGTTCCCCAAACCAGAGGGACCCCAGTGTCACCCAGCTGTCCAGTTTCTCCAAATCTGTGTGCCACACGGGCGGCGGGGTCAGAGATCAAGGGAAGCCATAAATAGGTTATTTTCCATTTGGACTGCAGTTTCAGCAGTACCAGCAGAAGGGAGGTAGCCTCTCAGAACACATTTGTATTGCTTAGCACCAATGAGCAGAAAGATCAAGCTTTTGGAAGGAATTGTGGAATATAGGGAAGTTAGTGAGTCGTTAGGACAGTGGCTGCTTCCTGTTTACTCATCAATGGAAGTTTAACCTAACATTTCAGGCACTTCCTGCTATGAAATTCTCAACAGACATCCAAAAACTAGTGTTAAGGTTTCTGGATGGGATAAAGGAAAAAAATTTATAAGAATTCAGAAAAAGAACAAGACAGGGAATTTAATAAGGAGATAGAGACCTTAAAAGCAACTTGAAGTGCTGAAGCTTAATAATAAACAAATAAAAAGCTCCTTAGAAGAATACACAAGCAGAATCAAACCCTCGAAGGAAGAGCGAGTGAACTAGAAGACAGATTACTCAGTTTAAAGAACAAGTGGAAAAAATGAACAGGGTATAAGGGTTCTGTGGAACAACACGAAAAGAAATGATATCTGCATAATAGGAATTCCAGAAAGGGAATCAAGGAAATGAAGTCTGGAAGATAGCTTTTGAAGAAATAATCACAGAAAATTCCCCAAATAATGGAATATGAGATAATCATCCAAGATACTCAATGAACTCCATAACAGCGAAAAAACAAGAAAAAAAACAGAAGAAGAAAACATCAAGTTTTCCAAGTAAAAGATGATAGACTTTAGAGAGCAGCATGAGCCATGGGAAACATCACTTACAAAGGAGTATCAATTAGATTAAGTGCTGTTGTGCACTAACAACTACGCAGGCAAGACGGGATGGGAAAGACATATACAAAGCCTGAAAGAATAACTATGGGGTGCCCCCCAAATACTGGAATTGCGCTGGGAAAAGCAGAACTTTTGGTAGTACACATTTTTCCCGCTAGGCGAGCACAGAACAACTCGCTCTGAGTTAGTGTCCCCAGTGGTGTTGCTCTGGTCACAATGAATTTTTTCATAGAAGCAGTTTTTATCAAACCTCATTTTTCCTGATGGTCGATGTAAGAGAATGGTGTGCAGCTGTGAAATTCTGTTTCCTGCTCAGGAAAAATCCTTCAGAAACTTGTGATGTTGAGCACAGTTTATAAGGCCAAAGCTATGGGAAAGACTTAAGTGTACAAGTGTCTTTCTCATTTCTAAAAAGGTGAAATGCCCACTGATGTCAAACTGGACGTCCATCAACTCCCAAAGACAAAAATGTGGACTGGTAGTGTCTTTGGCGTTCATTCCACCAGGTCAGACTGTTAATCAAGCTTTCTATTTAGAGGTTCTGAAAGGATCACATAGCACTGAGCGACAAAAAAGGCCTGATTTGTGGCAGACGGGACTGTTTACCACCGAGACAGTGCGTCTAATCATGCAGCCATCTCAGTGTGCCAGTTTTGGGCAAAAAAAAATAAAACCAACATGCCTCTCTTGCCCCATGCACCTTACACACCTTGACCTCACTCTGTGTGACTTCTTTTGGTTTGCGCAAATGCAGAGGGACATGAAAGGACAGCGAACTGAAGACATGAAAGGGGCGAAGTAAAAAAGGAGGTGCTGTCAGCCATCCAAACAGATGAGTGTAAAAAATGTTTGCAAGAATGGGATCGCAGATTTGAAAAATGTACTAAGTGTAATGGAGAGTACTTTGAAGGTGATAACGTTTTGTAAAATAAAAAAAAATTAATACATAGCTTTGAAAAAAATTGTGTGTTTTTTTGAGGGAGTGGCCCTTGTATCAACCAGAAATAATATATCTAGCAAAATTATCATTTAAGAGATTTTCCCAGATAAACAAATTAAGGGACTTTGTAGCCACCATACCAGCTCTGCAAGAAATACTAAAGGGAATTCTCTAGAAAGGAGACATGACCAGCCCAGCCACACAAAATGTTGACACTAAACCACCGGAATGCACATAATAAATTTACAATGAGATGGGGGATGTGGGCCACACAATTGTAACTGACAATAACAAAAATAAAATGGAGATAATTCATATGGATAAGAGAACTTTTATGTGTTAAAGGGAATCTAAGTGATTTGGTATTAAAAATTACCAGAAATAATGTATTCCTAAAAAGAACTCCGCTTTGAAGTTAGAGAATAACCTCACCAGGAGAGGAGGTGGGGAATGTTTAACAAAATGTTTGAATTCTTCTCTCTTGATAATTTATTGCAGTGAATATTAATAGATTAAATTGTCTAGTCAATAAATAGTGGTAGGCTGCACTAAAAATAATACACTTGTGGTAGTTACATAATTTCGTGTCAACTTGAATAGTGGAGTTTAGTCTGTCGATCAGGTCACAACTTGATGACCTCATTTGGAGGTGCCGCCGAGATAAGTGGCTCGCTGGAGGCAGGCCACTCTCGGCCTTCACCTTCCTCCTGTTGAGTCACTTGTGGAACTGCCAGAGCCACCACCGTTAGATCCGCGGGACTTTGCACCCACAGGCCTGTGATCTTCCTGCATTCTGCATCATTGTGTGTGGCTTCATGGGTCTGAAGAGGGATTTGTGGACTTAGGGACTTGACCTGTACCGGGCTAGGATGTTTGTTTATCAAACTATATATATGATTACTTCTTGATATAAAGCTA
>NW_022111357.1:11346732-11347755 GCF_000313985.2 Echinops telfairi
GATGTTAAAACATCCCTGCATCCCTGGGATGAATCCTACCTGGTCGTGATGGATGCTATGTTTTATATACTTCTGTATTCTATTGGCCAATATTTTGTTAAGGATTTTTGCATCTACGTTCATTAGAGATATCAGTCTGTAATTCTCTATACTTGTGGGGTCTTTGCCCTGTTTGGTTATCAACGTAATGTTGGCTTCGTACAATAAGTTTGGGAGTTTGCCATCCTCTTCTGTGTTATGGAATACTTTGTGGAGGATCAGGGTCAACTCTTCCCTGAATGCTTGGTAGAATTCTGCTGTGATGCCATCTGGCCCTGGGGCTTTTTTGGTTGGTAGCTTCTTAATGACCCTCTCACTTCTTTGGCTATGGGTTTGTTGAGGTTCTCAACCTCTGTCTGAAATAGTCTAGGGAGGGACTGTTTTTCCAAGTATGTATCCATGTCTTCCACGTTTCTGAATTCATTATAATACAGACCTTCATAGTACTTTGTGATTATCCTTTTAATCTCATTGGGGTCTGTTGTGATTGCCCCTGTGATGAAACAGTTTTAAAAGGGAATAAGGAAACAGAAAACCTGAAGAATATTAACCATTTGGACCTAATAGATATAGGACACACCACTCAACAGTAGCGCAGTACACATGCCACTTCATTGCACATGTGTTTGGTGTAGACTATTTTTAGACACATAGTAAATTTCAGTATGCTTAAAAAGATTGAAACCATATAAAGCATCTAATCTGACCATAACGAAATGAAGCTATAAGTCAATAACAAAAAAATACGGAAAGTTAACTAAATTTATGGAAATTAAACACTTAAAATTACAAATCTTGAACTCCCGGGAAGATGGCAACGGAGTGACACGTACCAGAGGGACTCCGCAGAATCCAGCCCAGGAGAGCTACTTAGAGGGACCTTTAACACAACTAGAACACAGGAGGAGCATTATAAAGATAAGTAGGCACAGACCCACGGGGTTTTGAGGGGCTTGGGGCTTTTGGCTTACCTCAGTGGAAGCC
>NW_022111357.1:11356000-11364661 GCF_000313985.2 Echinops telfairi
TTTTTTTTTTAAATTACAAATCTTTTGGGTTACTAACTGTGGTAGTTACATAATCTGCTGTCAATTTGAGAGGATTATGAGTGAAGGGGTAGAGTCTGGCCTGTCAATCAAGATATAACCAATGAGGCCTCTGTGTGGGCATGGCTTTCTCATGAGAATTCTGAGAAATCTCGAATTTCCTTCTTGGAGGCAGGAGAGGCTCTCTCTGCTCACTTCCTGTGAGACTCCTGAGGAGAAGCTACATGGACCTACCCTGATGCAGCCCTGGGAACTAGAGGAGCCACAAGAAGACCCCAGCCAGCCATGAGATGCTTATAACACCACTGGATCCAGAAGACTTCCAACCCACTGACCTGTGATCTTCCTGTATTCGGCATCATTGCATGCGTTTCATGAGTCATAAGAGGACTTTATAGATTGGTATTGGACATATGGGCTAACATTGGGCTTATGGACTTGATCTGGACTGGGCTGGTTTGTTTTCTCAAGGTTCAACTGCTCTTGTAGATAAACTTCTTTTTGATACACATATGACTCTCCCTAGATTTGCTTCTAGTCTCCTGAGACTAACACACTAACGAAGTCAAAAGGATACTTAGAACCTAAGAATGTACTAGAGGTAGAAATCATTCATTTTATTGAGTCTTGATCCTAGAGTACACATCATTTTAGTAGCCTATATGACAAATTGGGAAGAATATTTAGTGTGTTTTGCTGAAGACCCAAATATGATGGTTTGACTGCAGAAAGCACTTGTGGGGTTGAGCTGTGAGTTGGCCTACCCACTTAATTCACAGAGCATTTTTGTTGAAAGAATGAGTAGTAAACAGGTGATGGCTATTTAAACATAGCCCATTGGCAGACATTTCCTCAAACTGCCTGCTATTTCAAATAAACAACTGGCACTGTTCACTGCCATGACAAAATGTACATTACTATATGAAAATTAGGATTGTGGAGAAAACTTTCCCGCCACCAGCTTCTCTTCAGTTGAGACAGATGGTGGCATTGCCACATGAACTTTTTGAATCATGTCATATGCCAACATCTAGAAATAATGCATTACTTGGTGAGCCAACATCTTCCAAGTCTTGTTACTAAAAATTGATTGTAAGTGAAAGAGTCTAAATGATTTTAATGTATTTTAAAAAGTGTTGATGAAACTACCATTGGTTGTATTAAGTATACTCGGTGACATGAAATGATATTAAAATATTTTCTTCACTCAAAATATACCCTGAAGTCATCTTAAAGTTAGTTTGCCTTCCTGAGCACTATGCTATTTTAACACCAGTCTTTGTGGGATCAAATTTACAATACGTGCTTGAAGGATTCGATAGAGACATTGTGGAGTAATGAGTTTGTTCATCAGCTTGGACAGCTTCAAGAATGTGATCAGTGTTGTTAGGTTCAAGGTCCTGGCCAGGAATGGGTGGTACACCTAGGTGGGCGTTACATCTGGATTGGCCATTCTGGGCTAGGTGAATTTGATTCAGCCAATGGAGTCGACCAATACTGTCAACCATGCCTCCCAACGGTGCCCCTGAAAAGCCAGGGGGTTGGCTCTGGCGCTCTCTCTCTCTCCCAACCGCTGACACGCAGTCCAACGGGCCTGTGCCGCATCCTGCCAACCATGCCACGGACTCTGTCTGGCTTGTGTTCCATTTACTGTAAAATCTGAAACTGCTTCTAACTATCATAAAACTCACTTGGATCACAAACCAGGCTCCGGAGTGAATTCTTTTTCACCGAAGCATCTCTCCCAAGAGAAGGAGAGATGTAATAGTATCACTATATTGTAAATGAAGAAACTATGTTTTACTGTATGCGCTCAACGAAATTACCAAATCTTCCTTTTTCAACTATTTGTATGAGAACAATGTTTCTTAAACTGATTTACACATAATTATATTGCTACCTCACTGAAAAAAAATTAACAAATGCCCCTAAACCTAGATTCCCCTCCCACCCCCCCAAAATGCATCCTTCATTAATACTGCATCTACCTGTTAAAAATCTGAGTTATGAGACCCAGGCCCCTAACCGTGAATCAATCTCCAAGGGCTCAAGGGTGGTGGAGGTTAAGCATGCTGCTTTTGGAAGGAAGCAAAGGTTGTGTCTTGATAGTGAGTCTCAGGAAATCCTGTTAAAATGTAACCAAATGGAATGTCTGGCAGGAAGGAGGTGGGGGCACCCATCATAGAGGGTGGGCCCAAGGAAGCTGAGCTGAGGGTACAAAGAGCCTTGGGAGTGGGCCTCGGGGGCACTAAGCAAGGGTCCTTTCCTCATGGTTAGGAAGCAGGCCTTCCAAGCACTTTGTGGCCATGCATCACCTGAGCTTGACCTGTGTGAGTGGACACGGGCAGACACTACTTCTCAAGAGGGTATGGTAAATTTGATGAGGTAGATTTAGCTACATAAACAATGGGTTGTATGTGCATAGAATTTATATCTAGCTGGTAGCACAATGGTTTGAGGCCTGAAGTTGGAAACCATCAGCTGTTTGCAGGAGAAAGACTGTTAGGTAGGCCAGCATAAGACTGGGGGATGTCCGTTAACGCATGCCCAGAGGGCCAAGCTAGGGAAACAAAGGAGTGGCGCACTGCACATGCTCAGGGTTCCCGCCGGTAGGCAGGGGTGGATGTGAACCTGAATTGGCTCACCTAGCCAGGTAAATTCAATTCAGCCAATGGGGTCGACCAGGGGTCTTCCACCACGCCTCCCTGTGGAATCCTTGAAAAGGCAGAAGCCCGGAGTCGAGGAGAGAGAGAGAACTTAGGCGCAGAGAGCTTTGGCATGCTTTGCGGACGCAGAGCCGCTTCCTGCTAGGCTGCATGTCCGGGAGGAGTCCCTTGGGTGCCGTGTAAACCTGAAACTTCTTCTAACCCTCATAAAACTCACTTCGATCACGAACCAGGCTTCAGCGTGAATTCTTTCTCGCGCGGAGCCAAGGACCGAGGTATAAAGCTAGCTCCAGAGAGATCTAACAAGACCAAGCTTTCGACTCCCATCAAGAGTTACAGTCTCAGAAACCCAGAGAGACAGCGCTACCCTGGCCTGTAAGGTTGACTCTTATTCGAGAGCAGTGAGTGCCTTGTGGGGGGTTTGTTTGTCTGGGGAGCGGTGTTGTGCTAGACACAGAACTTCACAAACCTTTTTTGATCATGGCTCACGGTGAAAAACAGTTTCCAACCTACCATATGGATTTACATAACTGAAAGAAATTCTTCCATGAAACAATACCCTCCTTTGTGTATAAGACATTCTGATATTTTCTTTTCAATTTGCTTCTGTCTCAGGCTTGGTCAGAATCCACAACACCCATGTCCAAGCCTTCAAATGGGTCAAACTTAGAAAAACATTGGTGACCACGTGACAAAACTATGTAAACTCCCAGCTTCCTCGGGGCTACACAGTCCTGGGGGTGGGGTATTTGTGCCCCGTTTCACTGAGAAGCTAAAAGGGCTCCGAGAAAAGACTTGAATTTTCCAAGGTCACAAGTTAGCACCCAGTACCCTGGAGAGCTGGCTGAGGTTCAAGAGAACAGGGTTTCCCTGTTTACAAACACCGAGCGAGCCCTGACCTCCAGCCATGCCCAGTACATGGAGAAGGGGCTTGAGGACACCACTGCTATGGAGATCCCGCCTCACAGCAAACCTATACAGTCTTTGAGACTGGAAATTTACAGGAGCCAAGAGTCTCACCTTTCTCCTAAGGATCAGCTGGTGAGTTAGAACCACCGACCTTTTGGGTAGCAATTGGATGCCTAATCTACAGTGCAAAATATTCATAGTCCCTGTCTCCACCTGCCAGCGCTGGCCTATTCAAATTCACTCTCCTTCAGGTGATTGGCCTAAAGGAGTTCCCAAACCCCCACCCTTGCCTTGAGGCCAGCTTCCTCCATCAGGCCCCGCCTCCCAGCAGGTCCTGGGGCAGTAAATCCTGCCTCCTACCACTGGGGGTGTGGCTCCGTGACAGGGGGGCTGGAGCTGCTCGGCTCTGGTCACCAGGTCATTTCTTCCTGAAACCTGAGCTGAGAAGGCTCCTGGCAGGCCAGGACCCCCAACTTCTCAGCATGTTTCTCAAGGAAGGATTTCGGTGAGTGGGGGCACTGCCAAGCCAGCAGGTGAGGAGGAGGGAAGAGGGCAGCCCAGAGAAGTTGAGCGTGGCGGCCCAACAGGTAAGCGGGGGCTGCGAGGCTAGCCTGCTCCAGACTGGCTAAGGCCCAGGAGAAGGTGACTCTAGGATGTAGGGTGGCTGTCACAGAGGGGCGGCACGACGGTCCATGGGGATGTACGGGGTGGGGTGCGTGGGGGCTGCCACCGTGGAGATCCTGTCGCCAGAGGGCAGCTAGGCACCTCTAGCTTCCCTGAGCTCCAGACACCACCTACCCAACCCCACCCTGAGCCCGTGAGGGTAAAGTCTCAGGGCAGGTGTGTTCCCCAGGGAACAGTGCTTGTCCCGCCCTGGGAGTGACTGGCCAGGGCTATAACTCATGCCTCTAACAAGTGGCCGATCTTGAAACTGGTTGAAAGCAAGGGCAGTGGGGAGCAAGGTGTTGGATAGGGCGTGGGAAATCACCTTTGCGAGTGCAGGCAGGGTGGAGGGGGTTCTTTGAAAAGATCTGGTGGGGGACTGTGGAGGGAATGGGTGGCAGGCTGCTCTGTGGACTAGGGCCCCAAGGCTGGGGCAATGTTGATGAGCCCCTCCCCCATACCTGGACCTCAGCTCCCTCCCAGCCCTGACAGTTTGACCTCCGCTGAGCTGCTCGAGGCCAGCACTGCCTGGTTGCCCTGGCAGAGGCCCAGTCCCCAAGATAAGTATCAGCTTGCCGGGTCCCGGATGGGAGGGGGCTGGTATGAGGGCGAGGGAGGGCAGAGAGAGCCTGGGGTGTACTCTAGCCTCTTCCTGTCCCTCCGGGTGCATGGAACACCTCCGGGGGCACTCTTGTCCCCAGGTCTGCCCAGATTTCCAGGAGCTGAAGACAGGCAGCTACAGCCAACAATTCCAGCGCTGGCTGCAAGCGGAGGTCAAAGTCAGGAGCAGGTGTGGGGTCCCAGAGTTCGGCAGTCAACCCAAGGCTCTAGGAAAGAAGTTTTGCTGAATGGTTGGAATGTGAGATGGCTTGGGGAGTGGGGAGGCCCCTTGCTTATGGGAAATAACAGCAGCAACTGAGGGACCCTCCGGAGACAGGCCACAGAGCCGTGCCAGGGCCAGTCACGATGCTGCTGGAGTCTCTCTGAAGTTGCTGACACCAAGTGGGTGATAAAAAAAAAAAAAAAGGAAAGACTTTATGGTGTCTACCTGCGGCTCAGTGGACTGGCGTCCAGAGACCACACCCCGCTCGCCCTGTCCAGGCCCATTGTGTAAGGCAGGGGAGCGATTCACGGGTGGGTGGTCTGGTTGGTGAGCCAGCACAAGAGCATGCGCAGCCAGAAAGAAGCACTTACACAGGGCTGTGCTGCGAGAGAGCTGGCCGCAGATAGCAAGTGGTTACAAAGGCAGAAGGGGGTTGTGTGTATGTGTGTGTGTGTGTGTGTGTGTGTGTGTTTGGGGTGGGGGTTGGGGGATGCTGAAAGTTTCTTTATCTCTGGAGCAATGCTTTGTCTCTGCCTCCACGAAGCCCCAAATGCTATGTTAGAGGCTCTGGTTTGGGGTCAGCCAGACCTGGGTCCAAATTTCAGCACTAACCTTTCCATGCTGTGTGACCCTCAGCAAGTGACTGACCCTGTCTGAGCCTCAGTTCTGAATATGGTAGAGCTATCGTAGCAGCTACATCAAGGGATTGTGACCGGATGTAAATGAGCCAGGCACATGGAACACCTGGCAGGGTGAATGAGTAAATATATGATTATAACAAATGTGTTAGTCTGGGTAGACTAGAGAAACAAATGCACAGAAACTCATATGTATTTAAGAGAGAGTTTTACATAAAGGGTAAGTGTACATTCAGAAAACAACCCAACCCAGTGATGTCCAGTCCATAGTCCAACATTAGCCCATATGCCCGACACCGATCTACAAAGTCCTCCTCAATCTCGGAAAACACACACCCAATGACGCCCACTGCAGGAGGAAAGCCGAATCAGTGAGCGTGTAAGCATCTCAGCGCTGGCAGGGGTCTCCACCCGGCTGCTCCAGCACCCAAGGCTGCATCGGGGTAGGTCCATGTGGCTTCTCCTCAGAGATGTCTTACAGGAAGTGAGCCTTGTCAGCTGAAGCAGGGAACTGGCTAAGCCAGCTGCACCCTGGTCTGACCACAAAGCAAGAGACCCAAGAACTAGAAAGGCGAGGCTCATCGAGCCATTTTTCTCTCCACTCCAGTTAATCCCACATATGTTTATCAGCCAGGTTGGCAAAATAAACCTTAACTATCTCATAATGATTGTGTATTTAATCATGAAGAAGCAGGTGTTTTACACAAAAGAGTAATACTGGGTAAGGGACTAAGGACAAAGAACCCAGTCATGCCTAGTTCCTTTACTGAACAAGTGGCTATTCGTACCATTAGACTATGAGGCGGCCTTGGCCGGGAGGAGGGTGTGTGTGCAGGGGGAGGGGGAAACAGGACAGTCACATCAACTAGTGGGTGGGATCCAGACATGAAACCAAAAAGCATATTGGAGACAGGATGGCAGGGGCTGATGGTGAAGAAACTTTCTCCAGAGGGGAAGCCGGGTTATCACAGAATGAGTAGGAGCTAGCTAGGGAGGTCAGTGTTTCCCAAAGTGGGCGACATCGCCCCTGGGGAGGAGGAACATTGGCACGATCCAGGCCTGGGGCGAGGAGGAGGGCTGAAAAAGCAGATGCCCACACTTTATCCTGAGAAGCCTTGATGGCGTAGTGGTTACACGCTGGGCTGTTCATAGCAACCCACAGTCCAAACCCACCCGTAGCTCTGCAAGAGAAAGAGGAGGCTCTCTGACCTGTAACGAGTTCCAGGCTCAGAGACCCACAGGGCAGTCCTGCCCTGCCCTATTGGCATCCGCTCGTCGTCAGTGAATACACTTCGTCCCGAGTCCTGCAGGTAGGGTGAGTTAAGTACCGGGCTGCTCATCACAAGATCAGCCATTTGAAGTCACCTTTTTGGGTAAAGATCAGGCTTTTGGTGCCTGTACGTTTTTATGGGCACCAAAAGGCTGATCATTTCCCCACGGAGGATGTACACTGGTACAGATAAGAACTGGAAACACAGGGAATCCAGGGCGGATGATCCCTTCAGGACCAGTGCTGAGAGTAGTGATACCGGGAGGGTGGAGGGAGTGTGCGGTAGGATGGGGGAACCGATTACAAGGATCTACATATTACCTCCTCCCTGGGAGACAGACAGCAGAAAAGTGGGTGAAGGGAGACGTCGGACAGTGTAAGATATGACAAAATAATAATTTATAAATTATCAAGGGTTCATGAGGGAGGAGGGATGGGGAAAATGAGGAGCTGATACCAAGGGCTCAAGTAGAAAGCAAATGTTGTGAGAATGATGATGGCAACAAATGTACAAATGTGCTTGACCCGATGGATGGATGGATGGATGGATGGATGGATGGATGGATGGATGGATTGTGGTAAGAGTTGTACGAGCCCCCAGTACGATGATTAAAAAAACAAACAAAAATGTACAGGCTTTGAAATGCCCAGCGCAGTTCTGTCCTGTCCTAGAAGGTGACTCAGTCCGTCTGACTCAGTGGCTGGCAGCCAGGGATACTTTACCCTAGTTTATTATATATGTAATGACAGGCTGCGACAATGGGCGCGGGCACAGAAACGACTGAGGATGGCGCAGGACCAGGTGGCGTTTTGTGCTGTTGCGCAGAGGGCTGTTATGGGGCGGCACCTGACAGCCACACCGGCTGCAGCAAAGACGTGCTTAGTTGCCAGTGGCAGGTGGGGAGGCGCCTAGTAATTTTTTTTTCCTTGCAGATTTATGAGGACGAGGGGAGCTTTGGGTACTCTGAGGTAATAACACCTGGGGAGGGAAAAGAGGTGCCACTCAGGGACCTGGGACCAAGGACTGAGGGCACAGGAGGGAGAAGGGGTGGGGAGAAATGCCAAGGGCAGCCTGTGGGGCATCTGAGTCTGGGGTCTTTGTGGGACACGCAGGTGGACACAGCTGGCCCGGGGACACCTTTTTCTCTTTCTCCCTCAGAGCCGCTGGTAGGTTTGAACTGCTCACCTTGTGGTGCGCAGCTTAGAGCATAACCCACCACGTACGCAGGGCTCCTTTGGGGGCTCAAGCGTCACGGCTGCGAGAAAGGAGCAGCGCAGTATTCCTCCCGTTGTGCAGAGGCGCTATCAATTTGTACCCATGCAGTGACCTCACAGGTTTGAGATGCTCCTGAGAACTCCAATGGACAGGTGACTGGTACCCATGTGTACGGGTGCTCTCGGTCACTGTACCGCACCACACCCTGAGCAGTCCCAGCAGAACCTCCAGGGAGTGGTTCCACCCCACGGCTAGGGGACACTACAGAAGCATGTCAAGTACAAAGTGGGAGTTCCCCTTTCTCCTCCCAGGTCAGCCCACCTTCAGCAGTCTGGGATGTCCCCTGCTAAAGCGAGGTGTGGTGGTATGGTGGTGGTGTGGTGATGTGGTGGTGTGGTGGTGGTATGGTGGTAGTGGTGGTGGTGTGGTAGTAGTGGTGGTGGTGGAGGTGGAGGTGG
>NW_022111357.1:11365267-11366635 GCF_000313985.2 Echinops telfairi
GCCCCCCACTTTACCAAACATGGTGTCCCTTTTCCAGAGAGGGGTCTCTCCTGAAAACATGGCATACATGTGGGAAACAGAGTCTCTTCACAGTAGAGCCTTCTGGGCTGTACTTCTGCCAACACGATCTGTTTGTTGTGCTGGCAGTCCTGGTACCTCGTCTCTACCCCGCACTTCAGCGGCATCCGTTCTTCCGGCTTCCCGATTCACGGTTCAACTTTCACATGCGTGTGAAACTACTGAAAGTACCACGGGGCGGACAGCCAGCCTTTCTCTTCAACACTGTAAAGAGATCCAGAGCAGACATTCCCAGTTTCTTGACTGTGCTTCTAGGAGCATTCAGTGTGGATCTGGGCAAAGGAGATGTTAACATTTTCCTTTTTGTTTGTTTGTTTATCGTGATATTGTGTACTGGTCCTGTTGTGAGCATGTTTGTTTTCTTTACAGCAAGTTGCAATCCACACTGAAGGCTGTAGTCTTTGATCTTTATTAGCAAGTGCTTCAAGTTCTTGTTTTCATGAAGCAAAGTTGTATCATCTGCATCTCACAGGTTAATAAACCTTCTTCCGATCACAATGCTGAGTTCTTCATAGATCCAGCTTCTCCGCATCCAGATCGACTAAGCGTGGTGAGAGGACATAACCCTGACACACACCTTTGCTGACTTCACCAGGCAGGATTCCCTAGTTGTGTTCGAATGACTGCCTCTTGGTCCATGTATACTTTCCACATGAGCGCAATGACGTGTATTCACCTCAAGGCTATCCATATAGTTTGTTATGATCCATACAAATGCCCTCAGTCAATGAACGCCAAGTCCACATTTTCCTGGTATTCTTTGCTTTCAGCCAAAACACACCTGACGTCAGCAATGACAACCTTAATTCCACGTCCTCTTCTGAATCCAGCTGGGATTTCTGGCAGCTCCCTGTCCCTGTACTACTGCAGCCAATTCTGAATGATGCAGCATAATTTCACTTGTGTATGATATTAATGATAATTGTTAAATAATTTCCACGTTCTGTTGGGTCCCCTTGTTTGCAATAGACACAAACTTGGCACTCTTCCAGCCAGCTGGCCAGGTAGCCGTCTTCCAAAGTTCCTGGCATAGACTCGTGAGTGCTTCCTGCGCTCCAGCAGCTTATGGAAACATTTCCATTGATATGCCATCAATTCCTGGCGCCTTGCTTTTTGCTAAAGCCATCAGAGCAGCTTGGGCTTCCTTCAGTACCATTGATTCTTGCTCTTATGCTACTTCTTGAAAGGGGTGAGCCTCGACCAGTTCTTTCTGGGACAGTGACTCTGTGTATTCCTTCCATCTTCTTTTAATGCTTCCTGCATCATTCAGTCTTTTTTTTATATAATCAC
>NW_022111357.1:11368011-11389654 GCF_000313985.2 Echinops telfairi
ATTCCTCTTGGTTACATTACCCTTGATCACAACCTACCAGGCCTCCTACATCCTCCTCTGCCACTGTGTCAAGCACATTTGTACATTTGTTGCCCTGATCATTCTCAAAACACTTGCTTTCTGCTTGAGCCCTTGGTATCAGCTCCTCATTCTCCACCCCTCCCTTCTCCCCCCTCCCTCATGAGCCCTTTATAATTTATAAATTATTATTATTCTGTCATATCTGGTAGGCCAGGATGTGCTCCATTCTCTCCTCCTCCCCCTTCCTCTGCTCCCGTGTTCCTCTGCTCCGATCAGATAGGTCCCTCTCCCGGAGCTGCAGATTCAATGCTGTCCTTTGAAATAAATTCTTCTGGGGGAGGGGCAGGTGTCCACGTAGTAGTTGGGATTTGGGCCCGCCCCCAGACTTCTCTTTTTCCCATTTCTTAATTGGGCCTATTGTTATTTTCTTCTTGAGCTGTTGTAGAGTTTTGTATATTTTGGCAATAGCCCTTTGTGTGATGTGTCATTGGTAAAAAGTTTTTCCCAATCTGTGGGCTCTTGTTTCACTCTCCTCATGAAGTCCTTGCTGTGCATACGTGATGTAATTTCAGCGTGTCCCAGTCATCTGTCTTGTCTTCTGCTGCGTGTGCCTCCTCCATGACATTTGGTAATGTATGTGTGCCCTGCAATAGGGCCCTTAAGTTTGGTCCAGCCTTCCTATTGGTGATCCTGAGAGATTTGGGGTTTACATTTAGGTCTTTAATGCATCTTGAGTTTGTTTATGGAAATCCAGTTTGTCCAACACCATTTGTTGAAGACCCCATTTGTTGAACGATCTCCCATGGGGTCGTACTAGGTCCTTTGTCAAAGATTCGATGGCTGTGGGCTGATGCAGTTATGTCTGGGTTATTCGTTCTGATCCATTGGTCTATGTGTCCCATTGTACCAGTACCAGGCTATTTTGACCACTGTCGCTATGTAGTAGGATTTTAGGTCAGGCAGTGTGAGTCTTCCTACTTGGTTCTTTTAAAGTTCTTTACTTATCCTGGGTCTTTTGCCTGCACATGTGAAGTTGGTAATTAGTTTTTCCATTTATTTTAAGAATTTATTTGGGATTTGAATTGGTATTGCAATGTATCTATAGATTGTTTTAGGTAGTATTGTCAATTTTGCAATATTAAGTCTGCCTATCCATGAACATGGGATATACTTCCATTTACGTTGGTCCTTTTTAGTTTCTTGTATTAATGTTTTGTAGTTCTCTGTACAGTTCATCTATTTCTTTAGTTTTATTCCTAAGTATTTCATCGTTTGTGTGGTTATTATAAATGATTTCTTAATGTCTTTTTCACAGCTCTCTTTGCTGGCATACAGGAGTCCGATTGGTCTCTGGTTACTGTATCCTGCTACCTCGCTGAACTCAATTGTTTCCAGAGGCTTTTTGTGGAGACTTTGGGCTTTCTAGATATAGGATCTTATCATCTGCAAATAGTGCGAATTTCACTTCTTCTTTGCCTATTTGCATTACCTTTATTTCTTTTTGCTGTCTGACGGCTCTAGCTAAAATTTCTAACACTAGGTTGAATAAGAGTGGTGAAGGGGACACCCTGCCTGGTCCCTGTTTTCAGTGGGAAGGTTTCTAGCTTTTCCCCATTAAGCATGATGTTGGCTGTTGTTCTCATATACGGCCTTTATTATGTTGAGGAATCTTCCTTCTATTCTTATTTTGTTGAGTGTTTTAAACAGAAATTGTGGGGCAAGCCAGCGCCCCACAACAAATCACGGGTTCAGTAAGTGCAATTGTATGGTTGAGATATATAAAGATTATAATAAAGTCTTAGAGTATGAGAGAGATGGGAGAGAGAGTAAAATAATGGAGTCAGACACAATTCATGGTAACATGCTCACCTCCTGGAGGGCCATGATCTCAACAGGCAGGTCCGCGCACAGCACCGGCCAAGAGGGCAGGGGAGAGCGCAGGAGAGAGAGATTTATTGCTAACCAGGTCTTATATATCTTTGGGGGGGTGCATGCCTCCTAATTACAAGTAAAGACATACATCACAGGAAGGGGTTGTACAATAGGCAATACAAGCAATAGGAGGGGGGTATACAATGGGCATAAACATAACAGGAAGGGGATGAGCTAGGGATGTACACATGATAGGAAGGGGAGGGACTAAGGGTATACATGTGACAAGAAGGGTGGACCCTAGATTCATGATGGCAGCCTAACCTTAGTCACCCTTGAGGGGCTTGACCTCCCTGGGCTCTCCTTCAGGGAAACAATTTACTACTGTCCTTATCAGATGGGAGTGGGCCCCACTTAGGGTGGCACAGACTATACAGTCTGATTGCTCCAGATGGCTGATAACCTTTAGGGAGAATAACCCCTGACCTACTTCTGTTGACCTCCAAGTGTGTAGTCATTCACCACATGTAGCAAGCAGCTAGGTTTGGCATATATTTGGGGGAGATCACTTGGGAGAAAGCTTTCTGTTTCCCACAAGACATGGGTGTTGAATATTGTCAGATGCCTTTTCTGCATCTATTGATATGATCGTGTGTTTTTTATTTCTTGCCTTATTTTTGTCGTGGATTACATTGATTGCTTTTTGAGTAGTGAACCATCCCCGCATACCTGGAACGAATCCTACTTGGTCCTGCTGAATTATTTTTTTGGTATGCTGTTGTATTCTGTTGGCCAGGATTTTGAGGGTTTTAGCATCTATGCCCATGAGGGATATTGGTATCTAATTGGTCTATAATTTATTTATATAAAATAAAACTGTCAAGGTTTGTGGGGTCTGTACCTGGTCTGGGTATCAGTGTTATGCTGGCTTCATGGAATGAGTTTGGGAGTTTGTTGTCTTTTCCTGTGTTCTGGGAGAGTTTGTGTAGGATTGGCATCAGCTCTTCTTTGAATATTTGGTGGAATTCCCTGTGAAACCATCTGGTGCTCGGCTTCTCTTGTGGTGGCTTCTTAATGACCTGATCTATTTCTTTAGTTATGAGTCTGTTGAGCCCTCGCCCCACCTACACACACACACACACACACACACACACACACACACACTGTCTACGCTGTGTTGTCCTGCTTTGGGGGAACTCTGGTTGTGCGTCAATGTCTGGGCTTCTTTCAGGTTGGAACATGCTGAGTACATTCTTCCTTGTTGGCTCCCTCACTCCAGTCCTTTGCACATTACTTACCTTTTTTCTTCAGCTGCCCTTTGAAGTTCTCTGTTCAGCTCTTCACTTAATAATATCTCCCATTTGTTTTAACTATTCAAAATTTTAGAGAAAGTTTCAGAGTCTCTGACCTGCTGTCCCCCACTTTGGTCTTTTCTTTCATTCCTGTCTTTTTTTCATTCACTTTTTCTTGCAAATTCGGTGAAGGTTTACAGAGCAGAACATCAACGTGACATTCAGCAATTCATACTAATTTTGTTTTAACTCATCCGTTGCAATTCCCTTAATGTACCATCATTTATTCTGCTTCTCCTAGGGTTTGCTGTTTTCATTCCTCTTTTTCCAACTCCCTGAACTGATTTTGAGTTACGTTTTGTTTTTCGTTGGGATTTGATGCATATATCATGCCATAGCTCAATCCTGTCAAGTAGAAGTGTACAATTGTACAATTGCACCACAATCGGTTTCCAGACAGTCTTTTTCTACACGGGCTCCTTGACATCGTCTCCCTTGTACCCCCCACCACTGTGCCTTCTTCCCCTCATACCTGTCTAGGAACCGTTTTTTCCACAGTACTGCAGATACTTCATAGCAAGTTTACTTAGCCAACCCCTTCAGCTGGCCTTTTGCATTTACAATGCCTCCCCTGTGACTTCATGCTCCTCTCTGTCTGTGGGTGCCATCCAGTCAGCAGCGCACCACCCTTGGGTCTCCCTTATGTAAGCGAAAACAAATAGACACATGCCCCCATCAATCCCCACCCCTCTTTCTCCTCTAGTTACAAGCCGGCCTCATTCTCCCTACAGCCAGACTTCTAGAAGGAAGCATCTACTCTCCATGCCCCTACTTCGATACCTGTCACCACTCCTCTGCCCACGGAGAATCTTCCTATTCCCACCATTCCCCAGTGTCCTGGGTCCTGGCCTCGCTCCCCTCTGTGCTCGCTTTCTCAAATCAAGCCCACCCTCCCCGTGAGGACCATGCCCTCCTGGTGGATCCCAGAACCCTCTACTGAACCTCTCAGCACACTCAGGCATCTCCTGCTCTCCCAGAACCTACCTCTGACCCTCTAATTAAGGGCCAATCCTGCCATTCCACCTCCTTGTCACCCTTTGCTATCTAGTCCTCCCCACTACCAACACCCTGGTTCATGACCCCATTGATTCCCTGACTTCCAAATTGCCTCCCACCTGTGACCCTGCCCACACTCCCACCATGCCTAACTTCACAAGATCAGCTGGGACACCTGGTTTCTAATAATAATATGACCATATTACTCTCTGATAGAAAGACCTTTCATGATTTCCCCACAGCCCTCAAGGCCTCAGCTTGGAATGCATGTCCTTATTTACCTGGCCTCGTCCTGCAGCCTCAACCATATCTGCATGCTGCAGGTGAACCCTCTGCACCCCTACAGAGCACCCTGCATGTTCACGGACCTTCCAAGGTGTCCGGTACTGCCTAGCTATGCACATTGCTGTTTCCCTTTCACGGACTTCCTACCCTTGCAAGCCCGGCCTTCTTTGTCCAACTTCGAATTCTTCGGGTCCTAGTTTAGAGGTCATCTCCTTCCGGGAGCTTTCCTGTCAAAGCTTAGGCACACACACCCTCTCCCCCTCTCCATTGACTTGCCCTCAGTGCACCTTGTGTCTCTACTGTAATCCAGGCATGCACTGAGCTTTACGTACCTGCTTTCTGCCTGTCGTCTGGCCCACTCTCTACTCCTCACCCCCCCCAACCACACACACATCTTCATGACTCTATTCCTGAAGACTGTGTCTATGTATCATTCACCTCTAAACTTCTGACACCTAGCACAGAGCTAGATAATGTGTTCGTGTCCACTAAGTATGTAAACTATGTTGAATGCAATCATATGTTGAGCGCCTTTGCTACAGAAATGTTGCCATTACTGAAGTTTGTGTCCTGTGAACAGACTCCAGGTGGCTGGGGTTTGAGGATCCGGGGCAGTGAATATTGAAAGCTCTTGAATCCTATAGCTAGGTCTTTTCTCAAAAAATGCTAGCATGATTCTCATTCCCAGCAGCAAGTATAAAGAACCTTCTCGCAGCTTGGCTATTTTCATTTATTTCCTTTTCAAGTGTTCATTTTATTGGCAAATCATACCACCCTCCTCAGATTTGCATGTCTTTGAATAGTGAAGTTGAAATGTTCTCCCAAGTGCTTGTCTATATATGAGGGGGCTCCCAGAAGTGCACGGAAAAGCTGATCTTTTTATTGAATGCGGCACAAAGCCTTTGTCGCCCCCTCGTGCACGTGGAGTGGTCCATATCCTGCTTCTTCTTGGGGAGCTTAGTCGCTCTTGCCCATTGTGTGAAAGCTGCTGAGCCAAGCTGGGATGTTTTGAGAGGGCTCTGGTGGCCAAGCAGGGGTGACGGGGAGGAGGGAAGGATGAGCCATGAACACAGGGGGGCCAAAGAGAGGAAGAGAAGGGGTGAGACCACAGAGGTCACGTCAACACCCGCCCAGAGTAACAGGAAGAGGCGAGCGAGGGCGGCTCTGGATACACCAATTAGATAGGGAGAGGGGTCATGTGCTAAGACTGCACACACCAGCCAACTCACAATGGTAAGCCTATTGACTCTGACCTATTTCCTAGATGCGTTTGCCAAGGAATGGTCAAAGGGGTGGGGGCGGGGTAGGAGAAAAGGCAGGGCAAGGAGAGTCTGATGCAGGGAGGCTCGGGTATCAGGGTTTGGAAGGATGTGTAGCAGTGAAGTTGGAAGGGTGCCCAAGGGATGATGACAGTGCACTCCAGAAGAGTGTGGCCATCACCACCACAGTCGCTAACACTGAGCCAACCAACACTGCCCAGGTGGCCTCGTCCCAACGTCTGTCTGCAGGAGAACGCTTCCAGGAAGGTTATCTTAGAGATCTAGCGCTGCCCTCACAGAAGGGCCACCAGAGGGGGCTTTAACAAGCAAAGACGTGCTATTCCTGTTAGGAGGTGAGAAGTCCAAACCCAGGGCGTTAGTTCTAGGCGCAGGCTCTCTCTCCATGGGCTCTGGGGAAAGGCCCTTGCCACGTTGCCGCTTCTATGCCTTGGCCATTCTGGTGATCTTCATGAGAGCGGTGTCTAGTTTCCCCCATCTCTGCCCTCCTCTCGGTGCTAATCTGCTCATTTGATAACTCAGAAGGGACTGGCTTTTTAAAGAACATCCTACCCGATAATGGCCTCTGAACCTAACAAAGAAAACCCCTTTCCAAATGGGGTTATAGCCACGGGTCTCGGGGTATTTGAGGGAGGACACAATTCAATCCATAGGTGAAGGCAGTCTTATTAGCCCCACGTTACCAGATGAGGGACTGAAGCACAAAGCGGTCCATAACCTTGTCCAAGTCAGAAAGCTGTGTGACAGCGGAGCTGGGCTTCAAACCTGAGACCTGGCTCCAGTGTCACTGTTCATCACCAACGAGGTTCAGGCGTAGAGCGCGGGGGTTCTGCGAGAGCCACCAGACATGTGGGTTCTGACCACAGCCATCCTTCAACACAGCCCAGAAACCCGGCTCTAAGTCCCAGACAGCTCACAACTTCCAGCCACCAAGCCACAAACTCCCCTCAGCCTCTCCTGTCCCACGTCAGTCCCACCCTCCACCCAGGCTAAGCACCCCAGCTCTACTGTTGCCACCCCTTAAGCCTGCCCTCAGTCAAAGGGCTAGAATCGTAAAGACTCTCGGGTCTAGTTGACTGGCTAGCTCGTGAGCTGGAAAACAAAGAGCCAAGATGCTCTGTCAGCTCCTTGGATGTGGAGAGCCAGTGATCTGGGAGATCCAGTGCTCCCCGAGAAGCACAAGGTCCCCACGAGCAAGCCCACTGTGCTGCCCTTTATGGGGGAGGGGGGAGCAGAAGAGAGAGCGTGCCTCTGTATATATTTGCCTGAATACGCACTGGCTGTGGAGCCCTGGTGACAGGGTGGGATGCATTTCCAGCAGCTCACCAGCCGCTCTGAGGGAGAAAGGTGAAGCTATCCACTCCAGTAAAGAGCTTCAGACTCAGAAACCCACGGGGCATTCTACTCTGTCCTGTAGGCTGGCTATGCGAGGGAACCGACTCAATGGCAGTGGACATCACCCATCCATGCCTGAAAGAACACCCTAGAAACTGGTGGCACCGGTTTGCCTCCACGCGGAGGACTGGGTAGCTGGGCACAGGGCAGACTTTTCACTCGGTGCGCCCTTTGCTCCTTTGAATGCCATATAAACAGCAGATGTTCTTGTTGAAAAGGGGGGATGGGAATGCAGGGCCAATGAGTGCTGATGGCACCCTTCCTCCCAGGACCTGGAGGAGATTCTTCCTGTGGCTGCTTCTCTTTTCCCTGGGCATCCTCAGCCTGTTCCGTTACAACTTTGCTTCGATCAGGTACAAGCCCCTCCCCACTACTCCAGGGGAACCATCAGAATGAGACCCTACAGATGGCCTTGCTAAGTGTCTCCTCCAGGGAAGGGGTGGTGGGTGGACACCTGGAACCAGAGCCATGGTCTTTGTGGGCCCTCCCTCCTTGGAAGGAGCAAAGGCAAGGGGGCTTTTGAGGCAGACTGGTTTACCACAGTACCCCACCACCCGCCCGCCCAGGGACCTGGAGGTCTTCATCTCCATGGGTGTGTGCCCCAAGGCCCGAATGGCCCTGCTGAGAGACAACTTCACGGGTCCCCTGAGTCTCAGGTAAGGAGTTTGCACCCCTCCCTCTCCCAGAATACTCACTACCCAACACAGCTCCATGCCAGTGTCCCATGCCATCATGGCAGAGCCAGGGGGTTAGCATCCCCTCCGCCCACACCTCCAGTCTCCTGTCTGGGTCTGTCCTGTATTGGGGCTCCTCAGGGCAAAGACTGGGTCTGATTCATCTGTGGGTTCCCAGGCCCCAGAATGGGGGAGGAGGCAGTGAGCAAGCACCAAGTGGGCAGATGGATAAACCTGTCTCCCTACCCCTTGCCTTGGCCAGGGCCCGGCCTGAAGTCCTGACCTGCACCTCCTGGGGGGCCCTCATTCTTTGGGATGGCACCTTTGACCCAGCCATAGCCAAGGAAACGGCTGAACGGCAGAACCTGACCATCGGACTGACTGTCTTTGCTGTGGGCAAGTAAGGCCTGGAGAGAGGAGTGGGTGCTAACCAGGAAGGGGGGGACGGGGTGGGGGCGCCCTGTTCTCATGTGCATAGAATTCCAAGGGGAAGCGGGAGGCAACAACAGCACCCCTTGTCCCTGGCTCCCAGGGTGACCACAGGACCATCCACCTCTGTCTCTGGACATCAACACTGCTAAGCCCACCAGCACAGGCAGCCAGGGGGTCAGAACCATGTCCTGGGAGGAAATGGCCTAGGTGATGGAGCTGGTCCATCTGGAGGCATGGGTGGGCTTGTAATGAGGAAATGGTAAGTCTTTCAGGAGAGTGTCATGAGAGGGGAAAGCCACTGGACAGATAGAAGGGCGGGCCTGGTATAAGCAACGCCCATCCAAGGTCAGCGCTACAGGGGCAGGCGCAAGGTGCTCAGAGGGGCACAGGCTGAGGAGTCCATGCTGGCTAGGAAGAAGTGAAGATATGAGGGGTGACGAATACTAAGGCAGTGGAACAGATCAGAGGGTTTAGAGAGGTAAGGATGGCCAGTGGTATCCGCGGAAGGGAGCCAGGAGAACGGGGCTGGTGCTCAGGAATAGGGTGGGTGAGCTCAGGGGCTGAGGTGGTAGGACAAAGGCTGAGTTTGTGGCAAAGGGCTGGTGGGTAACTGGTTGAGCGGCCCATCCCCTCCTCCCTCTCTGCCCCCGCCCCACCGCAGGTACCTGGAGAAGTACCTGGCTCGCTTCCTGGAGACTGCCGAGCAGCACTTCATGGTGGGCCAGCGCGTGGTGTACTACGTGTTCACTGAGCGCCCGCTGGCCGTGCCGCGCGTGGCGCTGGGCCCCGGGCGCCGGCTGCGCGTGGAGCGCGTGGTTCGCGAGCGGCGCTGGCAGGACGTGTCCATGCAGCGCATGCGCACGCTGCACAAGGCGCTGGGCGGCCGGCTGGGCCGGGAGGCGGACTTCGTGTTCTGCATGGACGTGGACCAGCACTTCAACGCCACCTTCGGGCCCGAGGTGCTGGCCGAGTCGGTGGCGCAGCTGCACGCCTGGCACTACCACTGGCCGCGAAGGCTGCTACCCTTCGAGCGCAACCCGCGCTCGGCCGCCGCGCTGGCCCACCACGAGGGCGACTTCTACTACCACGCCGCCGTGTTCGGGGGCAGCGTGGCGGTGCTGCGCGCGCTGACCTGGCACTGCGCGCGGGCCATGCAGCAGGACCGCGCGCGCGGCCTGGAGGCGCTCTGGCACGACGAGAGCCACCTCAACAGGTACTTCTGGCTGCACAAGCCCGCCAAGGTGCTGTCGCCCGAGTTCTGCTGGAGCCCGGAGCTCGGCCAGCGGACGGAGATCCACCGCCCGCGCCTGCTCTGGGCGCCCAAGGAGTACGCCATGGTGCGCACCTCCTAGGGCCCGAGCCCAGGCGGCCCTGGCACCCTCCAGCCCCGGCCGAGCCGCACCCCCAGGGGACACTGGGGCCGGGGAACAGCAGGGAGAGGAGACCCAAAGCCGGTGGGGGGCCCTTTAGAAAGCAGCATGGCACTTGGGGGCGCAGGAGGGACAGAGCAGAGACTGGATGGAGAGAGCCCGTGGCCGGCGGGCCGGACAGGGAGGCAGAAGCCCCGGCCTCTGGCAGCTTCTTGGTGCGAGTGAAAGAGCCGCTTCCCCAACTTGGCACGAGAAGGGGCAGCAGAGCCTTGATCTCATCCGAGCGCTTCCCCAACCGGTCTGGCGAAAGTCCTCTGAGGCCTCCCAAGCCACGTTCTAATTTCTTTTTTAAGATTATTTTATCGGGGGCTCATACAGCTCTTAGAACAATCCACAATCAGTTGTATCAGGCATGTTTGTACATAGGTTGCCATCATCACTTTCTAAACATTTACATTTCAATTTGAGCCCTTGGTATCAGCTCCCCTTTTTTGCCTTCCTCTCCGCCCACTCCCACCCTCGCCCCTTGATAAATAAGAATGTTCTGTTCTTGATCCCCCTGACAAGGAGGGGGGTGGGTGGCGGGGAATGTTATGTGTAGATCATTGCGATCAGTCCCTCCTTCCTCCCCTCTCCCCCTCCCCCCACCCCTCCTGTATCTGGACTCCCATTTCTGTTCCCGAGGGGTTTATCTGACCTGGACTCTGTGTGTCGTGAGCCCTTATCTGTACGTGTGTACATGTTCGGGTCTAGCCCACAGTGAAAGGCAGGACTGGGATCCCGGAGGCGGGATGAGGAAGGCTCCAGGAACCAGCGGAATATTGTGTGTTCGTCGGTGCTATACTGTGCCCTGGATAATTCATCCCTTCCTTGGGACCCTGCTGTGAGGGGATGTCCCATTGTCTACAGATGGGTTTTGGGTCTCTGCTCCGACCCCTTCTCTCAACAATATCTTTTCATTTGTTTGTTTGTACTTAAGATTATACATCAATCCATACATCAATTGTATCAAACATATTTGTACATATGTTGCTGTCATTATTTAATAAACATTTACTTTTTATTTGAGCCCTTGGTATCAGCTCCTTTTTACCCTTCCTCCCCCCTCCCATTCTAATGATCCCTTAATAAATGATAAATTACTATTTTAATATCTTACACCCATTGTGGGGGGAGGTCAGATCCTTGCAATCGCTGCCAGACCACTGTCTCCCCATATCATAGAGGTGGGCCTGCTCCCTGCTACTGGGGACAATGGACAGGCTCCTGTAGGTGGAGTTTACACCCTACTGATAATGGTTCCTATGGAGACCCAGGGAACAGGTCAAAGTTTAGCTGCCATCCTAAATCTAGGATCCACCCATCTTGTCACATGTATACCACAATTCCTCCTCTTCCTATTGCATGTATGTCCCTAGACCACCCCCTCATTACTGTGTAATCTATAGTGTAACCCCCTTCTGTGATGTATGCCTTTACCTGTAATTAATGGGTGTGCATGCCCCCAAGAGGTATATAGGCCTGGGTCAGCAATATAGATCTCTCTCTGACCTCTCTCTGGCTCCCCTCTGTTCTCCCTCTCCTCTCCCATCCTCTCTCCCTCCACGTGGACCACCAAGCGGGGCTGAGGTGAGCAATGCTACTATAAATTGTGTCTGACTCCATTACTTGACTCCATCTTTTAACTCTCATGCTCTCTGTGACTTTACTATAATCTTTACTTATTACCACTGTACAATTGCATCTACCGGACCTGTGATGTTTTGTGGGGAACCCCTCTCCCTTTAATCCCACAACCCATGGCTGTCTCCCTTCCCCTCAGTTTCTTCCCCCTTCCTCCCCCCACCTTCCCTCGACCCTCCTGGTATTGCTAATTCCATTTCTGTACCTCAGGGGTTTACCTGACCTGGACTCCATGCGTCATGAGTTCTTACCTGTACCTGTGTACATTCTCCAGTCTAGCCCGAAGTAAAAGACAGAACTGGGATCATGATGGAGGGATGAGGAAGCCTCAAGGAACCAGAGGAATATTGTGTATGTCATTGGTGCCATACAGTGCCATGGTTGACTCATCCCTTCCTTGTGACCCTTCTGTGAGGGGATGTCCCATTGTCAACAGATAGGTTTTGGGTCTCTGCTCCAACCCCCTCCCCCTCATTCTCAACAATATATGTGTTTATTTTGGGTCTTCTGATGCCTGTGGCCTGATCCCGTTGACACCTCATGATCCCACAGGTTGGTGTGCTTCTTCCATGTAGACTTGTTGCTTCTCTGCTAGATGGCCTCTTGCTTAATGTCAAGCCTTTAAGACCCCAGGCATTATATCTTTTAATAGCCAGGCACCATCAGCTTTCTTCACTGCATTTGCTTGTGAACCCATTTTGTCTAGACTCTAGACATAGAATGATTGTGTCGGGAGGGTGAGCATCACAGATTGCCAGGTTGCTAGAACAAAGTGTTCTTGTGTTGAGGGAGGACTGGAGTAGAGGCCCGAAGTCCGTCCACTTCCTCAATGTCTTGCTATATAAATATGTGTACATAGGCCAATACCTCCATTTTTATGAATTAATATATTTACATATGTATACACCTATGTGTATACCTCTATCCATAGCTTTGCTTCCTAGATCTTTCTTCTGTTTCCTTTTACTTTTCTTCTGCCCCACCATCATGCTCGCCCTTCTTCTGCCTCTTAGTAATGCCTCCAAGCTAGATTGCTGTAGCTCTCAGGATCTCTACGTCCTCCTCATTGTTGATTTTAATTCCCTAGTTGTTCCCGTTTATGGCATTGTTTGCTCACCTCTCCCTTCTCCTACCTCCTCCTTCCCCCAAGTCCCTCTGGGACCATGGGTCCCATTGCCTTCTCCTCAGGCTTGCTTCCCATGCCTATTTTATATACGGTAAGTAGGCAAAACAACAATAATGGAGACAAAACAAGAAAGACAAAAAAAAGATTGAATAAAAAGAGAGAAAAAAGACCTAGCAAAAACCCTGAAAAAGCATACATCATTCCAAGTCTGTTGGATGACCTTTATGACTGTCTCCCCACTGGTCCTAAGGGTTTCTGGGAACTGTCCCTCCTAGTCTAAGTCTATTTTGGGGGCTTTTCAGAGGATTTCTGGCTTGGCTTTGCTCCCATTGCTGATCTGTTATGTTCCCTTCTTGGTTCGCCCTGCGGTGGGGGGTTCAGATTGGGCTAACTCCCTGCCATGTGTCCCCAGTATTGTCCCTTGTCACGGTATGGTCCAGCGAGGGGACATCATGTCTCAAGCTGGTGTTGGCCCTCCAGCCCTCTCTGTGCAGGGACACCCTCGGGGCTTGGTGTTCTGGTATGGGGTCTCTTCCATCACTCTCTTTCCTTCTCGGTTTGCTTCCGTGCGAGTGTGGCCGGCCAGCCCCTCTGCCCAACCTGTAGGTTGAGTGTTGTCCTCTGTCGCACATACTTCTAGGGAGGGGTCAGTCGGGCTCCGATTGGGCTGGCCCTGTAGGCCTCTCTGTTCATGAGTTGCTCCATGTGGTTACATTGCCCTCGAAGTTTGGCACACAGTGGTGGGGTCAGCGCTCACACTCCCACTTCTGTGGAGACTTAACCAATACCCTCCCCCTGCCGAGCCAGATTTTATGGGATAAGATGACTGAGGTTTAAAGCCGGAGCCACGCTGCCTGAGGACACAGAGTTAGCCTGGGGTGCCAGGCAAAGGGAGCTCCGGGCATGAGGGAGTGGCCTGGAGTCATGGTTTTGCCCTTTGACTGTCACTGCCTATTCCACTTGTTTTAGGCAGCAGATCTCCTAACATACCACGTTATCAAGAATTAGAGCTGACACAAAAATAAAAATAATTTATTGCAGTATCATCCTTATGACCCTTTCTCTTTAGAGGAGAGGCTCAAGGTCCAAGTAGACTTAGTTGCATCACATACTGGGGACCGCTCCCTTGCAAACAGCTGCTGTCTATCCTCCTCCACTCAGAGTGGAAAAGACCCAGCTCAGTGGGCGTATGCAGCCCTCCGGCTCTGCAAGAAAGGCGGCTTCCTCCTGCGGACACTCGAAACAAACAAATCAATAAAAAGCTCTGGTTGTCGCTCACGGAACAGCTGTTGGTTTCAAACGGCTGACTTTGCAGTTAGCAGTTCCGTGTGGAAGCACTCTGCGTCAGGGAGCCCCTGGAGACAAGCCAGCAAACAGGAAAGCAGGCACATTGTGGATGGCACCCCAGTGCCCAACTGCTACACCACCAGGGCTCTCCTAGATGCCCAGACCACATACCCTGCCACGTGTCAGTTCTGACTCACAGCAACCCTACAGGACAGGGTAGAATTGCCCCTTTGATTTTCCGACACAGTTAACTCTTTACAGGTATGGAAAGCCTTGTCTTTCCCCCCTCGGAGTTGGCTAGTGGTTTCAACTGCTGACTTTGCAGTTAGCAGTTCAGGGGGCCCACGACACAGCCCAGGAAACAGGAAAGCAGTCACCGGCAGCCTCTGAGCTACCATTTGACAATGGGGAGAATGGGGCTCTCTGAATGTGGCCTTCAGCTCCTGGCCGCCTGGGTCCTTGGTGTGCCGTTCTCAGGACCCTGGCGTGTCTACTGTTCCCAGGTAGAGCAGTAATGCCAGGTCACATTGTCCATCCCTGATGTTTCTGACAATTTGCTCCTTGTTACAAGCCGATGCCGTTCTTTCTGACACGAGGTAGAATTCTCTCCTCTCAATAGCAATGCAAAGCACCCCAGTGCCTCCGACCTAAACTAGGTTGGCAAAACCCAGAAGGCCTTTAGGTTCTGAATGAGGGTGCCTACAGAAGTGCTCCAAGCCCTCCTTTTGTGGGAGCAAGACCTCCAACGTCTCCTGCAGCTGCACACTGGACTTCGCCCCTGGCCACTGGCCAGGAATCCACTTCCCTTGAGACCATGGATAAATTCCTGCTTTTCCATGGGGCTCGGTTTTCTCATCCAGAATGACCTTCCTGTAGGAGTTACTGGGGTTCTCCAGAATTTGACATTTGCACCCTCTTCCCCACTGCCCCTTCCGCAGCAAGTTCGCGGAGTGCAAGAGAACCTCCAGGAAGAGTCGTTTCCTTTTTTAAAGGGGGCGTCAATGACAGGGTTGGGGTTCCCATGTCCCGAGCTGGGGGTGGCCTGGTGCTGTTGCTAGTCACACCTCCCTGAGGAGGGAGCAGAGTTCAAAGAAGCCATAGGGTAGGGAAACTCTAGATTCACAGTGGGTTAAGCATCGGGCTGCTAACTTCAAGGTTCAAACCCACTGGCCACTCGACAGGAGAAAGAGGAGGCTGTCAGCAGAAAAAATGTAATCCCAGGGGCCTTAGGGAGTTGTGCTCTGTCCACAGAGGCTCTGTGTGTGGGGATCCATATGGCTGCAGGGGGTTGGGTGGGTTTGGGACAGCCTTAAGAAAGGACTACAGCCACCTTGTAAACCTATTGGTTCCCCCATTTTACAGAGGAGGAAATCGGGCAGAGAGGTCAACTAAATTGCCCAGGGGCACACTGTGCATTCATCGCTGTTTGACATTGGCTGTCCATCTCCTTGGACAAAACAAATTTGCAGGCCACAGTCCAACACCAACCTAACCACTCCCTCACCAAGGCTCCCTTGGCACAGTATCCTGGCTGCAAATGGGATCTCTCGGAGTCAGGTGTCCTGCCTTGGCCAATCAGGTGGGGCTGGAGCTGGGAGCATGGCCACGAACCTCAACTCTGGTTTCCAGAGCCACCCCTTCACGGCAGGAGGACTAAGGGAGGCCAATTTCGAAGGAGGACATAAGACCAGTGAGATCACTCCGCAGGGCTGGTTCTAAGATCGCCCTTCTCCTTTCCCGGGTTCCTCCTGGGGAGATGTACTGCAGGTGAGCAGGGGCTCTAGGCCCACGCCGATCACATTTTCTGGATCACGGGAATTGGTGACTTCTTTTCAGGGGCTTCTGACACCCTGATGTGGACGTCCAGCCTTGAGAGGGGAGAGAAAATGCAGAGGCCATCTACTCCCATGAAGAGTTACAGTCTGGGAAACCTTGTCACGATGGGTCAAAATCGACTCAATGGCAGGGAGAGTTCTAAGCCATCCAACTTGGGTACTCAGGTGAGATAGCCCTAGGCAACCTATAGCCACCCAGCCAATCCATTGCTATCGTTTCCTCCACTTTACAGGCACAGGGAGGTGAAATAAACTCTGGTGCCCTTGGCACCAAAGCCAGACACAAAAACCCCAACCTCACGACCATCAAGTCATTTCAACTCAAAGCTACCCTATATGAGAGAGTAGTGTGGGGGAAAGGCCAGCCCCCCACAACTAATCACGGGTTCAGTGAGCACAATTGTACGGTTGAGATATATACAGATTATAATAAAGTCGTAGAGCATGAGATAGGAGAGAGAGTAACATAAAGAACATTTCATAGTAGCATGCTTACCTCCTGAATGGCCATGATCTTACCAGCCAGGTCCACGCACAGCATGGGCTGAGGTGAGGTGGGGCAGAGAGCTGGCAGGGCAGAACTTTATTGCTAGCCAAGGCTTATATCTACTTAGGGGGGCATGATTACAGGTAACCACACATCACAGGAAGGGGCAGTAAAATAGACATACACATCACAGGAAGGGGATGAGCTAAGGGTGTACATATGATAGAAAGGGGAGGGACTAGGGGTATACATGTGATAAGATGGGCAGACCCTAGATTCATGATGGCAGCCTAACCTTTGTCACCCTTGGGTGGGCTTGACCTCCCTGGGCTCTCCTTCAAGGAAACAATCTACTACTATCCTCATCAGAAGGGAGTGGACCCTACTTGTTGTGGGATAAACAGTGGTGTCTGCTTGATCTAGATGGCTGAGAACCCTTAGGGAGAACAACCCCTGAGCTACTTCTGTTGACCTCCAAGTGTATCATCATTTGCCACGTGAAGCAAGCAGCTGAGTTTGGGATAAATTTGGGGGAGACAACTTGGGAGAAATATTTCTGTTTCCACATTTTCCCTTTTTGTTTTATATATATAATTCAGAAGAGCCACAGTAGCTACATGGTTATTTTCTATACATTGAAAGCTGTCAAGGCAAATTTAATGACCAAATTAATATAGCCAAGCCAAAAACTCAGGCTTATGGCAAGCATTTTGAATCCAGGCATGGGGGATAAAGTCCCCCTATGCCCATCTGCTATTGGAGGAAGGTGTGAGAGGGATTGGATGGCACGATGGGAAGAAATAGAGCCAATAGGAATGTCTCCTTCTGTAGAGAGACAGAATCAACCATGTGCTCACTCTAAGGCAGCACAGCTTTAGGGGAGAAACTGTTGAAAATGATAGACTACCACAGGAAAATGTACTCAGACTACATCTCCAACTACCAGAGTGGCGGTCTTCCTGCCATGGAATACTAGTCTTCCAGATTCCCTCTGTACCTGTCAGGGAATAAGTCCCAGACTTATTTCCTTCAGTGCTAGTTTCCTACATTTCTCCCTTCTGTATTAGGTTTAAGATTTAATAGTGTCACAGAGGCAACATGGTGTCTCTTCACATCTCTCAGCTTCCTATAGAAGCGACATGAGACTGCGAACATCAATATGATCACAAACAACACAGTCAGACTGGAACTTAAGCTATGTGAAATGCTTTTAACCCAAATACATGTGGTCCGGCCTCTTTCTAAGCCATCCACCATTTGCTTCATCATATCAGAGCCAGGAGACACCTCAAGCCTGTCTTTGAATGTATAGAAAATACCCTTTTTAAGCTGATCAACATCTAATGAAATGTTTCCCTTAAGCCCTTGCAAATGTTTTCTAATCAAATCCCAATCATGTAATGTTATATTATATAGGCAAGGGGTTACACAGAAATCAGTTACATTCCAATCACATTTTAGCACTAATTGAAAAGCTGAATATCTAGACCTTTTAGCAAAAAAAACAGTCTGTTGTAATAGTCCAGTCACTATTGTATAAAATGTTCAGTTATGATAGAGTCCCATACTGTCCCTTAGACAGCATCAGCAATGGAAGAAATATCTTAGTAGTCAGCGATCGCCGTTCTCAGGAATCTGCGAGGTCTTCTTGACGTTTTGGATAACTTCAGTAACAGAACTGGGTCAGGTCACAGCATCAGCTTCCCTCCTTTCTTCTGGGCCTTGCTGGCTGAAGAGAAATCCACCTAGCTCCTTCGCCTTTGAAAACATAAACAAACAGCCCCTCTCTTCGGGGTGTCAGCAATCTGGAAAAAGAATTATGATTAAGATTGGGTGGCTTCTCCATCTCTTCCTTATCCATCTTTCTCCAAACGTGGTTGTGTCCTCCTAAGGGGAGTCCATTAGCTTTATTCTGTAAAAACATAAAATGTATAGTCTTTTCTCCAGGTGACAAATGGACCTGGATCTCAAACACGATTCCCGTCTTCCTAGGACTTCTTAGGATCAGCTTTTTCTGTAGAAGTGAAAATGTGTTTATCTGCCCTAATTTTGTTACAAAGTTTTAGTAAGGAGAGAAATTGTTTAGTTAAAATGACTACATGAAAGTTGTCACACATACGATTACTCTTCTCCCCCATCTGTTTTAACAATGCAAATTTTAAAGCACTGCTGGAAACCTGAGTTAACTTGTTTGGTTTTGAACCAGTAATACTACTTAGATAGAGTTCATTGTTATGTACATATGCATGTCCAGCTCTCAGAGAATCAAGAACGCAGACTTGTGAGAACTTCTTACCACACTCAGGATGATTTGAAAGACTGAAAATATTCTTAATAAATTTGTTCAGCTGTTCTTGAACTAACTTACCAAGCAGACATTTTTTCTCTAAGTTTACCAATAAGATTACAGGTTCAATTAAGCCACATTGCCTTTCAGGCTCTTTACACTGTAGGATTTTACAATCTTCTTTCTTGATTAACTTCTCTCATTGCTTCCAAGCTGGATTTAGAGGAAGTTAGTGGGTGGGTCGTAGGCCCTAAGGAAATGACCCCATATCCAGAGTTTAAAAACCTTTCCCCTCCAATTTCTAATTCGGGGTGGGGGTGGGGGAGGGTGCTGTTGTTTCCCCACAACAGCATTCCGAAAGACTCCTTGATTTATAGGGTGGTCAGCCTTCTCAAATACTCTTTCCTGATAGGGATAATTTTTTTTCTCTAGAAATGCGAGGAAACAAAAATTTGCTTAAGCCATCTTCCTTTACAAACCGTGGTGTGTCAGATTTCATCACTGCCTTAATTTCTTCATAATCCTGATTCATAAATCCAGCAGCAATCTGAACACCTTGAGAATTTCGATCAGACTTTCCCAGTAAACGTCCCATAGTTCTTTTAGCTAGCAGACCCCAATTACTGCTCTTAATAATTTCTGATCTAATCACAGCCTTTGGCTTTTCCTCACAACTCTGATCAACTGCAGTATCAATTTTAATTCCTTGAGTCCTTAGGTTAAATCTTCCTGATAGAAACTGCATCACTCTTTCAATAAGAGGCTCCTGCTTTTTAGAATCAACAAACTGCTGTGAGGGTTTCTGAGCCTTTTCTTGGTTAGTCAAACTTACTGCAGCGAGAACAGAGGCTGGGGTTTTGCAGATTTGGTTAGATCCAGTCTTCTGCTGTGAGATTGGAGGATACCTATGATTGCTGCCTTTCAAAGATTCTTTTGCTGGGCTAGGCAGAGGCTTTGCCTTCTGAGCTCTGTTGTGCAGGACTTGGTTCAAGCTCCTTCCTCCATTTTCCGACTGGGAAGCCTTTGCTAACAGCAATCCTTCACTGTTGAATCTTGAGCAACATTTGACTTGCCCAATGAGTTCCCTTCCTACAGCGGGGGCAAAGTTCAGGTTCTTTTAAACCTGAACTCTGTGGCCCTGGTCCTGACCCATGGTCTGGTGCAGGCCACAGCTTGCTCTTTGCAGTCAGACTGATTTGCCTGTGCTGCCTGCACTCTCTTTGAAGATGACCTGTCTTTCCACAACTAAAGCACTTCTAGGTCTGGTGTAATTTGCCACGGCAGCTGCCATGAGGTCGGCCTTGTATTCATCTGTCTCTACATTCCTGCATATCCTGAGATAATCTAACAGCATGTTCCCTGTAGGAACGCAAGGCATTTTTACAGCATTTATTAGAGAAATCATAAGATAGCTTATGCAGTAGGTCTCTTACTGCCTGGACATTTTTCACACATTTTGAAATAGCATCTTCCAGTTGGGACACAAAGTCAGCATAGGATTCATCATTCCGCTGTCTTATAGCTGTGTAACTTGACTTTCTCTCTTTTGATGGAATTATCTTTTCCCAGGCCCTTAGGCAAATCTCACATCTCTGTACTATTGTCTGTTCAGTAAACTGTAGTTGGGACTCAACTGTGACATAATTCACATCCCCTAGCAATTGATGAATTCCTATATCTATCCCATCCTCTGCATGCTCACAAGCTTGTGAATGGGCTGTAAAATCCCACCACATACAATATTGTAAAAATTCTGAAGGGTAAAGACAAATTTTTGCCCCAACTCTCCAGTCAGCAGGGGTCCAGCTCTCAGACTCTGCTAAAACCCATAGCATGCTAACTACATAATGTGAGTCTGGGCCATAGATATTGACTGCCTGCTAAAGATCTTTTAGCAACTCAAAGGGGAAGGCACCGTGAATTCCTTGTGGGTGTTTCCCTTAAGGCTGTCTTGTTAGCAACTCTAACAGGATAAGACATTCTAAATTCTAAATCTCCTTCTTCTGCAGTCCCCCTTTCTACCCTTGAAAGTAAAGGTGCTTTCCTATACTTTGCCTCTTGGCTTTTCTTTTTCTGTGCTGGTATATCTTGAAGCTCCACTTCCGAACTTCATCTTCTCTGTTAGCTCTTAGTTAACATTCTGTGCATTTCTTTGGAGCTAATCTCTCTACCTCCAGCACTGGCTTGGTTAATTGTTTTAGAATCTCTGGTCTTATACTACATTCCATCAGGGGAGCAGATGCTTTCACTGTGATGTCCCCTTCTGACTCAGACTTAGTTTTCTCAGCTCTGACTAAAATCTCATCTGCCTGGTACCCTTTCTGCCTGACTCTCACTGGATTTAAGTTCGGGTCTCTCAGAGGCTTCTCGCTAACTTGCTGCAGTCCCCCGAGGACAGATAGGCTTTGGCCATGAGGTTTCCTTTAGAATCGGAGGCCTTAGATAACAAATCAATCCCTGCTTCTTCAGTTTTTCCTAAAGTTTCATCACCTAAATCATACTCAAAGACACTTTAGCTTGCTCTCCTAGATTTGGATAGACACAAGACTTCTCACTGCATTATCTCAATGCATAATCTGCATTCTCTTCCTCCTGCAAAGGTACTAAAACCATCTTAACGTGAACCCACAGAGACCATGTCTCACGTGAACCCACAGAGACCATGTCTCCATGGGGATATTCTCCCCATCTCTGTATGCTTTCCTTAAGTTTACAATGACTTCCTCCCAGGTCTCTAGATCGAAAGTTCCTTCCTCTGGGAACCATGGATTGTACCTTTTTACTACTTTTAGAAAACATTGCATCTTTTTCTTTGTTACTTTTACGCCCTGTCTTTTCAGTAAGTGGATGAGCGTAGTACCATAAGTCCCAGGTCTACTTTTACCTTGCCCCATTGTCTTCTTGAAATACGCATTCACTATTTCCACAACTTATCTGCCAATCCCCACACTGGATCCTCACTTCACACAATTTTCTGATTCACTCTACATTCCAGTGGGGCCGTACAATTGTTACACAGGGTATAACCCAAAAGAGTTCTTTTCTAATGCCCCACATTGGGTGCCATTTGTGGAGGAAAGGCCAGCCCCCCACAACTAATCACGGGTTCAGTGAGCACAACTGTACGGTTGAGACATACAGATTAAAGTCATAGAGCATGAGAGAGATAGGAGAGAGAGTAACATAAAGAAGTCAGACACATTTCATAGTAGCATGCTCACCTCCTGGATGGCCATGATCTTACCAGCCAGGTCCACGCACAGC
>NW_022111357.1:11390378-11391849 GCF_000313985.2 Echinops telfairi
CAGCCCAGCCAGGGGAGGGCGACTGGCAGTCAAGAGCTGAGGTGGCCACTGGCTGTCCACCTCCTCCGGCTGTCTCCTTTACCCCGCTGCATGCGCCAGTGCCATTCCAGATGCCAGGGCTGAGAGAGGGTTGAGTGTGGAGCTGCTGCCCCTGCAGAAAGGCAAGGATGGCACCGACTCTGGGAGAGCAGGAGAGATGTGGCGCCCTGGCCTCACCCCTGCACTGTCCCATCCATAAGCCCCCAGTTGGGATGGGCTTGCCACCATGCTCAACCAGATCTGGACACCAAGTTCTATGAGAGCTCAGAGCACCAAGGTGAGCCCCTGGGCCATCAGTCCTGGGTTGCGCATGCTCTCTCTTTTTCTCGTGGTATGAAGGCCAGTCAAAAAGTATTGCTACAAAATATCACGCCCACCTTTATTAAACAAAAGTATCTGAATGGTGAAGCCATTCTTCCCTGACCCACTCATACCTCGATCTAGTACACGTCCGAAGAAAATGTTTCCATCTCCCTGACCCTTTTCTGAAGGAGACCTGGTGGTGCAGATTAAGTGTCACGCTGCTAACTGCAAGGTGGGGTGTTCAAACCCCGAAGCAGCTCTGTGGGAGAAAGATGAGGCTGCTTGCTCCTATAAAGATTTATTATCTCGGAAACACAGACGAACAGTTCTACTCTGTCCTATACGGTCATGATGGGTGGGAATTGGCCCGTGGCAATGAAGTGGATGACTTAATATGGCTCTCCCAGTCTCAGGCAGTTACATCACCTCCTGTCATCTTGCAAAGGGGGTGGAGTGTAACCCATCAATCAGGCCATAGCCTTTGAGGCCTCTGTGTGGGCATGGATTTCTCCTGAGAATTCTGGGAACTCCACTCTCCCTGCAAGGCATTCCTGTTGTTAAGCCACATGGAGCTATGCTGAGAGAGCCAGAGTCCTGGAGCTGGAGAAGCCACATGAAGACCCACGCCAGTGCTGAGATCCTTCCACCCCCACTGGATCTACAAGACTTTCCACCCACTGGCCTGTGATCTTCCTGCACTCGGCATCATTGCATGTGGTGTGTGTCTGAAGAATTTATAGACTGGTATCAGGCATATAGGCTAATATTGGACTTATGGACTTGATCTGGACTGGGCTGTTTTTTTTTAAATATTCTATTACTCTTTTATATAAAGCTCTGACACACGAGTCTCCCTAGATTTGTTTCTCTGGTCAATTCAGACTAACACACAGCCATAACCCATAGCCTTCATTGCTCCCACCAACCAACCTTTGTTTTCCTGCTGGAACTGATGCAGCTGTGAATAATTGTTCACAGGGCCATTGCCATCTCAGCAGCAGGGAGTGCAGGGGGGTGGTGTATTTGACTACCAAGAGATGATCCAAGAGTGAAGGTCAGCCTTTGGAGATCCGTGTCTGCACCTCTCAATCAAAACATTGACCCCGTGGAGAAAATGTGTAAGAGAGAG
>NW_022111357.1:11391949-11397141 GCF_000313985.2 Echinops telfairi
GGGGGTCCCAATTACTGGAATCTCTTCTCCAATTCAGGGCATGCCAGATAGACCCCCAAAGGGAGTACAGGTAACTGGATGTGGCTGGCCTTCTGGGAGCAAGGAAGAAAACCAAACTGAAGGAACCCAGGATGTCTGATAGGTTGGCTGGGTCCGGGGTCTCAGGAGTTTGGCAGTCATCCACCTGTGATCTAACACAGGTGATCTATTCAACTCCATGATAGGGTCTAACGTCAACTACAAGCAGCCAGCAGTGTGGTGGAGTGCTGCCTCATACATCGGGTCAGAGCCTTGAAGCAATTGAAAGATTCCTAGGGGGTATGTGCTGCTCCTTCTTAAACAGACTGTGTGAAAGCTTGTCACGTCTGCTGGGCCTTCACCCTGCATCTAATCCGCCAACCTGCTGCCATACTACTGGCCAATCCCAGGAGTCATCTATGGACTGCCGACCTTTGATTTATTTGACTTCCCATCCACTAGCCATGGTCTTCCCGCTTCATGGATCAGAAGCCTTCTGCTTAACATCTGACCCATGAACTTGAACTGGCCTTAACTGTTCCTACAAGTGAGTGAGTCATTTTTCTTGATACAAACTCTATACACCTGGTCTTGAAGACCCAGCCTACCACAATGATCTAAAGTTTAGAACCAGGTGGCCTAGGGTGAAATATGCCTCCACCACTTAATCACGGTACGATTCCTGGCAATAAAATCACCTCTTTGGTTAGCTACGAACTTTCCAGAGGTCTTATACACCAAATACACCGGGCTTAGCTCAGCACCAGGTCCACACAGGGGGCTATTTCTTTCTCCTTCTGAGTCTGAGGGGCGGGGGAGGGGAGAGGAGCAGTGGAAAGGTGCCCCCCAGCCCCGCCCTCGCACAGAGCACGCCACACACCACTGCCACCTGGGTGCAGGTACAGTTTATTCACAACAGAGAAATACAAAGAGCAGAGGGTTCGTAATTCCTTGGTTTCTTGCCCCTTTATAGTGTTTTCTCCCATTTAAGTTTTTTTGTTTGGCTCCCCACCCCCTCTTCAAAATATGATGCCAACTTTGTTCCTGACTTGTCTGAGGGGCACCTCCCCTCCCTGCCACCAAGATGCAGACTGAGAAGCCAACCGACTGTTTTCTCTTCTTTAATAAGGTCACTAGTTCTAGATATGGTGGCCTGGAGGTCCCATAGAAAAAAGCAAAGGGGTGTTAACAGTATGTATAACAGCGTATTTACAGGGTAGTAACATGCGGACGAAAAGCTACAATACTGAGTATCAGACGACGCAAGTCAAACAAAGGGGGTGGGGTGGGGGCAGAGCACCCCAGGGGAGAAGAAACCCCAGGAAACGTTAGACTGGTAAATCAATGGCGAGTTAAGGCTTAAAAAGTGTATAAAAATAACACAGCTAATATTCAAAACGGAACTCCAGATACAGAATATATAGATGAGTTTCTGTCTAGCTTTCTTTCTTCTTTTTTTTTTTTTCCTGGGTGTGTGTGTGGGTGTGGGAGGGGGGACTTCTCCGGGCTCTGTACATGGTTCCTATATACACGGACACGCATGGCTTTCAGATTGGGGTGTGTCTGTGGGGGAGGGGAGCAGGGTCTGCTCCTGGGACCCTCCTCCCCAGGATCCCATCCCTGCTGAGGGACCAAGGGTCTGGGCTGGAGAGGTCCCTCCAGGCCAGGGAAGGCTGCCCCCTACCCCCCATCAGGAGGAAATTCTGGACAGGGGTTACTGCCCCAGGCCCACACCCCTCTTGACCCCTGCCCACAGTCCGGGATGGCAGGAGAGGTAGCCAATAGGTTTCCTGGCCAGCACCGAGGTAGACTGGGGTGGTCTTCGAGGCAGCAGGGGGGCCAGGCCTTACCCAGCCCACCCTCACGCCACTTCCCTGGGCCTGCCGCCCAGCCAAGCCCAGCGCTGCGCCCTTTGGTCCTGCGGGTCGCCAGTCCCCTCTCTGGTTTCCACCTCCTGAAGCCTGGGCAGACCTGGTGGCGGCCTCGTCCCTCTGCTCACTGATACCCAGGGCACCGCTGGAGAGGGCTGAGCTGGGCACTCGGGCGGAGACCCTCACTCCAGCTACCTCCTGCCCCTTCCCACCTGGGGGTCCCCTATGCAGTCCAGAAACCTGGCCTGAGCCTTCCCTCAAGACTTGAGGCTGTGGCAAGAGAAGGTCCCACGCTGCCCTCTGGTTCTCTGTGTCTATTTGTCCGATTCTTTTAATTTCTCGGTCTTAGCAGCACCAATGTCTTGGCCAATAAATATCTTTTTTTTTTTCCTGTCACTTGCAAAACAAACTTAAAAAAAAAAAAGTGAAGAAAGTGAAGGGTGGGGAACAAAAAGAAAACTCAACAGAGATTCAAAGTGCTCGGAGATCGTCTTTGGATGCCACCACAACTGTCCAGAATCTGCGGGTCGGCCAGGCTGCCCGGAGCTGGGCCGAGTGGGGCTGCTGTGGCCCAGGCCTCCTGGAAGGTCGGGGAGGTGGTGAGAGCGAGGCTGTTCCGGGAGGCCCCCAGAGGGAGCTGGGGCCTGGTGCTGCCTGGGTCTGCGCCTGCCGGTTGGCCGGGAGGGCAGGAGGGTGGGGCGGCGCCGGTGGGCTCAGATGAGGGAGATTCGCACCGGGATGCCGGGGGACTCCGTCCTCTGGGGCGAGTGGTGGCTCACCAGGTGCTCCACCACCGTGTGTTTGGACATGTGCTTCATCAGGTAGGTCTCCTGCAGGCAAAGGCGAGAGTCAGAACGTGCGGTCCTGGGAAGGGACAGTTCATCCTCAGGACTGGTGGTGGCGCGTTGGGCCCTGATCTGCAAGGTCGCCAGTTCAAAACCACCAGCTGCTCTGAGGGAGAAAGATGGGGCTTTCGACTCATCAACAGCTACGGTCTTGGAAACCCACAGAAACAGTTCTACCCTGTCCGACAGGACGGGGCTGCTCTGAGTCTGGATGGCAGTGGTTCACACCACTGAGAGGTGCCTCAGAAGAGAGGCCGTGGCAATCAAATCCCAAAAGGTTCAAACTGGCGGTCGGTCGGTGTTAAGATATGAAAATAATAACAATTTACAATGTATCAAGGGGTCACGAGGGTGAGAGGGGAGGGAGGGAGGGAGGGAAAAAAGAGGAGCTGATACCAAGGGCTCAAATAGAAAGTAAATGTTTAGAAAATGATGATGGCAACCTATGTACAAACATGCTTGATACAATTGATGTATGGACTGTTATAAGAGCTGTTAAGAGACCCCAATAAAATGATCTAAAAAAAAAAGGTTCAAACTGGAACTCCAGATATAGAATATACAGATGGATGGGTTTCTCTTTTCTTCTGGGTGTGTGGCTCTGTACATGGTCCCTATAAAACCCTCAGAAAGCCCATTGGCATTCTATGCTATCAAAACCCTCCGAGTTCTACTCTGTACACATGAAGTCGCAGGGAACTGGATCCGACTAGATACAGAAAGGTTGCCAGTTTGAATCCACCCGGTGGTGCCTCAGCAGAAAGGCCCGGCAGTCTTCTGCAGGACGGCCACTGTGGTTCTATTCTGACACCCCTGGGGCCTCGCTCGCCGGAATAGCCCGGGCTGCAGTTCAAGTGGCCACTGGAGGGCTCCTTGGTAGGGCACAGCTCGGGGGTCAGGCTGCCATTGGGCACTGGCTCCAGGAATGCTGGCTGGAGATGTGCCAAGCACCAGGCTGGCCCTTCAGTTGGGGGGCCAGCTGGGACTCCCCTGGGCCAGGTCAGATGCCCTTTACCAAATGACTACACCAGGATGTGCTGGCTGAGCCGCAGCCCTGCCTCCCCCG
This sequence comes from Echinops telfairi, assembly GCF_000313985.2. NCBI lineage: Eukaryota > Metazoa > Chordata > Mammalia > Afrosoricida > Tenrecidae > Echinops > Echinops telfairi. Next base: position 11,395,750 of record NW_022111357.1, read on the forward strand.
CATCGTGGGGATGCCCCACTGTGGGCAAGGCCTTGATCTGACCCTAGCTGTACCCGTACTGCGTGGGTGGATCTTGAACATGCCCCCAAATCCCCTAAGGCTCAGTCTCCCCAGTAAGTAGAGACGATAAAGGAACAGCCTTAAAAGGCTGCCCAGGGATGAGGATGAAGCCTTCCGCATCTACGAAGGCGCCCTGATGGTGCTTGGCTGCTAACCAAAAGCCTCAGCGCTGCAGAAGGAGCTCCCGCGGTGCTTCCGCTGAGGTGCAGTTCCACTGTCTGCCGGGGTCGCCAGGTGGCAGCACGGAGCGGTGCCCGCTCCTCCGTCCAGTCTCCACAGGTCATCACAGGAGGTGGAGCCTGGCAGACATCCTTCGAGTCCTCCCGGGCTCTGCTAGGCTCCACCCTCAGAGCCCATGATGATGGCTGGGCCCCGCCTGTCCATCCGAGGCCCTCACGCCGAGCCACATCCCCGCACGGAGCTGCTGCTCTCATGACCTGCCTGCCTCTCCGTGGCCTCGGCCCTCAGTTTGGCCATCACTTGGCAGAAGCCCCGAACAGCAAACTCACTGCCTTCAAGTGGAAGCTGACCCATAGCGACCCTACAAGATGAGTAAGAACTGCCTGTGGGCTTCTGAGACTGTAACTCGTACGGGAGTAGAAAGCCTCTTCTTTCTACTGTGGACCGGCTGGTGGGTTTCAACTGCAAACCTTGTGGCTCGCAGCCCAATGTGTAACCGCTACACCACCTGGGCTCTCATAGCCTGGCCCGGAAGCCCTCCACTGTGGTGGCAACGTGCTGTTACAAGCCGCCAGTGGGGCAGCAGTGAGCAAAAGAGCCAACCTGGGACGCTAAGGGAAAGAACTGAGTTACTCCAGCAAATAAATTGCCAAGAAAAAAGGAGGGGTATGGATCTACTGGTTAAAAGAAGCCTAAAACTGGCTGGATGAACCCCTGAAACTAGTGCCCTGCGATCATCAAATCAAAAGTACCCCCTGAAGTCTTCTGAGAAAACGAACAGCAGTCTAGCTTCACTAGTGAGAAGCAGTTTGCCACGGGCCTCTTCTGCTCTCTGAAGTACTGAGACCAAATTAACAACTAAACTCAAAACCAAATCACTGCCACTGGGTCAATTCCAACTCATAGGGACCTTATGGGACAGGGCAAAACTGCCCTGTAGGTTCTCAAGAACTTTAAAAAAAAATCATTTTATTGGGGGCTCTTACAGCTCTTATCACAATCCGTCCATCCGTCCATTGTTTCCAGCACATTTAAACATATGTTGCCATCATCATTTTCTAAATGTTTTCTTTCTACTTGAGCCCTTGGTATCAGCTCATCTCCACAGCCTCCCCCCAACTTAACTCTCTTTTTTTTTTTTAACATTTTATT
>NW_022111357.1:11397287-11407058 GCF_000313985.2 Echinops telfairi
ATGAGCCCTTGATAGTTTATAAATGGGTATTTTGTCATTTCTTGCCCTGTCCGACATCTCCCTTCATCCACTTTTCAGTTGTCTGTCCCCCAGGGCCAACTTAACTCTTTACTGGAGTAGAAAGCCCCGTCTTCTCCCTCAGAGGCTGGTGATTTCAAACTGATGACTCTGAAGTTAGCAGCTCAACTCCTAACCACTACGCCACCAGGACAACAGGCCCCGGGAAGACTGGAGCCCCAGGAGAGTGCGTCCATATCCATGGGGGACGGGGGAGGACAGTTGCAGATGTCCCAGAATGTCATGGAACCTGTTTTGCTGTCTATACTCTCAATACGAACAAGACGAACTCCACAAACGGTAGGGGCATTAAGAGAGCTGTCAGTCAATTGCAGTGTGAGAGCTGCCCTTTGATCTTGATTAGAGAATAAAGCTGTAGCTAAAATGATGGCATTGGGGAGACCAGTGGAAATGTGAGCAGTGGTGCTGGGTGATCACTAGGGAGGCAGGCACGTGGCCATGCACGGGGAGCATTAGTTAGGCAGTGGGACCAGCAGGTCCGTGGGAGGAGACGGGCTTTCTACACAAAAACCACAGGGGTGGCTGCCAGTCAGCATGGGCCGGATGGCGGTGAGTTTGGTCTCTGGTTTGGTGGAGTCTGGCACTGTGGGGTGAGCATTGTACTGCTAAGCTCAAGTTCAGTGGCTCCAACTCAGCGCAGGAGAAAGAGGAGGCTGCCTGTTCCCCCAACGATGGACAGCCTCAAAAGCCCTAAGGTCACTGTGAACCAGGATGGACTCATTGGCTATGTGTTTGGTTTGGGGGAATTTTTAGGGACCAAACATATATATATTTAGCAAATTTCACAAATGAAATTGTCTAACATCTGAGTTTTACTTCATACAAGTATGTATAGCAATGACTCATGTAGCGAGCCAGCCAAGCCCAGTTCTGGACGAGGCCTCAGGCTAAGTGAGATCTGAGCCCCTCCCAAGTTCACACAGATTCTCATAGCCTCTAGGTCTGGAGAGAGGTAGGGTCTGGCCCAAGGCCAGCTAGCAACTAGCCACTACCAGGTCTCTATGGCTCTACCACCACCACTTGGGGCCCACATCCCTCTCGGTCTCTCAACTCTCTTCTGCCCCTTTAACTCCAAAGGACAGATGACATGTATGTAGCAGCAAGACTCAGTTAGCTTCTGACAAATATCCCGACCACCCCACCTACCATTCAGAGCGGCCTTTCAAAATCACCCTGACAGCTTCCTGTTAGACGGGGCCACACCTTGCTCTTTTAGTGCCTTAAACACACAAGGTGTGAGCCACTTCAGGCTCCCTGTACACACCAGTTCCCCTGCTGGGGGAGGGGCTTCCTTGTTTCCTCCCCTTCACCTGATCAATTACCCTTCAAGGCTGCCCTCAAATGTCGCCTCCTCGCATGACCTACCTGGGCACCCCCCTTCTCTACCTTTGGACTCCTCTGCTGCAGTTCTTGCAAAGCTCATGCTTCCTTTACCACGGCGGACCTCAACTGGAGGTGGCTGCGCCTCTCAGGGGACACTTGGTAATACGGGCATTTTCAGGTGGCCCATCTGGGAGGGTTCCTACTAGCATCTAGTGGGTGGAGGCCAAGAATGCTGCTGAACAGCCTTCAGTACCCGGGACGCGCCCCAGCCTCACCCACTTCCCCGAAACAAGGCACTCGCCACTGCACATGTTGGTAGTGCTTAGGTTGGGAACCCTTGCTTGGCAGCCGTTAGCAGCTCTCCATTCCCTCCTAGCTGGTCCTGCCACCTACCTGCCTCCTCCCGGAGACGTTTACCTCCCCCTGTCTGCAGGAGCCTCGAGACGCCCAAGTCCCAGACACAGGTGCTCAGTACACACCCAGTGACGAGCTCATTGTCATGAACGAGAAGCCCACTGCTGGCTAGTCCATTCTGACTCAAGATTTCTGGGGATCTGCCCCCCTTTTCCCCCCACCCCGGCCCTTGGTGGGTTTGAACTGCAGGCCATCCAGTTGGCAGCCCCGTGTATAATCCACGACACCACCGGGCCTCCTTAGATCAATGAATTAAGCTCACTCACTGCCGGTTGAGTGGATTCCCACTCATGACGACCCTGTAGGACAGGGCAGACCTGGCCCTGTGGGTTTCTGAGACTGTACATCTTTATGGGAGTAGAAAGCCTTTTATCTTTCTTCCTCAGGGTGGCTGGTAGTTTAGAACTGCTGACTTTCTGGTTAGCAGTCCACTGTGTAAGCTGCGATGCCACGAGGGCTCCTAGACCACAGTGAGAGCTAAGGCGTAGGCGTCACAGACCACCAGCCAATGCCCCAGGTGTTGACTGTGACTGCCTCCCTTTCACGGATGAAGAACTGAGCGAGGCGTCCGAGCGGTCTGTTACCCAGAAGCACAGGCAGGAATGACTCACCGGGCATCCCTCTCTGCTGCCATAAGGCCTTCCCTGGGGAAATTCCCAGCAGGGCTAGGAGCTGGACCGGATGGCAGCTCAGAAAGGCCTTTTCTGGGAATGGAGGGGTGGTTCTGGACCAAGTCGTTGTGCCATCTTGTGGCCACGAGGGGAGTTGCACTTTCACCAGCAGCGGGAAGGCCGTCCTGCCGCCCCTCCCGCTCCCCTAGGCTGCAGGAGTTCAGCCGAAGTAGGGAGCAGGAGTCTCATTCAAGCCGCAGGCAGGCCACTCACGGCTTCCTGCTCTGACTGCAACACAGGGGGGTCAGCAGGGACGTGGGCCGCACTCACCGAGGTGTAGGCCCGCCCGCACATGCTGCAGCAGTAGGCCTTGGCGTGCTTGATGGCGTGGGCAGACAGGTGGATCTGCAGGGAGGCGGAGTCGGAGTAGGCCCGGTAGCAGTTGGGACACTTGTAGGGCTTGTCCTTGTTGTGCTGGCGCTGGTGAGACTGGGGAGCACGGCCAGGGGTCAGCAGACAGGCAAGCCCTGCCCCCCTGCCATGCCCCTGGGACGGGGGGGGGGGCGCGGGGCAGCCGTGCCTCAGGTGGGCCGCCTGGCAGGCAATACTCACCTGGAGGTTGGAGAGCTGAGTGAAAGCCTTTTCACAGCCAGGATGTGGGCACTTGTAGGGTCGGTCGCCTGTGTGAATTCTGCAATGGGCAGCCTCGTGAGGTGGAGGGCCTTGGCAGACCGACGGGCCAGCCACCCTCGAGGCTCCCAAGTCCCCCGGCCCCATCCCACCCTCCCACCCCAGGGACCACAGCCTGCTGGGGACCAGGAGGTCCTGCTCCCCACAGGCCACCGCCAGGCCCTATGGAAGTCTGCTGCTTTCACTGCCTCCTGCCGGTCACAGCAGTGTCTGCTCATCCCTGCCCACCGCTGCCTTCAGAACCAAAGCGCCCCTGCCATGGAGGCGACCCTGTAGGGCGGGGTGCGCCCTGTGACTCTTCAGGAGAGGGCAAAGGCCGTCTCTCACGGAGCCGCTGGTGGTGTCAAACTTTGGGGAGCAGCCGGAACACAAGCGGGGCCCCACCAGGGCCGCCTCTTTCTGCAGGAGGAGCTATTTCCTGCTGGCTGTGAGGGCCTGAGCTCGTTGGTGCAGGCCCAACACGGTCGTCTCAGGCGGCATGGCATGGCGGGACACTGACACCCCCCTAAGCCCCCGACAGACCCTCCCTGTGAGCCCTGCCTGCCACCCCAACATGGCAGGGAGAAGAAAGAGGAGGCGCTTTGGAGACCCCCTACTCTCAGGGGTCCCACGCCGGCTCCCCTAGTGACTAACTGTGTGGGCTTGGGTAAATCGCCCAGCCTCAGTTTCTTCACCTGTACAGTGGGAGGAAAGCACAGGGCAGTGACTATCAGGTAACACATGGGAGGGAGGGGCGTCACAGCCAACGCTCCCAGCACAGTTTGCTCGCCCGACTTCCTTCCATACTGACGGCCCGCCGGCAGAGAACGGACCAGACTAACCACCGCCTGGGGACACCCAGGAGCAGCCGCGAGCCTGCCGCCCTCAGACAGCAGGCAGGGTGTGCTCCGAGGAGAGGGGCCTCGTGAGGGTCCAGAGAGAAGGGAGGAGCTCAGGGTGGGCCTCACTGAGAAGGTGACACCGGTACGGGCTTGTTACGGCTCATGCTGGTCACCTGTGTGCAGGTGGTCAGTCTGCAGGTGATGCACTCAGGCTGGGCGCATGCGGCCGTCTTCACACGCCAGCGGCTGACTCCTTCTGGGCTAGGCTTTCATCCTCGTGCCCGGCAAACTCTCTACATGCGCGCAGTACGTGCATTTCGTCTCGCTCGGATTCACTATCAATGCTTATGGGAGCGGCGGTGGAGAGATGGAACGACGCGCTGCTTTGGGTCAATCCGCTGCAGCTCCTCAGGGTCACAAAATAAGGTTACCTGGGGGCTACAGCGCATGGGGCCCAAGCCATGGCGTTTGCAGTCGCCTCCCATGCATGCGGACGCTGGACAGGGAATAAGGAAGGCGATGGGGCTGGTGAAGAATACCGAAAGGGCCACGGATACCCCAGACGACAAACGGATAGATGTGTCTTGGAAGACGCACAGCCAGAGTGCTCTCCAGAGGGGAGGCCGGCGAGACTGTGGACACGTTCTCAGGACAGACCAGTCCCTAGAGAAGGACACCATGCTTGGTCAGGCAGAGGACAGGGAAAAAGACCCTTGACAAGATGGAATGACGCCGTGGCAGCACCAGGCTCACCAGGACAATGGGGAGCGTGGCAGAGGTCTGGCAGTGTTTTCTCCTGTTGGGCCCAGGGTCACAGTCAGTTGAACGGACTCGACGACTGTCTCCGGGCAGTGAGATGCCAGCCGAGCCAGAGCTTTGGTTGCTGAAGTTGCAGTAAGTAGAGGAAGAATCCAGATCAGGCCGCCCCGGGCCGCCCCGGCCCCAGCCCTAGCCCACTGAGCATCTCCTCATCAACGGGCCTCTTGGGCCAAACAACACTCCTTCCTGCCCAGTAGCCACTGGTACTGGCTGCCCACCGTGAACACTGAGAAGGTCTGATTCCTCAGCAGGCCACTCCGAGCCCTCACCGTGAGGTCCAGTTTCAATTCCTTTCTCCTTAAGTGCCCTCCCTGTGCCCTGGTCCCTGAGAACCGATTCTTTTTACTTCCGGTGAAAATACACAGAGCAGCGCATGCACCTGGACCACAATTTCTACAGGTACAGACTGGCGACACCGGCTGCATCCTTCCCGTCTCAGCAACAATCTCACTGGTTTCAGTCCATTAACTGGAGACCCCCCGCCTCGTCTTCTCATCTGTGCTCGAGAGCTGCTGCTGCTGTCAGCTTGGTTTCCGATGCCCCAGACGCCCCAGGCGTACATCTGTCCCAACGGGGTGACGTGGCTGTGGCGCAACGATGACTTCGGGAGACAGTTTCGGTTCCGACTGTAGAAGGTCTTGAACCGCAGCCGGTCCGCCGACCACGTCCAGCCTCACCACCACGCCAGGGCCCGACGCGTCCTCAGACCCACACCGGCCCCTTGTCATCCTCTCAAAGCCGGCACACACCTCATCCCCGCACTGGCGCCTCGGGGCTCTGGGGGCCCACCCATGGAGCCGTGTCCTCGACTAGATGGGGGCCCGGGGCAGGGACGCAAAGTGCAGGACACAGCGCAAAGACCAAATCCAGCCGGGCCAAGTGGAACTGCGCCGAGCTGGTTCAGAGAACTTCTGTTCTACGCGTGTGTTTCTGGGTGTGCTGGGTTTGGGGGCAGTGCCCCAAGCCACTGAGTGTCACTAAGAAAATACCTTAAGAGTCACCTGGGCCCGCTCCACCTGTGACCAGAGTCTTCACCATTCTTTCCTGCTCTCACGTCCCTCTAGTTGGGGTCAGGTGGCACCGGGGTCCAAGGGTGCTGCCTTCTCTCCCACCTTGGCCCTGAGCACATGCACCCCTGCTTCAGATCAACCACGTCCAGCCAGCCGGCAAGAGGGGATTGCCGCCCCCTCCACAGACATGCATCCATCAACGCATAGCGTTTACTCTTCTTGGTGATGTTTGTACGTCTCAGGTGATGTTTGTAAGTCACACGCTGCTGACCTGACTGTCTGCATCGCCAGCGCTCTGTAAGGATCACAGAGGGACCTGGAAAGGCAGGTAACGCCCCTTGAGTCGATTCTCGCTGGCATCCCACCCCCCCGCGCCTTTCTCCCAGAGGTCGAGGTGAACACCCCCCTGCCAGAGGGCTTCCCGAACACCTGGACCACGAGGAGCCTGCAGGGTCAGGCATGGAGTAGCGCTGGGACGAGGACCCGCATCCCTGCGGTCATTGCCACCATACCTGAAGAAGCAAAGGGCACCTTCCTCTGCCACACTGGGCGTCGCTGGCGGGCTCAACGAAACCCAGAGCAAGGCATCCTGGGTAAACAGCCCAGCGCCTCTTGTTCTCAAATGAAAGGCCAGCCTTGAGGACTTTCCTCATGAAACCATGCTGGCCTGGCCGTCTGCAATCTGAAACCTGCTAATACAGGATGACCTTGACACACCTGTCAGGTGGGCGATGCCAGGGCTACATTCCACCCATGGAGACCCTGACTGTCCACGTTGGTTTCTCTGCTCCATCAACATTAGAGGTGTCTGCTCTCTGGAGCGCTGTGCTTCTGAAGGAGCCCTGATGGCACCGTGGTTATGCACTGGGCTGCCAACCGCACGGTCAGCGTGCCAGAACCACCAGCCGCTCCACGGGAGAAAGGCGGAGTTTCTGCTCCTGTACTGAAGGGTTCCCGTCTCGGGATCCCACAGGGCCACTGGACTTCAGCAGAGCCTTGATGACAGTGAGCTTGGTTTGGATCCTCTGAAGGCTGATGGCCAGCCAGAGCCCTGCGCAGGCCGCTGACATTTCCGTCCCAGACCCAGCAGACCCACGGGAGCGCATTGAAAGGGTGCCCGGCCCCATCAGTCTAGGCTCCTGGGCCGAGTCCTGTCCATGCCCTGAAGTCCATTCTCTCTTACTTTGCGGAGGCTGGCTGTGCTTCGGACACAAGCTTACTTGGTTCCTTTGGTCAGTCAGCACCAGTTGGCACTGGGAAGATGGGATGGATTCTATGATCTGACTGTCTGGTTCTCAGTCAACAAGAAGACCTCATGGCAGTTATATAATCTCCTGTCAACTTGTGAAGGGGTGGAGTCTAGTCTGTCAATCAGGCCACAGCCAATGAAGCTTCCGTGTGGGCATGGCCTTCTCCTGAGGATTCCGGGAACACCTGTCTTCCTCCCTGGAGGCTGCAGACACTCCCTGCTTCGTTTTCTTGCTGACAAGCCACATGGAGCTACCCTGATGCAGCTAGAGCCCTGGAACTGGAGCCCCACGGCAGCACTGAGATGCTTCCACCATCACTGGATCCACAAGACTTTCCACCCACTGGCCTGTGATCTTCCTGTATTCAGCATCATTTCATGGCTGCGTGAGTCTACAGAGGAATTTAAGGACTAGTATTGACATACAGGGTAATATCGGACTTATGGACTTGATCTGGGCTGAGCTGGGATGTTTTCTTAATGTACAATTACTCTTTGATATAAAGTTCTCTCTTACACACATATGAGTGTCTCTGGATTTGCTTCTCTAGTCAACCTGGACTAACACAGACCTATTTGCTTTTCTTTCTTTTTTATTGTGTTTTCAGGTTTTTTTTTTAAGTCTGTTTTTGGAAACAGCAGTCAAGCGACGAGACGACACATTGCACTGGGTGAATCTGCGGCACAAGACCTCGTTAAAGTGTCGAAGAGCAGGGAGGATGCTCTGAGGATTACAGTGCACCTGTCCCAAGCCATGGTATTTTCAATTGTCTCATATGCACTTGAAGGTTGGCCACTGAATCAAGAAGACCAGGCAGTTATCGATGTGTTTGAATGATGGCGCTGGTGACAAATACTGAAATTACTATGGACTGCCGGCAGGACAAACGCATCTGTCTTGGAAGACGGACAGGCAGAAGACTCCTTGGAGGCAAGGATGGCGAGCCGTCAACTCCCCTCCTTTGGACACAATTCCTGTAAGGACTCGTCTTTGGAGAAGGATATCATGCTTGGCAAAGCAGAGGGGCAGCGCCAAAGAGCCCTTGACAAGCTGCCACGACAGAGTAGCTGCAACTACGGGCTCAAAACAGCCACTTTCGCGAGGATGGCGCGGGGCCAGGCACTGTTCCCTGTTATCCGACGTGAGGGGTCATGATGAGCCAGAGCCAACGTGAGAACACCTAAAAGCAGCATTCCCAACAGCACTGGGGGAGAGGAAAAACATCCGCTAGCACTCTTTCGTAACAATTACTCCTCCCTATGGCGTCTGTTTCAACTGCACTGAGGGGACTGGCACGCCTGCTCACCCGCTCCTCACTCCGCCTTCTGACACTGCGAGTCTCCACCCCGGCCCTACGTTCCGTGATACGAGAGCTGTCAGGGTGGCGTTTACACACAGTGCTCTCGTCGTTTCCAGGTGGCTGCGAAGATCGGATCCTGGCTTTATAAAGGGCGGGGTGCTTCCAGTAACTGGTCCCGTCCTGCCGTCGGAATCGACCGACGGCATGAGGAAGGACTAGATGGTGGACTGCCCTACGGGGGCTGTCACACAAGGCGAGGAGCTACCTCCCTCTAGTGACATATCTGTAAGTATGCACTCGGGAGGGAGGGGGGCTGTGCTTGGGTGACACAGCAGCAAAGGGGGCTTAGCCTAACAGAAGGTTGGCAGTTCAAACTCCAGCTAGCATGGGAGAGAGATGTGGCAGTCTGCTCTCCTACCGATGGCAGTCTTGGGAACCCTATGGGGTAGTTTTCCTCTGCCCTGAGGGGTCGTTGTGAGTCAGGTGCCTTGGTGGTGCAGGGGTTAACCAGCAGGCCTGGAGCAGATGGCAACCTGCTCTCACAGAGACCCAGGCAACAGGCCTGCTCTGTCTCCCGGGGATGCTGCGGGCTAAAATCAAATCCCAGGTACAAAACAGCCAAGCATGGGTGTGTGTATTGATGCACCTAGGTACGTGTATAGGAGGGGCTTCCAAAAGTTCATGGAAGCTCCCTATCTTCTCAGTCCATTTTCCTACCAACTGGGTGAAGCCCTCTCGTGTGCACGTGTATCTCCAAACCAGACTCCTTTCCACTGCATGGGTTCCAATACACAGCGACCCGCTAAGACCGAGCTGAGCTTTTCCCTGGGTTTGGGAAGCTGCACATCTTTCCGGGAACAGAAGGCCTCACCCCTGTGTCTTCCGAAGAGTGGCTGGTGGTTTCTAACCTTGTGGTTAACAGGCTAGCAGCCCAATTCATTACTCACTGAGCCACCACACACACACACACACACCCTTGTGAAAGGGCCCCAGTGGTGCTGCAGGCTAGGCACTGGGCTGTTAACCCCAAAGGCGGTGGTTAAAACCCAGCCGGTGCTCCGGAGAAAGAGGAGCTGTGTGCTTCCGTACGCCGTCTTGGAAACGCCCTAAGGGGCAGTTCTTCTCTGTGATTCCATCGAGTCGGATCAACTCGACGGCACTGGTTTGGCTGTTCTGGGACAGGCACTTTTAGAAGAGGAAGAAAAGCCAACCTATTTCCAAGTACAGAGATGGGAAGAGTAAGTATCAACAGAGAAGTGTCTCTAAAAAGATTTTGTTTCTAGCCTTAAAATGCCCTCCTCAACTAGCGACAATTATAACCCACACTTCACGGGATAAATGAAGAGACTGAAGAGGAGTCAGGGCCCTCACTGAATCCTCACACCTTGCTAGAGGACTCCAGTCGCCTCCGTTCCATGAACCAGTCATTTAGCCTGGCAACAGGTCTGCACCACC
>NW_022111357.1:11407352-11411772 GCF_000313985.2 Echinops telfairi
GGTCTCCTGTAAGAAAGATCAAGAGCCTGGCAGCCTCAGGGGAGGACTGTCGCAGATACACTGCCTCTTCATCCTTCAGGCACTGTCAGGGGCCAAGCAGGACCCTGTGCAGGAGACAACCTTGTCAATGAGGACCAAGTAGTTCCAGGCAGGCAGGGCAGTAATTACTACCCACGATTCCACCATGAATGCGGGGGAACGGACGTATCTGTGCTCACTGAGCTGCGTTCTAAAGGGCAGTGGGGAGATGCCTTTCCCTCTGATCTCTGTCTAATATTGAAGCTGTCAGGGATTCATGTTTTTTGGATCCATAATCTACGTTTGTGGCAGCAGCATCAAAAAATGAGAAGACTTACTGCCTTAGGCAAAGGGGCTGCAAAAAAACCTCTTCAAAAAGTTAAAAAGTAAAGATGTAACGTGCTAAAACGTCAAGATTTGAGAACTAAAGTGCACCTGACTCAAGCCACGGGATGTTTGATCACTTCACGCGCATGCCAAAGCCAGACATGAACCATGGATGCCCTGGAATTACAGTGTTGGGGAGACTATTAGAGATACCAGGGACCGTCAGAAGAGCCGACAAACTTGTCTTGGAAGAAGTACAGCCATAATGATTCTTAGAAGCGAGGATGGCGAGACTTTGTTTCCCATACTTTGGCCCTGTTCTCAGGAGAGACCAGTCCCTGGAAAAGGACATTGTTGGTAAAGGAGAGGGTCAGCTACAAAGACCTTCGATGAGACAGCAATGGGCGCACACAGCCACCGCTGTGAAGCCAGCCCGGGACCGGGCGGTATTTCCTTCTGTTTGTCCATGGGATGGGAAGAGTTGGAATCGAACCAAAGGCACAACCCCAAACAACAACATCTCGAATTCCAAGTTGGTTGTTTCTTGCTGTTAGGTGCCATCGAGTCTGCGTCAGCTCACGCCAGGACCAAGTGAGCGAGCAGCATTTTCTAGGCTGTGTTTCTGTGCAAGCCGGTCTCCAGGTCTCTGGCCCACGGCACTGCAGGCTGAGTTCCCAACGCCCACCTTTCCCTCACTAGCCAAGCACTTATCCGACGTACCACCATGGCTCCTTACCACCATGTAGGAAGCATCTTTACACAAGAGGAGCCCTGGTGGTGCAGTGGTTACACACTGGGCTGCAATCCAAATGGCCAGCAGTTCAAAACCACCAGCAGCTCCTTGGTAAAATAGACTTGGTTTTCTACTCCATCAACTGTTAGTCTCAGGAACCCGCCGGAGTCGCTATGAGTCAGCACTGACCCGATGGCAATTCATCTGTTTTGTTATTTTTCGGTTTATATTTAAACAAAAGGTGGTACTATGGGCAAGGTCTACTAACTGGGATAAAATATCCTTAAACGGAGCCTTGTTTTAATGGACCCTTCGGAATTCGGGGAGGTGAAAAAAGAAACCAAAAAGCACCAACCATGACCATTAAATGCAGTTATCACCCAACAAACGACTAAGGGAGCTTTAAAGTGTTTTTGGTGTTTTGGACCAGGATAATTCTATTGAGAATAAAATAGACGTAATCAACCTGGCCTACAAAACTCCCTGGACCAATTGCTGGAAAAATATTCCCGGCCTTCTCTGAGATGCTGTCCCTCCTCATGACGGTTAGCTGTATAAATAGGTTCAATAAGAATCGATTCTCTTCCCTAACAGGGTATATAATTGGGCCAATCAAATTTGCAACCATGACCATGTCACAAATGCCACATTGGAAGCCAAATCTCACTTAATCAGGCTGTCCCTCACATCAGGAATGAGGCTCCCCCGTCCTCCCAGAATGGCCCTGTGCTGCTCACGGTGAGGTTCAGACCTCGAGGAGTCTCCTTTTTTTAAGGAAGCCCATTCCTGCTGGTCCAAAAACACTGCAAAGCCTGGGAATGCCCCCCCACCCCCGAGGGTACCCCTCTTATTACAGGCTGTCTGAGCACACCCTGGCAGGGGTGAGCTGGATGGTCCCAGGTCCCTGATCTCAGAAATGTAAGAAAATACAAACACTTTGAAGACCAAAAAGTAGCGGAATGAACACACGGGCCTCTGAAGGAAAGAAGTTAGCCCTGAGCCTTTCAGCAACTGGGGGTCTAGTTGAGACCCCCCACAAGCAGAGGGGCGTTTCCTTATTCATCCACATACTTAGGTACTGAAAACTGGCCATGTTTTGTTTTTAATGAAATTAATGGCAGCGTCAGAAAATTGCTGAAACCAGCCTGTGTCCCAGGAGGCCCTGGGGTGAGAACATCGGCTGATACCCAGGGCCCGGCAGCCTCCGTGAACAGCCTGCCTGTTGGCAGAGAAAGGGACGCAGCACTTTGCACACTGGGATAAAGCAGACAAAGACGATGGATAGAGAAATAAACCCCTGATGGGTGTGGATCTGCCTGCTACAATCTAGGATGCCTTCCCTGGCTTCTTCCCTGATTTCTGCCTAGCCCATCTGAATCTGGAAGTTTCGCTGCACATGAGCAACACGCAAACCTCCAACCACTACACTGGCTGGAATGGAACACACATCTCCCGCTTGGTTCCCAAACTATATCAAACCTGGAGCTCTTGGCAGGAAGTTCTAAATCAATACGGGGGGTGGGGTGTGTGGGGGTGTGTGTGTGTGTGTGTAGCTTTATTCCTGATTTTTAAAATGGCTGATTTGGCCAACATGTATCAATGCTTACAGATATGATCATCAGGGTCAGAAAATCACGATTCCTCTCTCCCCTACTGAACACAGCAACTGACCTCTTGGTAACCTTCCGTTTGTACCTGTGGTACTTTTGCTCGGAGAGCCAAAGTCTGCACACCCTTACAGAAGTGTAGCAAGCAGATAACTGCTCTCGGTGCTCACGCCCCCACTTGACGGTAAGCCACCCGAGGCAAGGATGTGCGTCTGCTCTGTCCACTGCTGAAGGAGTGCTAGGCAGTGGGCTGCTAACCACAAGGTCAGCAGTTTGAAACCACCAGCAGCTCTGTGGGAGAAAGACGAGGCTTTCTACCCCATACAGAGTTCATCTCGGAAACTCACAGGACAGTTCTAGCCTGTCCTACAGGGTCACTCTGAGTCAGAATCAACTCGATGGCAGGGGGTGAGGTTTCTTTTGTCCACTGCTCATGTCTAGCACACAGTATAAAACAGAAACAAATCACAGCTGCTGTCCAGCCCATGCCGAGTCACAGCGACCCCAGGCGCTGCAGGTCAGTGCTGTGTCCCACAGGCGGTCAATGGCTGTGACCGCAGGAAAGTGGGTCACCGAGCCTTTCTTCCTAGATGCCTCTGGGCAGAACAGACTCCAGCCACCAACCTTTCGCCGTGTGAAAGGTGAAAGGCCGAGCGCTTTACCTTCTATGTGCCACTCTGGGGTTCCAGCAGACAGCACAGGCTCTGTAAATTGCATGCCTTAACATAGTCTTACGCGAAGGCTTTGGAGAGTCTGTGCAAACAATGGAATTGGAAGTCCCCTCGTGTTCAGTTCACAGACATTTTCACACACGCCTACATGCCTAGTGTGTCTCACACACTGGGGATGGAGAAGAACAAACTCGTGACCCCAAAGTTTCCAAGGTTTCTCATAATCAGTACCAGGGTGCTTCAAAGAGCTCATGGAGAAACGATAAATGATCATGGCATTTTCCCACACACTTTTGGAAGCCCCCAGGGAAGTACCTGGCAGCCCACCGCTGCTGTGACAGGGACCCAAGGGGCCTATGGAAATAGAGACGGGAAGGGGGCAGCCTAGGGGGCGTGGGACTCAGGGATGAGACGCCAAGGGGCTGTCTGCATTGGGAGGAAGGCTGATGCAAGAGCAAGCACTGAGGTCAGGAGGTTCCTGGGAGCCAGTGCATGAAGGGCCTCGGATACCAAGCAAAGACGTCTCACTTGACCCTGAGTGTAATGGGCACCTACAGAAGGCCCACATCCCTCCCAGGAGGCACCAGGCAGCCCACTCACCTGGTGTGCTGCTGGAGGTGGGAGAGCTGTCGGAAGGACTTATCACAGTAGGAGCAGTGGTAGGGCTTGACGCCCAGGTGGATGCGCAGGTGCTGGGCCAGGTAGGAGGCATTGGCAAAGGACTTGGAGCAGTGTGGGCACTTGTGGGGCTTGGCCTCTGTGTGCGACTTGGAGTGGATCTGCATCTCGGACTTGGTGAAGAAGGTCAGCGGGCAGACCTTACACCTGTGGGCGGAGAGGCAGGTTCACAGCCGGCAGGATCCCGCCCCTGCCTCCTGCCTGCATACCTCAGGGGACACCTTCTACCTGCTCCTGTCAGGCCTAGCACCTGGGGCACATCTCTCTCGTGTGGAAGCCAAAGGGACCCAGGCCTGCCTGGGAAAGATCGGAGACAGCTCCCAGCCTCGGCACCCTGCAGACTACAGAACACTCTCACGCCTGGGGACATACCTGGGGCACATGGA
>NW_022111357.1:11411959-11413429 GCF_000313985.2 Echinops telfairi
AGAGGCTTCAAGACCCTGGTGAAGGTTTGCCCAGAGTCAAACCAAACCCCGGGGTCTGGAGGAGGGGAGCGCTCTAACACACTTAGGCAGTGTGGTGCTCAACCCTGACAGCTCCTTTCGCATCTGCGGAATAAAGGCCTGACAATTGCCTCCCATAAAGCTTAGGGCCCAGAAAACCCTAGGAAACGTTCTCCTAGGCAATGCGAAAGGTCGCCCTAAGTTACAACCAACTTGGTGGCGACTGGTTAAGTTCTAGTTTGGGGAACTTTGAAACAGACTCTTAGGAGCCCCTGGACAAATTAGATCTGGAACACTGGAGGCAGAGGCTTGGGTACCAGGCGCTGGCATTTTATAACCTTCCTGGGTTGTTGCCAGGGTCAAGAACACTTCAGTAGGTGGAAAACCCCTCAAACCACGCCCAGGCCGGGGGTGGGGGGCGCTGTCCCAGCATCAACACTGCCCATGCTCACCAGTCCCCGCCCCCTCCCCTGCGGCTTGGAAGAGGCAAGCTCTTATCTCTCCAACAGTGGGTGCAGGTTCCGGGGAGACCCCAACCCTCCGTGTGCCCAGGGCCCTCGTCCGGGCCTGACTACTGGGTTGGATGGACCACCGGCTCCCTGCTCTTGCCCCGGTCCCCACCTGTATGTCTTGCCCTCCTTGGCGGTTTCGCCCGAGGCCAAGATGGGGTAGGGGACGACGAGGACAGGTGGGCCCCCTGGGTTCTCCGCCTTGATCTTTTTGCGGCCGCGCTCGGACTTGGGGGGGCCAAGCAGGCCATGGCCCTGGATTGTCTTGATGGAGTCCAGGAGGGGGGGGCTGGTGATCCCTGAGATGAGGGTGGGGGACGAGGCGATGAGGCGGCTCTGGCTGGTGGTGGTGGGTGTGGACGGGGTGCTGGTACCCGTGCCTGCGCTGGACTCAGAGGTGCTCACTGCCGGGGTCCGGGAAGAGAGGCCCAGACCTACGGAGACACAAGGGGAGGAGACCAGCCTGAAGGCAGCTGAGAGGTCACCTTGGCCCTGGGTCCCGGCCAGACCCACCCACCTGTGTGCCCCGGGCACCCTCGTCAATTGCCCAGGGAGATTAATTGAATGTGGTTAGTGGAAGGTGCCCCACATGCGGTGGGGTACACAGATCCACGCAACAAAGGCGCTGGGAAATCATTCAGACCCCAGAAAACACGGGCGTGGGGTGGGGGTGGGGCGCAACGATGTTCACTGCTGTTACTTATGAAAAAAAAATAGACAACTGAAATCATCCACGTTAGGCAAGGGGGTTAGTTAGCACATAGCGATCAATCTCTCTTCAACCACCTGCTAAAAAGGAAGTTATCTTTTTTCCAACTTTTTATTGATTTAAAATTTTACAGAAGCTCCTCCTTTGGTCCCGTGGATCTGTGTCTTGCTTCACCAAGAAAAGTGGATGGAGTGAGACGTCAGACAGTGTAAGATATTGCAAAATAATAATTTA
>NW_022111357.1:11416031-11421779 GCF_000313985.2 Echinops telfairi
ATTTTCCCACGAATTTTTGGAAGCCCTCTCGTATGAACTGTGTGTGTGTGTGTGTGTGTGTGTGTGTGTGAATAAATGCAGAGACCTGAGAAGAGACACACTAAGCGAATGGTTTTGGTAAAGGAGGATTTGCATATGCTTCTATAGTATTTGAATATTTTGCCTGGTGAGTTCATCCAGTTTATTTTTCAGTATCAGTGACCAGAGAACAAAACACATTGGCATCTTCAGAAAACATCAGAAATGCTAACAACAGTAGGACCAGGGCTAATTTTGTTGCCTGTCCGTTGGTCAGCAATTTCTAAGTTTCCTGTGATAGCTATGTATTAACCTTAATAATAATATAAAAACGTAACACACTCCTTGGGGAGGAAATGGTGAGTAGAAAATCCTACAGTTAAAGCCCCGCAGAGAAGCCCTACCACAAAATGCAGCTACATATTAGGTAGGGGGTGGGGGTGAAGATGGGGCTAAATGGACCAAGATGGACCATAAACTACTGGGTTAGGAGCTGGGGACTATGAGTGGTTCTTATTTTTGTTTTCCTTTCTTTCTCAGCTTCTCCCCCCGATCCCAAATTTCCTTAATATGCTTATATTACTTTTTTAATATTACTGTGATAATGAAAAACTAAATTCAATAAAGCTATAACGGGAATGTGCAGCGTGCAGCTGGGACCCGAGGGAGGCTCACCAGGCCCCATAAATTCTTGGGCAACTCAGTGAGGAGGCAGGTGAGAGGCTGTCGAGGAAGGAACCAAGGACCAGGCACCATGGCCTCTGGAGAAGGCCTAACCATCAGGCCCAGAGGTGGGTGCCAGACAACTCCAGCCCCTGCACACTGCCCGCTTTGCAGGATGTCCACCGGTCCCAAACCCTGCGTCCCTTACCCCCTTCCTCCTCCCGTGATCCCATCTCAGTGGCTCAGTCCACTGCCCACCAGAAAGCTGGTTGCCTCCCTCACCTCCTCCCACTCCTCAAGCCCAGTCTAATCTTCTACCTCAGTATCCCTCCGGTGGGCCCATTTTTCCCTTTCCTCAGCCGCAGCCCCATCGAGGCCCCCATCGTCTCCTGCCACCATGTTTGCTCTGCAGTTCACCACTGTGGGGTGGATTCGGACTCATAGTGACCTGCAGGATGCAGAAGTGCCCCTGGGGTTCCCCCGCGGCTGTCATCTATAAAGAAGCAGACTGCCACATCTTTCTCTCTCTCAGGGAGCACACAGGGGGTCCGAACCACTGACCTGTCGGTTAGCAGCCAAGCACTTAACCACTGTGCCACCAGGCCTCCGGCTGCTCCTTCATAAGCTGGAGCTGCCCTCTCTCCAGCAGCGGTTCTCCGCCTTCCTCAGGCTGCGACCCTCTCATACAGTTCCTCATGTGGTGGTGACCCCCCAACCCTAACATTATTTCCGTTGCTGCTTCATCACTGTCATTTTGTTAAAGTTAGGAATCGGCATGTTACTATCTGATATGAAGGATGTATCAGGCAACCCCTGTGAAAGGGTCGTTCCACCCCCAGGTTGAGAACCGCCGCGGCACGGCCCGGCGCAAAGCAAAGGGAGGTTCTGAAACAGGGCCGCCCCTCGCTGCCTCGGCCCGGCTGCGGAACCGCGGTGTCCCAGGCCGTTCCCTCCCTCCCTCCGCCGCCGTGCTGTTATTGGTGGGACTCGGGGGCAGTCCTGGGGCTCGGCGATCGATCGCACCTCGTGGCCAGGAGCATCTTCTGCAGGAGATCGTGGTCCTGCTCTCGATGCCCACACGCACTCCCTTCTGCGCACTCTTCCCCTCTTCCTGCAAAACCCCGGCTTCCCATGTCGGGGCAGGTTCTGGATTCCCGACGTTCTCTGACCTGACAGCCTTAGTCCTCGGCGGGCAGCGCCCGCCCACCGGTGGATCGGCCACGGGGCAGGGTCTCCCAGTGGGAAGCAGAAGAGGTCTGAGGCTAGGGCCCCGCTGAGCTTCCCCTCCTCTTGGCCGGTCCTAGCCGGTCCCATCCGCCCCCAAGTCCTCCCACACAGGCCCACCTCACTCCACGTCCACCCGGGGAACCCACCCACCCACCGGGTGCCCGAATCTGCGCCAGTGCCGCCCCCGGCCTCCCGCTGTACCTGAGACGGTGCTGGTGGCCGGTCGCGCGTGCAGGGCCACATCGGGCTGCGGCACGGCCTGAGGGTGCAGCCCGGGCACCTGCTGCAACTTGGGCAGCGACATGACAGCCTGGCTGCTCTCGGCGGGCGCCGGCGGCACCAGCAGTGGCTGCTGGGAGGACGCGGACGTGGGCGGCATGTGCGGTGGCCGGATCTTCTCCGCCATCAGCTGCTCCTTGATCTTGTTAATCAGGACCAGGTTGTCCAGCTGCAGGCACGAGAAGGGGTGGTGGTGGTGGCTGAGGGGGCTTGGGCCGGGACTGGCCCCTCCCTGCGCGTTCACCCGGCCACCCGCAAGCCCAAATCAGGGGCAACGGGAAGCTGCTCCGATAAGGGGAGGGCTGCGCAGGCTGTCGGGGCACCGCTTGCCTGCGGGGTCTTACCTGGCTGGGCATGGTGGGAGGAGGGGGCCAGAAGTAGGGGTTGTTAAATCGTGGCTCGGCCATCCTGCAGGGAGAGAGAGGCTGTCACAGGGAGGAGAGCCCTCCCCACAGAGCTGGGAAGGTTCCCATCTGTGACACCCAAGCCAGTGGGGTCAGTGCCTGGGACTCATGCCCCGCAGCAGCAGGCCTCCCACCCCACCCAGGGAACACATCTCCAGGTTCAACCAGGTGCAGTCCTGTGTCTCCCGCTGCCGGTCTGGGTCACAGGTCACCTCTGGACCTGGCGCACCCCCCTACCCCCACCCTCATCCCCAGGAAGACCCTAGGTTACAAGGCCACCCCATGGACCCAGGAATTCCACACAACAAAGCTTCCCACCCGAGACCACAGGGGAGTCCTGCAGGCAACTTTGTAAATGGCCACAGGGCAGAGCAACTGCCCACCCCTGCTGGTCACTCCCCTCCTGGCCACTGCTCCTCTGTGCAGACACCTCGTGGTCAGCCGAGGCAGCTCCGGGTCACCAGAAACAGCCTCTCTGAAGGGCAGTTTGGCAGGAGGCTTTAGAGAGCCTATAAACTGGTCATTGTCCTTGGACCCAAGAAACTGTAAAGTGAGCCTCAAGAAATACGCCTGGCCAGGTAGCACATATTCCCCGCAGGGAGGTACATTAGAACACAGTGCTTAAGGTGATGGAGCGGGGGTTTCTGAGGGTGCCGGAAGCAAGGGCAGTTTGGGACTCCTGAATAAAGGTGTGTGGCAAAGGGTGTGACAATGTCCTGTGGCCTTGACTTTGGACAACTTGCATGGCAGGTCTGTGCAGGTAGAGGGGCTTCCCAACCAGGGCGGTCTCAGCCATGGCCCCTCAGAGCTAGCTCAGCCTTCCCAAGGGTTGGCCTGCGATGCTGGGCTAGGTCCAAAAGCGACTTACAGGGACCCAGACATTAAGTCTTGCTCCCTCTAAACCCTCTTCCTCTCTCACAGAAGAAGCTGCTGGTGTGACAAGGAAGACCAATGTAAGTGCCTCCGACCTCTTTTCCCCGGCTCCCGCTGGAATTCCAGGCAGAGTTTCGGGAGAGACTTTCAGAAAAGCAGCCTTGTCCATGGACTCTGTCCTGTGAGCCTTACTTGAAAGTAGGCACGGGAGACACGTCTCCTTAGCCTCCCACCTTACCGGTGAAGCAGCTGAGAGGCTGGGAGGAAGGAGCGAAGAAGACCCCTCTATAGACCACAGGGTGAGGAGTCAGAGTTCAGCCTAGAAATCGGGTTTGGTCAAGCTGGTTCCTCCGGGGAATTTGTTTTGCAAACCCTAACCCCTGTTCTGGGTAGAGCAAACTCTCACAGGCAAATCAATCAATAATCTGTATGCAAAAGACCTTGCCCCACACTCCCAGTCCGGGGGGCAGGGAAGGCTGACTGAGGTTGGTGGTGGTCAGGCACAGAATGAACATCCACCTCTGGGTCAGCTGTCCAGCCCCGGCTGAAGTCCCGTCCCACCAGACACAAGCACCAAGGATGTCCTCGAGGCCCTCTGTCCGGCCCTGACCACTCAACACAAGAACTCCTCCCGCCTGGAGCTCTCCCAGACTGCCCGGGCCCCTGGGACCTCTTTCTCAGAAAAGC
Organism: Echinops telfairi; assembly: GCF_000313985.2. Classification (NCBI taxonomy): domain Eukaryota; kingdom Metazoa; phylum Chordata; class Mammalia; order Afrosoricida; family Tenrecidae; genus Echinops; species Echinops telfairi. The sequence continues at coordinate 11,420,183 of NW_022111357.1, forward strand.
CTCCGGAGAATAAGAATCAGGAGACTTCAGGGCTTCTCCAGTGCCTGCCCTTGTGCAGGACACAGAAACTGGGAGGCAGGCACTCTCCTGTGCCGTGTTTTACGATGGGATAAACTGAATTGCGAGAGAGGAAGTGACTTGCTCAGGGTCACACAGCAAGGATGCGGAGAACTGAGAGCCCCACGCTAGCCTGCACCTGGCTACTCCTTCGTCAGTCCCTTCTCGGCCCAGATACAAGAACACAAGCTGCCAATGGTGGGCTTGTGAGCGTGCCCTGCCTCAGGGTGACCCCTTCCGATGGCTGCCACTTGCCCAGCAGCGTCAGAACTTGCCCAGACTGCTCTGTCCCACAGCGAAAAACTGAATGGTCTGTAAATGTAGGGCAGAGGAGACCCAGACTGAGAGCAGGGGGTACTGGGGGCAGTCCCAGTGAGGCTGAGCTTCAGAGACTCTTGCCTGCTCGGTCTCAGTGTCCTGGGGACCCAGGCCCAGAAGCTAGGACAAGATGGATAAAGGAAGGCGTCATGCTCAGAGCCCTGCTGCCACTCGACAAACTCCTCCCTGCCCAGGGTCACTGGTGCCAGAGTCCTGGGAGGACTAGGGAGCAGAGAGGAATGTTTCCATCCATCTCACAGTGAGGAAGCCGGTATGAAGACAGGGGCACCCTGCTCCAGGCCGCACAGAGAGAAGCAGAGTGCCGGGCATTGGCACTCAGCCTCAGTTTCCCTCATCTGTGAATGGGGGTGAGACGGGCCACCCTACTCACTGCACTGGCTCCTCCTCAGACAGTTCTGGGGGCGCCATCCTCTCCTCCTCTGCCGTTCAATACCACGTCCAGGCTTCCAGAAGGCTTACCCCAGTCTGGGAGCTGGGAAGAGGAGGAGGCTTGCCCAGGGTCACACAGATGGGATAAAGCACCTCTCTGGCCCTATCAGCTCCCCTGGTCAGACAGCTGGGGGCCCACCCCCTTACCACAGGTCACTGCAAGGGCTCTGCATGGCCCTCCCTGGTTTCTCTGCACCTCCTCTGGTTGGTCTTCAGTGATTTAGAGATGCAGCCAGTGGGTCCACGCCTGGCACACCCCTCCTAGGGGGAGGTGAGGGGGGCAGGAGCTGAGCATTGACCGAGCTCACGCTCACTGTCAGACCTCTTGCTAAGCAGCATCTCATTTCAGCCCCCCAACCATCCTGTGAGGAGAGGAAGTATCTTTACAAGCTGCAGGGAGAAGGTGGGCCCTGCAGGCAGTCACTGCCGGGCAGGCTGGCCTGTGGCAAGAAGTGAGGTGGGAAGGTGGCCAGGGCCAGGCTGGGGACTCAGACCTTGCCTGGAGGAAGGGAGTTCAACAGGGCAGAGCTATGGTCAGGTAAGTGATTAGGGCATTCCTGGCCGAGGGAGCAGTACCAGCCAAGCAGGTGAGCAGGCTTCCTGGGGGAGAATCAGGGGCAGGGGAGGAGACACAGTTGGGATGGAATGCTAGAGAGACAGCCGTGGTGGGGGTGCTGCCAGGCCGGGAGGCAAGGTGGCAGGCTGGGCAGGGCCTCGAACCCCAGGCAGAAGCCAAGGTTCTCTGTGCTCTGGGCCCCAAGACCGCAGACCT
>NW_022111357.1:11421887-11425645 GCF_000313985.2 Echinops telfairi
CCCCCACCCCCCGCCCCTTAGTGCTTGCTTTGAAAATAGCGTCACATGGTCAGCTGGCCCACCCACTCACCCATCGTCCGGCCTTCCATGTATCCATCCCTGCGTTTGGGCGTGTCCTTTGGGCCCAATCGAAGGCCAGTGCTGGGGAACCCAAGGCAGATGGAACACAAGCCCTGCTTCCGGGAGCCGCAAGCGAAGAAGCAGCGGACACAGACCCCCGAGAAGGACCTCCCGCCATGAGACCAGCCACTAGCCCAATGACCTCATCTGGCCAGTCGACAGACCACCAGCGAGGCGCATTCTCCGGGCCTCCCTGCCACTGTGGGTCGTCCTCCTCTCTGGCCTCCCCCTCACCCCACCCCTGTGGGCTGGGCACCCCAGAGACGACAGAAGCTTTTTCTCCCCAGGTTGTTCTCACAGGCTGGGTGGCCCATCAGATACGACTTTAAACACCAGCCAACTCCCTTAGCTCCCTCTCCGGCCCAGCTCCCTGAAGCTCAAGGCCGGGCCCCTCCACTCAGCTGCCACCTGGGCCACTCAGACTCGCCAGGCCTGGCTGGCCTCAGGCTTTCCCTACGCCAGGCACCTCTGCTATTATCCCAGCGCTGGGCGAGGCATCTCCATCTTCCAAAGGCACTCACCAGACCCAGGAGGGACCACAGCTCTGCCCTCCCTCCTTCCCTCCCCACCTCAGACCCACCATTGGCCACGTCCACAGGAACCCATTTCTGAAACCTGTCTCTGGCCCACCCACTCTTGTTGGCTGCATTCACTGCCCCTGGACCGGGGGACATTTCGTTTGGAGCCCAACACCCTATGCTCCAAACTTGCCCCCATCTCACCAGCTGTGTGATCTTGGGCAAGTCACTTGCTCTGCCCCCCAAGGAAGGAATGAGCAAGCCCAGCACCAGAAGCCTGACCCAGCCTGGACAGAGGGGATGATCAAGGAGGACTTCCTTGGGTCTTAAAGGATGAGTGGGAGCTCGCAGGCAAAGACAGAGTGGGGGCCATTCCTGCAGAAGCAACTGCTTGAGCACAAGCCTGGAGAGAAAAGCACAGGGTACAAGGAGCTGCGGGTGAGGCTGCAGCCAGCAGCCAGGGGCGACCTAGAAGGTGGGTCTCGAAAGCCTACGTCTGGAGTCTGGAGTAGGAGATGGTGGGCTAGAACTCGTGATTCAGAAGGACCCCTCTGACTGCTGCTTGCAGATGTAGCTGGAGAGGGCAGGAGGGGAGGCAGCGGGGAACATCATTAGGTGGCCCCCCCCACCTGTGGGCTGAGGCCAGGGCTGCACCTGGGCCAGGGGGAGAGAGACCAAGGCGGCAGCGGAGGCACCAAGCCTGCTGTCGGGTCAGAGGTGGAGGCTGAGCAAGCGCGTGCAGGGTGCTCCCCACAGGGTGCTTCCCGCAGGGTGACCTGGGCGGTCTCCTGGATCCCCACACAGACAAACACGGCCACGAGGACATGCAGACAGACAGCACAGGACAGACACAGACCTGGGGTCCCAAACATGGACAGATGGGGACACAGCCACCAGAAAACAGGTGAGTGCTATCACACAGGTGGATGGGCTCATACCCCGCGGGTTGGTCCCAGAGGCCTTTCACTGCCCCAGCCAAGTCTGCTGGCTTCTGCTGCAGCAGTGAGGGGGGCACTCAAAGACGTTTGGGTGAACACAATCCCTCGATCCCCCAAACCCCTTATTGACAGTTTACCCTGGAATCCCAGGCTCCTTACCTAGAGTGTCCTTTCCCACTTGGTGAACTTCTACTCATCCTTCAAGACCCAGCTCAAGTGCTCCCTCTTCTACGGAGCTTTCCCTGAACCCCCAGTCAGTCACTTCCTCTGTGTTCCCAACAGCACCTTGTATATGGGAATAATAACAACAATAATAAAATGGCAGCTACCATCGGTTTCAACGCTTACTACGTGCCAGGCACTGTGTGTCACATGCATCATGTCACTGAATCTTCCCGACGACGATGACTCAGGCATTGAACAAAAGAGGACACTGCAGCTCAGAGAGGTTGACCAACTTGCCCAAAGCCACACAGCTAACAAGTTATGGAGTCAAGACATCACCTGTGTCCGACACAGCGCTACAGAGCCAACCACACTCCGGTACAATGATCTATATGACTGGGCATTTTCTACACCAGACTGGGTGCTCTGCAGGGGCTGGCCGGTCAGGATGCACTCACTTCTGCCCTTCCCAGCCCCCAGTCCCACAGCGGGTCCCAGAAACTCCTTGTAAAAAATGGAAAAGTCCAATAATATCAACAACTTCTTCTTGAGCACTTACAATGGGCAAGGATATACCGATGGAATGGCATTCAGCATTTTACTGCTACAACAGACCCAGGGTACAGGCGAGGAGATGGAGATCCAGAGACGTTAGGAAACTTGGCTGAGGTCGTGGAGCAGTGTCTGGATTTGTGGGGCCCAACCAGCTCCACAGGGGGCAATGGAAGGAAGGTGGGGGTCACCAGGGACAGGTGCTGCCACCTGGGGAGGTTCTGGCCTGGACACATGGACACGGAGAGGACATGTGGACTATGCTTGTCCACTTGCCCACTGCAATGCAGAGGGGCGTGGTTCGGCAGCTCCCGCCCCTCCCCCCCACCCCAGTCCCAGCCCTTGCCCTGACTAGCCACAGACATGAACTCTGAGATCTGCCCAGGCCCCGAGGCCACAGGGGAACCAGCTCCCAACAAAGTAAGCAGGAGGCTGAGGGGCTCAAAACTGCCCAGACACTGTGATTACAGGGAGGCAAAAATATAAGCCTGCGTCAGAAAAAGAAGGCTGCAGGGCGCCACGCCCGGAGTGGGCTGGATGGGGGATGACCTCGCCGGGAACTGAGCTGGGCTTGTCTTTGTTCTGCTCATTTCTAAATTCTCTGTACTGCGGTACGATTGCTTTTCTAATGAAAACAATAAATTTATTCTTTAGAGAAAGAAAGTTAGCAGCCCAAGGGTGGGGGCGGTTCTAGAGCCACAGAGGAGAAGCTCAGGGTCAGCTGATGGTACCCACTCCGTGGGCCCCTGAATGCCAGGCTCTGCACAGCCTCAAAGAACATGTCCTTTGAGAAGGGCCGCCTGGAAGAGGTGCCTCCTTCCATCTGCACTTGAAGGAGGGGTGGGTGTTAGCATTCCACAGAGGGTAGGGTAGGAGGAGAGGGCTCTCCCCTGCCTCAGTCCAGGTTCCCAGTATCGGTAGCCTCAGCTATAGCCAGGGCCTCCTCTCAAGGCTCCCCACTCCCATCCCAGCCTTCCCAGGGACCCCCACACCACTGTCCTACCACAATCACTGAGATCTTTCTGAAGCGTGAATTGGGTAACAAGCCTTCTAGACTGAGAACCTTCCATGGCTCCCTACTTCCCCCCAGAAAAGGTCTTGGCTTCCTTAGTCCTAGTACCTGCAGCCGCTGCCTGGCCAAACCAGTTCCCCAAAGGCTCTGCTTCCAACCTCACTGCCTCCCTACAACCTGCCTGGAGCCCCGGCCCTTCTGGAGAGCTTTCTGGGACTGCTCCGCCGCCACCACCCTGCTTCCGCTGGGTGCCACTCCTCTCAGTTCTCCGCTTACCCTGCCTTTCCGCTGTCAGAGCATTCCCCACCCATCAGGGGAGGATTGGGACTGAGTCAGTCAGCAACACCCTGAGTGAGCAGCCAGCCCACCCCACTCACGGCTACCCAAGAGGGGCCAATGGTCTCCACGGAGGGGGGGTGTTTCGATGCCTTTTGGTCTGCACCCTATCACAGT
>NW_022111357.1:11425818-11438318 GCF_000313985.2 Echinops telfairi
CACACTGTTCCGTTTCTTGTATCTGAGCTCGGTCTTCCTGATTGATCTGAGCAGGAACCGCGTGTTCGTAAAGACTAGCAAGTAGAAGTCCAGGCTGCGCTGAAAGTATTGGCCAAAAACAAGGCTCCAGGAATGGATGGAACACCAATGGCTATGTTTCAACCAGCTCATGAAGCACTGGAAGCCCTGATTCCTTCCTCAGTGCCAAGAAACTTAGAAGACAGCTACGTGGCCAACTGATGGAAGAGCTCTCTATTTGTACCCATTCCAAAGAAAGGTGACCCAACAGAATGCTCAAGTGACAGGAGAGCAGTATCACACGCAAGCAAAATTTGCTTACAATCATCCCACAATGGTTGCAGCAGTCCACTGACAGGGGGCTGCCAGCTGGTCAGGCCGGGTTCAGAAGAGGGCGTGGAACAAAGGATAGCATTGCTGGCGTCAGATGGCGCTCAAAGCAGAGCTTACCAGAAAGGCGCTTGCTTGTGTTTCCTTGACTAGGCCAAAGCATTCGGCTGTGTGGATCACAACAAACGAAGGGCAGCACTGAGAAGAGTGCAATTCCAGGACACTTCCTTGTGCTCGTGTGGAACCAGGACGTGAGTCCGCAGGCAGGTGGTTGTGTGAAACGGAACAAGGGGACGCCGCATGGCTTAAGATCCTCTCATCACACTTACTCAATCTGTATGCTGAGCAAATCATCAGAAAAGCTGGGTTATGGGCAGAAAATGCAGCATCGGGATTGGAGGAAGGCTTATTAACAACCTGAGATATGCAGATGACACACCTCACTTGCTGGACGTGAGGAGGACTTGAAGCGCTTGCTGATGAAGATCAAGGATTGCAGCCGTCAGTGGGGATTACAAGTCCATGTAGAGAGAACCCAAATCCTCACAGGACCAATGGGTAACGGGATGATCGGGGAGACGTGAGTGAAGTCGTCAAGGATTTCGTCCCGTTTGGCTCCACCATCAATGCTCACGGAAGCAGCAGTCCAGAGATCAAACAGCACGTTGCACTGGATAATCTGCTGCATGAGACCTTTTTTAAGTGTTGAAAAGCGAGGCTGCTCCTTTGAGGACTAAGGTGGGCCTGATCCAAGCCAGGGTATTGTCAATAGCTTTATATGCCTATGAAAATTGGACAGCGATTAAGGAAGACTGAAGAAACGTTGATGCACTGAACTACGGTGTCGGTGAAGAATTTTCAAAACGCCATGGACTGCCAAAAGAACACACAGATTCGTCTTGGAAGAAGTACAGCCAGCATGCTGTTAGAGCTAAGGATGAGGAGACTGGGTCTCACAGACTCTGGACACGTGGTCAGGGGAGACCAGCCCCCGGAGAAGAACATTGTGCTTGGTAAAGGGGAGGGGCAGCGGAGAAGAGGCCGGCCCTCAGTGCGATGGACTGGCACAGTGGCTGCAATCATTGGCCCAAACATAAGAATGGTAGTGAGGATGGCGCAGGACCCGGTGGTATTCTGTTCTGTTGGACACAAAGCCTCTCGATGACGCCGAACAGCAGCAGCAGCAGCAGCAAACCCCAAAGCATGTTAGTGGTTAGGAAACACAGCTTCCCTCGCAGTGAAAATGAAATGAGCATCCCCTGTTAGGAGAGCGCAAAGAAACAAGAGAAAGGGAAGAGTCGGGCGAATGTCAGGGCAGGAGGGCACTCCCGGGCATTTCTGGTATCAAGTTGACAATTGCTGTCAAGTTGACTCACACTCACAGGGAGCCCGTGTAGGGCGTCCAAGCCTGTACACCTTTCCAGGACCAGAGCGCCTCATTTTTCTCCCAAGGAGCAGCTGGTGGGTTTGAACTACAGACCTGGCAGGTAACTAATCAAGCACTTAGCCTGACAGCACCATGCGGGAGTGTGAACTGGAAAGCGGGCTGGCATGCGTGTGTCAGGAGCACTAACCATTCGCAGACCTCCTGGTGAGTGATCCCTTTCTTGGCCATCGAGCCCTGCGAACTAATCCCCGAAAGAAAAGGCTTTCTGCGCTGCTTCTTTCAGTAGTTTTTCACAATGGGGAAAACCTGCCACCGCCAAAAATGTCAACAACGGGAGGACGGCTCTTTCACAGCGGCATCGTGTCAGATGGGTAATGCCCGGTGTTTACTGACAGAGAAATGGCTCCCTTAATGTTCTTATCAGCCTGCCGAGGAACGGAGGCACAGAGGGCTGGGTAACGTGCCCACCGCTGAGCACTCAGCGTGGGATTTGAACACCGTCAGTCAGGCTCCAGAGGGCAGACTTCTCATCCCGACACTAGATGGACAGGAACGGATTAAAAGCCACCCTTTCCCGTGTTGAGAATGTTCTTACGGCACAACAATGAGAGGGCAAGATTTAAAGGTATACACACACAGATCCGGCGACACAGTGGTTCTGTGCTGGGCAGCAGGGCAGCAGTTTAAAACCACCAGCTGCTCCACGAGACACAAGCTAGTGACGTCTCGGAAACTCCCAGGGACAGTGGCCCCCTGTCCTATAGGCTCGCTGTGAGTTGCCATTGGCTCGATGGCAATGAGCTTGGATTTGGAGTTTATAGACAGAACAGGAGCCTGGTGGCATAGTGGTTACAAGCTGGGCTGCTAACCGCAAGGTCAGGAGTTCAGAAGCACTAGTGGCTCCAAGAGAGAAAGAGGAGACCTTCCACTGCTGCCAAGAGTTAGTCTCGGAAACCTTGGAAACCCACGGAGGCAGTTCCGCCCTGTCCGGCAGCTCGCTGTGAGTCGGCATGGGCTGTCGCCACAGCAGTGACATGACTGAGATGGATCAACGTGCTGCCGACTGGAGGACACCCCACCGCTGTGTCTGTTCTGGGGAGCGGGGGGTGGGAGGTGGGGGCCTCTTGGCTGAGCTCTTAAGAAAGCAAGCTGAGTGTCTGACCCTTTCTTGGAGGCACTGCTTGGTAGGTTCCGACCGCCAACCAGAGATTAGCAGTGGAGCACAAACCTTTGCTGGCGCTGTCAAGAGTTCAAACCCATCAGCAGCACCTCCGGAGAAAGATAAGGCTACCTGCCCCCACAACATTTATGCCCTTGAAAACCCAGGAGCGCAGCAGTTCTCAACCTGTGGGTCGTGACCCCTTTTGGGGGTCGAATGACTTTCACAGGGGTCGCCTGATTCCTAACAGTAGCAAAATTACAGTTACAAAGTAACAACAAAAAGAATTGTATGGTTGGGGGGGTCACCACACCACGAGGAACTGAGGTAAAGGGTCGAGGCATGAGAAAGGTTGAGCACCACTGCTGTAGGGGGTTTCTAAGAGCCGGCCTCAATTCAGTGGCAGTGGGTTTGGTTTGGGGTTTCTAGGAACCTTATGACACTTCTATAAAAACTGGGTGCAGAGGAGACCAAAACCAAGACCCTAAATGGCTTTACGTGAGCAAGTAGGTTCCTTTCTCCCAAAGAGGACCTGGTGGGTTTGCCTGCTGACCTTGCAGTTGGCAGCCCAAGGAAAAATGCACTGTGCCTCCAGGCTCAGAGAGGGCAAGGGCAGGAACTAGCAGAACAGCCTAGGCGGTGGTGTCCCAGGCTTGGGGTGCTGTGCACTTCAGATCCCCAATCTCTGCAGGATCACTGGCTGACTTTGTAGGCGTATTTTCAATAAAATGAAAAGTTGGACCAACTTTGACCTAGCAATTCACAGCTTCCCCATCTCCCCACTCCACCCACCCCTAGCAACGCCCCAGGAGGTTCTCACTCAGGACCTGGACCAGGGCTCAGAGAGGGACAGGCTCTAACCCTGCTCCAGCCCCAGACCAGAGGCAGGGAGGGACTGCCAAGCAGACAAAGGTCACCGGGCACATTCACCCAAGGGGGAATGGTCCCTAGATACCACCTGCCACGCCCTCAACAGGAAGGGCTCTCCCCTGCCTGCCGCCAGGCTGTGGACAACTGTGCCACCCCTGAGCCCCATCACCCAGCCGGGCCTCCACCGAGTTCCCACCACTGAGCACAACTCAGCTAGGGCATCTCCACTTGGGGACAAGCTTTCGGATGGGCACCTCTCCCAAGCTGTATTTGCAGAAGCTCCTCAGCACCAGCGGATTCCACCGTCCTAGCACTGCCTGCCTGCCTTGTCTGTGTGGGCCTCCAAGCCAGACGTGAGCTCCCGACAGGACAGCAGCACTGTGTCTGGCTCTGGGTACCCATACCCCCACACACCTGCTTGGTGCCCCCAGCTCACTCACTCTTCTGCCAGGTCACAGCTCAGAGGTCACTTTCCGTTTCCAAGAGGAGCCAGTCCTCTCTGTTATCTGTTCCCACAGTGCCCTGCATCCTCCCCAACCCACCTTTGTATTCTACCTCCACGACCCCACCCAGGGCAGGGCCACCGCTGCAGCCCGGAGCCAGGTGCTCAGGCCACATTCAACCCAAACCGAATTCACTGCCATTCAGTCGGTTCTGACGCGTGGCCACACTACAGAACAGAGTAACTTCCCCTGTGTCTGTGACCGTTTCTGAGGTGCTAGCTCTTCATGGGGCAGGGAGCCTCATCGACTGAGCGGCCAGTCGTTTCTAACTGCTGACCTTTGTGGTTAGCAGCCCAATGTATATAACCCACTAGGCCACAGGGCTCCTTCAGTCCACAATTGGAGCTCAAGAAATACTCACTGAGAACATCGCTCAGTGGGCCTGTCAGGGGGCTGGGAGACCCCAGAAGCTGGCCAGGAGGGCAGTCCAAGGCTAGCTGGGCAGGGGGTGGTCTGCAGAAGTTTCTCAAGCCCGGCTCCTGGCCCAGGGAGAGGCACTGGGCTGCAGCTGGGCGGAGGTGCAGGTCCCGGTCGGTGGTCCCAGGAAGGTGAACCCAGCCCTTGAGGGAGAAGCCCAGGCTGCTCAAAGGTGGGGCTTGGAGATGAGGGGCGGGGTGGCCATGTACAGCGTTCAGCAGGTATACAACGCAGAGGCAGGGAAGCACGCTTGGGCCGGCGTGGGCGCAGGGCAGGCGCTGGCAGAAGGAAGGAAAGGTCACCGGGGACAGTTGAGAAGGAGCCCGAACTCCAGGCTACCGGGCTTGGGGATGAAAGGCTGGGGGAAGGGCCTGAGCTGGGGAGGGCTGTGGTCAAGGTTTTGGCCGGGCAGGTTGTTATAGGGCTGGAAGGACAGCCAGTGGGAGGACAAGCTGGAGATGGTGCAAGAGCATTGGCGGTTTCTCATCTTCCAGAATCCTCCCCGTTTGCCTCCCATGTCCCCTCTACCTTCCATGTGCCTCCACTCCTCAAAGCTCAGATCCTTGAGCCCCAGGTGCTGTCCCCTACTTCACCCCCAAGACCCTAGCCTGCCCAGGCCAGCCTCGGAAACTCACCCCCAGGCACTTCCTGTGGGGAGCTGGGCTCCAATGATCCTGGATCCAATTAGGCCGGTTTCCTTGTGAGGGCAGAACTGACCGGGTGGGGCAGGGGCTGCCTGGCCCTCCTAGGTCAACTGGACCGGGGAAGCTGCTCCTTCTGCAGCTGCCAAGAGGCAGTTACCTCATCTGGGGACACTGGGACAGGGTACCCTTGTCAGGGCTGAAAGAAAAGTTCTACACATGCTGAACATAAGCCCATCCACCCTTCGACTTCACTTTGCCTGGAGGACCCCCAGGCTCCCATCGCCAGAGAATGCCTTCTGCCAGCACAAGGTGAGGGGCGGCTATGATGACGGCCCTGCAGGGCAGGCACTGGGAGTGTCTGATAAGCATTTCCCATCCTGCCCCAAAGCCTGTGACGTAGACCCTTGTGGGCATTCCAAAATGAGATGTGCATTCAGAAAGCATGAACCACTTAGTGGTTTGTTAAAGAGCCAACCCCTCGGGGGCCCCAGAAGCTCCCACCCTGTTTCTTCTCAATTATAGCCCTCCTGTCTTGTCCCCCAGAGACCCCTGCCCTCTGACATCCATATGAACCTCCTCCTTTTGAGGAATGGGGATGAGCTTGGAGGTACAGACCTGCCCGAAGTCCCGCAGCTAGCTGGTGAGCAGCAAGGAAGCTAGGACCCGCGGCCATCAGCTCACGGAGGGCCCTTGGCAAGTCCGCCCCTCTCTGGCCCATCTCCTCCCCTAAAAAGGAAGGGGCTCAACTAAAGCAAGCCCTCTGTTCCCCAGACCCTCACAGGGGCATCATGGTACCGCAGGGGGTAAGAATATGGCTTCAGCTAGCCCCTGTTTTGAAGTTCAAAGGTGCCTGTGAGCCTTGGGCTTGGTACTGAAACCCCCGAGCGTTTTCACATGTAAGCTGGAAATGATCATGGGTCTATCTCCACAGGGTGGTTGTGAGAACGGAGTGTCTGGTGGGCGGCACCCAGTAAGGCTCAGGACTCTAAGGTATAAGGGAAAACAGAAAACCTTCGGGGGATTCTAACTCACAGCAACTCTGGAGGACCCAGTGGTAGGGCCCCATGGAAGCAGACGGCCTCGTTTTCCTCCTGCAGAGCAACCCCCAACCCCACTCCCGCAACAGTATTCCGAAGACCCACAACCAGGACGCCAATCAGGAGGGGGACAGGAGACAGCCACTCTGAGCAATCTGAGACCTGCGTCCAGGAGTGAGTTCAACAGGAAAGCAGATGCCGGAGCCTGGCTCCTGGCCTGGCTGCCAGGACCTTCCTGGCTGTGCTGGGAATCCCCGGTGTTTGGTGGTGTAGTGGTTATGCGTTGGGCTGTGATCCTTAAGGTCAGCAGTTCGAAACCACCAGCCGCTCCTCAGGAGAAAGACAGGGCTTTTCTAACTCCGGTCAACAGTTACGGTCTCAGAAACCCACAGGGGCAGCCTGTCCACTAGGGGTGCTATGAGTTGGCATCAGCTCAATGGCAGTGAGTTTTTTGAGTTTTGACAGCCTATCCCAAGCCTCCTGGGGTAGAGGCTGGAAACGGTCGGCCCTGAGCAGGTCAAGGCGGCAGCCAAGGGAGAGGGTAAGGACTGGGGTGCAGCAAACCAGTTGGGGAAGATCGACGCCCAGGAGCGGCCCCCATCAACATTTACACACACACACACACACACACACACACACACACACACACACCTTGCTCTCACTGCTGCCCCCTCTTCCACTTCCTGGACTAGGCCAAGTGCTTTCCCTACCCTTTTGTGTTCCCTCTGCCTGGTACACTCTCGGCCTGGCTATCTTCAGGTCCCCACCCCAACTCACAAGCCCAATCATCCAAATTCAGACAGTAAACCAAAAAGCAGGTAGAGAGAAGGAAGCCTTCCTCCCAGACCAAAATAACGGCATTTCCTCATCGCCATCATCCACCCTACATTCATCGGCGTGATCTTTTGTCTGATGGCGGGCTTCCCGGCGGGGCAGCAAACACACCCTCCCATCGCTGGCACCTCACGTGGGCCGCATCTCTGGCAAAGGCACACGTGATACTGCCGGGTGGAGGCAGCAGAAGAGACACACGTGCAGGTGTGCGTACGGTGGCGAGAGGGGGCATGGTGGGGCGCAGCGTGGCAGAGCACGAAGATGAGCCGGACGGCGCCCGAGGGACAGCACGCGAGGAGGAGCTGCGCGAGGCGCTTCCTGGGAGCAGCACGAGATCTATGACAGCAACCCTGCGGCGTCCAGACGTCAGCACGGGCCTCTGGGGGATAAGCGTGCATTGTGTGTGCACACATCCCCAGGCACTCAGTTCCTCTGGGCGGGCATCTGAAGTCTTTTCTGAAACAGCAGGGGGCACCCCGAAGTAGCCAAGATAGGGGCAGTGAGGTAGGGCCAGGGGTGGCCATGCAATAACAGGGCAGATACGTGTGAACATGGATGTTTGGATGTGTCCCGGTACCCTCCTTGAGCCCAGAGCAAGGAGCCTGAAACCTGTCCCCAAAGCCCAGAGAAGGACAAGGATGGTGAAGACCCTCCCCCCCCCAACACAGGCGTCCTTAGGGCCACATAGAGAAGGGGCAAAGCAGGACCCACTGGGCCCCAGGACAAACCCTCAGCCTTCACCATGCTCACAGCATCCAGCAAAGATACCCTTCCCCTCGGCAGCCACCCTCCTACCTCCTACCCAGTCTCCTCAAGCCAGCCCCAGCCCCGGCCCCCCAGCCCGAGCCCTGGCTTCCAGAAGCTGGCCCACTACATAGCTACAGGCCGGCGTCCACCACAGCCCACTTCCTGGATCTCACTCGCGGGTCAGCAGACACTGGGCTCTCCCCTCCCCTCCGCAGCGTGTGCCTCTGGGAGTGTCACCTCCATTTCCACGATGAAGCCATGCCACAGGTGAGGCTACAGCAGTCGCAACCCAGCACAGGTTCTGTGGTGCCCCTCTGGCACCTGGGAGCAGCAAGCCCACCGGGAGAGAACCCCACTCACCTCCCTTCCTAGCTCAGTCCCCAAGCCGGGAAGCGAGGGTTGACCAGGTGACCGGTGAGACCCAGCCCTCTCCTCAGGGCAGGTGACTCCAGATCAGCTGATGAGCGTCAGTGTCCAAGCACTGGGACTGCACCGATGCGCACACAGACTCCCTGGGGCTGTCAGAGGTAACGTTGCCTTCTTCCTCCTGCCCAGTCCCCCGGCGCAGGCTGGCAGAGACACTGTGGAGTGACACTCCCACTCATCCGTGCCTGCCCTCGGAGCTGACGAGCCCAGAGGGGTGAAGAGAGGCGAGTGAAGGCCTGAATGGGCCTTCTCCCAGCCTCCCAGGGGCAGCACCTCACCTTAGGTGAAAAGGCAAATCTACCCAGCACACAGGGGGAGGGGGGAAATGGGAGGGAGGGCCTCGCCAACGGGAGGATGGATGGGGGCTGAGTGAGGAGAGGGCTCCCTGCCATTGGAGGGGGCTCCTAGCAGAAACGAGAGACCCTTTTGTCCAGGATGTGGGAAGGGGATGCCTCGTCTGTACAAGGGGCAAGTGAGGTTGAGAGATTCTAAGGAGGAACTGGTCAGAACTTTGGGGCCAAGGGCTGAGTTCAAGTCCCAGCGATATCACTGAAGTTCCTATCCCTGTGAATTCAGTAAAGTGCCTCTGTGCCTCAGTTTCCTCATCTGTAAAAGAGGGGTGGTAACAAGCAGCTAAGGGTCCCTGGGTGGCACAGGTGGTTTGTGCTTGACCATCAGGAGTCCCGGTGGTGCTGTGACGAAGCTAACCACAAACAGGAGAGACCAGGCTGTCTCAGAAACCCTGTACCGCGTCACTGTGCGTAGGAAACAACGTGGTGACAGTAGGTTGGCTGGTTGTTGATGCTTACTAGCCTAAAGGTTGGCAGTTCAAAGCCACCCAGTGACACTTCGGAAGAAAGGCGAGTGGTCTGCTTCTTTCAAGAGGGCAACCACGGAAACCCTGAGGGGCCATTCTTCTCCGTAACACGCAGGCTGACCAGGAGTCAGAAGCCTGTCTGTGGCCAGGAGCTCTTCTTGTGGTCGTTGCTCTTAGGAACACATTAGTGTTCACAAACCCTTTCAGGAAGCGGCCCAGCACAAAGCAAACCTCCACGCTGCTGACCAAGATGGGGGTGAGAGGCCGAGATCTGAAGCCCAGCTGGATGACGCCGAGTGACCGAGCAGAATAAGGTGGACAGGCCCTCGGATGCTACAGTTCTGAGACTAGAAGAGGCCAAGAAACTGAGATCCCATGATTTAGTCATCTCATTATTTCCTACCAACAGCTCCGAGACTCTCCGGGGACAGAGAAGAGAGATCTCGGTGTAACTTCATCTCCCAGGCCCTCCTGGCTGCCAGCACTGCCACCACACCTGGGCCTCACACAGTTCCCCACCCTGACTGAAGCCCCAGCCCCACCGTGCTGGAACCGCCTGCTCCTTCATCTGCCGGGGGGCTCTGGCCCGCTCCCCCGGAGGAGGCAGGCAGGCAGTGAAAATATATAAAGGAGTGTGCAGTCCCGATACTCAGAAGAGCCAGAGGAGGGAGAGGACAAGGTGACTGAGAGTGCCGGGGAAGCGACTTTATCACCTGTGGTCAGGGAAGCCCCACAGGACCAGGTGACATTTGAGATGAGACTCATTAAAAAACAAAGTGGAGCGGGGGTTGTTAGCCAGGAAAAGATTTAGAGAAAAGCCTTCCAGGCAGAGATGGGCATGTGCAAAGGCCCTGCCAGGAGACCTTGTCAACTCAAGGTGTAGCACTAAGGAAAGACCCACAGGCGGTAGGAAGGTCAAGGGGAAGAAGACCTGAGGCTGAGAGATGGGCAAGGGGCCGGGGTGGGGGGCAGATCAGACAGGCTTGACCCAGAAAGGGCTTCGGATTTCTCTTTCTTCTAAACCTGTAAAAACAGAATTACAGGAACAAATGGGCAGGGCCAGGCTACCGGGCAAGATCACATGCTCATTCCGTAATGACCACGACGGTTTTCCAAACCACGGGAGGCTCAACAGTACCAGTCAACGATCCTTCCGTTTCGTTGGCACCACATGTCGGTCTCATCGTTACTCCCTACAACCCCGAGGAGACCCACAGAGAGCACCCCATTTGAAAGAAGAGCAAAGCTAGGTGCAGAGAGAAGAAGGTGCCCACGGGCTGACAAGATGTGGCGCCTAAAGGGAATTGATCCCGGGACGCCAATCCACCATCAGGATGGCCTCTACAACCTCCTCTGGTGTCCTGAGGTCAGCACCCGGCAAGTGCCCACTGCCCTGGCTAGTGCCCTCCCTGTACCTGCAGCCTCGCCTCTTCTCCCTGTCCCATGGAAAGCCCAAAGGCCATCATTGGTAACTTCCGGGTCAGGGTCTGGCCTAGGCTGGATGCATCAGGCAGGCAGGACAGATGGATGGACAGGGCACTGAGGCAACTGTGGGTCTGGTGAACACACCACGAAGGACGAAGGACGGGAGGGGTAATCTAGCAAACGAATGAATGACCCCATCAGTCAATGGAAAGTGAGTAAGCAACTGGGGGACTACAATGACTCGTCACTTTCCTGAGGCAGAGCAGGGAACTGTCTGTCCAGGAAGGACCCAGTCCAACCCTCACCCACACACCAGCTTCCTCTTCCTAGCGCCAGCTATCTTCATTCCCCAGGACCCCAGATCATCCATCCCTCAGCTGCCGGGACGGACCTGTGAGTGCCCACTGCCCAGCACTAGCACCAGCAGCAGCATGCCAGGCCCTCCTGGACTCCGTGACAGAGTGGTTCCTCACCCTCTGACTATCCCAGGAGGAAACCGAGTCTAGCTGGGACTTAGAACACAGGATGACTTCAAGCCAAAGGCTTCTCCTCTCGGAGCCCAGGTGACCTCCCAGGGCTCCCAGTGGCCTTCTTCAGTGAGAGGGGAGGAGCATATATCTGGATTTTTATAGACATCAGCACCGGTGGTCCTGTGGGTTAGGCCCTTAGTTGCTAACTACAGAGTTGTCAGTTCAAACCAAGTAGCTCCACTGAGGGAGAAAAATAAGGCTACCTGCCCCTATACAGAGCCCTGGTGGTGTAGTGGTTACGCATTGGGCTACAATCTGCATGGCTGGCAGTTCAAAACCACCAGCAGCTCTGGGGCAGAAAGACTGGGCTTTCTACTCCCATAACCAGTAAAAGTCTCGGAAACCCACAGGGCGTTTGCTATTTGCCAGCATTGACTCAATGACAGTGAGTGTGTGTGTCCAAGAATGAGAAAGATGAAAGCCTCACACGTATCAAAAAGCCCTGTCCACAAGTACCCATTCCTCCGAGGAAAATCCCAAGACAAGGAGTCTGTGGATTCAGCTTGAGCGTGCTTCCACTCAACCTCACCAAGCCTCAGTTGCCCACATTTTAAAATGGGGATAATGATCCCCACCTTCCAGTTTCTGGGCCAACATACACACACACTGTGCACACTGTAAAGTGTGGTTCACACAGAAGGGATCCTAATGGGGTGGAGGGATGTTGGTTCACATCGGGGCACGTGCTATCACATTCCAGCCTGGTTTCGCCCACAGCAAATCATTCAGTGGTCAGCCTCCCTAAGAGACAAGAGAGGAGAGCCCAGAAGTGGGAGCCTGCACAGCTGGCTCCTATCCCTGCTGTCCTAATTGGTGGTGTGACTTTGGGCAAGTCACTTTCCCCCTCGACCTCAGCTTCTCCACCTGAAAAAATGCCTACCTTGGTTCCCTGTCACTAGGTCCGGTAAGTTCTGCAGTTCTGACCCCCAGCAGGGGGAGGTGAGGGGCAGAGACTGGCAAGGGTCCTCCCAGCACAGACTAACTTTCCCAAGCAGGAAAGGTCTTCACCACCCTCCCGGGCTGCTGTGGGGATTCCCACAATGCCAGCAACCCCAGACTTTGGGGGCCTAGCTTTCCGCTGCTCTCTGTAACCCAAAGAGTTGGTATGCTCTGATCTGGCCAGTCAGACACTTTAGGAACTTAACCAAGTCCACACTGCCTCCAGCAGAAAACCCTCAGGGTTGTGGTTTACATTGGGGTGGCAAATGGGGCAGGCGTAGCCTAAGGGGAGAAGCTGTGAACCCAGCCTCCAGCCCAGGGCTAGGCATTCACTGCAGGCCCCTACGGGAAGTCCAAGGGCCACCAGGCATGGGAAGGGGCTTTCCAACGGCAAACTGCCAAGCAAACTTGCCCCAA
>NW_022111357.1:11440444-11453145 GCF_000313985.2 Echinops telfairi
GGAGCGGGGGACACAAGTTTGCAACGTCTAGGGCACCTCTCCCTCTGTAGGCCACGGCCCTCCCTGGCTCTAGGCCTGAGCCCCAAAGGATGGAGTCGCCCGAGGCTGTCAGTGACTTGCAGCAGAGTATCCGAGGTGCCACCGGCTGTCCCCCGGCTCCAGACCTCAGAGCCGGCGGTGTGTGGCTCCTCCTCCCGCTTCACCCTCTCCAGCCAATCAGTCACCAAGCCCTCCTGATTCGGCCTCCTGCGCTGTGTCAGCTTCCAAACTTCACTTATTATACCTGAGGAGGGCTGTCCCTGGGTCCTTTCACCAGCTCTGACTTTGGATGCACTTGGCCACAGAGTCTGGACCCTGATGAATCAGGGCTGGCCCTCCCCTTAGGGAGCGCCCAGGGCCAGTAGAGCACACACATGGCCTGCCCATGTTTGCTGCCCTCCTGGAAACATTTCCAATTCAGTTGGGCGCCACTGCACCGCAGGCACTGTGCAGGTTGGCTGAGGGCACAGACCTGCAAATCCCTGCCCGCAGGGGGACTCCAGTCTAACTTCTTGTGAGAGGCCTCCTAGTTGGCTCCCAGCTTATAGCGGCCCCCTGCACAGCGGAAGGAAACACTGCCTAGTCTCAGCCATCCCCATGATCAGTTGTGGATCAGATTGTTGTGATCCACAGGATTTTCATTGGCTGGTTTTTGGAAGTTGACTGCCAGACCCATCCTAGTCCGTCTTAGTCTGGAAGCTCCACTGAAGCCTATTCAGCATAATGTGTGATAGGTGTGCATTGGCTGGGAATTGACTAACATGGTCAAGGCACTAAGCAACTCCAGGGCGGGGCTGTATAAGCTATTTGTCCTCAAGCCCCAAGCCCATGGCCTGGCCCAGACAAAGGCACTGTAAGCACTGTACCCTGACTTGATTGGAGTTAAAGAGCAGAGTGGAAGAGCACAGCGAAGTCCACTCTCTCCCAGACAGGTGGGCAAGGTCTCCAGAAAAGGACTCTGGGATGAGCCCAGTTAGGAAGAATAGAAATTCTTGCTGTTTTCCAGGAAAATGAGAGTGATATAACCAGGGCAGTGTTGAAGGGTTCAATGAGATCGTAATCAATTTCTTTCTTTTTTAAAAAAAATCCTTTTATTGGGGACTCGTATAACTCTTTTTTTTTTAAATCGTTTTATTAGGGCCTCATACACGTAATCAATTTCTCATAAAATTTTCTTATAAAATCCCCAATACTTCACAAGTCGCCTCTGCCTGATGATGAGGTCCCTTTCCTATAAATCTGGCAAGCCACTCTGGCGTGAAAAATCTCATTTTTTAAAATCATTTTATTGGAGGCTCGTACAATTCTTATCACACAATCCATCCATCCATCCATGTGTCAAGCACATTTGTACATTTGTCGCCATCATCATTCTCAAAACATTTTCTTTCTACTTGAGCCCTTGATATCAACTCCTCATTGTTCCTCCTCCCTCCCCGCTCCCCCCTCCTTCATGAACCCTTCATAATTCATAAATTATTATTATTTTGTCATATAAATATCTCATTTGTTAACAGTTTTCATTATCATTACCTTTTATTAGTAGTATCTTTAGAAACTCAATCATTATTTGTCTTTGGGGGCTTGGCATGAGAATTGTAACAAATACATTCCTCACCACATCCTCGTATGTAGTACATATGATTCACAAATCATGTAGATTGTATGAATACTTGCTGTAACATAATTAAAATGGTATACTTTAACTCTGTGATCTTCTACCCTATTCCCTATAACTGCAATTGACCAGGTAGGAAATGTAAGAGCAAATCCAATAGTAGGGCATCTGATAAAAGTCAGGACTAGGAGAAATAAGACAAAAAAGGAAATGGAACGTGTAGTTTGTTGCCTGCATGGACTGCCTCCTCTGCAGGGAGACGGGTAAAAACTAGATGGTACCTGGCTACATGTACTGAACATTTTGATCAAAGATCCTACAGCAGAGTCCTGATCAAAAGAAAAGAGACTAGAATTCCAAATTCTCATGGAATCCAGACTTTCTGGAGTCATGGAGGCTGGGTAAATCTTGGAGACTATTGTCCCAAGGTAACGCCCTCCCCACCCCCAAGACAACTTTTAAACTAAAAACATGCCCTGAAGTCTACTTTAGTAACATGTCTTTAATTAATTAGCTGATTGTATAACTCTTCTTAATATGATTGAACTATTAAATTGTATAATATGCAAATTAAATAACAATAAAACTATTTTTTAAAAGAATGCCTTAGCAATGTTTACCATGAACACTGGGCTATAAATGGAACCAAATCAGCAAGAGGAACTCCCAAGATTAAATAGGGAACTTGAAGGGTAGGGGTTGGTAATAAGGCAGCATTGGTGGCGAAGAAACCATGTAAGAGGCGGATGAGCCTGGGTTCGCGAATCAGCATCCCTGATATGGAGACAGAGAACAAGTTGGGTTGTCGTTGTGTGAATGCCCAGCCACCACAAAGTCTCTGACTGGGTCTCCTCAAAATTGAGGGACGTCTGAGAAACTGCCACAGTCAAGGGTAGTCTAGAGAGAAGTGACAACGAAACACCACATGCGATCCTGGACGGACCCTCGAATATAAGGAGGACATTTAATGAACAGAACATGGTAAACATGAGGGAAATCTAAAGAACTAAATGACACGAATGTTAATAAGAATGTAGCACAAGGAGATGGCACATACTAGTATAAGACACTTGTGAATGCAGACAAGTGTGATATAGGGGAACTCCCTAGAATGGCTTCTCAATTTTTCTAGAAATTTGAAACTGCTCTAAAAACAGTCTTGAAAAAGAAAAATAATCATACAGGGCCAACCCATGGAGCTTTGGAAAGATTCAATATGACCGTGCTTGCTACAGCACACGACACATCTTGAGCCCCTAAGAAGCCCATGAGTCCGGCTTGACTCAAAGGCAGTAACTTTAAGGAGCTTGGCTGGTATTGTCTGGGGAGTGCTGGGCGTGCAGCCCTATGGCCGCTGGTTCAAATTCATCAGTTTCTCTGAGGATGAGCCATTCGATCCCATAAAGATTTACATCCTCAGAAATCCCCATGCAGGCAGGGTCACTATGAGTCAGAATCGACTAGATGGCAGTAGATTTTCTCTGCCAGGACTTGGTTTTTATATCTCAGAATTCCAGGCCCAGGAGATAGAGCAGCGAACAAGAGCCAGGGCCTGCTCATGGGAAGAAGCACCGTATCAGTTAGCATAGGCCAGGCTCTGCTGCAGGACGGAGCAACTCCAAAATAGTGGCGAAGGCGACAGTAGCTTGTTGCTCCCTGGGCCACAGGTGACCTTAGTGTTCTAGTGCTGCTGTCACAAAGGCCACAGTAGGTAACTTTAAGGGTCAGAAATGTCTTTCTCGATGTAGGAAGCTAGCAGTCTGCATGAAGGCTCTCTTTGTGCACTCTGGGGGCCAATCCTTGTCTGAGTTTCTCTCATTTCTTCTTGGCGATCTGAACTCCATCTTCTCCCTTCGTGCTTGCTTCTCTGTGCTTGACCTGCTCTTTTTATATCTCAGACATAAATTGATTTGAGACAAAACCTATGCTGATATGGCCTCATTAGCATAGCAAAGAAATGGAGTTACGTCCACAGGTATAAGGGCCTGGATTCTGACACATATTTGCAGGGGCGAGAGGACACAATCTAATCTGTAATACATCCCCAACCTAAATCCTCTGTTCTGGCCCCTCAGAGTCTTTGACTAAGAAGTCCCTGCGATCTTAAGGCCTCGCCCACTGAAGCGCATGACCTGCCATCTCAGGAACCTGCCATAGCAGGGTAGGAGCCTGGAAAACCATGCGCGGGGTTTCCCCTGCTTCAGCCTGGAAGTGACACAATCCATCTCTCTCTCGCCGTTCATTGACCCAAAGCAGTCACCTGTTCCTGCTCAATGACAAGAGAGGCTGGAAAGTTCAGCGTTCCTCTGGAGAGCAGGAGAAAAGACTGGACGTTGGTCAGCTCTCCTCCACCCACGCTAGGAGACCGGCTTCAACAATGATGATTACTCAAGATGATTAGGATCGGTGAGGTGCAAAGGAGAAGTGTGAGGTGTCAGAAGAATGGGTGACGATCAGAGAAAATTGTCGCAGGCAGGGATAGTTACGCCGAGACCAGGGAAGAGATGAGAAACGAACGATTGTCAGTGGAGAGAACGGTGTGACGGACGGTTCTGAGCACAAGAAGGGAGTGGCACGCTGAAGAGACAGAAAGGACCGTGGAGCCAGAGCGGACAAGGGACGGGAGTGGGCGGCAAAATGCTGTTCAGATGTAAGCTTAGGAGCAACAAATCATCATGGGGAGGTGGGAGTCAAACAGAAAAGTCATCTGATCGGATGTCTTTTCAAAAGGTCCCTGTGGCCACCGGGAAGAAGACGAACGAGTAGTGGGACGAGAATAAGCAGGACAAGAGAACAGGAGGGAAACGTCCAAAGCCTTGGAAGTGGCTCGCACCAAGGTGGGGTTGGTGAAAGCGGACAGACATGAATAAATGTGGGCCAGGTTCTCAAGGATTCAGCCTTACCAGGATTTGGTGACTTACCGATGTGGGGAGGGAGAACACAGGGGTGTCAGGTTCTGTAGCCTCCCCTGTGCCCGGAACAAGGCTAGGTTCACGTGGCCTGCTCTGCCAGAAATGACGAACTGGAAATGAATAGTGTCGTGTTCATTGTCAACAGGACTAGCTCAAGGTCTATCCCGAAGTGTAATACTGTCAGCTAATAAAGCTATTATTCAAATCTACACACCAAGCACAAATGTCGAAGATGAAAGAATTGAAGATTCCTGCCAGCTTCTGCAGTCTGAAATCGATCAAATTTGCAATCAAGATCCAAGGATAAGGACCAGTGATTGCAATGCAAAAGTTGGAAACACCAAGAAGGACTGATAGTTACAAGATGGACAGTTATAGGCAACGTGGCGTTAGGGATAGAAACAACCCAACAATTGGAGATCAGATAATAGAATTTTGCAAGACCAACTATGCATTCATCGGCAATACCTTTTTTCAACAACATAAACCTTGACTGTACATGTGGCCCTCACCAGATAGATACACAGGAATTCAACTGACGGCATCTGACATAAAGCAGAACCAAACTGACCGCCATGGAGTCAATGCGGCTCCTGGGATCCTATGGGGCAGAGAAGAAATGCCATGCGGGTTTCCGAAACTGGAACACTTTACGGGATTAGAAAGCCCCATCTTTGTCCCAAGGAGCAGCCAGTGATTTTGAGCTGCTAGCCTTGAGGTTAGTAGCCCAACAAGTAACCACTACACCACAGGACTCCTTACAAGAAACAATGGAGAAGCTAAATATATCTGTCAAGATAAGGCCAGGGGCCAACTGTGAAAGAGACGAACTGCTGCTCACATGCAAGTCCAAGTTGAAGCTGAAGGAATTGAAAACGTCCGTAAGAACCAAAGTGTGAAAAAAAATAAATAAAATAAAATAAAATAAAAAAAGAACCGAAGTGTGACGTTGGGTTTGTCCCACCTGGATTTGGAGATCATCTCAAGAAGAGCCCTATAACGCCTGAATTTTTAATTTCAGGAAAGAAAATTGTTTTGTTTTTATCCTTTACGTTTATCGTTATCAATATATACTAATATAAACATTTTAATTACATGTTACCAAAACGTTGCGCTCGGTGTTATAGGATAGATATGATGAGTTGCACCAAAGCCCAAATGAGTTTTAGGATGACATCAAGGACGTCATACCTGAAGAAACCAGAAGGTCATTAAAAAGGCAGGAAAGTGAAAAAGAAAACAAAAAAAACCAAGGTGGGTGTCAGACAAGACTTAAACTTGCTCTTGAATGTAGTGTCGCTAAAGCAAATGGGGAAAATGGGGAATTAAAAAAGCTGAAAAGAAATTTTCAAAGGGTAGCTTGAAAAGACAAAGTAAAATATTGAAATGAAATATGCATAGACCTACAAAATTAAAAGGGAAGGGCACATTCCTTATTTCTCAAAATAAAAGAACTGAAGAAACTATCCAAGCCTCACGTTACAATACGAAAAGACTTAGTAGGCAAAATATTTATGACACAGGAGCCATCGAAACGGGGAAGAACTACAGAGTTACTAAGAATTGGTCAACATTCAAACATTTTAGGAGGTAGAATATGATCAAGAACTGATGATGATGAAAGAAGCCCAAGATGCACTAAAGGCATCGGTAAAAAACAAACAAACAAAAAAAACCCAGAAACTGAAAGAACACCAATGGAAATGTTTCAGCAAAGTGATGCAGTGCTAGAACTTACTACTAGACCAGCAAATTTGGAAGACAGCTACGTGGCCAACCAACTGGAAGAGATCCACGCTTGTGTCCATTCCAAAGAAAGGTGACCCAACAGGATGTAAAAATTATCAAACTGTACACTGGTACAGACAGGAACTGGAAACACAGGGAATCCAGGGCGGATGAGCCCTTCAGGCCCAGCGGTGTGAGTGGCGATATGGGGAGGGGAGAGGGAGAGTGGGTTTGAAAGGGGGAACCGGTTCCAATGATCTACATGTGACCTCCCCCCTGGGGGACAAACAACAGAAAAGTGGGTGAAGGGAGACGTCGGTAAGAGCAAGATATGACAAAGTAATAATTTATAAATTATCAAGGGCTCATGAGGGAAGGGGGAGTGGGGAGGGAGGGGAAAAAAATGAGGAACAGATGCCAGGGGAGCAAATGTTTTGAAAATGATGAGGGCAATGAATGTACAAATGTGCTTTACACAATTGATGTATGTATGGATTGTGATAAGAGTTGTCTGAGCCCCTAACAAAACGATTAAAAAAAAACTATGGAACAGTATCTTAATATCACACACAAGTAAGACTGCTTGCTGGAGATAATTTTTAAAATGGTTGCAGCCGCACATCACCAGGGAACCGCTGGAAAGATGAGGGAGGTCACTGCTGATGTCAGGTGGGCCTTAGCTGAAAGAGGAGGGTCCCAAACAGAGGTTTGCCTGTGCTTTATTGATTAGGCAACATAAAACAAGAATTCACACAAGGGAACCAAGATAGAGCAACATGATAAATGGAGAAACTGTTGAAGTTGTTAAAGATTTCTTTTGAGTTGAACAACCATGGAAGCAGCAGAGAAAGCAAACAGTGGATGGAATCGAGCAAATCTGCTCAAAACAAATAAAAAACTCTAAAGTGTTCAAAAGCCAAGATGTTACTTCAAGGATGAAACAATGCCTGACCTAAGTCGTGGTATTTTTCATAGCCTCATATGCATGCAAAAGCGAGATGACTACGAGAGACAAAAGAAGAAGTGATGCATTTGAATCATGGTGCTGGTGGAGAATATTGTATATTCTGTGGACTGCTAGAAGGAATACCTGCCTTGCAAAGAATCTAGCCAGGGCGCTTCTTAGAAGGGAGGGTGGAGGGACTTTATCTGGCCTGCTTTGGTCGTAGGATCTCTGGTGGCATAGTGGAGGAAACATTGGGCTGCAAACCACAAGGTGAGTGGTTCAAACCCACCAGCTGCTCTGAGGGAGGACAACGAGGTTGTTCGCTCCTATAAATACTTATAGCCTGGGAGACCCTAGGAAGCAGTTTTACTGTGTCCTACAGGGCCACCCAGGAGTCAGAACTGACTTGATGGCAGTGGGTTTTGCAGTACTTTGTTATTCAGAGCGAGAACGACATAAATGCTTGGTAAAAGAGAGGGTCAGCAAACAGAGAAAAAATTTTAATGAGATGGATTGACACAACGGCTACAATAATGGGCTCAACCACAGCAAAGATGGTGAGGCTGGCGCATGACTGAGCAGTGCTTTGTACGACCGGAAAGTGGTTTGTGCTGTTGGACACGGCCTCATTGTAAGTTGGAAGGAAGTTGATGGCGCCTCATATTACCAACAAAAAAGCCATGGGGTCTAGAGTCCAACAGAGCTGGGCCTGGACCGGAGCGCTCACTGCTAGGCCGTTGATTTTAGTTTAGTTTAGTTTCCAATGGCGATAACAGTGGACTCTCCGGACTAATAGTACAGAGACACTTAGGAGCTAATGCACCCAGCTTTCTACACATGCCTCTGCCAAGACCCAAGCCATTCACATGGGAGTTCTCCTTGCTCTCTGTTGAGACAGGTGACCATCCAAGACAGCCAGCCATCACTTCCTCCCTCCCTCCGCCTTACTCCCTTCCTCAACAGATCCCCCTCTCCCAGCTCAGCCATGGGCCTCGGACAACAGGTGGGCTTCCTTCCTCCTCCTGTACATTCCCAAACAGGAAGTCCTTAGGAAATCTTTACTTCTCTACCTCCATTACCAGGAAACTCCTCTGTTATCCAGAGCACAATCCCAGCAAGATTCTGGAAGGCCATTTCAGGGGCCTTAAATAGTCTCCCTAAAGGCTACAGAGAATGACACACTGATGTGTAATGCTGACAAACGAACCTCTACAGAGGGATGGGGACAGCGGGGAATGATAGGTGGGTTCCTCTCTGGTGAGAAGCCCCGGTGAAACGGAACCTAAACACCGCAGTCGGGGTCCATGCCTGCCCTCTTGTGAGCCGAGCCGGGCTAAGGGGATACGGAGCAGGTGACCCAAAGCCACTATCAAGTCAGCGACCCACAGGGCAGGACAGGTCATATGGCTCCCATTTGTTGGGCTGGGGCAGGCTGCAGTGAGTCCCTGGGCCTCAATTTCAGGCCAATAGTACCTATGACAAGTTCTCAGGGAAGAACAAGGGTGCTGTGAGGTCAGACAGGGTTCAAACCTTTGGTTCCCATTAGCTGTGGGACCTGGAGTGTGTCCCAGTCCTTTTCTTTGTAAACTTGGGATAATCATCTCGACTCCCCCAGGCTGGTGCAGGAGGAGCAGAAATAGTAGTATCACCATTCTCCAAGCCATTTCCCAAGCGGTTACTACCAGCCAGGCACCCAGCGAGGCTGATCGCGGGCATAACCTCAGCGCCAAGCACCGTGTCTGAGACACAGCCCTGTGGAGTGGGTTTGGCCTCCCTTTCTCCGCCAGGAAGTGAGGATCTGCATTGATCCCACTACGGTCTTGAAGGGCTTCCAGGCTACAAATCACCTTCTGGAGGGGTGGCTGAGAGCTGGGCCAACCTGGCCCCAGCTCCCTTTCATGACTGGCCTCAGGGCTGCCAGGAGAACAGAGCAGAAGTGCCTTAATGAAAGGGCAGACTATTGCCTTCCCTTATACTGGCCACTTGCGGTATTTAAATAATAGTGGCCTTTTGTAGACCCTGAGAATGCAAAGCAGCCCATGTTGATAGCATCTAGTTCCCCCTCCCTCCTGTCAGGGGGTGGGGGGGTCCAGGGAAACAGAGGAATGAGGCAGCCTCAAGTCACACCCAAAGTTAATGAGTGCCATGGTCTACACTTGATTGCTACCCTACAGGTAGGGGCTCCAAGCCACTCACGTGGTGCTGTGGAAGAAAGGCCGCGGTGATCTGCTTCGGGGGGATTCGTCAAGAGAGCCTCACGCGGCACTTTCACGCTAACGCATGAGGTCAGCATGAACTGCAAATTGGCCCAACAGCAACAAGTCTGCTTGGCCGAAGCACTTTGGCAAATCCAAGTGACTTCTATGAGGAAAAGGGAAGTGCCAGGGATTCACAGGAAACCCCAGGGTCCAAGAGCAGGAAATTCCGAAAGGGCGCCCTGAGAGAGGGGCCTGAGAAGGAGCTTGGGCCTTGGGGCCCAGCCTGCACCCGTCACACTCCCAGCTGCAGGTGCACCTCGCTCCCCAAAGAGGGAAGAGGGAGTGGAGTAAGAGAGGCTTAGCCTTCCCAAGGCAGGCTTTTACCGCCTCCGGCTGGGGAGGCGTGGTTGAAGGTTTTGGGTGGCCTATTGGCTGAGTTTAAGAGCACCTGGGTGATATCATGTGACTGGGCCTAATCTGGGAACCCAGGTGGACCTCCCACCTGGGCCTAGGGGTCTTGTGTCTGAGCATGCTCAGTTTGATCTTTCCATAGGTGTCTTATGGGTGCCTGATTCCTTTTCAACCCCTTCGATGTGACCCTATGCAGGCATCTGGGGAAACAACCCCCCTTAATCCCTGTTCTGGCACCTAACAAAGTCACACCCAGAGCAGAATACCAGAAGTGACTCAGTGTGGTGTCGCCCAAGAGACCCAGGATACACTGCTCTCGTGCTGTGCAACTGTAGGGGGTTCTTTTCCCTCGCTGCACTTCCGTTCCCCCACATGTAAAATGAGAGAGTGGCAGCCCTGGGCCCCGCGTGAGTCCATGGGTCTTGGCTTTATCCTGTCTGTGCACAACACCAGGCCAGTCTGTTTGCACGCGTTGGTTTACAAGAGACGTGAATCATCCCAGATAGGCAAATAAGCAGAAAACGGGGTTTCCAAGTCCAGACCTCAAGAGAAGACTGCCTTGCCTCTTCCACCTTCTCTTGGCTTCTGCATGCCTAGGTGTGTGATAGGCTAGGTTCTCTGGAGGAGCAAAATCCATGAAGCATATGCATATCAATCCATAAGGATACCTATTCCAAGGAAATGGCTCACACAGTGGTGGAGCTGTCGGGCTGAAGGCTTCTCCTGCCTCCCATGATGAGCCCCCAATCAGCAGGTGGGACAGCAGGCTGCTGGCTCACATCTCAAAAACCAGAGGTCAAAGGCGAAGTCAGATGCGGGACAGAAGACAGAGTTTTTCCAGAACATTGATATATATTGGAGGCAAGCCAAAGTCTCAAGGAAACTGATTGGCTTTCAACTGATTGGCTGCTAACATCAGATCACTAAATGGAGGGCGATTACATTATGGAAGAGCCATCAGTCTGATGTCTGTCAGAGCGCTGAGAGTCATCATTGAGCCGACCGGACATAGCCCATGTGCCGTCACACTTGGCTTGCAGCCGCCTCACTCAAGCCTGTCCATATCTTCACGTGTTTTTCCCCCCATGTCTCTCTCTTCCAAGGACACTTGTCATTGGATCTAATCCAGGATGATCTAATCTGGAGATCTTTAGGTCTGCAATGATGATTTTTTTCTAAATAACGTTCCAGGGGTTAGGATAGAAGTGTATCTTTGCAGGGAGGGCATGACTCAACCCACTGCCCACCCCTTGCTGACTCGCTAGCATTTTTGAGGCTCTCAGTCGTTATGGGAGCAGAAAGCTTCATGTTTTTCTTTCTCGGAAAAGCTGGTCGATTTAAACCTGACCACAATTTAGTTAGTGGCCCCACGCATAACCCACTATGCCACCAGGCTTCCTGGGCCTTTGAAACCAAAGGAATTGTTATGGCTTGATTGGGTCCACCACTGACCCCCGCCCCGCCCTAAAAAAATGTGTTATGAACCCTAACCTGTATACCTCACGGTAGACTTGTTCTTAGAGGAAACTAGTTCCTGGAGAAGGACATCAGGTTTGGTAAAGTAGAAAACCAAAAACCAAGCTCACGGGCATCCCGTCAATGCCAACTCTCAGCGACCCGCTGTGGGTTCCGGAGACTGCCACTGTTGACAGGGATAGCAAGCCCAGGCTTTCTCCAGCGAAGCTGCTGGTGGTTTCAAACTGCGGACCATTCAGATTGCAGCCCAGCACATCACCCCTACACCACCACGGCTCCGTGGTAAAGTAGAGGCGCAGGTGAAAAAAAGGAAGATCTACAGGGACACGGATTGACAGTGCTGCAATAACGGACTCGATCGGAACAATTGTGGAGTTGGAGAAAGACCAGGTGAAGCCTCACTGATGGCATTTAAGGGCAACGTCCATACCTAATGAGGCTAATCCCGTTTGGAAAAAGGCTCTACTTTGTTATGTTCATGAGGCCCGTGAGTGCAGGGTGTGTTTTACACGTCTCGCCTTTGAGATACAAGAAGAGCAGAGCAGGCACCAAGGGGACATAGAGACAGAAATGGAAACCTTTCCTGGAGCCCAGAGAGAGGCCTGCCCCTAGAGCAGCGGTTCTCAACCTTCCTCATGCCAGCACCCTTTAAACAGTTCTTCATGTTATGATGACCCCCAACCGTACCATTATTTTCCTTGCTACTTCATAACTGTCATGTTGCTACTGTTATGAATCGGGCGACTCCTGTGAAAGGGAGTTCGACCCCCCAAGGGGTTGAGACCCACAGGTTGAGAGCCACTGCCCTGAGCTTGTGTGAGGGTACCAGAGAGAGTCCAATCTCAAATATCGTTTAAGGAGAACATGGATGGGGATGAGGGGGACCATCAGCGTGAGGTCCTAACGGTGTCCAAGGATCTGTAGGCACACAGCTACTTTCATAGTGAGCACAGAGGCAACTGTCAGCAATGTGTGATTGGTGGCAGAGGGGTGCATCATACTTACAGATGGGACTACACACCCAGGAACAGAGCCATGACGGGGGCGTGGACAATATGTTAGACGAAAGCACCTACAGGGTTGAAACAGGGCCTTCCATTGGACCAAGGCAGTCAGGGCAGGACAGAGGCGCCTTGGTGGCCCAGTGGGATATGCATTGGACTGCTAATCACAAGGTCAGCAGTCTGGAAGCACCCGCTGCTCCTGGAGAGAAAGATGAGGTTTTCTACTCTTGTAAAAAGTTAGTCTTAGATATGACAAAATAATAATTGATAAACTATCAAGGGTTCGACAACCGAAAAGTGGATGAAGGGAGACGTTGGACAGGGCAAGATATGACAAAATACCAATTTATAAACTATCAAGGGCTCATG
>NW_022111357.1:11453272-11455999 GCF_000313985.2 Echinops telfairi
CTATCAAGGGTTCATGAGGGAGGGAGGAGGGGAGAGGGAGGGGAAAATGAGGACCTGATGCCAGGGGCTTAAGTGGAGAGCAAATGTTCTGAGAATGATGCGGGCAATGAATGTACAAATGTGCTTTACACAATTGATGTATGTATGGGTTGTGATAGAGTTGTTTGAGCCCCTAATAAAATGATTTTAAATAAAAGTTAGTCTCAGCAGCTCACAAAGGCAGTTCTGCCCTGACCTGTAGGGTCACTATGGATCAGAATCAACTTGACGGGGGTGAGTCTGATGAACAGAGTAGAACTGCCCCACAGGCTGTCCAAGACTGTCCTCTTCACGGAAGCCGAGTGCCACATCTTTCTTCCACAGGTTGGCTGGTCCAATGCCGACCTTTTGCTTAGCAGCTGAGTGCTAAACCGCTCTATTACTCTCACGAAATATGAAGGGGGTTCTTTCTACTAGAAAATGCTATCTTTCCGACAACAGACTTTGTCTGATTCCCAGTTGTAAGCCCGGTAACTAAAATTGTGCCAGGCAAATTGTTGGCGTTCAATAAATGTTTGTTGAAGGAAACCAAGGTATTTCTGTACTTAGTGCTTCAGGGAAGGAAGCCAGAATGACAGGATGACAAAGGAGCAAAGCTTTGAGTGTCAGTCATAGGACACTTGGCACAGACATAAGATTTGGGAGAACATGTGGTAAGTAAGGACAAAGTTGCATCCCTGAGACTAGAAGGGACCATGCTCCCAACTCAGACTGCGTAAGGAAGATGAAAGGAGAGGAAAAAACAAAGTTCAGAGGCTAGGAGATGCTGCCAGAGCATGTTGGGATCTGAGGATTGAGGAGCCTGCCTGACCCACATGTTCCTGGTGGCCTGCACAGTGAGGCTTCAGACAGCATGTCCAGGGGAAGCACCTGAGTTAGCCTTACAGCTTCCCAGGCACCCTCTGGGCAGAGGATCGGCCTGGGAGGTGGCCCTTACCATGGTCTGGAGCTAATTCACACTGGAGACACATTGCCCGAGCTCAAGCCTTGGCTCTGTGTGACCTTGGGTAAGTCCAGTGACCTCTGGGTCACTGCTTTCAGAACACACACAGGGTTTAAGAGTAGGGCCGGCTGAGTGCCCAGGACCTCTGCAAGCGCTTCTAAAGTGACGACCATTGTTATCCCACGAATAAAGGGAGTGCCCCCTGCAGAGGCAATGTGTAGGCTTTCCCTGGAATGAGTCTCATCGGAAGCTGGGGGTGGGCTGGGGGCGTCTCTCCTGTGCTAGGCACACCTAGAGGCACAGGCTGGTGCTGGTCTGGCTGCAGCACATCGTGCACTGAACCAAGGGCAGCGGGTGGGTTCACTTCCCAGGGCTGCTCTAACGAATACCACACTCTGAGTGGTTCCTAAGAACTCCCCTGTTCTGGAGGCTAGAAGTCCAATCTGAAGACAGGACTCCGTAAATCCAGCTCCCCGAATTAAGTACCCAGAGGCACCTCACTCCAGTAAGCCTCAACCTGAAGGTTCATTTCCGCGAGTCAGCGAGCCCAGCTTCTCTAATTAAGTGCCTAGAGGCACCCACTCAGCAAGCCAGCCTCCTACACAAAAGCTCCCAGGTCGACTTGCTCCGTGGGCTGGGAAGTCCATGACACGCCCGTGCTCTGGCTCCTGGTTCTGCTGCTCCTCTGATGCTGAAACTGTCTTCTGGATCCAGGAGGTTCACTGCACAGGGATCTCAGGTCCAGAGCACACGCTTCAATCCGGGCTCTTGCTGGCAATGAGATCCGTCCTCCTGCTGCTCAGAGGGCTCATTTTGTACACATCAGGATGGCACTCCAGGGAATCTATTCAAAATTACTCAGAGGTGAATCCTATCAGTATCTTCTCCCATCTTTTTACCAGACCCGGACAGGGGAAGGTCACCTGGTGGGCATTAGAGACTTTGGCTAGAAGAGTGACATTAAACAATTCATTGCCACTGCAGGACACAATTAATTCCCTAACAGAGGAATTAACAGTATTTTCTTTACCAAATATCACAGGTGGTTTTCAATTCATCTCCATCACTTTTCAATTCGTAGCAAGTCTTAATTCTGACCATAGGTTGATTGATTTTCAACCCTGGATTGTTTTGTTTTTCAGTCTTAATGGACATTGTGTTGTTTTTTTTCTGGATCTTCTTAGGTAGGTTAGTGGGTGTATCACCCTCACTAATACCACTAAATACTTGCTAGAATCTACTTAAAAAATGTGTCCTTATTCTGCTCATCTTCAAACAAACAGCAGTCTAAGTGAGGTGTCAGCTTAGTCCACATGGGAGAAGTACATCAGCCTGTGTGATCCAAGGATTGGAAATAATATAATCCAAATCTGAAAGAGGGAATGGTATCCATGCTTAAACTGTGAATACCTGGTTTTGCAGAAGTCTATGGACCACAATGGAAGGCTATTTGCAGGGTCCACATATAGACCAAGCCTCCACTGAATCCCCGCTGACGATAGTTGAGTGAGGTGAATAGCCTTGTTATCAGACAGAGAGCCTTGTCAAGTTAATTATGCTAGATATAGTTAGGTTAAAATGTAATATCTTAGAATTTGATTCCCCCTGTTGATCCATTTGCAAGTTGTTTCAGCCACCCCCACCCCCCACCTGGAGACGAGCAACAGAAACGTGGGTGAAGGGAGGCAGTGGATGGTGTAAGATATGAAAATTAAAATAATTTGTAAATTATCAAGTGTTCATGA
>NW_022111357.1:11456446-11458211 GCF_000313985.2 Echinops telfairi
AATGTACAAATGTGCTTTATACAATGGATGTATGTATGGATTGTGAGAAAAGGCCTATGAGCCCCTAATAAAATGATTAAAATTAAAAATTAAAAAAAAGTTAGATGGCAAAAAAATAAATAAAATAATGGCCCTCTCCTCCCTAAAAAAAAAAAAGTTGTTTCAGTTACAAAAACATTCAGAGATGAAGCAGGGGCGTTGAATTTCAGTGAATTTCCTCTGAGCACGGAGCAGGGATGGGACAGCTTTGCTATCACGCAGAGTGCCTTGCAGAGTAAATCATTGCATCCGCAGTGGAGCACCTTCTCGTTTGATCTCCCTTTGGACTTACTTTAAAGTTGTTCTAGTGCTTCACATTTTCTACCGCTTTATAATGGAGGGTTTCCTGGGTTTCCCTTTGTCACAGTGGTTGTTGTTGGTGGTGTGTTTTTCTGCATATGAAGTGTAAGATAGGTAAATCCACAGAGACAGTGACTGGACTAGTGGGTTCTTGGGACATGGCAAGGGAGATTGGAGGGAAATTAGGAGCTAATAATAATAAAACAAGAAAGAAGAATGTTCTAAAATTGATGGTGGTAAAGATTGTACAACTTTTCTTGCTATGATTAAATTATTGAATTGTATGGTATGGAGATTGAGCGCCAATAAAACAACTGTTTTGTTAAAAAAATAAATAAAACTGTTTGGTTTGGTTTTGAAGTTTGTCCTTGTCTTAGTTCCTATTCTTGGAGCTTGTCCACAATACCATGTTCCTGCTTGAAATTCTTACCTCCTTTGTTTTCTGGTCCTTGTCCCTCAGCGCTCCTTTTGCCTCGGTCTTTTGTTAGTGCTTTTCTTCCTTGGCCAGTTATTATATCTTGCCACCCCCTGCTTCCCTCCTCTCTGTTCACGTCCTTCCTTCCCTCCCATGGCACATGATCCATTTTCTAGCTCTCCTCTATTCTCCCAGCCTCAGAGCCACACACCCAGCAGCCTTCCTTCCAGCTACTGGCCCTGGCTTGTCCTCAGGAACCTGAGGTTCCACAGGACCACAGCCTTTTCATCTACTGTGCCCGGACTTCCTGTGCTGGCTGGGAGTCTCTCTCTCACTCACACCGACTCCCATGACGCTGCTCAGTGTCACCCCAGATCTCTTCTCTCTTTCATAACCACACACCACTAGCTCCAGGGTCACCTTTATTGTTATTGTTGGTAAAATTCCATCTTCAAATAACTTCAGACTTATAGAAAAGCTGCACAGATAGCACAAGACACTTGACCTATATTCTTCAACGGTTTACATTTTGCCTCATCTATCTTTATCATTCTGTATCTTTTATGCATATATCGTTATCGTCACACACATAATTTGTCCTACCTCACACAACACTCCCTACTTTCATTGCTTGGTCTCCCACAGTACTCTCTCTGTTTCTGCTGGGTTCTACAATTCATTGCAATGGCCACACAGAGCTCACAGCCAATGCTCACAAGTATGGGGTGTATTATGGAAGTCTGTGCTTCAGGTGAAAGATGCTCAGGAAATAGTTATCCGTGAGGACAAGTTGCGTAGCTCTATTAGGGCTAATAAATACTCCAGGGGCATGCCAATCCCCTGTAAGCCTCACTCTGAGGTCAGTTGAACCAGCTCCCCAATTAAGTGCCCAGAGGCACCTTACTCCACAAGCCAGTTTCCTGCCCCAAAGCACTTAGCTTTACTTGCTCTGTGAGCTGGGAAGTCAGTCCATCATTCTGTCTTATGCTCTGGCTTCTAGTTCTGTTGCTG
>NW_022111357.1:11459308-11464595 GCF_000313985.2 Echinops telfairi
TAAAGACATGTATTACAGAAGGGGTTGCACTATAGGTATTACAGTAATGGGAGGGGGTGATCTAGGGGTATCCACGCAATAGGAAGAGGAGGGATTGGGGGTATACATGTGGCAAGATGGGCGGATCCTAGATTTAGGATGGCAGCTTAACTGACCTGTTCTCTGGGTCTCCATAGGAACCATTATCAGTAGGGTGTGAACCCCACTTACAGGAACCAAATAGATGACTGCAGGCCTGTCCATTGTCTTTAACAACAGGGAGCGGGGGCCCACCCCTGTGGTGGGGGTAGACAGCAGTCTGACCTCCCCCCACAGCACAACATGATAATGTAATTGATATGTCATTAATTGCACACGTGAAGATGTTCAATTGGCATATTTGA
Source organism: Echinops telfairi (assembly GCF_000313985.2). NCBI lineage: Eukaryota > Metazoa > Chordata > Mammalia > Afrosoricida > Tenrecidae > Echinops > Echinops telfairi. Next base: position 11,459,692 of record NW_022111357.1, read on the forward strand.
TATTAGGTTTTGTACCAGCTTGACTGAGTCAGGATTCTCAGTGGTTTAGCAGGTAGTCTAATAAGCCATGATGTTACCTTACACAATGTGATCAGCTCCACACTGGGCTTTGTTGTGAGTAGCCCACCAGCTGTAAGAAGATTTGGGTGGCATGCATGCCCCCCCTACTCAGGTCATAGGCCCCAGTGAAGTTTTCTCAGGGGTGTGGCCTACTTCCTGTCTAAGTAGACACTGTGGGGCACTTGCTGTGTCTTTCCTGCTGGATCTGGATCCTGCGTCTGCTTCGTCAACCTGTCAGCAGCCTGGCAACTGGCCTGCAGACCGTGGGTTCATTGGACTCCCCGGTCACAAACCTGACCTTGGAATTATCCACCTCTGCGTCCACCATTCTTGCTCGGTTTTCCTGGTTCATCGGTCCTTGCAGCCACGTGAGTTAAGGGAAGCCTGCAGCTTAACATCTGACCCACAGACTTGAACTGAACTGGACTGAACTCGCTTCTACAACGGTGTGAGCCATTGTCTTTGGTGCAAATCTCAATCCATCTCTTAGCTCTGTCTCTGGCTCTGACGCTATCTCTGTCTACATCTCTATCTACATGTCACTGGTTCTCCTTTTCTAGAGAACCCAGCCTAACAGCAAATATTGTATGATATAGATATTGAAAAATCAACATTAATATAATTCTGTTAGCTAATCCATAGTCAAAATCCAAAAAGTTTAGTTGTTCAAATAATGCCCCTCATGACTATTTGATCTCAATTCAGAACTCATTGAATTTATTTATGATAGGTTAGGTAGGTGGATTATGTTTCAGACTATCAACTCTGCATTCAGCAATTCAAACCTCTCATTAACCCCCTGCCCCATACGCTATCTGACGTCATTCACCCCGTCCCTCTGATGAGCCTCCAGCCTCCTTTCCACCCAAGTCTATAACCGTGGACCCTCTAGTCCATTGCTTCATCTTCACACCCTTGCCTCCCTCCTGGGAACCTTCAAAGTCTGCTCCCTTTGGCATGTGACCCTTTGCCGTGTGTCCCTTATGACGCACAGTGCTCTCACACTATTTGTCCTTTTGTGACTAACGAGCTAGCTTTGCTCAGCATAGTGTCCCCAGGTCCACCCACGTCCAGAGGGTGCTGCGTGGTGTTACCCTTGGTTTTCCTAGTGATGCGTAGTACTCCATTGTGTGTATGTGCCAACGTTTCTGTATCCATTTTTCTACTGACGGCATGGGGTTGTTTCCAACTTTTGACTATTGTGAACAGTGCTGCAATGAACACGGGAAGGCATACTTCTGTGTGTTCTGTCTCTTATTCTCTAGGCTATATACCCAGAAGAGTTATTGCTGGATCGGATGGAATTTCTATGCCTAGGTGTTTCTAGGTAGCACCACGTTGCTTTCCAGCAGTTCGAGCACAGCAGCTGCTCCATGGGAGAACGACTTGGCCTTTGAGATAGTTTATTGTGCCAGCCTGGCCGATAAACACAAGTGGGATTAACTGAAGGGCAGAGAGATAAATGCCTTGGTGAGCCTCGCCTTTCTTGTCTCTCGCTCTTTGCTCATCGGACCAGTGTGTGGCTGCCTTGCTTGTTCTGTGCCTCAATTTACAGGCTACACTACCTCTAGGACGCCTAGCCTGTGGACTGTGTCACTGTAAGTTGAGGTCCCTTTAAGACATCTCTGGAGCTGGGGACTGGCAGTTGGTGACCTGGCTGGCAGTTGATGACCTACCTTATGATTGGCTGCTGTGCTGATATAGCCTAGCTCTCTCTATAAATAGAGGAAGATCTGGCAGCAGACTAGACTTGAAGGACTGCTAGTCTCTCACAACTTTCTCTCACGGACGTGAGTTGCACTGAGCCATTTGTAGTGCTTTATAATTTAACTGTTCATTTCTTGTATTATATATTTATCTGTATATGATTTAATAGTTCATTTCTTGTTATATATCTAATTATCTTTATAAATAAATATATTAAATTATCAGCAATTTGGTTTTATCTCTCTAGAGAACCCTGTCTAACATAGCCTTCTACTCCCATAAAGAGTGGCAGTCTCAGAAACCCCCAGGGGCAGCTCTACCCTGTCCTATCGGGTCACCATGAGACAGAATTGACTCGATGGCAGTGAGGTTGTCTTTTGGTTTTGTGTTACTTTCCACGATGGTCGTGCACATGGACAGACAGACACACCGGCAGTGTGGCAGAGTTCCATTTGTCCCTTACCTCTCCAGCATTAGTTGTTTTCTGCTTTCTTTTGAATTATCATTGTTAGGATAAGGTGATATCTCATTGTTTGATTTGCATCTCCCAGATGGCTAGTGATCGTGAGTATGTTTCTCATGAGTTTGTTAGCCATTTGAATGGAAAATTTGATGAACTGTCTCTGTTCATGTTCTTTGCCTACTTTTTTTTTTCCTTACTGGGTTTTCTATAAATTGTACAGATTTTTCTCTCGTGTATTGTGTCATTGCTACGATTTTCTCCAGCCCAGGTGTTCTCTTTAGGCACTTTTGATGAAGTCTTTGGATGCACTTAAGTGTCACCAGTTTCAGTAGGTCACCATCTCTCTTTTGTCGTCTACTGGTGTGTTTCTTTGTTATATTTGATAGTGGAGCTCTGTCCTTCCATAGGGCCCCTAAGTGTGTCCCTATCTTATCATTTTAACTCCAGGATTTACATTTAGGTTTTTGATTCATCTCGAGTTCATTTTTGCACTTGGGGTGAGGTATGAACCCTCTTTCATTCTTATGCAGACAGAGATTTGATTTTCGTCAGCACCATCTGTTAAAGAGACTGTCTATTGACACCGTTTAATGTTTTTTTTGTCTTTTGTCAAAGATCAGTTGTCTGTAGGTGGATGAATTTATTTCTGGGTTTTCTATTCTGTTCCGTTGGTCTGTGTACCTATCATTGATTCAGCACCAGGCTGTTTTGACTACTGTGGCTATGTAATGGGCTTTGAGGCCAGGTAGTGAGAGGTCTCTTACTTCTTTCCTTATTTTTAAGGAGTTCTTTGTTTACTGTAGGTCTCTTTTCTCTCAATATAAAATTCGTAATAGTTTTTCCATTTCTTTAAAGAATGAAGTTGATATCTGGATCGGAACTGCGTTGCCTTTATACATTGTTTTGGGTGGTATTGACGTTTTCATGATGCTAAGTTTTCTTGTCCATGAACATGGGATAGTCTTCCATTTAAATAGGTGTCTTGATTTCTTATAATCCTGTGCTGTAGCTTTCTTAGTACAAGTCTTCTTTTTTTTTCCTGGTTAAGTTTATTCCAAGCATTTTAATCTTTTGTTTGGCGATCGTCAATGATATTGTTTTCTCAATGTCTTTTTCAGAGCTCTCTTCATCAATATACAGGAATCAGATTGATTTGTATGTGTGTGTGTGTGTGTTCATCCTGTATCCTGCCACTTTGCCCCAAGACTTGTGATTGCTTCCAATAATCTCTTTGTTAAGAACATAATGCATTTAGTTGTCATATCTCTTTGGTATTCTTTAATCTGGGAAAGGACATCATGCTTGGTCAAGTACAAGGTCAGCAAACGAAGAGAAAGACCATCATGAGATAGGTTGGCATTGCTGACTGCAACAGTGGGCTCGCGCATAACGGCAGCTGTGAGGACGGCACAGGACCAGGCAGTGTTTGGTTCTGTTGAGCAAAGTGGCTGTATGACTCTGAGCCAACTTGACTCATCCTAACAACAGCAAATCTATAACAGTCCCTGGGCCTTTCTATAGTTTTCTCGACATCTTTGGAAGAATATTAGCCACTTACTTATAAAATGTCTTTCAAGAAGGGTTTGATTGCTATTTTTCATTTTACATTTTTAGATTATATATTTTTGACAAGAATATCACAAATGTAAGGTTGTACCCTTCTCACCAGCTTACCTGGCATAGTTGATGCTCAGAACAGCCTTTAAAATTTTTTTGAACACCTTCCTTTTATATGACACAATTTTTCCCCCAAATAATCACAAAATATCATTGATAATGTTGGCCAGAAAACAAACAAAAGCATGCCATTAAAATATAAGAAATAAAATATTAAAAATTTAGAGAAAATAAATATTAGGGTACAAGGAAAACATTAATGGGCCAGTGACATATTAATTTACTGTTATTTTAGAAATAAATAGGAAAATATGCACCTACATATTGGTCTGTCCCACAAATACATAACAATCTTACAGTTTCCAGTTTTGCACCTTAGCTCCTGTGAGTTTCTTGTGGCTTGGTCAAAAGTGATCTCCTTCATGTGTTGATGGCCAATAGAAAAGGTAGCCGGATTTGTGAGTCTATCTTCATCCACGGGCGGATGCTTAAGGAATGGTCATTCTTAATTTTAAATTAGGAAGGTTTCTTTCACATGGATTGACAGAGGTGCAGGTAGAAAAAGCCTTAAACATAAGTGCAAACTTGAAAGTGATTCATGAAATTCCCATTTCATAACACACTCCAGAAATTGCAATTTGCAGCTTTGGGATTATTATTGATTCCAATACCTCCACATTTTAGAAATTCCCATTAAGATAACTTCACTAGAAAACTCATCAAAGATTTCTATTATATTTGGTCGTTGGCTTTTATAAAAGCAACTTCCGAAGTGCTTTATCATCTGCGTGGCAGACAGATGGTTGAACCATAGTGAGGGCTGGCTCCATCGGGCGAGCAGTTCTGGGTGGAAATGGTGGAGGTACTCGAACCCTGCCCTTTGGAAAGCCTGTCTGTGGAAGCGCAGCCCCTTCTGCGGTGGCTCATGCCACTCTTCTTTGAGTTCTGTTTGGGTTTTTCCTGCAGACATAGCCATCACCTTCCTTTTTTTTTCTTGGTGAGGAATTATTTTATTTTAATAAATCATTTTATTGGGGGCTCTTACAGCTCTTATAAC
>NW_022111357.1:11468720-11482798 GCF_000313985.2 Echinops telfairi
TCTCCCAGGGAGTGAACGTGTGTCCTGCCTTCAGCATGCTATCTGTCTCCTTAGTGCCTCCAAATGAGGTCATCAAGCTGTGACCTGATTGATAGGCTAAACCCCACCCTTTCACTCTTCAGTCTCAAATTGACAACAGATCATGAAACTACCACAATGACCTTTTCCTGGGATGGGTCTCTCCTGATAACATGTCAAAGTATGTGAGATGAAATCTTACCATGCTTGCTTCTAAGGAGCCTTCTGACTGTACTTCTTCCAAGACAGATTTGGTTTGGGGGCAGTCTATGGTACTTTCACAATCCAAATGCCTCGGTTTACCTGTAGTCTTCCTTATTCATTGTTCAACCTTATTCATTATCCAAGTTTCCTTATTCATTGTCCAACTTTCCCATGCAAATATGATGACTGAAAATGCCAGGCCCTGGGTCAGGTGCACCTTAGTTTTCAAAGTGACATTCTTGTCTTGTGCAGCAGATTTACTCAATGCAAGTGACCTTGCTCTTAGAAAACGCACACACAAATTTTGTGGAGCCCACATATGTTAGGGCCGACTGTAGAACTGGGAGTTCTCCAAATATCTGTCCACATGGGACACAAGGTTTATTAAAAGATAAGAATCCCTCATTGGGCCACAGAAGGACTCAGTGTAGAAACCCCTCTGAATGAACTGGGATTGACCTCAGGCTTACCTTAGCCTTAGACTTGACGCCAGGATTCAGTGGGGTGAGAAGAAAGAGGTGACTGCTGCCCCTGGGCTGTGGAGTTGGCAGTTGCTGGGCCCTGGTTGGGATCCCCTGCTTTGCAGGTGCTCCACGAAGGGTGGCCTGGAATCACCGCGTCTTTGCTACTTGATGCCCTCCTTGATTTACTATGACACGTCTGCAGATGATAGGCAAGGCTCTGCCCTTGTGAACGAACGTTACTGGAAATTTTCTCCTATCACCCCCCCCTGGGTTCATGTACACAGTGCTCACTCAGTTAAGGGTTCAATCTGTACAAATCAACAACTCCTGGATTGTGGTTAGGGGGCGGTCTGTCCTTACAGAACTTCCTTTCCTCAACAGTATGTTAAATTCTATGCCATTAGATAAGTGGAATGACACTATCGGAAGAGTTACGTTATACCCCAGGAGGATTGATCAAAAATATTCTATCATAAAATGAAAATGAGGTCCCTAAATAGAACCAGAGATGAACATAATCCACAGACAAGTGAATGGAGTTGGGGAATCACACTTAATTCTAGCCTCGATCAAGAACAACTAGTTCTTATTTATGGCCCGGCTCAATGCTCACTCTCACGAAGGGACCACTGAAGACATGTGGTGAAGAAACCAGAATGTGCCCTGCTAGCAGAGAGAATAACATGGAGTCTAAAGGCTTGTATTCAAACAAGTAGCCATCTACATGAAGCATCAACTAAACCCACATGGGAGTAGCTCACCAGCCTGTGTGATCCAAGGATGATAAATACAGAATCCAAAGGTATCAGAGTTTAAGTTGTGAACACCCAGTGTGCAGGAGGTTATGAATGACAGGGGGAACCCAAAACCCATTTGCCAGGCCCCTACCTGGGTTAACCCTCCTGTGGAGCCCTCTGACCATGGTCGGGGGTGTGAAGAGCCGTGCTAGCAGACAGAGACCCTGCCAACTCGATGGTGGTGGATGTACCTAGGTGCAATGCCGTACCTGGCCTTTTGGTTTCCTCTTTGGCCCATTTTGGATTTGTTCGAGTTTTCGATATTTCCTCTTTTTTCTTGGAAGAGGGTTATTCCCCCCCACTGGTTTATTTAAAAAAAATTTTTTTTGTCTTTTAGGAATATATTTGCTGTTTTGTTCTTTTGGTTTGCTTCTGTAAGTTTCCCAGTACATGAAGCCCAGGATGGAAGGATTTGCAGAGATGATAACTGGTGTAATGGCTGACGGGGAGCTGCCTGGAGAAAGGCTGAAGGGAAACAAGAAGCAAACGTCGAATACAGGAGTGGGGAGGGTGTTCTGGAACGTCCTGTGGTGATACATAGACAGCACTTTTCAATGCGACTGGATTAGGGAAGTGTATGATATGCGAATTGTGTCTCAGTGAAGCTACTGGGGGAACCGTGCTTACACGTGCCTCTGCAGTCCGTGGATGCCGCAGACGAGTTCCCTGATACACTTGTCAGTCTTGTCAGGGTGTCTTCCAACACAGTCCAATCCATTAGTGGTTTCTCAGGGGACTCGCAGGAGCAGCCCATAGGTCAGCGCAGACATCATGGTAACTGTTTTGTGAGACTTCACAAGGGCAATCTTGATAGATTTTCTCAAAGGACACAGGGGTTTCCCCCCCCATCATGACAAAGCACCTACTCATTCTTTGAAGGTAGCAGTACTATGAGAATTTCATTGGGAAACCTTATTGTAGCCACCCTTCAGCCCTGATCTTGCCACTCAGGCTTTAAAAAATTTTTTATTTTATTGTTGTTGTTTCCACACTTAAAGAACAATTGAAAGGAACACAACTTAAATTTCTCCATTATGCTGAAATTCCCATTCAGACACGGTGTAAATGGAAGGGTGCAGAATTCTTTCAGAAAGAGTGAGGGCAACGGAAACAATTCCTTCAGAAGTGTACAGAACCAGACGGAGGATATGTTGAGAAGTCGTAGCTTCATGTTTTGATTCTGTAGCAATACTTTTAAAAAACTGTGATGGGTAAAGGTTGGGAGAGCAGAGCAGTTTTCCATTCAACAATTCATACACACATTGTTTCATACCATTGATTGCAATCCCCACAATGCAACCTCACGTATCCCACTTCCTCCCTGTTTCCTGTTTCCATTCTTCCTCTTTTCCGAACCCTTCTGAACTTTGTCGTTGGGTAAATGCTATTCCTTTGATCTCAAATGTTTTGTTATTCAAAGGCATGTGAACTTCTCAGTGTGACTGTTCCTCTGATAGGCCTGTCGACTATTTGGCTGACAACAGAGGCAGTGGGTGAGTTCATTTCTAGATCTGCAGGGTGACTTAGGGTCACACTTTCAAGGGCTCCACCAGCCTCTATCAGACCATTTTAAAGCTGGTCTTTTTTCATGATGTTGAGTTAGGTTCCACGTTCTTCTACCACTCTGTCTAGAGCCTGCGATACCTGTCTGAAAAGTTGGTAGTGGTAGCCGGACACCAGCGAGATCTTCTGGTCTCAGGGTCATGGAGACAGGTGTTCCTGTGGTCCATGGTACTAACTGTTTCCACAAGTCTTTGATTTTCTTCACTCTTCTTGCCTCCCATGAGGGAGAGACCAATAGTTGCACCTTAGAAAGCTAGCCACGCACAGCTTTAAGACCCCAGCTGTTATTCTTCAAGATCAGATATAAAATATTGTCTTTGTGAACTATGTTTTGTCAGTTGACTTTGATGTCTCCCAAGGTAAATACACATGTACAAATACCCCTGTCAAACACACACATTTGTTGGTATAGTCCCACTCTCCTTCTCACACCTGTTCCGCCTGTGTGCCTATCTATGTGTCTCTACACACATCACTGTTATTGCAGGATTGTGTGTATAATAGTAGTCACCTCGGTTGCCTTTAACTCTTGCCCTCCTCCCAGCGTCTTCACGGGCCTGCATCATGGTTTGTAGCAATCCTTTTTTCAATTTACTCCTACAAATGAATAAACTCAAAATACCCGGAGAATGACCTAGGAGCTCCCAGAGGGCATGTTTCCATGTGTGGGGTCTTGCCAAGGCTGTTGGAATATTGGGTGAGGTAAGTGCAAATATGGATCTACATTTAATTCAATCTGCAGTTCCCTACCAGAATGAGTTTGGCAGCAATTGTTTAGATGTTTTCAAGAAGGACTGTTTTATCCTTGACTTGCTTGCATATGGTAGTAATAACAAGCAAAGCGATTTTAGTCTGTCTCACTGTTTCATGATTCTGAAATTCTCTAAAGACAATCCATCTCCTGCTTTCTGAGTCCAAGGCAGACCGCTCCCACAGCCCTGCCGTTGGAAGGCCACCCATGCTGCCAGGGCATTCTCTCAGCAAGCACCTGCTACGTTTTATCCCCACATGGTTGATGGCCACTTGAATCCGCTGGAAAGTCGTGATTGCCCTCTTTCTACCTCTGAGGGGATGTGTGGGGAGGTATTGTGAGATTACATCAATATACTGTTCCCCATCAGGCTTTCACCCATCGGTTTTACCATCTTTGAACGAATTTCCAATTCTCACTCATTCTATCTTTAGCAGTTCGTGTTCTACTCTGAGGAAATGTTTTCCTGTCTTCTTGATGATTTCTTTACATCAGTAGATATTTGTGGGTTCTTATTTTATTCCATGAGTTACAACTCATAACTCTTACTAATTATTTTGGTTTTTTAAATAATCCCTGATTTGTCCAGTGGGACCCTCTTCAGGTTAGCTTCTTGGATATGTTGCTATCATTAAAAAAAAAATCATTCCTTAAGTATGCATGCATGTATCAATATGAGCACAGGAGAATGACTTAGGGAACCTTAGAGGGGATGTTTCCATATGTGAGGTCTCACCAAGAATACGGAATCAGAAGAGAACAAATCTGGGATCTATATTTGACTTTGTCTGCAATTCCCTACCCGAGTGGGTTGGTGGCCACTCCTCACTCTAGTGGGCCAATTTTATCCTTGCTTATAATAAGACACCCATTGATTGGGAAGGGTGTTACCAGTGCTGCTTTTCTTCATACCTCCACCAACACACATCCTTTGGAACACCACCCTTCCCTCTGCTCTGACTGTGTATCTCTCTGATGTCCCAGCTGAGGGCCAAGCACCCAGCCAATCACAGCACTTCCCTCTCTCTTCAGCTACGGTCATTGGCCCAGGGAAGGGTGAATGATTCAAATCAACTTTCCGTGGGATTTACAGTTAGGATCAGCAAACTTTTCCTATAAAGGGCTAAAGAGTAACAATAGTAAATGTCTTTTTTTAATTAGGGGGTGGGGGGCGGAGAACATGTTTCCTCTAATAACTCTCAATTCTCTGCTAAATTCTGTCCTGGTAGACGAAAACAGCTGTACAAACAACTTCAAGTATCCAAGGAGCCCATTCCTACGAGGCAGAGGTCAAATATATCCCGGATTTCCTCCTTCTCCAAGTCGCAGCGTCTACTCTTTCCTCCCCCGTTTGGTAATTTGCCACAACATTCCACTGAACTCGTGAGTTTACACACAGTGTAAGTGGTTGATTAAGAGGCACGAAACAACTTGGGATCGGGATCAATAGGCGTAGAAAGCAGGATTTGGAAGCATGTTAAGAGAGTCGCCCTTGTTCATTACCAAGACAGCTTCCTCAGCGCCCCGTAGGTCCCTGCTGGCCAGCTTCCACGTGGCCCTGCCATCCGGACCCCTGCGGACATCTCGCTTTTCCTAGCTTTCCTGCCTCTTTCTCTGCTTGCCTTCCGGTTGCTTCTCGTACTGTTTCTTGTTGTCTGACAAAATCTCTGCTTAAACACAACCTCCCTGTCAATTTCAAAGCAAGGGGCACGCCCGCCAGGACTATGAGTGACCAATGGCCTGTTAAAAGATCACAGACAGTTCATTTTGCATAGACCAGCTGGGCTTCAACACACCTCATTTGCATCGTCTACTGGTCAGTCCTTGCAAAGTTTGAACCAAGCACAGGGCAGGCAACAGCTCAGAACCAGACAAAAAGCATCAAATCAAGTTGTTGACAGCGTGTCCAGGAAATGTTAGCCAACCTGGACAAAAGTAACTAGCCTGTAAGGTAGGAAACTAGGGAAAAGGTACCTTCTCAGGGGTTAGGGGGAAACTCAAAAGTGTTATCTTTAGGGAAGCAGCACGGGTGTGTTCAAGCAACCAACCTTTGGGATAGTGGTCAAGCACAAAGCATTTGCACCACCCAGGGACCTTGTTAAATACTACAATTTACTTTTTAGAGGAGTTTTGACAAAAAAATATGTGCAGAAAGTACAGAGTTCACATACACCCCAAATTAAAAAACCCAAACTATTGTCATCAAGTTGATTCTACTCATAGTGACTATCTGGCTTCCGTGGTTGTAAATCTTTGTGGGAGCAGATAAGCTCATCTTTCTCCTGAGAGGCTGCTAGTGAGTTTGAACTGGCTACCCGACGGTTAATAGTCCAATGCTTACCCCATAGAACCACTCACATTCCTTGCCATTCATCTGCCCTGCTACAAATACTTGTCAACATGTTGCATTCTTGTAATTTAGTTGTTACAGTTGATGAACTAATATTAATGCATTATTATTAACTAAAGTCCACAGTTTACAGAAGGGCTTACTCTGTGTCCTTTGGGGGTTGACAAATACATAATATTATGTCTGAACCAATTCAGTGTCAAGAAGAATCGTTTCCCTGCCCTAAGAATTCCCACTAATGCCTCTTTCCACTCTCTCAGGGAGCCCTGGTGGCATAGTGGTTAGGCATTGGGCTGCTAACTGAAAGTTCAGCAGTTCGAAATCACCAGCCGCTCCACAGGAGAAAGGCAAGCCTTTTTGCTCCCATAAAGAGTTCCCGTCTTTCCCCCAGCAGCAACCCCCATGCTCGTTGAAAAGAGAGCTCATTCAAGAAAGCAATCTGTACAAAGCAATAGCTCATGGATTGCAGCCATCAATTGGACTAAATTCTATGTTATTGGATAAATTATTGATGTGATCAATGCAATCGCCTTATACTCTAAGGGATGATTGACGATATTTTTCTTTTTTGTTTCTTTTGTTTTTTAAAAAATTATTCTTTGTTTTGTTTTGTCTGTTTTTCTTTTTGTTGTTCTTGTAGGTTCTGGCTTTTGGTTTTGTTATAATATGGCCACCAAAGCAAAACACAGTTGTTCATAACCCAAGGACAAGCAGATCGCCTTCATGGAATGATCACCGAAGATATGGGCGCTACAGTAAAGTGTGGTGAAGAAAGCAGATGGTGCCCCACTGTCAATTGGAATAGTGCCTGGGGTCTTAAAGGATTGTTGTATTCAAACAAGCAGCCATCTAAGTGAGGAGTCAGCCAAGTCCACATGGAAGAAACACACCCGCCGTGTGATCCAAAGATGATGATAACAAAATCCAAATATGAAGAAGGGGCAAGTATCAGAGCTTAAATGGTGAACCACCAATCTGTAGAAGGCTGTGGAGGACAGTGGGAGCCCAATCCATCTGCAGAGTATCTAGTCAAACTAAGCCTCTGGCAGATTCCCTTAAGGGACAGACAGGGGACTTTAACAGCTTTACTGTCAGACAGGGATTACTGTACACTTGATTATGGTGTACAGAACGATGTTATCATTTGATCCAACCTGAATTTGCTCTATGCTCAAATATTTCTCCATTTGTTCCACAACAGAAAATTTTTACTTTTCTGACAAACACATCATGAGGAGGATAAATAGACTGGCAAGCCCTTTCTGTGTCTTTCCCAATGCTGTCTGGAATCAGTTTATTGACCACTTCTTCCAAGTCATTTGTCTTGCTTGGATCCATAATCAATGCTCATGGAAGCAGCAGTAAAGGGAACAACAGAGGCACTGCATTGGGCACATCTGCTGCACAAGATCTCTTTAAAGTGTTGAAAAGCACGGATGTTACTTTGAGGATCAAGGTGTCCCTGATACCCAAATACCTAAACCATGTGTCTTCAGCCACCTTGTATGCATGTGCAAGTTGGACATTGAATATGAAAGACCTAAAAAGAATCAATGTGTTTGAATTATGTGCTGGTGAAGAAAATGGAAAGTACCATGGAATGCAGAAGGAGCAAACGATTTGTCTTGGAAGAAGGACAGCTGGAATTCTCCTCAGAGGAAAGGATGGTGAGATGTCATCTCATGCAATATGGACACGTTGTTGGGAAAGACCAGTCTCTGGAAACAGCATCATGGTAAAGTAGAAGGGCAATGAAAAGAGGAAGGCCTTCGACAAGATGGATTACTACAGTCGCTGTAGTGGTGACCTCAAACAGAAGAACATGAGGACTGGGCAGTGTTTCATTCTGTTGTACATAGGGTCCTTGTGAGACAGAACCAACTTGTTGTACCTAACAACAACAACAACAACAACAACAACAACAACAACATTTTGTCTTTTCCAGAATGGCATGTAGTTGGAATCATACAATATGTAGCCTTTCAGATTGACTTCCGTTGTTTAGAAAAATGCATTTAAGGGTCGTCTATGTCTTTTCATGTCTTGAGAGATCATTTCTCATTATTGTTAAATAATACTCCATTTGATGAATGTATCAAAGTTTTTTATTTAATTATTAAAAGACATCTTAAAAAATAAATCATTTTATTGGGGTCTCTTACATATATTATAACAAACCATCCATTATCTCAAGCGGACATGTACAATTCTTGGCATCAACAATGTCTAAACATTATCTTTCTTCTTGAGTCCTTTGATATCAGCTCCTCTTTTTTTCCCTTCCCTCCCCCACCCTGCCCCCCCTGCAAACCATTCATATATTATGTATTGTTATTACTATTCATACATAACTTACCCTTCACCCATTCTATCCCTTCACCTACTATCCTGGCATTCTTCCCCTGGGGGGGGTTATTCTGCCCGCATTGCGTCCTCCCTCTTCTCTTCCCCCACCCTCCTGGAGTCATTGCTCCCATTACTGTTTCTGAGGGGGTCTGTCTTTCCTGAATTGGACTGAGATCATAATAATGTGGGAAGGAAGGATTAAAGAGCTAGAGGAATGCTGTGTATTTCATCGGTGCTAAGCTGCCCCCTGGATGCATTTTCTCCTCTGAGCAGCCCCTCTGGGCGGGGACATCCAATTATCCACGATGAGCTCTGAGTCTCTAGCTTGACCCCTCCCATCACCTCCACGAGCTTGTTTATTTTGGAATTTTGAAGTCTGCTCCCGTCTACATCTCATAATCTCACAGGCTGCTGTGCTTCTTCCATGTGGGCTTCGTTGCTTCCCTGCTAGATGGCCACTTGTTGGACTTCAAGCTTTTGAAGCCCCAGATGTTACAGATGTTACATCTTTCTGAGCCAGGCACCGGCTGCGTTCTGCACCACTTTTCTCGGTCCCCGTTCCACAGAGTGTCTTTAATCAAAGGAGGGGCCACAGGATGCTCGCCGTCCCACAGAGGCACACAGGTGGTGTTTGAGGACTCACTGGCCAGCCTGTGGGTGGCCCCACCAGTCCCAGTAGGAACAAAGCCATGCCAAGCCCTCTGAGGTATCTCATGAGGGGAGAGAGGCGGAGCATTTCAACCCAGGTGAACCCTGCCCCATCCAGTCACTATGCCCTCAGTGCTCCTGAGAGTCAAGCCTGGATTTCCTGCCTCACCCTTCATCTTGGGGCCGGTACTCGAAGCCCAGAAAGCCTTTGTAGCCTCCGTCCTCCAGCAGCTGGAAGAGGTAGGGGAAGTTCAGATCTCCGGGGCTGTCACTTTACCACATTCGTTTATGCACCCAGTTTGTCTTCAGCCATCGTGTCTGGCAATGCCCATTGTCACACTGTTACAACAAGGTGTTCTCATGTTGAGGGAATACAGGAATACTTTTAAGTAGAGGCCCAGAGTCAGTCTACTAACTCAATGTATTGGCATGTAAATATATGCACATAGGCCAATACACCTATTGTCATGCATTATTATATTTATATATGTACACCTCTATGCTTGTACCTCTATAAATAGTTCTGCTTCCTAGTTCTTTCCTCTATTTCCTTTTACCTTCCTCCTGTCCCACTATCACGCTCACCCCTCATTTGCCTCTCAGTAATTCCTCTGGCTAGATTACAGCTGCTCCACCGTAATCTGGCACTACCAGGATTTCTATTCCCCACCTCGCCATCAATTGTAGATCCCCAGTTGTTCCCCTGTCCATGACCTTGTTTTCCTGCCACTCCCTTCCCCCTGGCTCCTCCTCCAAGACCCCCAGAAGCATCTGTCCCGTTGCTTTCCCCTCAGGCTTGCTTCTCGTGCCTGTCTTAGATAGATACACAAAACAACCAATAGAGACAAAACACCAACCAACAAAGGAACAACAACAACAAAGAGAGAAAGAAGAAGAAGAAAAAAACTCAAAAAACAATACAGAGTTCCCGTTAGTCAGCTGACCTTTTTCACTATCTCCCCACCAATCCAGTGGGGCTCCAGGCACTGTCTCTCCAAGTCTGAAGCCTATCTTCGGGAGTCCTCGGGGCTTCATGACTTAGCTTCCATTGTTGTTCTCTGATAGTACATTCTTGTTCCGCCCATTGCAGGGATGGGGTGAGGGGCAGACCAGGCTCACTCCCCGTGCTGTGTAGCACTATGCTCCCTTACAGTGACATCATGTCTCAAGCTGTTGTCGATCCCACAAGCCTCTCTGTGCCTTAGCTGCTCTGAGCAGGGATGTCGTCCTCAGGACTTGGTGTGCCAGGGTGGGGTCTAGTCCCTCACTCTCTCTCCTTCTTTCTTAGTTGGCTCTCATGTGGGTGGGATGGGCTGGCCCTTCTTCCCAGCCTGTAGCTTCAATGATGACCTCTGTAGCTCATACATCTAGGGAGGGGTCAGCATGGCTCAGATTGGGGCTGGCCCCATCACCCTCTCTGTTCATGCGTTGCTCCATGCTGTTAAGTTGCCCTCAAGGGTTAGTGCGCCATGATGCTGTCTGCCCTCTCCCTCCTTTTCCTGTGGGGACATAAACAAGTATCTTCCCTGTGGGTGGATTAGTGCCCTGCTCCCCGCAAGTCCTTCGAAAAGATATCTTGAGTGCTTCAAGTTTGGGGTTATTCTGAACAAAGTTGCCATCAACATTCGTATGTAGGTTTTTATGTGGACATACATTTTTACCTTGTTTGATTAACACTTGTCCAAATCAAACTCACAGCCATTGAGCTGAGTCTGACGCATAGTGACCCTTTAGTACAGAGTAGAACTGCCCCTTTGGGCTTCTGAGACTTTAAATGTTGACAGGAGGAGACAACCTCATTCCTATCCTGAGAAGCAGCGGTGGGTTTAGACCACCGACTTCAGGGTTAGCAGCTCCGTTCACAGCCCACTGTCCCACCAGAGCTCCTTGAGTAAACACCTAGACGTTAGATGCCCGAGTCTGTTGGTCTGCTCTTAACACCAACAGTAATAGTAGCCAATAGTCACTGAGGGTTTATTATGTGACAGGTGGCTTGCCACGTTCTTCATTGCCATGTTACCCAAACTCATAATAACCCATGGGGGTAGAATGGGTTGTGAGATCAATTTAAGGAGTTTGGTACCAATCATTCTTCTAATGTGCAAAATTGACTGAACCAGTTTAGAACATAATGGAAAATGCCAGACTATACCACACACGTTATTGGGAAGTGCCATCAGGTCAGTTCCCACTCCCAGTGGCCGTGGTCGTGTGTAGGACAGACCCACACCCTTCCCCGTCCGGCATCACCCCGCCATCACTGCGGTTGGAGCCCGTCGTGGCCGCCACCATGTCAGCCCAGCTCATGGAAGCTTCATCCTCATCTACGGAAGGGCTGAGTATGGTTTTAGGAACTTTAATTCCACATTGATTTGTGCACCAGACCAAACTCTCTGTCATCACGTCGATTCCCACGCCGACGGCCCTACAGACAGGGTGGGACAGTCCCTCTGGGCTTCTGAGATGATAACTCTTTTTTTTTCCAAATACTTTTACTGGGGGCTCTTACCTCTCCCATCACAACCCATACATTCATCCACCGTGTCCAGCACATTTGTACCTATGCTGCCGTCATCTTTTTCAAAGCATGTTCTTTCTACTTGAGCCCTTGATGTCAGCTCCTCGTTTTGTCCCCTCCCTCCCCCTGTCCACCTTCTCTCATGAACCCTTGATAAGTTATAGATTGTTATTTTCATATCTTACATCGCCAAGATGATAACTCTTTATGGGAATAGAAAGCCGTGTCTTTCCCCCTATGTGTGCACAGGATCATGAAATAAAATATCTCTCTTTGATGGGTTGTAGCCATTGCTCTAATTCATTGATCCTTTCCAACACACTAATCAATACTATTATAAGCTATATTCTATGAATAAAGACCACCACTCATTTGTTGGTTTGTCTTTCTCTGGAGACGCATGGTGCTGGAAGCTATGTTAGTGAGATTCCAAATATCAGCAGGGTCACCCATGGTGAACAGGTATTGTTGTAACTTCCAGGCCTATGACTCATTTGGAAGAAAGGCTTGGTGGTCTACTTCCAGAAATTGGAATACACTTTTATCTGATACAGTGCTGGAAGGCAAGTACTCAAAATATCCAGCAGCTGCAACATTGGACTCAAGTATACATGGGATGACGAGGATGGTGCAAGATGGAGCAATGTTTCATTCTAATGTACACGGGTATCCACCATGAGCCAGCGGCAACGAACAACACATGGGAAATTGAAGCACAGAGCGGTAACTTGCTCCCAGAGTCTGCACAGTTAGGTAATGGCACAGCCAGTATTTGCACTCTCACCGCCTGGCTGCTGAGTGTCTGTGTTCGTCTGGGTAGACTAGAGAAACAAATTCATAAACATGCATATGTATATAAGGTTTATATATAAGAGCAATTGAACATTGAGAAAACACCCCAAACCAGTCCAGTCCAAGGCCATAAGTCTGACATTAGCCCATATGTCCGATACCACTCTATAAAGTCCTCTTCAGACTCACGAAACACATGCAATGAAGCAAATGCAGGATGATCACAAGCCAGTGGGTAGAAAGTCTTTGGGTCCAGTGGCGCTGTAAGCATCTCAGTGCTGGCAGGGGTTTCTGCTGTGGCTTCTCCGGCTTCCGAGGTCTGGTTGCGTCCATGTGGCCTGTCTTCTGCAATGTCTCCCAGGGAGTAGCAGAGAGAGAGAGAGGTGTCTTCCGCCTCCAAGGGGGAAGTACCAGATTTCCCAGAATTCTCAGAAGGCCATGACCACACAGAAGTCTCATTAGCTATCTCCAGATTGACAGCCTAGACTCCACCCCTACACTCTTAATCCTTAATGGACACCAGGTTAGGTGACTGCCACAGTGTCACTTGAAAATCTGCCCCAATGTCCTTCCAAACACCAGTAGAGTCCCTTTTGACTTATGCTTCTTCAGGTTCGATTTCTGTCCAGTGGTTCCAAGCAGGAGGGCATATGGACGGGGCACTGACTGGAAGAGAGGAGCCTGGGTTCCAGATGGGACCAGACTGGTGTCATCTGGGAGACCTTCAACCGGGCACCTCATCTTTCTGGGTCTCTATTTCATCATCGGGAAAACAAAGTTGGCAATAATGCCTCCCTCAGACACTTTGGTAAGGCAGAAGTGGGGTGACCCAGAAAAACTGCCTGTGAGTACCTGGAGGTGGTGGTGGTGGTGGTGGTGGTGGTGGATGGCGTGAGATGGGGCAGGGATAACCCCTGGAAAAGTATAAAGGTAGGATTGTGCAAACCAAGGAAACACGCATCAGCAGACATCTGAAAACGCGAGGCTGGGTCGTCTAATAGGATATGTAAGCAGGTTGAATAGTGTCTCCCAAATTCACACTCAGCGGAACTTCACAGTGCAACCTTATTTGCAGACATACCTGGATAAGATAAGGTTGTACTGGATTCGGGTGACCCCTAAATCTAGTGACAAGTGTCCTTATAAGAAAACACACAGACACCAAGGAGAGAAGAAGCCACGTGGAGACAGATGCAGACGTTGGAGCAACGCTGCCACACAGCAAGGAATGCCAGGCGCCGTGACCAGGAGCTGGAAGAAGCAAGGAAGGCTTTGCCCCAAGAACTTGCAGAGGGAGCGTGGCCTTCTGGCCCCCGAGCTGTGGGAGAAGACGGCCCGCTGCCGGGGAGCTGCGGTCGGTCCTCGGTTGGTTACCACAGCCCTGGGAAGCACATGCAAGCAGAGAGCAAGTGTCAGGAGCCTCCACGGCTGGAGAAGGAACTCCGACAGTCTATTCACCGCAGAGTCCGGAGCTTTCTGGAGAGGTAAGTAGAGAACCCTCCGTGTCTAAGGTGCTGGCAGGCATCTTCCAAGAACTAAGCTTGAAGAACTCACAGCCCGGTGCCTCCCCCACAGGAGGCTAACAGGCAAGTAGTAAGTATCTCAAAGCTGTGATTGAGGGCTGGGG
>NW_022111357.1:11485269-11488927 GCF_000313985.2 Echinops telfairi
CATCAGAGAAGCTGGATTGGATGAAGAAGAGTGTGGCATCAGGATCGGAGGAAGGCTCGTTAACAACTTCGATATGCAGATGACATGAACTTGCTGAATGTGAGGAAGGCTCGAAGCACTTGCTGATGCAGATCAAGGGCAGCCCTCAGGATGGATTCTGACTCAGTGTCCAGAAGACTGAACTCCTCACAACTGGGCCGATAATAGGCAACATTATGATCAATGGAGAAAAGGTTGAACTTGTAAGGGTTTCATCTTGCTTGGATCCACAATCAGTGTTCATGGAAGCAGCAGGTAAGAGATCAAAAAACGTATTGCATTAGGTAAAGCTACTGCACAAGACCGCTTATGTTACTTTGAGGACTAAGGTGCGTCTGACCCAAGCCATGGTATTTTCCATTGTCTCACATGCATGTGAAAGTTGGACATTGAAGAAGGAAGACTAGAGAAAAATCCATGCATTTGAAATATGATTCTGGAGAAGAATATTGAAAGTACCACAGACTGCTAAAAGGACCAACTGATCTGTCTTGGGAGAAATACAGCCATCGCACTGAACTCTAGCCCCAATCCAAGAATAGCTCTTATAACACGGCCCTGCTTGAGAGTCGCCTCATGACATGATCACCGGAGATAAGGGTGCTACAGCAAAATGGGGTGAAGACAGCAGATGGTGCCCTGCTGTCAATTGGAATAGTGTCCAGGGTCTTAAAGGGTTGTATTCAAACAAGCCATCATCTAAGTAAGGCATCAACTAAGTCCATGTGGAAGAAGCACACTAGCCTGTGTGAGCCAAAGACAACAATAACAAAATCCAAATATGATAAGAGGGAAAGTACAGCTGAAATTGTGAACATCCAATTTGTAGGAGGCTATGGAGGACAGTAGGAGCCCAAAGTCTATCTGCAGCCTGTCTAGTCAGATTAAGCCTCTGGAAGATCCCCTCTAGCCACAGGCAAGGGACTTGAACAGCTCTACTATCAGACAGGAATTACTGTTCGCTTGATTATGGAGGATCGAACCATGGTGCAATATGATGCTTGGTCAGTTGACCTTCCTCTTGACCCAACCTGACTTTGCTCTAAGCGCAAGTGTTTCTCCCCTGTTCCGTGACAGAACTTTCCTCTCTGGCTTTGCCTTTTACATACTGATGGTGTTCTTTTCCTTCTTACTCCGCATTTCTATTTTTTACTTTATATTATCATTTTCTTCTTGCCATTCTGTTTTGTTTTTGTTTCTTATTGTTTCTGCTTGGTTTTCCCAGTTTGTGAAGCACTGAAGGAGTGGATTCATAGAGACAATAACTGATTCAATGGTTTATTGGGGAGGTGGGGTGAGGAGGGTGAGGTGATTTGGGGAGCAAACAATGAGTGCAAAAGTGGGGAGGAAGCACTAACTAGAATTGATTGTGGTGATGTCTATACAACTCTTTTTAAAAGTGACTTAGCCCATGAAATAATAGTATATTATTGGTCAATAATAGTATATTATTGATCAACAATAATAGTATATTATTGATCAAGCATTCACGAGGGTAGGAGAATGGGGGAGGGAGGGGGAAAAGGAGGAGCTGATACCAAGGGCTCAAGTAGAAAATGTTTTGGAAATGCTGATGGTGACCTATGTACAAGTGTGCTTAATACAATTGAATGATGGATTGCCAGAAGATTGATAAGAGCTCCCCAAATAAAATGATTAATAATAAATAAGTAAAAACTACTGAACAAGGAGGGGGAAAGTGATTTAACCATGGAAGTGTATGAAATGTGAATACTATATCCAAAAAATTACTATATAAATAATCATTATACTAAAGAAAGAAAAAAGTACAACCAGAGTGCTCCTTAGAGGCAAGGATGACAAGACTTCATCTCACCGACTTTGGGCAGGTTGTCGGGAGAGACCAGTCCCTGGAGGAGGCCATCATGCTGGGTAAATGGAGGTGCAGCAGAGAAGAGGAAGACCCTCAATAAGACGGACGGACACCGTGGCTGCACCGATGGACTTGGGCACAGGAACCATGGCCAGCATGGCCCAGGACCGGGCAGTGTCTTCCTCTGTTGTGCACCGGGTCGCCGCGGGTCGGAGCCAACTCAAAGGCACCTAACAAGCACACCTGTTGGTGCCCTCCGAAACTGAGCTCCAGGGGGCCTCCTATGCCCTTGGCGGTGAGGACAAGGAAGCCCACACCCGGACCCTTACAAGCTGCCCCTGTGGGTGGGCTGAGGGAGCTGCAGTGTGTCTCCAGTGACCACCTGGACAAGCCCCTGTCTCTAGAGGAATCCATGATTAGTTCGTGTGATCCACAAGAATTAACTGGCATCTATTTTGTCAGGGAGACGTAACAACGAGCAAAGCCCAACAAACGGCAGCTATGGCCAGGCGTGGGCTACCAGGAGTGTGGTGCTCTAAGACCACTCGCTGCGGGACTTGATCCGGACAGTGTTGAGAACTCTGGCCATTTCCCTTGTAACCTCACGCTCTCATTACCTGAGTAATACAGCACAGTGTTGGAGGCTCTGGCTTACACCAGACTACACATAGTTCAAGCTCAGCTCAGACGTCTCCAAACCGAACGATCTCGAGCAGTTGCCTCGTTGTCTCCATCTATAAATAGGGTTGCCACGAGGAATCAGGGGTGTTGTGGGCTGTCACAGAGTGCGTCACTGAAAAATTGGTGACCTCCTAAACAATTGCATGAAATGCTGCCCAACGCTGCACCATGCCACGACCATTAGGCTGCCGTGCTCCATAAGCTTCATGCTGGCTGACTTTCAGAAGCGGATGGCCAGGCGTTCCCCCTAGCCTGTCTTCGGCTAGACGCTCTGCTGAAACCTAATCAGCCTCCTTGCAGCCCAGGAAGCCTCTGCTGACAGACGAGTGGTGGCTGGGCAAGAGGTGCAGAGGCTGAGAATGGAACCCCAGTCTCCCGCACAGAGAGGTCAGCCTTCTACCACTGACCCGCACCCTCCAAGGATTCAATCGGTGCGCATATAAAGCTTGCAGCACAGAGCTCATCCCCGACACATAGCAAGCTCAATGTGTGTTAACAGAGGCTATAATTGTTGCTGTTTGATATTTGTCCTAAGAGCAAATGTGAAACACGTGCTTGGGTTGGAGATGCTCTTCTGAACAATGGCAAAGTCAGCTTTCTTGCCAATAGTTTAATACTAAAGGCATTTCTCATCCCTCTGTGTGTATAGCTACGGAAAGGTACGCGTCCTTGGGCAAATTCTCTTTGAGGACGGCTAGATTTTCCTCCGGAATGTTGGCCTGCCTTTCTTTGGTCACCGCCAGCACAGCGGTAACACACCTTGAGATGCAACCATTGTTAGGATAAACAAAGGAAAGGCAGCCAGCAGCGGAAGCCAAAGCCACAGCTTCTCCCAGGGCTGCTTCCAGCTCGCCCTGGTATCCAGCCAATCAGAAGCTGCAGATGTAAATTGTGTTCCCTAATTGATCCATCAAGCTCTGCACAGTTCAGGTTATGAAAACCGTGCTGGGGAGGGGGAAGGGGAAATGCTGCATATGCATGCCTGGTGCATGTTGAGTGTGCAGCAACACTAACTATTGGGATTAGGGGCAGAGGGATTGGGCATCAACCTGGCAAGCTGGGGCAACTCATGACCAGTTTTGCTTTTCCTCGTCTTTATAAAAC
>NW_022111357.1:11490227-11491783 GCF_000313985.2 Echinops telfairi
ACCCATTTATCCCTCCGCCTTTCAATTAGCCCCACATGTGATTATCGGCCAAGCTGGCACAATTCACTAACTCACCTGCACACTGCAGCCCATTGTGGAACCACGACGATGCCAGCAAGGCTCCACGTCTGACTTAAGCCGTGGTCTTTGCAGTCTGGGCATTTTCACGGTTTCATAATGTCTCTAAATATTTTTCTATCTGTTTTCATCCTTTAGTCTCCTCTTCCTTCAGTTTGGATAGTTTCTTTTGCCCTCGTTCTATGCCAAAAGGAACGATCTCTTCAATTGTACCAAATTATGGTCAAGCCCGTGTATTGTTTTCTTAGTTCCAATTATTCCATATTTTAATCCGAGGTTTTTTTCATGGCTCCTAGTTGAATTTCTCCATCCTTTCGTTTAACTTGTCGATCCTGCTGCTGCTGTTGTGACTCACAGCCGCCCTGTGCACGACAGAACCAAACATTGCTGTCCTGTGCAGCCTCACAATGGTCCTGGTGCCAGTGCCCAGTGTTGGAGCTGCAGTGTCAGTGTATCTTGTCGAGGGTCTTCCTCGTTTCCACCGCCCCTCTGCTTCACCGGGCACTGCTGCTTCCATGAGCATTGACTGGGGATCCAAGCAAGACGAAATCCTCGACAACTTAAGTCTTTTCTCCATTGATCATGATGTCCCGACCGGTCCAGTTGTAAAGATACTGGCTTTCTTTTCTTTTTAAGATATTAGCTGTCTGTACATCGAGTCGTACTGAAGGCTGCAATCCTTGATCTTCATCGGCAAGTGCTTCAAGTCCTCCTCACTTTCAGAAGCAAGGCTGTGTCACCCACACACTGCAGGCGATGAATAGGCCTTCCTCTAGTCCGGATGCCACACTCTTCTTCATCTGATGGTTTGCTCGCATACAGGTGGCATATGTATGGTGAGAGGACACTCCCTGATGCACACCTTTCTTAACTTCAATCCATCAGTTCCCTGTTCTGTTCACACAACAGTGATCCTATTAATCACGGTTATTGAAAAGTCTGGGTCTCCTATGAGTCCATTTCCATATATAGTCTCTTGATTTTTTTGTCAATTCATGTCTCTTTTGCATGTTGGTGACATTTTGACTCCAATTTGGCACTGTGGATGAAAACAGCGTAGAGATCATTGGAAGCGCTGAAGCTATTGTTCTCAAGAGAGAAGAGGCCTTTGCGTTTGATAAGCAGCGAGGGCAGCTCACCTTAATGCAGTCAGGAGTGGCGCTCCTCCAGAGCCGGTCTTCAGTGTTCAGGATAGCTGGTCTACTGTGGGTCACCCAAAATGACCAAGTATGAAAAAGTGCCCACAAGGCGGTAAGCGGGCCTGACGGACAGGTTGTGCACAGACAGTAGATGCTGCCTTAGCGTCAGCGGGGGAGGAAGGCCTCTGTCAGAGGTGACAGCTGTGACTCATCATGAATGACAGGGAGACACAGCCACGTGAGGATGTAGGCTGTTCCAGACAAAGTAAACTGCAAATGTCCTGAGGCAGAAAGGAGCTGGGCAGAATTGTCCATAAATCAAAGGCAAGATGGGTAGTC
>NW_022111357.1:11493695-11495209 GCF_000313985.2 Echinops telfairi
CCCTCTCCACAGAACAACAGCTTAAAGCTGACCCTGACCCCACTGATCTGGTGAGGTCTCCCACCAAGTACCCACGAGTCTCATTTCTTTCCTCCCCCGCCCCGGCCCCCTGTCCTTCACCTTTAACGAAAGAGTAGGCAGGGTGTACCCATGACCCCCTGGTAACGTCCCCTCAATGGGAGCTCCAAGGATTCCTGGCACCTGGGACTTCAGGACTTGTTGGCTAGATGGGGAGACTGGAGGCCAAAGCGGCGCAGAAGGGCTCCCCCAAGTGATATATTCAGGCTCTGGCGGAACAGTGGGTGAACCCAGACCCCTGATGCTACAGGTCAAACTCCTTAAAGCCTGGCCTCTTACCTTCCCCAGGTCACAAAGATGACCTTGAATGGGGGATGAGAATAGGGACCGGAGAGGGCTGACAGAGGCGCTGCCTTAACTCCTCCGTGTGACCTGGGGGTAAGGGGCTTAGCCTCTTGGATGTCCTCACCTGTAAGGCGCATACTGGCAGCAAGATAGTTGAGGAGTAAGTAAGATGGTTACTTGTGAAGTTTAGCAGGAGGAACTGCGTACAGTAAGCAATCCATCAGTGCTGCTGCCGCCACCATGGCTGATATAAATGAAGGGTGGAAGTCTGCGAGCCTGCCCCAACCTAGGGACCAGCTTGGAGAGGAGGGAAACTCAGAGAGCCCCTCTCCCCACCCTGCCACACATTGCGGGGCCTCTCTGGGCTGGCCCCCACCTCCTGCCTCCTCTGCTTTGTTGCCTTCTCCCCTCTACTGACTGGGTGAGTCACTCCACCCCCAAGGCATAGCCCTGCCTTCAGAAACTCATTTTTCCAGTTTCTCATCCTGATGCTGGAGCTGGGGCCCCTGAGCTGAAGAAAATAGCCCCCTCCCCAAACACACACACACACCGTGTCTCCCTCTACAGATTTGGGAACTACGGGGTGGAAAGGAAGCAAGAAAGGAGACAGTCTTCTCTGTCTGTTTGTCCAGCTGTCTGAATTAGGTTTGGGGCGCTCTGATCAGGGAGTCAGGCCAGACCCAGGATTTGCAGGGCTTGGGGGTAGGGAAGGAGGGTGCTGAGTAGGGGGAGAGTTTGCAAGTCTGTCTAGCCCCTCCAACTCCATCCAGTGCAAACAGGCCTGGTCCCCTCTTAGGGGCCGTGGCCATCCACTCAGACCCTCAGGCCAGAATCCCTAAGCCCCCTCCAGCCCTCCCTCGCCCTGCCCTGCCCTCACGTCCCTGCCCTCACATGTGCTTGGAAAGGGGTCCATTTACTGCCCTGGGCAGGTCCCCATCCCCTCTCCCCTCCCCGCTGCACTCCTCCCCTGCACACAGCCCCAAAGGGTGGAACTGATCAAGCACGGGACAGGCTTGGGAAGGAGCAAAACAGCCATGGAGGCAGGAGCCTCCCTCTCTCTGCTCCGCACAGGGCCCCCTCAGAGTACTCCAGGCGTCGTGCCAGGCTCCGACCTTGCGCAGCTCGCCAGGCCCTGGAAGGTGGGGGGGGGG
>NW_022111357.1:11497155-11498391 GCF_000313985.2 Echinops telfairi
GGTACTTGGCCTGTCTGCATCTCCAGGTGGACCCATCCCAGGTCTGGTCCGTTTCTTAGGTCTAATCATCAACCCGGTCATACTCTCCCTACAGCTGGGCTTCCAAAGGCATGGACAGGGACATCAACTCATCTTCTCTCCTCTCCTCTCTCCCCTTTTCTCTCTTCTCCACCTCTCTTGTGCTCTCCTCTTCACCTCTCTTCTTCTTCATCTTTCTCTCTCTCTCTCTCTCTCTCTCACACACACACACACACCCTCTCACCTCTTTACAGAGCCTGGATGTCACAGCTCCCCGGGCACATCTTTGTACCAATGGGCTGATCTCTAATGCTGAGCAGGAGCCAAACTGTAGAGAGAGTGGTGGTACACGCTTCTCTTCATCCTCATGGCCCTCCCTCAGCCTTCCTCACTGGTCTCCCTGCCCCCAGCACTACCTCATCGCTTTCTTCTTGACACTGCCCCCAGAAGAGTCCTCCAAACACCACTCTGCTTGGCTACCCACTGGCCCCTCGTTCAAGGCAGCCAGTGGTACTGCCTCACCTATGTTTGCAGCCTCCTGCCCCCCTGCACTGGTGCCACGTCCTCTGGGTTGACTACATCCTGTCCTATTAACCTGCTTGCCCATTTGCTCAAGAAACCCTGATGGCAGAGCAGGCTACTCACTGAGCTGCTAACCATACAGTCAGCAGTTCGAACCCACCAGCTACGCCTCAGGAGCAAGATGAAGCCTTCGGCTCTGGTAGAATTTACGCGATCGGAAACCCAAAGGGCAGTTCTGCCCTGTCATGGAAGGTCTTTGTGGGTCCGAACGGGCTCAATGGCAGTGAGTCTCATTTTCATTTTTGCAGCTTTGCTCGGGCACCCTCCTCCAGTTTTCGGGTTTTGTTTAACATCTTCCCGCCTTCCTTATGCCACCGCTTGTCTGTCGGTGTGTTGCACTGTGGTGGCTTGTGTGTTTCTGGAAGCGAGGTCACTGGTATTTTGAAGGCCAACAGGGTCATCCAAAGCGAACAGGTTTCAGCGGAGCTTCCAGACTAAGAAGAGACTACCAAGAAAGAATCGTTTGCCCACGTCAGAGGAATTAGCCAGTGAAAACCTTACGCAGAGCTGAAACATCGCCAGCTCCTGAAGGCCGAACGGATGGAAGCAGAACATTGTCATAGATGGTGCCAGGGGATGCGCCCCTTGAAATGTGACTGAGACAAAATACCCATTTATAAACTATCAAGGGCTCAT
>NW_022111357.1:11500767-11501846 GCF_000313985.2 Echinops telfairi
GGCTCGGGGCCAGTGATGGAACAGACCATCAACGGGTCCATATATAAGTTCAGGTTGCAGTTGAAGCAAATGAAAACAAGTCCACCAGAGATCAACTGTGACCTTGAGTCTGTCCCAGCTGAATTTCAGAACATCCCAGGAACAGAGCTGCTGCACTGAACACTAATGACAGGAGACCTGATGGGCTGTGGGAGGACATCAAGATCATCCTTCAGGAAAAAGGGAAAAGGCCATTCAAAAGACAAGAAAGAAAAAAGATTAAAGTGGATGTTAGTACATACAATGGAGGACTATGCATCGCTAAAAAGCAGTGATGAATGTACGAAGCACATCGCTGCATGGGAAGAACTGGAGGAAATCATGCTAAGCGAAGTAAGCCAAGAACAAAAGGACAAGTACAACATGAGTCCATTGAAGTAAGCTTTTAAAAATGCAAAAGAGGCATAGGGAAAAAGCTACTGTATACAAACATTCCTGGGATGTGGACCAGGTAGTATGGTAGGGGCCAGACCACATCCAGGGATACTATGATAGCCAACTAAAAGGGAGGAGGGGGAAGGAAAAAAATAAAAAAGAAATGGGTAGCGGGGGCACAGGGCACTAACCCACCCAAGGGGAGGGTATTGTTTATTTCTCTACAGGGAAAGAGGGACCAGACTCCAACCCAGTGCTCCAAGATGTGAATGCAACCTACCGGCATGGAGAGGTCTGAGGGTCTGGATTCCTGCCCATCCCCCCAGAAGAATTTCTTTCAGAGGACAGCACTGAAGCTGCAGCTCAGGGGGAGGGACATGTCTGATCAGAGCACACGGGAGCAAATGAAGAGGGAGGAAGAGAGAGTGGAGCACATCCTGACCCACCAAGCCTTGGTGACGATATCCCCGTTCAGAGCAGCCAATCCAGAGAGAGGACCATAGAGTCGGCCCCAATATGAAACACGATATCTCTCACTGACTCATAGCCCTACAAGGGACAACACTGGAGACACAGTGTGGGAATTACGCCTGATCTGATCCTACCACACCGAGGCAAAACACTAAGGGTGTGGAACAGAACAGCAAGGGGAACAGAGCAACGAA
>NW_022111357.1:11503646-11504551 GCF_000313985.2 Echinops telfairi
GAGTTAGAAACCCAAAGGGAAGAAAGCACTCAGCATATCTTAAACTCAAAGAACTCAAGAAACAAGTCAAGCCTTGAGTTATAATATTGAACGATTCTATGGCCAAATATTGTATGATGTGGGAAGTATCTAAGAAGATGGAAAGAATGCTTAGGGTGCTATGTCTGACAATTACTTTATAGTAGTCAGCCTTGTTGATATTGGTAACAATTCTCTCTCTGCCCTGTGAAGTTAGGGGACGTTTTAACATGACCCCTTACCATCCTTTAGTCCTTCCCTCCACATCGTGCCCAACCCTTTCTACAGGTCGCTACTGATCTGCTTTCTGCCACAATACGCTAATTTTTATTTTTCCACAACCTTTGCATAAATAGAAACATTCAATATGTATTCTGCCTTCCTTCGCTTGGCATGATTATTTTCAGATTCCGTTTTGTGATTGCACGGATCAACCATTTAGCCCTCTTATTGCTGACTACTATCCACTGTGTTGCCTAGTGAAGCTGCTGTGCAAGGCGTCCTTAAAATATTGAAGAGCAAGGGTGTTACTTTGAGGACTAAGGTGCACCTGACCCACGCCACAGTATTTTCCACTGCATCAAACGTATATGAAAGTTGGACGCTGAATAAGGAGGACCAGAGAAGAATCCATGCATTTGAATTGTGGTGCTGGAGGAAAATACTGAAGGTACCATGGACGGCTAAAAGGACAAACAGATCTGCATCGGAAGAAGTAAGGCCAGGGTGCTCCTTGGAGGCAAGGATGGCCAGACTTTGTCTCACATAAACTTTAGACACATTGTCAGGAGAGACCAGTGTCATGTTTGGGAAAGTAGAGGGGTGGCGATAAAGAAGAAAGGCCTCACTAAGATGGATTGGCACAGTGGGTTCAGGCATAGGAACCA
>NW_022111357.1:11504854-11506548 GCF_000313985.2 Echinops telfairi
TGCACATAAAGCAGGATGAACACTTGTGTCTAAATCATATGGACCTGACTTTGGTTTCTCTTCGGTGACAACCTAGGAGTAGAATGGTAGGTGTAGGTTTAACTTTCTCAGCCGCTGCCAGACTGTTTGCCTCGCTTGATAGAGAATTTCATAGTCTTCACGGACACTTGCTATGTTTCAGACACTGTCACACACAGCAAGCAGGATCTTCAAACCTCACCCTTGGAAACTGGGAGACTCCAAAATCTTTACTTTTTGGTTGGCTTGGGCTGATCGCCTCCTGTTGCTATCAAAGTATTTCCCCTTCACTTCGGCCCCTTTACGCTTTCCCATCTGGAGATCTCCATATTAGCCATTTAAAAAGCCTTTACGTCTGACTTGGCATCCTATACAATCTAGGTCCATGATTTTGCTGTTGCTTGTTGATTTGTTTGGGGCCACCCCCACCCCCACCCTTTTTTTCTTCTCCTCAGCAGCTTGAGCATGAACATAGCTTCTCCCACAGCCTGCAAGCTTCCGATTCTAGAGACTCTTCACGATAACGACAGCTGGGAGCGGGCAGGGGGCGGCTGAAGGAAATGATGCATCTCTGTGAGTGTCACCTGCTGCATCACCCTACTCAAAGACTGCCCGGGGTCCTTCACCTTCCTTCCTCTTCAGGACAGCCCGCGTTCCTCCACCCAAGTACCACTGCCCGGATCTGAGGAGAAATGCCCAGGGAGAAACAGAGGGCCTGAGCCGGGTTCTTTCAGACCCAGCTGTGCACACTCAAAGGCCAATCTCAGAAGCAGTACTTCAGCCTTACTCCTTAAGATGCAAGAACTTTCCGGAGTCCTGAATCGGAGTTACAAACAGGTTAAGCCCTGGCTGCAGGACCAGAGAAGGAAATGGAAGAGGGGGCACACAACCGCCAACTGGTCAAAGACTCACCATCGAGTGACTCGGGTCTCTGCACCCACAGATCCCTGGGCCTCGGTGCTTCCTACCACCAAGGATGCCTCCTTCTGGAAGCTTTCCCATGGGGAGCGATCAGAGCTGGAGCAGTCAGACCAGCGAGAACCAGCGTTGGACCGGTCAGGCTGGGAGCAACCAGTTCCAGAACTATGGAGAGGAATGGCCGCAGCCCCGGTTCCAGCCAAGGTCTCTGTGATCTGGAGGCCACACAAATGTTAGCTTTCTTTGCAAGGGGTCCGTAAGCACACAGTCGGAAGATGTGTGGAGACAGACGTGTAGGTCCACGTCCATCCAGGCAGGGGCTGCGCGACTTCCTTTTTTTATAGGACTTCTTCTTTTAGAACTCTCTGCCTCAATAGCCTGGTTTTCCTCGCTCCTGTTGTCTGGAGGGCGGGGCTGTGAGTGGAGACTGTGGTTGCTATTTAACCAAAGTTTCAGTAATAGCCTCCTGACAGTTTACCTTGGGTGCTCTGGACAACAGGCTAAAAGGTGTCCCTGCCTCTAACCAACTATCTATACTACCTTGACTATCTTTAGGATCTAGCCCCAAGAACAGGATATAAAAGTACAAAGTTAGGCGGTGAAGGATTATTTGTCATTTATAGGATGGGGAGTCTTCTTATTAAACAATTTAGGGGTGGGGGAAGGTTAAGCCCTAAGGAGCTTCATTGATTTTCCTCTGCCCTTCTGCTCTGTTTTAACTGTAAGCCCTAGCTTGTGTCTTGTTTGCATTTTACTGC
>NW_022111357.1:11507902-11509847 GCF_000313985.2 Echinops telfairi
TTCATCTTTTTATATCTATTGATACTGGTACCACACTGTCTTAATCACTGTAACTTTGTAGTACGTCTTGCAGTCAACTAGTGTAAATACTTCAACTTCCGTCTTTTTCAAAGTTGTTTTTGCCATTTTCACACTTTGATATTGATTTTAAAAATTAGTTTGCCAATTGCCACGCCCAACTGCAGGCACTTCCAGAGGAGCCCATTGGAACCCCAGGTGAACCTGAGGAGAACTGGCATCTTAGCCGTACTGAGTCTTCTAAGCGAAGAGCACTCGGTTCCAGTTTCCTTAACTTCTCTCCGCAGAGCTTTGCAGTGTTCCGTGTAAGCGTCTCGCACTTATTTCATTAGCTTTATCCCTGGGTATTTCACACAGTTTTGTACGATTGCAAGTATCAGTTCCAGCAGAGTTAGCCAAACCTTCAGTACAGTGTGGAATAAATGTCATGGGAGCTGACATCTTTTCCTGAGTGTTGATTTTAGGGCCAAAGCATTCTGTCTTCCACCATTAACTATGATATTGGCTTTGGCTTTTTCATAGATGTCCTTACTGTGTTGAGGAACTTGACTGTGATTTCTAGTATATGCAGGTTTGGGTTAGGAATGGATGTTTGCTTTTGGCAAATGCGTTTTCTGGATCTTCCAAGATGATTATACATGTTTCTTTCTTGGTCTGCTAATAGGGAGACTCTATATAGTATCTTTTAGTGAACGTTCCCTTCCTGGGTCTGTTAACCTTTTGGCCAAGATGCATTATCCTTTTCTTTTTGACAAAATTGAGTGGAATCAATATGCTAGAATTTTGTTAAGAATTTTGCATCTCAGTTCAAGAAGGTTTTATTTTCTTGTAATGTCTTTGTCTGACTTTAGTGTATAGTAGTGCTGGTTTCATAGAATTGATTAGCAAGGATTTCTTCCTCTTTAGTTTCATGAAAGATGTTGTTAGACCCCAACTTCCCCCTCCCCTCCCCCCAATTAAATGTTTGATAGAAGTCCTCAGGACCTGGTGTTCCTTTTGTGGGAAGGCCTTTAGCTGCACATTCAATTTACTTAGTAGATGTAGGGCTATTCAGGTTTTTCTTTCTTCCTCTGAGAACTTAGTAGTTTGTGGGCTTTACAAGGAATTAGCCCATCTCATCCAAGTGGTTGCATTTATTAGCATAGTGTTCTTCATGCTACTCCCTTACTATCTTTCTGATATCTTTTGAGCCCACAGTGAAGTCACTTGTTATTCTTGATATCAGTAACGTGCGTCGCCTCTTTTACTCAGGAGAAACCCTGGTGGCAGAGTGGGTTATGCCATGGTCGGCAGTTCAAACCCACCAGACTCCGCTCTGAAGGAGAAAGAGGAGGCTGTCTGCTCCTTTAAAGATCCATCGCCTCAGAAACCCACAGGGGCAGTTCCACGCCATCCTACAGGGTCACTGTGAGTCGGAACCAACCCAATGGCAGTGGGCTTGACTTTGAAGTGAGTTCTTCCCCCTGATTAATCGGAATAGAGGTTAATAAAAATTTTAGGCCTTCTTAAAAAAAATTGGCTGTGTTCTCATTTCTTTTTCATGTAGTTTTTGTCTTCCTGTTCCATTGACTTTGTCTGTGGCTGTTGTCGTTTTACTTTGTATTGTTAATTGGGTGAACGTTGAAAGCGTTTTCATTCAATAATGCATACACTTTTAGTTTCATGTCATTGTCGGCAATTTTCCCAACACGGCATCACTTCTTCCGTTGCTCCCTGTGTTCCCCTTTTCCACCTTCATCCCTCCTTCTTTCCTACACCGTCCTGCTTTCCGAACTTTGTGCTTGGGGGAAATCTGCTCTTTATATCCCAAATAGTTGATTAGTCCCATCCTTCACACGTGCTCTTGGCGTTATTGTTTCTCTGGATGTGACTGATGGGCAACTTGTTTTTTTCTAAAGTAGGTACTTAGTTTTAGCAACATCCTACG
>NW_022111357.1:11523065-11524789 GCF_000313985.2 Echinops telfairi
CACTATGGATCTTTTATTATTGATATAGTTGAAATTATCATTTTGCTATTTGTTTTCAGTTTGTCTTGTCTGCTTTTTTTTGTGTTTTTTTGCTTCCTGATTTTGGGTTGACATTTTTTACTACATCTTATCCCCTTGGCTGGCTTATTAACAATAACAATTTATTGTATCATACTCATAGCTGCTTTGGCATTCATAGTATACACCTTTGACTTACAATCTACCACCAGTGATTTTACACCGCGTTGTCACACGCAGTCTTTTGGGAGTACTTCCACGTACCTCCTCTTCTCCTTTGGCCTATTGTCATGCCTTTGCTGGTACTTATGTTATAAACCTCTGCCTAGCAAGGCATTGCTATTACTTTTTGCTTTAAATAGTTGAATATATTTTAATGAGATGGAAGTGATTACAAAAAGAGTCATTATACTCACCCACAGAATTAAAGTTTCCAGTCCTCTCTTCGTATTTGTGCTGGCCAGAGAGGCCCAAGGGACTGGGCAGGGAAATACCCTCACCCCCCTGCCCTGCAGGCACTGTCTGCATCTGCAGCGAGTCACTGGAGACCTTGTGGAGAGGCAGGTTCCCGGTTTCCCTCGACAAAGAACGTTCTTTAACATGAGCGTGCAGGACTACTGCTGAGACACGTGGTCTTCCTGCCAACACCACCCGCTAGCACCCACCTCTGTCCCTGTGCCCTAACCAGTGACCCTCAGGGTCGGTCTTCAAATCTCCAAGTTCCCTCACCCCTCAGAGAGGTTACTTCTGAGGTATGTATTTTGACCATTACTCAACGTTTCCCTGAGGATTAAGCTTTCATGACCAACTCTAGTAGCTGGTGTAACAGGGTACTTACTCTTGCTGCCTCTCCACACCCCCCACTTCCCTGGTATCACCTGACACTAATGAATGATTTTACCTCAAATCCTTGTCTCAAGGGATTGCTTCCAGGTGCTTGATCTAAGCCGGTTTATACTGGAGTGGTCTTAGGAATCAAACCTTCCTATGGGATTCTAGAATTGGATGATTTATCTGCCAAATAACAACAACAACAAAAAAATTCCCATTGTTGATATCAGTTCTTGCTATGTTGTAAAAGCCCCGTTAAAATGGCTCCGACCCAGGATGGATAGAGATAGGATACAGGTGTCAGAGGCTAGACAGGTTTACACAGCCTCTGCAGCCTAAGGTAAGGTGGAGACCATGGTCATTAAAAGAACCTGTAGCGTTTGTTAATTACTACCGATGTGGTGAAGAAAGAGAATTATAGACTCAAACTTGCCAACACTAGCTCAGGGTGAGTTAGGCTGGGTTCTGCAGAAAAGCAAAACCGGTGACACTCCTCTATGTAGATCAAGAAATCAGGGAAGAGAATTAGATCCAGAAACGACCCAGCCAGGTGTAGTAGAGGGGGGTAAGTCCGGTCCAGTTCAAGTGTTTGGGTCAGACTATAAGCTGGAGGCCTCCCCTGCCCCGTGTAGCTGCAGGGGCTGAGGGAACAGGAAGCAGACGAATGAAGCGGGACGTCCGTGCTGAGGTGAATGCAGAGGTTGGCCAAAAGAATCCAAGGCTGGCAGTCCAGCTCCTAGGATCTGCAGGCAACGTGACAAGAGGTCTATGAGCCAGATGCACGATCCAGATGCAGTAGAAGAAATAAGCCAGCTTGGACAGTGTCAACCTGTACTAAGAACAGGTCATGCCGGCACCCCCCCACCCCACCCCCC
>NW_022111357.1:11524931-11530582 GCF_000313985.2 Echinops telfairi
AAGGTACTCTACCTTATTCCCACAACCGCTTGGCTACTTCACAGAAGATTCTATCATGGAGTTGGCCACCCTCTGGTAGATCATATCATGGGAGATTCCGGGCTCAGCCAAGGTGACATAATACCCAACTATCACACAGGGCACGGCATGAAAGCCAGGAAAGCTCGAGGACAGCGTTAGAAAAAACCCTAATCGCATGTGCCGGGAGGGCTGATAGGGTGCAAATCAGGTTCAGGATCTGATGAAAATAATGGCAGCAGTGTCTTCCTCCCCTTTGCTAAAGGATAGTAGGCTCCCTTCCCTTGCCTAGAGACCATGCACAGACTGTACTTGAGACAAGTACCTTGCAGGATGATACTTGTCTTTCTCATCACAACCTGCTCCTATCTCCTCTTGTCACTTCTGGGCTGGTGGCTCAGGTCAAGTCTCAACATGGTGCAACTGGAAAAGTACACTCTCTTCTTAGATTAGAGAAAGGGAATATTGACTAAAAGCACTGTCGGGCCTGGTTAATATGTAACAACAGGAGGCTGCAGATCATTGTGTGGGAGTGAATACGGAGGGCACTTAACTAGGAGGAGAGGAAATGGAATACAGGGCTGGATAAGGGAATTGATTCAGCTGGAGACACTCCCCAGGGCCTCCGAACACCTGGATGGCACTCAGCTGGCTCTTTGAAACTTGAGGGGGGAAATAATGATCAGTGACCAATCAGAAGACAGCAACGACACCACATACTTGGAAAGCCTCTAAGGTAAGATATTGCTAAGTAGGTACCAAGTCATGAACGAAGTAATGGAAAAGTTCCAAAGGAAATGCTGAGTTAGACATACTGCGTTGGGCAAATCTGCTGCAATAGACTTCTTTGAAGTTTTGGTTTTTTTTTAAAGCAAAGATGTCATGTTGGTGACTAAGATGCCCCTGAAAGCCAGGGTGTTTTCTATTGTCCCATGTGCGCGGGAAAGCTGGACAATGAATAAAAAAGAAAGAAGAAGAATCAATACATTCAAATTATGGTGTTGGCGAAGAACAGCGAACATACCACAGACTGCCCAAGGAATGCATAGATCAGGCTCAGAAGAATGCACTAGAATGCGTCTTAAAACATAGGACGGGCGCACTTGCTTTGGGCACATCATCAGGAAAGACAGGTCACGTGAAAAGGACGCCCTATGGGTGAAGTGAGAACAAGAGTCTCCGTGAGATGGACGGATAACAACAGGCACCGCAGTAGACTCAAACATTCCAGCGACCATGAAGATGGCACAGGACTAAACGACATCTCATTCACTTATACCTAAGGGGACCCCAAGTTAGAGCTGTCTGTCTGGCAACTAACGGCAATAAAGTCAAGTTGGCATTAAAGTGAAAATTACAGGGAGCAGGTACCATGCCCACTCAGAAGCTTGGAAACGATGTTTCCAATGAACTGAAAGTGAGACTTTGGCGGGGAGGGCGGGCACTCAGCCACTGATGCTACGAATTGCTGAGAAAAGAGTAAGAGCAGAAATGAGTTGCTGCTTTGCTGCTTGGAGAAGACACTGCTGCTGCCAGGATGGCGTTCACAGGGACAAACAGCCACCAAGTAACCAGTAGGACGCAAGTCCCTCCCTCAGCTTTGCATTCTTCATCCTGCATGTCCTATTGACAAAGGATCACCAGGAGCATCTAGCCAAACTGCACTGTGATAGATATGTCTGTTTGTTTCTAATAAAGTATGGAAGAGACTTGCCACTAAGAGACAATCATCTGAACCACTGGCAGAGAGCTGCTACAATAAACAACGTGGAAATGGCAAGACCGCCCGAACCAGAGGAAGCAATCACAAAGTTCAGAGAGGTGGCTGTGCTGGAAGAAATGTATTACTTAAATCAAGACTCCGGCAGCTGAGCGTGTTCTCAGAGGACACGTTGTTTCCAAAACCAATAAGGAAGGAGCTCAGGAAGAGGACCCTCGATGCTAATGTCTTTTCTGTCTGAGATAGACGGTCGAGAAGGCTGGCTGCTACGGAACTGGACTCCCCAGTGTTAGAAGTGACAATAGGGTGCTGGGACAGCGGGGGCCAGGTGGATGGAATTACCATAATGTGCAGCAAAGTTGGAAAGCCAATCAAGGGGCCCTGAGTGAGATAGCTAATAGACATTATAGCTCAAAAGAATAAGGTCAAGTGGGAAACCAACAAGGGTTATTGGCCAATAGCAAATAATCGAAACAAATCAAGAGCCGGGGATCTGATGACTGTTGCAAGCCATCGCATTGCAAAATCACCAGCCCTCGCCTCTTTAATACGCTTCAAGTTCTTTTCAGACCCAGAGCCATGGTAAAGGAGAGCCCGACTCCTCTGGGAAAGGTCCTTCAGTGCTAGAGCAAATGTGTACAGCATTGATCTCCCCAAAGGGACCGATGGCCATTTACCAGAGTAAGCATAAGCCGGAGAATGAAAAGAACGCAGAGATCTTAACAACTGTGGGGTCTAGGGTCTAGGGCAGTGGTCCTCCTCCTTCCTCATGCCGCGACCCTTTCATACAGTGGTCCTCCTCCTTCCTCATGCCGCGACCCTTTCATACAGTTCCTCATGTGGTGGGGACCCCCCACCATAACATTATTTCCGTTGCTACTTCATCACTGTCATTTTGGTACTGTTATGAATTGGGCGACCCCTGTGAAAGGGTCGTATGACCTCAAAGGGGTCTCGACTCACAGGTTGAGAACCGCTGGCCCAGGGGATCAAAGCCATCACCAGGACCCTCTGTCAGAGCAGGAGCATAAACATGGGATCCTGGCTCATTTCACCTTCTGAGGAAGGTCAGTGGGGCTGCAGACCCACCCTGCCATGCTTCCCCATCCCTAAATACTTGTTGGGATAAGAAACAACAGTTGATTGAGGCCATACACTGGTTTTTCATCTGTAATTCT
The DNA here is from genome assembly GCF_000313985.2 of Echinops telfairi. Lineage (NCBI taxonomy): Eukaryota > Metazoa > Chordata > Mammalia > Afrosoricida > Tenrecidae > Echinops > Echinops telfairi. The sequence goes on from NW_022111357.1 coordinate 11,527,848, forward strand.
AAACTTACATATACACCTCTAATAAGATAGTAAGTTAGAAGAAATATTATTCTACAGTGATTAGCCGAAATTAGTGCCACTCTCAACAACTTAAATAATTCAAGGGTGGTCCCATCATACTCCCATTTAATTTACCAGCCTGACCACTGCAAAAATAAACCTATGTACATATATTTATATGACAATACACTGAGGTAATGGAGGGACTCCGGGCCTCTGATCAAGCCCCGTCTGAATGCAAGACCACTCTGTTCTAACAACCTGGCATTTTGTGATGCTCACCCTCCCAGCACAATCGCTGAAGACAAAATGGGTGCACAAGCAAATATGGTAAAGAAAGCGAATGGTGCCTGGCTATGAGAGACAGAGCATCTGGGATTTTAAAGGCTTGACGTTAAACAAGCGGCCATCTAGCAGAAAAGCAACAAGTCCACGTGGAAGAAGCACACCAGCCTGTGTGATCATGAGGTGTTGATGAGATCGGGTAACAGGCATCAGAAGACCCAAAACAAACAAGCAAACAAAACCATATTGTTGAGAATGAGTGTCAGAGCAGAGACCCAAAACCCATCTGTAGACAATGAGACATCCCCTCGCAGAAGGGTCACAGGGAAGGGTGAGTCAACCAGGACACAGTAGAGCACCGATGAAACACAATATTCCTCTGGTCCCTTGAGGTTTCTCCACCCCCCACTATCATGACCCCAGTCCTGCCTTTCACTGAGGGCTAGACCGGAGAAAGTACACAGGTATAGGTAAGAGCTCATGCCACATGGAATCCAGGGACAGGAATGGGAGTAGCGATACCAGGAGGGGAGGGGGAAGGGGAGGGGAGGGGGAAGGAAGGGGGAACTGATTGCAATGATGGACACATAACCACCTCCACCCCCCAAGGGGGATGAAAAACAGAAACCTTGGGGGAAAGGAGACAGTGGTCAGTGTGAGATATGAAAATAATAATCATTTATCATTTATCAAAGGGTCACGAGGGTGGGAGGGGGAAGGGAAGGAAAAAAGAGGAGCTGATACCAAGAGTTCAAATAGAAAGTAAATATTTAAAAAATAATGATGGCAATATATGTACAAATATGGCTTGATACAATTGATGTATGAATTGTTATAAGACTGTAAGAGCCCCAATAAAATGATCTCTTAATTTTAAAATAATAATAAAAGAAACAGAATATGGTGAGTGATAGTGTATTATCATAAGTCAACTAAGAGGCAAGAGCAATGGCAGCTGCTGTGCCAGATGTGGTATCTTTACTAAAAGAGGCCAAGACCACCTCTGGCACTTGGTATACAACAATTGTTTTGGTGAATCCATTTTTATTTTATTTTATCCTGAATCCTTTTCAGAAAGGAGGAAAAGAAGGAGGTTGCATTTCCTTGGGCCAGACAGCAATGTACATACAGAGTCTTGCCTCAGGGCTCTGTCGGCTTTCCTATTCTGTCACAATACAATGCCTGACATTCCTCAAGCATCGTGTTGGTTCCCTGTACTGCCAACATTAACTAGACCTGGTCAGAAGCAGTGGCAATTACTTTGGATGCTCTCTGAGATGTATGCACAAGAGGCTAGGGAGGGGTCTAACACAACGGTAAAGTTTTTAGGGATCCAGTGCTATACGGGCATGGAAGGACCGGCACTCAGTGGGCCTCGCTGTATTTGGCATGTGCTTATTCTCCCATGGAAATGCTACTCCAACACATTTATCAAGTGATCTAGAAGGCTGACAGGGCTGAGTGGGTCCAAAGCAGGACAGAGCTATAGAGCAGGCTCAACTTGTACAGCAAGCTGCCCTGCCACGTGGACCACATGACCTTACAAATCCCACAGTGACAGGGTGTTTATAGTAATAGGATACCATAAGGAGCCTTTAACACCCTAACCGGAGAGTTTCACTGCAGACTTCTAGGGCTCTAGAGTAAGAACATGCTCTCTTCAGCAGATAGCCCTTCAACATTGGAAAAGCAATATCTGGCATGCTGCTGGGTTTCCAGGTTGAGCTACTGACCAAGGGGAATCAACAGACCCTGTGGCCAGCGCTGTCCATCTTGAGCTGTGTACTATCAGCCACCCCAAGTCATCAAGTAGACAAGGTACAACAGCAATCGATTGTAGGATGGCAGCGGTGCGTCCCCGATTCAGCCTCAGCAGGACTTGTGGGTACAAATACACTACACAGGCAGCCCAGTCCCCCATGTTGTCACCTGTGTTTACCTTGGCACACCCCCCTCAGCTCGCATCCATGGACTCACAGGTGCTTGTTCATGATGAGGAGACAAAGAGGGAATAAGCTCAAGTCTCATTATCAATGGGTTGGTGCAAGTCAGAAACTGATTCCTGCCATAATGCAGTCAGACTCTGGTGTGTTTTAAAGAGCAATGGTGAGGAGACATTCTCAGAACTTCAAATAGTTTACTTAACCGCCGTTTATTTGGAAGGAGAAGTGACCGGCAGTAGGGATTCCTGAGCAGTGATGAATGACTTGACCGATGGATCACAGATCTACAAAGGACAAGACTGAAAATTTGGAATTAGAAAGAAGTGGTTATTTTTGGGAAAAGATACCTTTGTCTAATGAATATAAGAGGGTACCCTGCCCCCCGGGAAAAAAACCAAAAAACAGAAAAAAGCTCTGCTGATGTGAGGGGGATAGTGCACTTGGAGCTCGTTCCACCAGGTCAGATTGTTAATCAAGCTTTCTATTTAGAGCTTCTGAAAAGACTGT
>NW_022111357.1:11530682-11531618 GCF_000313985.2 Echinops telfairi
TAACAGTGTGCGACAAAAAGGCCTGATTTGTGGCAGACAGGGGACTGGTTTTGCCGCAACACAGCACCTGCTCACACAGCCGTCTCAGTGTGCCAATTTTGGGTAAAAAGCAGCATGTCTCTCGTGCCCCGTGTACCTTACTCACCTGACCTTGTTCGGTGTGACTTCTTTTTGTTTCTGCGTGAAGAGGGACATGAAAGGCCAGCAATTTGACAACGTAGAGAAGGTGAAGTTAAAAAACGAGGGAGGTGCTGTCAGCCATCCAAACAGATGAGTTTGAAGAATGTTTCTAAGAATGGAATAGTGAATTCGACAAATGTATTAAGTGTAATGGAGAGTACTTTGAAGGTGATAAGGTTATTTTGTTTTTTAAAAAACCACTTAAATATATAACTTTGGGGGGAAATTCCAGGTTTTTATCATGTATGTATCAGAGTGTACATCACAGAGGAGGCACTGAGCAACTGGGTTGATAGGACGATGTCTCCAGTGGAAACGAGTCAACCTCTCTCCTCATCCACCCCAGAGTCTGCAGGGTGGCCCATGAACCAAGCAGGCATACCGGCAGGGTTTAAAGTCAGTCACGGGCCCAACAGGAGCTCCCTCTCACCAGTTATGATGTGTTGCCACGACTAAGTGTTTAATCTGTCAGAGGACAGATGATGCTGGCGTCTTGATATAGTGCCATCCCGCAAGGAACCAGACACATGGTGGCACGTTGATTGCATTAGACCCAACTGTCTGGAAAGGGTTGTGATTCTTTTATGGTCTTAGGGGATGGATATGTATTCTGGGTAATGTCTAAGCCAGGAACCACTATCTGTGGGATCACATGATCATGGAGGATATATGACAATGAGCATATCACCACGCTATCCACTGGTCATACCATACACTGTCCAAAAGCCAACATGAATGACCACTTGAAGGCACACT
>NW_022111357.1:11533853-11559831 GCF_000313985.2 Echinops telfairi
TTCATGAAATGATCACTGAAGACAAGGGTGCTACAACAAAGCGTGGAGAAAAAAGCAGATGGTGCCCAGCTCTCAACTGGAATAATGTCTGGGGTTTTAAAGTCTTGTATTCAAACAAGCAGCCATCTAAGTGAGGAGTCAATAAAGTGCACATGGAAGAAGTACACCAACATCCATGATCCAAAGACGCTAATAACAAAACCCAAATATGAAGAAGGGAAAAGTATCAGAGCTTACATTGTGAACACCCAATTTATAAAAGGCTGTGGAGGACAGTGGGAGCCCAAAATCTGTCTGCAGACTATCCAGTCAAAGTAAGCCTCTGGTAGACACCCTATAGCCACAGGGAAGGGGCTGGCACAGCTCTGCTATCAGACAGAGATCAGTGTAAACTTGATGATGCTGGATCAGACTTGATAGTTGGTCAATTGACCTCTCTCTTGACCCAACCTGAATTAGTTTTAGGCTCAAGTATTTTTTGCTTGTTCAATGGCAAAAAAAAAAATGTCTTCCCTGGCTGCTTAAATATTGACGGTGGTCTTTTCTTCCTAACTTGTTATTTGCATTTTTATCTTTATATTTTACTATTTTATCCCTGCCATTTTGTTTTTATTGCTTCTGTTGGGTTCCCAGTTTGTGAAGCACAGGAGTAGAGGCATAGATAATAACTGATGCACTGGCTTATCAGGGCTGTGTATGTGGGGGCGGGGAGGGTAGGAGACAGGGAGAGGGAGGGGATTTGGGGAGCAAACAATGAATGTGGGAGTGAGCACTAAAACTGATTGTAATGATGTATATACAACCCATTTTAAAAGCAATTTAACCACCGGAGTGTATGATATGTGAATACTATATCAAGAAAACCATGTGAAAAAATAAAGAAACCACACTTGACCGATGGTTACCATTGGTTACGGAGCAAGAGTTGTTGCGTAGGGGACAATGAGTTGATATCAATGGTGGTAGAATAATTTGGAAAAGGACATCAATAATGTTTGTACAATACAAAGAGTATAATCAATGGCACTGAATTATACAAGTAGAAGTGGTGGAATTGGAGAGTGTTCTAATGTCTATATTTTTGCCACAATTAGAAAAAAATATTACACAACTAACAGTGACTACAAGGAAGAAAATGTTCTAGAATGGAATATGGTGACAATTGTACAACTCTTCATGATATGACTGAATTATCTAATTGTATGACATATGGATGAAATGCTAATAAAACTGTGAAACAAAAAGATTAAGGGTGGAATATAGCCTCTTTACTGAGATCACATTCCTGAGGCAGTGGAAAGGTAGTTTCCTCAAGGGTGTGGCCTCAGTTCTATCTAAGTAGATTCCGTGGGAAAGCTAGCTTGCTTCTTGCTGGGTCTGGCTCCTGAATGTGATTCATCAACCTCTGATTCTTTGGATTTGCGCCAACAGCCCGCTGACCCTGGGAGGCAACAACAGCCTGTCATGTGACCTGCTAACCCTGGATTCATTGAATTCTGCAGCAACAAGCCTGACCTGATAACCTTAGATTCATCTGTCTCTGCATCCACCAGCCTGTGATCTTCTTGCTTCCTGACGCATGCGCCCCCTGCCCCCAGCTACATGGATCAGAGACCTCCAGCTTCATATCTGACCCGTGCACAGATCTGAGCCAGACTGGACCTGCCCGAGTCTATAAACGTAGGGCCCATTTTCATGATACCTCTCCTCCTCCTATCTGTCTGTCTGACTGATTCTGCTTCTCTACGGAACCCGACCCAGCACCACACCCAGAAGGGGGGATAAAAAGGAAGAGAGTATGTATGTTATAGCCTAAGACCAACGACAGCAGTGAGTCCTGTGAGGGTATCTTGTCCCACGACCCCACCCTACCTGCTGTGTCCTCTGTATCTTTCAATATATTATGACTCCTCACCACCGTGAAAAAACAACCAAGCACACTTAAAATGGAGGGGAGAGGGGGAGTTTATGAGTGAGTGCAAGGAGTAGATTTTGAGGGATACTGTCATGTCCCACTTTCTTTTCTTTTTTTAAAATCATTTTATTAGGGGCTCATCCATCCATCCATTATATCAAGCACATTTGTACATTTGTTGCCATCATCATTCTCAAAACATTTTCTTTGTACTTGAGCCCTTGGTATCAGCTCCTCATTTTTCCCCTCCCTCCCTCCACCCCCTTGATAATTTATAAATTATATTTTCCCATGTCTTATACTGTCGGATGTCATCCTTTACCCACTTTTCTGTTGTCCGTCCCCCAGGGAGGGGGTTATATGTAGATCATTGTGATCAGTTCCCCCTTTCTACCCCACCTTCCCCTTCCCCTCCTGGTATGGCTACTCTCATTATTGGTCCTGAGGGGTTTATCTGTCCTGGATTCCCTGTGTTAGAATTGGGACCATGATAGTGGGGGTGAGGGGTGGGAGAGGAGCATTTAGGAACTAGAGGAAAGTTGTTTCATCATTGCTATACTGCACCCTGACTGGCTCATCTCCTCCATGCGACCCTTCTGTAAGGGGTTGTCCAGTTGCCTACAGATGGGCATTGGGTCTCCACTCCGCACTCCCCCTCATTCACAATATGATTTTTTTGTTCTTTGATGCCTGATACCTGATCCTATCACAATGTCCCACATTCATCCCTCAAGCTTGTCAAACCCCAAGACTTTCTACTGCCACCCTCTGCATCCATGGCTAATGGACCTTTAGCCATGAACTGTGGGAACTTATGTGCACATCCCAGGTTATACCCCCAGCAATCAAATGCCCCTGAGGAGCAGACACAATACTCCAAAGATGGTGAATAAACACCCCAGTTCCCTTGTCCTCTGGGTGCAATCATCCTGAGGGGTCACTTGGTATCATTTGGTAGCGCTCTCCTGCAGGGAAAATCTTCAGTTGTCTTCTGTGACCTTGACTTAGTAGTTCACCTTTCTAGGCTTCCTTCCTTGCTGCTGTGGTTGTCCTCACAGTGATTCCGCAGCATAATGAAACCCTACTCTTCTGCACCCAGTATCAATTTCCCACTTCTCGGACAGCATTTCTCAAATTTCCTAAAGAAACGATTTTTCCCTCCAATCCTTATCTCAAGCTCTGCTCCTTGAAGAACTGCTGTTCCGACACATGTGGTTCAAGGCCGTGCTCTGGGCCACAGTGACTCTGGGAGGGAACACATTTATTTTAAGATCTCTCTCTTTCCCCTTCCTTTCTCCCACCTCTTTCCTTCCGCTGTGCACGAGCGTGTGTGTGTGTGTGTGTGTGTGTGTGTGTGTGTGTGTGTGTGTGTTGGGTATGCATACATTATATGTGAGAACAGTCTGTAAGGATGTAAACCAAGTTATTAACACTAGATCTTTCTTTATGGTGGAATCATAAATACTGGGGCGCTTCAAAAGCTCGTGGGAAATTTCTGTTATCTTTTCATTCCATCTTTCCACAAACTTTTTGAAGCTCCTTTGGATTTCAAATTTCCTCTTATTTTGTTTTTCGACACCAGCAAATGTGCATTAGGAGCTATTTTTAATTAGCAATTAGGGGATTATTAGTGAGTTCAGTGGAGTGGTAGGGACCTGAGCCAGGCTGCAGTGGGCTAATGAATGGCAGGGGAGGCTACGCAGACAATTCTTTCAAGACGCTGAGCCAGAAAAAGGCAAGAAATGAGATGGTAGCAATAAAAGGTGTGTGTGTGTGGTGGTGGTGGTGGTGGTGGGGTGATGCTTAGAGAGTATTGCCTTAAGAGAAATTTGAGCATGTTTATAAGTTGGAGGTAAGTAGCCAATGATGATGAAGAAAGAGCCATACAATACAGACAAGGGGGATAATTGAAGGAGTGGAGTCTCAAGGAGTACTGGGGGGGAGGGGGGGGATTAGGCCAGGCCCCAGGAGGAGGAGTGAGTTTTGAACAGAAGGCCCACTTCATCGTTGAAGACCAGGAGAAAGGGGGTGCGGGCAGATGAAGTTGTAAACACATTCAGTTCACCCATTTGTTTATTTTACATTCTGCCTCATTGCACAAAGGACTTAAGGCATTTCTATAGCAAAATTCAGAGACTGAAAAGAACTGGAAGCTGAGAAGACCCCTGGAGAGGCTCTGCTTTCTGGTTGGAGTAGGAGGCAGGGTCACCCACTGAGAGGAGCAGGGTGTCTCAGTGGGGAGGAGAGAAGCAATGACTTAAGAGAATGGGGCAGAGGGACCGTTTATAAGGAGCACTGGCTAGCACTGAGGACAGAGATTTGGGCCAGCTCCAGGCTGCACACCATGGAATCTTCGCCAACAGCACTACCACACACATCCACGCGCAGCAGAGGAGGGCAGAGTGTTTCGAAAGACCGCTCCATAGAACCTCTCCCCTCCCTTCATCCCCCTTCATCCCAGGTGCTCCCTCGGGATTTTTAGGTCAGATCCGCATCCCATGTCCATGGCCAACCACCACCGGCAAGAGGAAGGTGATCACCAAGATGCACTTGGTCCAAACAGGTCTGACTCCCGGGACTGGGTTGGGGTCTGCTTTCTTGCCAGTCTCATGAAGGAGAGGGACAACGGAACAAAATCAGGGCTGCAACTACGGGAATGTAGGCGAAGAGCTATTGAAGTTCACCCACCACCTTGTTTCCGGCGAGGATGGAGATGTGATAGCGAACATGTAAACCACAGAAGACTAAAACTTGTACTGTTTCTTAAATTGTGTCTCAACAAAGATATCTCTGGAGGAAGCAGAAAGTGGGGAGCCACCCACAACGCTGCCCTTTCTTTCACCCTGTATCAACCCATCACTAAATTGTATGGTGTCTCAGCCTTCCACACCCTGCCCAGTCGTCCTATCCTACCTAGTGTCACCTCCCAGTTCAGTTCTCACTTCCTGCAGGGCCTGGCACAAGAACCCAACGTGTAGCTAATCTCTCCTCCTCCGGTCCACATCTTCTCGGCTGTGATTCAGCAGCACCGAATCCGTCCTCCTTGTGTGCCCAGCACTTCACATATGCAGACACATCAGAAAGGATCCCGGCCTTCACCTTGCGGGAAGCAAAATCAGCGTTTCTGTGACCTCGTGAAACTCAAAGCCGACTTTCTTGGAAGCCCAGTGGCTCCAGGAAATTGTAAACTATGATCCCCGAGGCTTTCCATCTCACTCCAAACCCTTTCCCACCCCCAATAGAATAGAACGATTCACACTCCCCCCATATGTGTCCTCCCCTTTCACGCTCCTATGCGTTTGCACATGCTGCCTCTCCACCTAGAAATCCCTTATCCCCTCTCCATCTGGCACACAAAACAAGGTCTCCTATTACTCTTCCTCCCTCCTGCTGCACCCGCCGCCGCCTCCTCCCACTGCCACAGAAACCTAGCACTCCCGACCCCAGCCAGGTTGGCCAAACGGAAGAGACTCCTTTCTCCAGTCGGACATTAAGAACCCTTGATGGAAGGGAAGAGGAAATGGGATACTAAGCCAGGAATGTAAAGGGACTTGAATTTGCTCACGGCAAGCATTTCTCGAGTTTTATCGGTATATTTTATGCAAACGTAGTCCACATAACCTACACAACGCATCCTTGTTTGTTTCGATACAAAATATTACTTTCCCCACGTCTTCAAAGCAATAATCCAGGACCAGTGTTCTTGTTACCTGTCTCCTCACACTAGCAGACCCCCACCCACAGCTGGGTCCAGAGTGCTGCTCGCAGCTGGGTTTCGCTCCCTGGGGTGCGGAAAGCTGGATGGGGGCGGAGACAGGAGGACGTCCGTCCCTCAAGCTGGAGGCCCGCCCCCTTCTCCCCCACCCGCCGCGGGGGCGGAGTCTCGCGGGTCCCGCCCACAGGGGCGGGGAGGGCGCCGCGCCGGCCGGCTGCTCGGGCTCGGCTGGTTCCGGTTTGGGTGGCTGCGCTGGGACCGGAGCGGTGGCAGCTGAGCCGGCCACGGTAAGGGGCCGCTCGAGGCCCGGGCTTGGGGCTGGGATCGGGCCACGGAGTGGACCCGCACCCCTCCTCTCCTCTGCCCGACACAGCCGCCGGGCGGCTTGGCCTGCCTTCCTCTTCTTCCACCATCGCCCACCTCGGTCTTCCCCACCTCCCCCGGCAGCCCCCACCCTGGGACTTCAAGCCCCCCAAGGCTTCCGCCCCCCTTCTGCACCCCCTTCTCCCAGCACCCATCCCTCCGGACTGTCCCCTCCTCTAGAACCTCCACGTCCGGATCTCTTCCCTTCGGACACCCACGGCCCTCTCCCTCCAGCACCCATCGCGCTGGGTTACCCCCTACCTCGAGACCACCCTCCCGGGCTCACATCCCGGGTAGCCGCTGCCCCCCGCACCTCTTTCCCCGCGTTACCTCCCTGCCGGACAGTACCCCTTTCCATCCCCGGTGGCTCCTACCCCAGCCTCGCCGGGCTTCGTCCCCGCACCCATCCCTCAGTGCTGCCCCTGTCAACGCCGCGCGCTCCCGGCCGCCCCCCAGCCTCTCGGGCCCCCCGCGCCGCCGCCCCGGGCGCCATGGCGTGCAGCCTCAAGGATGAGCTGCTCTGCTCCATCTGCCTGAGCATCTACCAGGACCCGGTGAGCCTGGGCTGCGAGCACTACTTCTGCCGCCGCTGCATCACCGAGCACTGGGTGCGGCAGGAGGCGCAGGGCGCCCGCGACTGCCCCGAGTGCCGGCGCACGTTCGCCGAGCCCGCGCTCGCGCCCAGCCTCAAGCTGGCCAACATCGTGGAGCGCTACAGCGCCTTCCCGCTGGACGCCATCCTCAACGCGCGCCGCGCCGCGCGACCCTGCCAGGCGCACGACAAGGTCAAACTCTTCTGTCTCACGGACCGCGCGCTGCTCTGCTTCTTCTGCGACGAGCCCGCGCTGCACGAGCAGCACCAAGTCACCGGCATCGACGATGCCTTCGAGGAGCTGCAGGTGCGGGGGGTGGGGGCCCAGCCAGCCTAGGGCTGGGGGCGGGGCCGACTCGGGGGCGTGGTCAGAGCTGGTCCACGAGCACGGTCCAGTCAGAATTGCCTTGGGGCGGAGCCGCAGCCAGGGTCAGGGCCCTATCAGAATTAATATAGGGGGTGGTGGGCGGGGCCGATGCCAGGGGGCAGGAACTTGGGGCGGGGTCTCGGCTGCGACTGACCTGGAGTGGGGACTGACCCTCTGCTGAGGAGAGGGGCGTGGAGGCAAATGAGATCAGAACAGAGGCTGGGTTAGGATGGGGATGGGGCTGAATCAGAGCCGCTTAAGGTCAGAAACAGTGCCAGGAGTCGTGGGTGGTGAGCCTGGGACAGGTGGTTCAGAGCAGAGCTGAAGATCTCTGCCTTTCAGAGATGAAGCTGGGAATACTGAGTTTAGACTGAGTCGCGGCCGCAGTCAAAGTTGAATTGAGGTTAACCAGGCTGTGGGGTTCTAGCAGACCTGGGGGCAGGTCCAGGTTGGGCTGGGCTGGGTCAGGGTTAAGCTTGAAAGGGGTCTAAGTTAGGGGGTCAGGGTTAAACTTGAGAGAAGGTCTAAGGGTAATACTTGAAAGAGGGTCTAATCAGGGGTCAGAGTTAAACTTGAGAGAGGGGTCTAAGTTGGGGATCAGGAAACTGCTAAGAAGGAGGGTCTGGGTGCCAAGGTATATAAGGGGTTTGGGTTTGTTTTGTTAATGTTTTAAGGCTGGGATCAAGTACCAAGGGTGTAAAAACCATGTGGAGTTTAAACCCCAAAGGGGCCAGTTTGAGAACAGGATTCGAACTTGAAGATTTAAGGTTGGGGTGATAAGGCTCAGAAGTGACACCTCACCCCTCTCCAGGAGTTTCTAGGGGTTTTTGATGACCTCCCAGCTCTATCACCCAGAGCAGGACCTTTGAGGACTAAGTTAAACAGTACATGTAGAGAAACCAGAGAAATATTGGCACAGGGTTGTAATGGGTCTCTCTTAAGATCTCCTATTCAACCCTCAAGGCCCTGTTCAAATGTTCTCTCTACGAAGGCTTCGTGAGCTCCTCTGGCCAAACAAATAGCATCCGAGCCGTGTTTCCCCAAATGCTCTCTATTAATACATCTGACATTTTAATGAGGAGAGTTCCAAGATCATCTACAAGTGGGAACTACAGTAATTGCTTACACCCCATTGGAAGACTCTCAGCATTCATTTGCATATTAGAGGTTTGGAGACATTTTCCAGCAAAGAAACCCATTTAATTGCATTTAATATAATAGTTCCCAAGCTTATTTGAGCTTGGAATCTTTTTTCTCAAGCTTACTCAAACCTACCAAACCTGTTGCTATAGAGTTTATTCATCCCTTGGTTACCCTGTTTAACTCTAGCATCCATGCCCATGGGATACCAGAATAGGACCCAGGGCCACCAGGACAGAGAAAGTCTCATCTTTAGTCTATCTGTGACCCCCAGAGCCTGGCACAGGCCAGGCCCACAGTGCACACTGATAAAGGTTTACTGAATGAATAAATTAATGAATGACCTACCCTGGCCTGAGCTGGTCAGGATTGTGGACATTTTGAAGCAGATGTCTTTGGCTCAAATATTTTATGAAAATGAGGTGGGCCAACATAGTAGGTAGGTGGTTCTCCACTCTTCAAGATGCTTAAGCAGACTCAATCGTGTTGAATCTATTATACTCTTTGAGACCCTAAATCGGGTTTCAGAGACTGTCAATCTGTACAGGTGCAGAGAGCCTCTTTCTCCTGTAAAGGAGCTGGTGGGTTTGAATTGCTGACCACACCTAACCTACAGTGCCACCCAGGCCAGAACTCTCCCCTACCACTCCCCTCTCCTTGCCCTGCCTTGACTTTATAAGAATTGGGAGCCTTGGGAGCAGGAAACCTGAGTTACTGTGTCTGGGTGTTTTGTTTTTACACTCCATGCCATATCCTGGGGAATGCAAGAGGGATGGAGCATATATTTTCTCCAAACGTTATTGACACAATGTTTCCTTGTCCTGGGATTGCCATTCTCCCTCTGGTGCCCTGGCTCTGGGCTCAGATATACCTGGGTTCCTTTATCACTGTGTGTCATCCAGCAGGTCGCTGCCTGCCGCCTATAAGCCTTGCTGTGCACATCTGTTAAATGGGTGTCTTGATGATTCCTCCCCCGGCCAGGAACATCGGGCTGCTGACATGGTGGAGGTGCTGGGTCCCGCCTGGGTTCCCTTCCGTTCTCATTCTACCTGGGAGAGCTCATGTGCCCAGCTGGATAGACAGGTGCCAGACCTGCCTCTTTTCCCGGAGGCAGCCCCCAAGGCACCGGGCGTGGCACAGAAGTGGCTGAGAAACGTGTCTCCCTCTGGAAGGGATAAGGCTCTGGGGTGAGGTGTGAGCCACCTCCCACTCCACCTCTCTTCCAATTTCTGCAGTGGGAATGAGGCTGAGCCCACCCCTCACACCTTCTCCCCCAGCAGCTGGTGGGTCTGCCCCAGGGCCTCCAGGAGCCTGGAGAGCGATGGACTCTGGTTTGGCAGGACCTTGGGGATCGTCTGGGGTGGCCCTCACTTGACAGATGGGACAGGGCAGTGAGGAAGGGAAGGGCTCAGAAGAGGCCGGCCAGGACTTGCCCTGGAGTCTCCTGAGAGTTGGCCTGGAGTTTGGATATTTAGTATTAATCTGGAGGCAGCAGAGCAGCAGGGTTGAGAGCTCGGGACTTGTCCTCAGGCAGTTCCCATGCTGGCTCTGTATTTACTGGCTGGCTGTGGGACCTTAAGGAAGTTGCCATCCCTCAGCCGCAGGTCCCTGGTTATCAGCCACAGGAACAATGGGGTTAGGATAAATGAGAAGGCTCAGGAAGAATGTGGTTCTGCACTTGGCACCTTGCAAGTGTTCGGTAATTGACAGCCGGCAGACTCGGTACCATAGACATTTGGGGATAGGTCCTTAAACAGTGGTTGTAGGGCTCTTCTCTGCACTGTAGGGTGTGTTTAGCAGAGTCCCTGGCCTCTGGTCACTACATACCAGTAGCACTGACTCCCCTGTCCCCTCAGGAGCTATGGCTATGGCAACCAATATTGTTTCCAAACATTGCTAAATTACGGTACCCCCCTGGGGTCAAAATCATCCCCCAGTTGAGAGTCCCAGCCTAGGCGAGACCTATTTCTATTCCAAAGCTCTGTTTAGATATCGCTTCCTCCCTGAAGCTTTCCCTGACTGGCCAGGCAGAATTGCTTGGGGCTCCAGGTCTCCCAGCTGGAGTCTGATCCTGGCAGCGTCATGCAGAAACTGCATGTCCTTGGATGAGTCACTTCTGATCTGTGAGCTGCCCGCTCCACGTACTCATCTGTAAAATGGGACAAATAGGACAATCCTGGAACAGGCATTGGAAGGGTTAGGGATGCTGAGCCAAAAGTGCCTGCCACTGCGCGTGGCAGCATGTTTTCCATCTTGTGCCAGCTGCCCTGCTGGGCACTTGGGCCTCAGAGCCAAGGGAAGGGCGGAGCACCCATCGCCGAGGGGTTTGGGGCTTCTGAGGCCTTGCCCAGGGCCTGGGGCCCAGCTGAGAGCGATACTCCCTTGCAGTGCCTGGCTCGGTCCGCCTCGTACTGGTCAGAGGGTGCTGCAATTGGTTCCTTTGACAGGTGAGGTTGCAGGCTCCGGGGGGAGTAAAGGAACCAGGTAAACAGCAGAGGCAGGGTTTGAACCCACTCCTGATCAGACCACTCATCACCTCCGAGCTGCCTCTGAGGGCTGGGGAGCTGTTCCCCGCCCCCCATCCCCAACCCCCGTGTCTGCAGCCGGGCAGGCTAAGAGCACCATGTCTGTGCCAGCGGATGGGCTGAGGGCAGATGGCTGGGATGTCATCCTGCTCAGGTGTGGTATCCGGCTCGCTGGCCAGCTCAGGTTCCAGATGCCCCAAAGAGGGGATCCGATTCAGCCACAGCCACCCTCTCCAGGCTTCATGTGACTGTTGGAGCCCATCCCAGGGTTTCCTTCAGGCCAGGGAGGAAAGCCAGGTATCAGCCCCAAGTGAGGCGTGTGATCCCGAGGAGCGGCTTCAAACGCCCCCACCTGGAGTCTGCCAGGCTGCCTTCCCTGCGCTTTTTCCAGAGTGGGAAATGGAAGCATGAACGGGACTCCCCGCTTTCAGCGTAGAGACAGAGGGGACCTGGAGCCCGTTCAGGCTGAGCAAATGCGAAGACACTGTGTTGTGAACAGGCAGGCCACAGGGCTGTCTTTGCCCTGGGGAAGCAGTCTCTGTGTGGATTTGTCCAGGATTGATATGCAAACAGCAGCCTGGCTGCCCACCACTCCCCAATCCACCCGTGTCTGTGGGCAGCCAGGAATGCCCTGCTCTCACCCGGGACACCTTGAGTGGGCACAGGCCACAGTGTGGCAACTTCTGGTTGAAGTTGGGGGCCCCAGGGACATTTATACAAAAAAAGAATGCATCTGGCAGGGAGTGCTAACAATGAAACAGTAATAACTCTATTAAAATATATACAGATGTGTTTGACATAATGGATATATGTTTGAATTGTGATAAGAGCAGTAAGAGCCCCCGATAAACTAAAAACTAAAAAATAATAATAACTCTAAAAAGTCATAGCTAGCATTTTTACTGGGGACTTAACTGTAGCCGGCCAGGTGCTGTGTCACAGGTACTTAACTATAGGCCAGGTGCTGTGTCACAGGTACTTAACTGTAGGCCAGGTGCTGTGTCACAGGTACTTAACTGTAGGCCAGGTGCTATCTCACAGGCACTGAACTCCCCACAACAATGACCCTGTTTCCTTTCCCAACTTCCTGAAAGGGACTAGGATCAGTCCCCATGTACCGATGAAGACAGTGGGGCGGAGAGCTGCCTAACTTGCCCAAGATCACACTCCAAGGAGGAGGCCAAGCTGGGATTCAGGTTCGGGTGTCTCTGGTTCAGAAGCCCCCTGTCTTCATCAACACGCTGTCTCAGGGAACACCCAAGTGGGACGGGACCTCAGAAACCATCCAATTCAGCCTTCTCCCCACTTGTCAGATGGGGAGACCCACCTGTCCAAGGTCAGAGGAAAGCTCAGGTCTCCCAACTGCGAAGCATTGTCTTCCCCGCCTGACCGCCTGACTTTGAGCCCTGCTCCAGTGCTCAGAGCAACTGGAGACGCGACTCTGGAGAGGGCTGTAGCTTTGGACTCAGGGATTCATTCAGTACTGTATCCAGAGGTCACTCCTGCTGTGGCTACTGAGGGTCGGGCCCTGGGCTGGGCCCAGGAGAGCCAAATGGGGCCTCTGTCTGTGTGTTCAGCCTCATGCGACTGCAACAGAGGCTTCTTGCCCCAGGCCTTCCTGGAGTTGGCAGATGAGCTGAGCCCTGAGGATATGCCAAGTGCTTCGAGAGAAGGTATTACAACTGGAGGGAATAAAAAGACACACACACACACATACACACACACACAGCCTTACCTGGGTGCACACTAGTTTCAGCAGGCGTTCTCTAACCGATCCTCATAGGTGCTGTATGAGGTGGGTCTCGTTAGCTGTTTCAGAGATGAGGAAACTGAGGCTCAGAAGTTGTGCCAACTATTAAGTGTCCCTGGGACACTTGGACTGGGGCCATCTGAGTCTGACTGGACACAGACATGGAGGAGCGCATGCGTATTCAGATGGTGCCTGGTGACTGGGAGACCAGGGAAATGAGGCTGTACCAGCTCATGACAAGCTTCACATGGACACCCCACCCCCACCCCGCTTCCCACAAAGAGCTCCAACTGATCCTGAAGGTGCTGGGGCACGGGGGTGTACAGGGACAGGCACTGAGGGGGTAGGGGAAGCCAGGGGAGAAGGAGAGCCAGCTAAAGGTGCTGGCAGAGACTGAGAGGCTCCGAAATGGACAGGGCTGGTCAGGGGCTCAAAGATAGGGCAGCATTCAGGTCTGTCCTGAGGGCCAGGGCATCTGGGGTCTTAGGAGTGTGCCAGGGCCAAGAGAAGGAAGGAAGGAAGGAAGGAGGAGAGGCCAGTGTAGTGCCAATGGCAAGATTGGGTATCAGTGGGTTCAGGGGGAAGGGCAAGAAAGGGGAGCTGTGGTCATTGCCTCCATGCCCAGGGTACTGCTGGGCCCTTCACAGATGTCACCCCTGTTAGTCCTCATCCCACTCAAGCTGGCTGACCCCGTGTGAGAGGCAGGCCTGGAGAGATGAGGCCTGAGGGTGGCATGCCCGACACCATGCTACCTGGATTCAAACCCAGTTCCTGTGACTCGGGAGCACATGCTGTCTCCCCAGACAGTGCAGTTTGGTGAAGGGGGTGGGTTTCTGAAACAAGAGCAGAGATGGTTTCTGGCAGCAGTTTTGTTTCCAGGCCAGGAAGGTGGTGGTGGCGGTGGGGGAGGGGACCTGGTGGGACCCCTCCTAGCCAGATGCCTGATCTCAGAGCATTTGAGCCCTGGTTCCTGGCCTCTCCAACCCAATGGGAACCCCAGGGCATCTGGGCCCTTGTATTTACACCACTGTGTGCACCACACCAGCCATGACCCCGTCCCCTCTAGGACAGATAGGTCCCGAGCTGTGGCTCTACCCAGGTGTGTCCCTTCCCAGGGTCCTCTCTCCCTCCCACCCCCTTCCACAGATGAGCTCTCGCCACCAGCCCCACCCCTCCTCTGGCTCCCCAAGGCCTTCTCCACCTCCCAGCCTGGCCCCAGGGAGCCCCAACTGGCCCTTCTGGCTTGTGACTCAAACCCACCTGTTCTACCCACCCCACTTCCTGCACACATCAGGCATGGCCCTCCCCAACCAGTTCCTCCACCTGGAAGGTATGAGCCCTGTCCTATCCATTTGTCTTTCCTGGTCCTCCCATCATAAATACATGCTCACCTCGAAGCTCCCCGGGTGCAGCCCCTGTTCATGCTCAGGAACAAGCACTGTGTTGAATCGATTGGAAAGCAGAGTGTGCTGAGCACGGAGTGTGGTGGTGCTCAAACCCACCCCAGCCTCTTCCTAGCTGTGTGACCCGAGGCAAGCTGCCTAGCCTCTCTGAACCTCAGTGCTCCCTGTCCCCCATCCCCACCCTTGTGAGATGGGGTAATAGTAGCGCCAACCTCTTGGAGTTGGCTGAGAATTGGGTGACATTCAAGCCCAGACCACCCCCAGCACTGACTCCAGTCACAGCCTCCCCGGCTGCCTCAGATGACGCCGCCACTCAGGGATTTGGCAGCAGGTTGCCGCTTTCTGTGTGACCTCTCTCTGCCCAGAGCGAGTTTGCTGGTTTGTTTTCTTCTGTGGGCTTGTCTGAGACCTGTTTCCTGTTGCGGAAATCCAGGAGGTGGAGCTAGATGACCCTTGAGGTCCCTTCCTCAGCTGCCATCTGAGGAGGCAGGGAGGGACCTGGACACAGTGAAGGGTGAGGAGGTGGGGCATGGTGACCGCCCCATCCCAGAGCACCCAGTGTGTGCTAGGCCTCTGCTCGATGAGGTCACATACTCCTGGGAGGTACTGTAGTCTCCATTTTGCAGTGAAGGAGTAAGGCACAGAGAAGTTAGGTAATATGCCTGAGGTCACACAGCTAGCAGGTGGCAGAGCCAGCTTCCTAACCCCAATCTGCCTGCTCCCAGAGCCGAAAGGATCCCTTGGAGGATGGAGCTCCAGCTGCCTCCTACTGCATGCTTGGTGGGTTCTAGGTTTGGGGTTTCCCGAAACTAGTAGTCCCTTCGGGACCTATCTGTCACCCGCCTGGAGAGAGGTTCCTGTCTGGGCCTTCTTTTCCCTCCCACTCTTCCACAGGGGAGATCTGATCCCAGTCCAGCCTCTTCCTTAAGACCTCTCTGTACCTGACCCTGTTCCAAATAATGAGACTTCAAAAATCGATCAGAGTTGGTCCTTACCTGTGTGAGCCCACTGTCTAGCAGGGGCCTGGACAGGGGACCCCACAGCAATGGTGAAAGTGTAGGGCACTGTACGTGCAGTGTTCTACTGGGGTCAGAGGTTGCTGGCATCCACGCAGCAGCTCTGTTCAGCATGCCCTGTGATGTAAGGGTCTGTGTCCTTGACTTTGACCACAGTCGGCTGCCCATCTCCCGGGGTATCAGGGTAGGGACTTGTCCCCCATCCCTTTCCCTGGCCCTCAAACAGCACCAAGGGACTCAAGACCCCTTGACCCGGGTTCCGGCTCCAGGAGAAAGGGCCCAGCCAGCACTCCCCATTCTCCACACATACACCCCCTCCAAACAGCAAGGAATGTGTCCAAGTCCCAGGAGCATCCTAAGCAATGTGAGGTATGTGTTCCTCCCTCCCCCATAGTGTTCTCTGAAATGCTGAAGAGCTGCCTGAGGGGCCCGCCCCTCCGTGGAGACCACCAGGGGAGGGCCGTGGTAGTGCTCCGCTCTCCCCCTCTAACGTCTGTGTCTCAGGCTCTGGCTGCCGGGGAGGCCCTGGGAGCAGTCCTGCTGCATTCCCACGTGAGCAAAGACTTGGCATGCACAGGCCTCCCTCCATTACGAAAGACTCTCGGTTGTTTGCGATGGAGACCTGACTCACATACCTGAATCTGGACGCAGGCGTGTTTGACTCACGTGAAACACGTCTCCCGAGAGCTGATGGAGCACATCTCTTCCCAACTCCATGTTTAGTGGCCTCCCATTGCAGCTTGAAGTTGACTATTGAGGGAGCATTTACATCACGGAAATGGGCAAATGCTTACCTACAAATCAGGACTTCCCCATCCCCGCTCAACGAGAGGTCCTGCTTCCCAGCACAGGCCAGAACTCAAGAGTTGGCGTGGCTGCCCCACAGTCATCAGACTCCTCCCTGCCGTCTGCTCCTCTCCCGCTTCCTCAGCACACGACTTCCATCTTTAAGGTTGTCTCATGGCCTGAGAGGGATACCAGCACTCCGGCCATTCTGTCTGCACAAGCCTTCCACTCTCACAAAACACTGCTCCCATTTTTCTGCCTTACCTCGATTTCCATAACCTGCCCCTCCTCATCTTTCAGCTGCCGTCTCAGGTGTCCTCCCTGTGGAGACCACCGCCTTCCCTGGCCACCTTTCCTACAGCGGCACACGGCCACCTTGCACTGCACTATTTCTCCAAGGGCACCCCAACGTTGGTAATGATCTGTGTGGGGTTGTTTGCCGATTCTCTTTGTTTATCGATGGTCTTCCCCTCGAGGTGGAAGATCTCTGAGGGCAAGGACTGCTTCTGTATTCGTTACTGTGCCCCCATAGGCCTCCGGAATGCCGGGGACAGCCCCAAACCCCACCCACACCATTCCGGAGTAGTTGTGTAATATGTATTGAATGATTCAGTGATAGTGGGCATCAAATAAGGTTGTTTCCTGCACTCTTCCCTTGGCGGTTCATCATGACCATGTTGCTACCTCATCTGTAGACTCAGACTAGCTGGTTGTGGAGGGCCCTCCCTGCTCTGCCAAGGCGAATGAGTGGGGCACATAGGGTAGAGAGTGTAAGTAGCTGAGTCAGCCACCCTGGGACCACTCACAGCCCAGGCTGACTGGGGAACCCAGGCCCGAGACAGAGCTAAACGTTTCCATGGAAACCTGTTAGAACAGCACATCTCCTTGGACCCCACTCCAGTGCCAGGCTGTCGCTGAGTGTAGAGGAGTTGTAGTGTGTGTGTGTGTGTGTGTGTGTGTGTAACAATTAAGGACTGTTCCACCCTGGGGGGCTTGTGGGCTAGTACAAAGATGGAGGAAGGTCAAATGGAAGAACAACTAAGCATGATACAATGGGCTAAACACCTGACGTGTAGAGATGGCTGGGCCCAGTGTTAGGGGAGCGCTCACCTCCATCCCCCATTCATTCCTTCGTGCATTCATTCATTCATTCAACAAATCATCATTAAAGACCAGCCCTGTGTTAGGCAGTGTTCTAGGCACAGGGGATAGGACAAGGTAGGCAAGAGTCCTGCCTTTGTAAAACTCACATTCTTGTCAGGGAGACCAAGAAGTGAAACAAGTGAGCCCCGGTCTGGCGGACAGTGGAAGGTGCCATGCCGACTGTGACGCAAGACCTGGTTGAGGACGTAGTATCCGGATGGAACCGCTGATGACAGACGAGAATTACCAGAACATCTTGAGAGGCCCAGGCAGAGGGAACAGCACATGCAGAGTCCGGAGGGTGAACCCAGCTCCGAGTCAGTGGAAGGATGAAGCTCAAAGGCAGGAAGGGATCGGAAAGAAGGGGATGGAAATGGGAACCGCCGGGAGGAAGTGGGCAGGGTGCCCATGCGTTTGGGGGACAGCAGTCAAAGGCACCAAACAAAAGGTCCAATCCCACACCTGAATGGTGGAAAACCAGGCCGCTCTGTAAACTTTCACCCAAATTACAAAAAGGATGTTGGAGAAACAGGAAGAAGGCCTCTCCAGCTAGCTCAGAGTTGGGGGATCGGGGAGGAGAATGATGATAGAGGCAGGGTGGAACTAGTGAGGTGAGGTAGGCGCTTGCTTTCAGGTACAGGATTTAAGTGGGCACCAAAAAACCACAGGCATTGAGATAAACAACATTTAATGCCAGACTTTAAAAAATCATTGCAAAAAAAAAAAATCCAAGAAGAACAAAACCTCACATTTCTGTAATAAGGACAGTGCCATGCTGAGCCATCCTAGGACCCAAGGCGACAGGGGAAGCCTGGTCCTACTGATTTGTCTCAATGGAAAGTTCGTGATTCTAGGAGTCGTGGGTCTCTGTTGTTTTCCACATGGGTGTCGTCCTCGTAGGAAGCTTGTCTCCCAGCCTTAAGATCATGGTCCACAGAACCAGACCCTTCCAGTCTGAACTGTATGCTTTCGGCAGTTTTCCTGGCCTCTCTGTTCCCGTTTTCCATCAGCAAACAGGCTAATAATAGTGCCCGAGGTTATGGAGTGCATCGATTGAGCTGATGCCAGCCAGGCCGAGATGAGCCTAGCAGAGGACGGGGGCTCAGCTGTGGTGCCACCAGAGGAGTCTAAGCAGGGAAGCTCACAGCTAGACCAGGGTGGGCTGCATATAGCGGTGGACCTGGGACGGGAAGGCCACACTTCCTAGTCTGGCCCAGAGGAGGCAGTTGCAACAGTGGAAGATGGAAAGGAGTGTAGGATTCTGGACATGTCTAGGCAGTCGAAGCTCCAGCCGGTGGCCGGAGCCGGCTGCAGCTGACACCCTCATCCCGGACTTGTGTGTTTTCCAGAGGGAGCTGAAGGAGCAGCTTCAGGCCCTTCAGGACAGCGAGCGTGAGCACACGGAGGCACTGCAGCTGCTCAAACGCCAGGTGGCTGAGACCAAGGTGAGTCTGGCCCGGGTGGAGTGAGGGGGTGGGGGAGCAAGGCTCATGGAGGGGTGGGGGTGGGGCCTTGGGCCTTTGGCAGGACAAGAAGGAAAGGTAGGGGAGGCAGAGGAGGCAAAGTTTCCATGAAGGCAAGTGGAACTGGGCCTTGTGTGTACCTTGTCTCTCTAAACACATCCATTGCTGGAGGAGCCACCCTGGGTGTGTCCCTCATCTCTCACACCCTCCTGGTGGCCTGTGGCCTTGTCCTGGTACCAGGCTTTTGGGATATGGACTCTGGAAAATAGGACCCAACCCTGCAGCCTCCGACAGAAACCTAAAACCAAACCCACTGCCTTCAAGTCGATCCCAATACCCAGCCACCTTACAGAACTGAGTAGAGCTTCCCCCCACGATTTCTAAGGCCGCTAGTCTCTACAGAAGCAGGATGCCACATCTTTTTACCCTGAAGTGGCTGGTAGGTTAGAACCTTTGACTTTCAGACCTCTTTTCCGTTAGCAGCCCTTTGTTGAATAACAGCCACACTCGGGTTCCTTAGGCTCCACTACCAAACCAGACCAGACACGGCCAGCGAGTCAGTTCTGACTCCTAGGGACCCTAGAACTAGTCCAACTGTGGGTTTCTCAGGCTGCAGTCGTTAACAGGAGCAGCACACCTTGTCTTTCTCCCTCAGAGCAGTGCATGCTTTCAAACTACTGACCCTGTCGGTTAGCAGCCCAAGGCTAGTGTAGCCCACGATGCCACCGGGCCTCCTCGGTCTCTGCTACAGTGATTTCAAAATAAAGCCTTTTCCCATGATCCGAGAGGAAGGACATCCATCCGGACCCAGCCACGAGCTCATGGGATTCTGCAAATGGCCCACTGTCTGGCCCTTAGGTCTCCCTTTCTGCATCCTGGTGGTCTCTCTGGGCTCTCTTCCAGGCCTGGAGTTTGGGATCTTAGCTCACTTCCAAAGCCGCCTTCTGAAATCCCAGGCAAACAGCTCCCTAACTGGGCAGGACTGGCTTTGGTTTCTGCCCCATCTGGTTGGGGCCAAAACTGAGGATAGGGCCCAGCTGTGGTTTCAGTCTGCCTCCAGGGGGTCAGCAGAGGTACCACGGGCCGGCCGGCATTAGCCAGAACAAAGCCATAGGAACGGTCTGGGCCTCCAGAGGTCACTCTGGAGCCTGGAGAGGCCATCGGTGACCCAGATCTTGGCCCCAACTTGGCCACCAACCTACTGTGAGGTCTCAGGAAGGTCAGGGCAAATATTCCTTCAGAGGACATCATGAGCGCCTCTGGAGACCACCCCTCCCTTACTGGGCAACAGACGAGACACGACCCTGGGACTCTGGTCCATGCCTTCCCCGAGCCTCGGTTCCCCATCTCTCTGGAGACTGACTCCCCCTCTCAAATGAAGAGGAGCACGTGGAAGCCCTGCCTGGGTCGGAGGGGGACTATTATGGTCTGCTTCTTCTCAGCATTCTCTCCTCCCCCTACCCCCAGCCCTGATTGTTTTTCTGCACTGACCTCTTCCACCCCCACTTTCCTGTCCATCTGTCTGCCTCCCGGGGGTCCTGTGGGGCCCCGCCCCCTCCAGTTCCCCCAGCCCCGCTTCCTGTCTGGACTGGGGTGTTTATACAAGAAATGCCTCTGGATGCTTTGGGGGTCATATTTCACCTGGTGCCTGCCCCACGATCCCTCCAGTGGCCGTCTGAGTTCCCTCCTCGGCCCCATGTTTTCCTTGGTCGGGCCCTGGCGGGTGACGCATTCCTGCCAGGGTGTTTTTCTAAAGTGGCCCCAGTTCCTCCTGTTTCCTGGGCTGTAGCGAGTGGGGCTAGAGGCGCCTCTTCCAGACGTGGGGGGTGGGGGGGTGGACTAGTGTAAATGACGCGGCACCAGTCTTCGTGGGTGAACTTGTCTCTCTGCTTCTTGTGTATCGTCTCACACAGAAGCCCACAGAATGCCACCGCCATGGCGGCCGGACTCCCCGAGCCTACAATAGGTAGTTGTTGAATCAGCGAGCAGTGGGGAGGGACTCACCTTTGGGGGTAGGGCGTGTTATTCCTACCGCCTTGGTGGCACCGGGACCGGCCTGTGCGGGTAGGTCTCCATTTCCTAGGGCCATCGAGTCAATTCTGACTCACAGCGATCCCACGGACAGAGTAGGCCTGCCCCCTGTGGGTTTCGGAGCCTCTAAGTCTTCACGGGAATAGAAAGCCTTGGGTTGCTCCAGTGGAGCGGCTGGTGGTTTTGAACTGCCGACCTTGGGGCTAGCAGCCCCACACATAGCCAGGAGGCTGCCAGGAGGGTTCCTTCAGGTATGACCGAAGCTGTTTGCATGTACTCGGTGCAGGGCTGTCTCCCAGGGACGCCCTCAGCTAGACCAGCAGATTGGTGGAAGTAAGCCTGGAAGACGGCTGCCCCAGGGATGGCTGTCACCCTGAGGCTGCACCTCTGAGCTTTCCTCTCCCTGCGCCCCCCACCCCCTTTTCCTCCTCCGCCCTCCCTTTTAAGCCTGCACCCAGCTCTGCGGAGCAGTCTTGAGCAAGACCCCTCTTCCCTCCCCCACCCCCTCAAGCATTCCTGACTTCCAGCTTTGTGCCAGGCTCAAAGGGGCTAGGAAAGACATCCTTCCCGCTCTGGGGCACTTATCCAA
Source organism: Echinops telfairi (assembly GCF_000313985.2). Lineage (NCBI taxonomy): Eukaryota > Metazoa > Chordata > Mammalia > Afrosoricida > Tenrecidae > Echinops > Echinops telfairi. The sequence continues at coordinate 11,554,652 of NW_022111357.1, forward strand.
CGTGGGGCAGCGTATTAAGGGCATTTGCAGACTGTTGAGGAGCAGCCGTCTTGGCAAGGGGAATGTGATGGTCTGGATCTGCTCCCAGCGTTCATCTCTTCCTCCACTCCGTGGCTTCCCTCACCCCCCCAACCCCCGCCTGTCACTGAGCCCCTCCTGGGGGGGGGGCTGGAATGGTGTCTTCCTCAGCTCGGCAGCTCATGGGGCCCTGTGCACCCCCGAGTTCGTGTCGAGGAGGCAGCTGGACAGATGGGGCCTGCAGGGCTAGTGAGGTAGGCCCTGGCTGGTGACCACCACAAAGCCACGGGGGTGGGTGGGGGGTGAGGGTCAGGGCAGGCCTGTGAGGGAGAATGAGCAACGAGGCCAGACTAGTTGGCCAAATGCTGCTGGAGAGCCTTCGAAGGAGGGACCAGGGCGGATGGCATGGGGTTTTTTTGGGGGGTCTCTGGCTGGCAGCTTCTGATGGCATGAGCGGGCCCCATTTCCCCATTTGAAGTATGCCACCCCAGAAGCCAAAGCCCCAGGTAGGGGGCTCAGGGAGGCCACAAGCAGGCCGCCTAGCCCAGCATCCCAGCTTCTCCTCCGCCCCCTCTTTGTCTGCCCGGCTCTCTGGGTGGGCATGCGCGGGCAGGCTGGCCTGCTGCCAGCACTTCTTCCTGTAGGCTGCCCAAGCTGGAGGGGGAGGGAACAGGCCCTAATTGAGCCTTTGCGGAGCCTCCCACAGAGCTCTGGGCAAGGAACACAGCGGAGGTTCTGACTCCGTGAACTCCCAACCGGAATCCCACAAAGTGAAATTGCAGAGGCCGGGCTGACCCCCTGCTACCCGACGCCCCACTCCCTTCTCCCAGTCCCAGCTGACATCCTGGGCACGTGTGTCCTGCAGCCCAAGCTCCGCAGCTCAGGGAAGACTTCTGGGACACGCCCCTTAGAAGGGATGGCTTTTTAGTAACCGAACTCTAGCTCCCCAGCGCTTCAGTCTGGCCCCTAACCCTGCAAGGCAGCTTTTGCGACCCATGTTACAGAGCAGGTTACGGAGGCCCAGTATGATACCGTCGGTATCTGAAGTTTGCCACAGCTAGAGACGCAGCACCAGGATTCTTCCCCGGGCACTTGCCGCTCTACCCTTCTGACCTCTCCTGGGCCTGGCAGTGTCACAGGGGCTGAGAGACCCAGGAAAGTCCTGCTAACCAGCCCTGAACAGGACCTCAGCGGGTGGGGGGGCTGGGTGCCCAACCCTGCCGTTCACAGAGCTCTGTGTCCATCGCCCTGTCCTTTTCCCCTGGAGCCCCATGAGTGAAGTTTTTTTTAAACAAAGACCTCATCATACCCCCTCGCCCCAGCATCCCTCCCACCCTCAGGCAGAAATCTGAGCCTCACTCTGGACACCCCTCCCTCCCCATACCCCCACAGCCAGTCAGTCCCTGGGCCCCGAGAGTCTCCCCACAAAGTATCTGTCAGACTCTGCCCTGTTCCCTCCACCTCTGCCCATCTGTTCCAGTTTATGGTCTCACCTGGCCCATCTCCTCGTGGCCACACCCACTCTTGCTCACTGGCCACACCTGGTCCTTTCTTAGCGCCATGGTTCCCGTGCACCAGCCCCCGCCCCAGGACCCTCCCCGCCTCCTGTGTCCTCTCTCCCAGGACTGCCCACACTCACGCTCCCGCCCTAACCCTGATGCCCTCCCCCTGCAGTCTTCCACCAAGAGCCTGCGGACCACCATCGGCGAGGCCTTCGAGAGGCTGCACCGGCTGCTGCGCGAGCGGCAGAAGGCCATGCTGGAGGAGCTGGAGGCGGACACGGCGCGCACGCTGACCGACATCGAGCAGAAAGTGCAGCGCTACAGCCAGCAGCTGCGCAAGGTGCAGGAGGGGGCGCAGATCCTGCAGGAGCGGCTGGCTGAAACCGACCGGCACACCTTCCTAGCCGGGGTGGCCTCACTGTCTGAGAGGTAGGTGCCCACCTGGCGGGCCCTTCCTCAGCGGGTGTCCCCTCCTCGAGGCAGGCAGAGGGGTGGGCAGTGGAGGCAGGTGGGAGAGGTGAGCGGAGACGTCATCCATTCAGGTCTGTGTCAGACAGGCCTGGGTACCTGCTCGTCTGGAGGCAGGACTAATGGAGGTTCCAATGCACCTGCCCTCCCGCTCTCCTGCCAGGCTCAAGGGGAAGAGCCACGAGACCAACCTGACCTACGAAGACTTCCCAACCTCCAAGTACACGGGCCCCCTGCAGTACACCATCTGGAAGTCCCTGTTCCAAGACATCCATCCAGGTGAGGCCCCGCCTGCCACTCCCTGAGAGGGACCCGGGAGAGGCCAGGATTGCCAGGGGCTGGAGCCAGATGGGGTAGGTCCCAGCCTGTCCCAAAGACATCAGCGGGGTAAGGCAGAAGGCAGACCAGCGCCCCTTACCTACCGTGTTCCGGGACCTGCCCTGACCCTCAGCTCGGAGAACCTTCATAGAACCTCCTGAGGGCAGACGCATCCGTCTGCCTGTTCACCAGGTGAAGAGACCGAGGGCCTAGGTGGTCCCGTCAATCACCCTACCCACAATGCTCTGCCAGGGAGTTGCTGCCAACTGACTCTTTGCAAGCAGAGAGGACAGAGCAGACCTGCCCCTGTGGGTTTCCAAGCCTGTAGCTTTACAGGGGTAGGAGGCTGCGTCTTTCTTCCCCCAAGAGTCCAGTGGTTTCGATCTGTTGACCAATGTGTACCCCACTACGCCACCGGGCTCCTCATTCACATGCCTGGGGCCGGGCACTGTTCTAAGTGCTAGAGAGGGTGCCCTGAGCAAAGCAGGCGACAGTCTCTCCCTCTCTGAGCGTAGAGAAAAGGAAGTCCCTTACTAGATACTGGTGATGGCTGTGGGAGCGGAAGGCCCGCCGAAGGAAGGGAAAAAAAGGTCGAGGACCAAGATGGAAGGAAGAAGGAGAGGAGGGCCGATGGAGAATCTGAGCGGACAGTGTGCAGTGGGAATGCCAAATGCAAAGGCCCTGAGGCAGGAGTGTGCCTGACACATTGAAGCCCCAGGACGGACAGGGGACGGGTGTAGCCGGAGTGCGGTGAGGGAAGGAGGTCAGAGAGGTGGCCCTGGCACCCTTAACAATGATCATTTGGGGTGGGCGGGCTTGAGAGCTATGCCCAGTGAGATGGGAGCCAGAGGAGAGCTGGGGGGTGTGCAGTGACCTGAGCTGAGGTTTTAAGGGCTCTCCCAGTGGTCACTGAGGGTGAGAACAGACCGAAGGAGGACAAGGGTTGTGGGGGCTTGGGGGGTGAGAAACGGCTTTGTGACCTGGGTGAGAGATGACCAGCGTCGTGGCAATGGAGGTGGCGAGCGGTGGTTGGTTTTCTGTACAAAGGGGCTTCTAATGGAATCGCCCTTGATCTTTTCCATCCAGCTTCCCACCGCCTTGCGAAGCCCCCTCATGCGTTTTGAAGGTAGCGTTAGGAGGATTTGCCAGAGGGTGGGCTTCTGGGCATGAGAGAGAGGGGGGCTGAAGCGACTGAAGGACGGAGTTCTTGTGAATTGAAGTGGGGACGGCTGGGAGGAGCAGGCTTGTGGGGAGGGGTCAAGGGTTCAGTTTTAAACCCATGAGGTTTGCAGGGGCGATCAGATGTCTAAGTGCTGGCAGTTCGAATTACCAGTCTGGCGTGGAAGAGAGAGGTCAAGGCAGGTATCAGAGGCAAACGGGTGGTATTGGATGAACCTGGATGAGCTCATCTAGGGCAGAGTGAGCGTGGGGGAGAGAAGGGGGTGCCCTAATATTTAGTGCCTAGGGCATTCCTAGAAGCCAGGGATGGGATGCAGGCCCAGCTAAGGAGGCTGGGGAGGTGCTTCCAGAGACACCAGCGGGAAACCTGGAATCCAGTGAGACAGAGTGTTTCCAGAAGGGTTCGTGACGTCAAAGATCTGCTAGGCCAACCGCAGGAGGACCGAGAACCCACCATTCCCCAGGTTCAGCAACCTGGAGGTCACTGGTGACCTTGACAAGGGCTGCTCGGTGGAATGATGGGGGGTGAAAAGCCTGATTGGACCCCCGCCCAGAGAGAGTGGGAGGAGAGCAAGTGCAGACACCCAGGGGAGACGCTGCTTTCAAGGAGGTTTGCTTGCGGACAGAAGAGCTGGCAGCAGCCAGGTTTTGCGATGAGGGACACCACAGCCTCTTTGTGGGCGGTGGGGGGAACTCAGTGGGAGAGAGAGCAGAACTGAGGACCAAGGAGGGAGGGAGGGACTGCTGCCCGGGGTGGGCAGGGACCACTTTATACAGAGGCAGCGTCACCAGATAGATGGGGCAGTGCGGGGGGCCTGGGAGGGCTCCCCTGTGATTGCTTCCCCTTTCCCAGGGAGTAGAAGTTAAAAATGTAAAAAACAAAACAAAACGGGACTTCGGAAAGTGGTGCCAATTGCCTCCTGGGGGCATGTGTGCCTGGCTCAGATGCACTGCGCCAGAGAAAGCTGTCTTCAGGAGAGACGCTGCCTCCTGCCCCTGGGGAGCTCAGAGAGCAGCAGGCCACCCGCCTTTCTCTTGTCTGTGGGGCCTCTGAAGTCACTCTGGCTCCTGCCAGTACCAAGGCCCTTTCTGTTGGAAGGGGAGTGGAAGGGGCCCCATGGATTCTAGCAGTCTCCTGCCCAACCCCTCCCACCAACCCCGGCTTCCTATTGGGGCCCCTGAGAACAGCACCCCATAGTCACTCACCTGTTGGAAAGCCTCCACTCCATACCCCTCCTCCATGCCACCCTGCCCTTCTGCCTGGCACTGGGCACTACTTCTCTCCTACCCAGCCTGATCACCCCAGCTCTCGGGCTGACTTCTTGCCCAGCCATGCCAGGCTACCCATTGCCCAAGGACACCAGACACTGCCCACTCCTTCTCCTGGGCTGCCCTCTGCCCTCCCCTGCTTACTTGAATCCATTTGAGTCGTTGCATGCATATTCCCCAAGAGCCCTGTTGATGCTCGCTGTTGGGTAAGTGTTAGACTACTAACCACCAGGTCAGCAGTTCACACCCACCAGCCGCTCCAAGGGAGAAAGGTGAGGCTCTCTGCCTCCATCACGGTTTACAGCCTCAGAAACGCCATGTAGGGCTGCCATTTGTTGGAATAGACTCTGAACCTCCGTTTCCTCGTCTGCAAACCAGGTCTAGTTGGGTTTCTCTCCCACGTGGTAGACGCGAGGATGAACAACG
>NW_022111357.1:11559931-11560786 GCF_000313985.2 Echinops telfairi
CCCCACAGACTGGCTTCCCAGAGGGAGAAGGGTGCTGCCGGCCCCTCTTCTGTGTCGCTCTCTGGCCTGAAGACCTTTCACTCGTGCCAACCCACGTCACAGGAAGCCGGAGGGAGGCCCTGAAGACAAGCCCCCTCTATCCTTGTTAGGAAGCCCAGGGGCTGGGCAGCAGCCAGGGTGTCAGGCCCTGCAGCGGCCTGCCCCCCTGGGTGTGGAAGCTCCCCCACCCCCTGAAGGTTGGGCCATGTCCCTTGTATAATAAGAATGCCAGGAGGCAGGCGGGGCCTTGACCACTGGAAATCAGGCCCCACCCTAGTCCTGACTACAAAGCTGCACGCTCAGTTCCAGCAGGCCCGCCACCCCCACCCACCCCCACCTCTGAAGACAAAAACCACACCCATTGCTTGGAGTCCCTGCCAGCTCAACACAAACTGTATGACAGAGTGGACGTGCCACTGGGGTGTCCAAGGCTGTGAGTACTGACAGAGAAAGAGGGCGCATCTCTCGCCCAAGGAGCCGCTCACCACCAACCTCTCAGTCAGCAGCTAGCACTTAACCACAGTGCGCCTGCTCTCCCCACCCCCAGGAGCTGGGGCTCTGTGGGCAGGGTGGCCTTTCCCCTGCAACCTCGTCCCTGAGCCCCCGAGAACCCACTGGGCCTCCTAGAGTGCCCTCATCACTGGTCAGGGGCCCACTGGGACCACTTGCCAGTCTCCCTGAGGACCTGTGCCCCGGCCATAGCCTCACCTCTTGCTGGCCTCATCTTGCTGGCACCTTGGCCGACACATCCCACTGCACACCCCCAGTGGGGGGAATCCTGACAGGATCTAATTAGGTTCCTCTCTCCCCTGTTCC